>NW_023416324.1:59464243-60140910 GCF_014108235.1 Myotis myotis
CCTTTTCATATATTCAGACAAATTTATTTTTACTAAAATATATACAACAAATGAAGGCCTTTTAAAAAATAAAGCATATAAGTAGAGTTAAAAAGAACTATCATATTAATTATAGAACAAATAATGAAAAATGTTAGTAAAGCTAATATATACAATCAGAAGTATGAACCAAATTCAAGGTGGAATAGCTCATGTTACAGAATGTTAGCCTACAAAATATTTTCAAAACTGAAACAAAATAATTTTTATGTTTAGAAAATACTAAGATCATATATGATAATTATTATTTTATGCTGTATCATTAAGAAAACTTTATGCATTATAGTCTGGAAATACTAGAAGTGCTATATAATTGTATCTTTGACTCACTTTCTAAAACACAAAAAGAGCATTTGTGAGTTTGTTTCCTGATTCTTACAAGCCTTTTCCAAGTTTCGCTATATCACAATGAACTATGACATAAGTAATCACAGTCATATTCTCAGAGGCACTAAAAATTCAATTTGGACTTCTTTGAAAATGCTATTTGGTAAACTTTAAGGGTTTGGATTCAATAGACTGCCTCTACTATTAACCATTGCTTTTGTTTGCACCTGAGGTATTCATTCATGATACTTGATCAAGAACTGCCCATTCAAATGTTTTATATTTAAAACTAAGAGTTGTAATATTAGGTTACTCTTAGTTTAACTTCAAAAATGAAAAATATATACAGACAGTTCATCTGTATTGTTGACAGAGGTTTGCATATGTTAATAAAAGGAAGGCCTATTTTAAAGTTATATACTTTAATAAAAAGCACTTGGTTATGAGTATTTATAATGAATAAAATGATTAGTATACAAAGTTATAGATAGCATTTTAATAACATGAGTGTTCTTATAGTTATACTTCATGGTTTGACAGAAACATTGATAGAAGATGATCTATATGAACCAATTATAGAAGATTCTCAAAGTGTGGAGATTAACAGGAGTTATGGGGACAATCTATGTGAAAGAAAGATGAACTTTGAGTTGTGTAAGACTCCGTGCAACAATAATTATGAGAGATTTTTTTAAAAAATTGCTTACGTTTGAGTATCATAATAAGGGTATACAAATTTTATAATCCTTTATATAGTTACACATACATAAACACTAAGTGCACAGAATGAGTCATGCTACCAGTTGTAATGCTGAATATTTTTAAAAAGTATTAATCACAAAATGATAGGTACTTAAAAACATATATGTGATTATATACTCCTAAATGATATCATTAAGCATAGTATACTATAATCATTTTTATACTATAGTTTAAAGTGACATCCTGCATTTTAGATAGAGTTTGGCCTTCTTGCACAAAGATTTAGTTAGCTTGGCGAGAGCAGGGAGAATAGTTAAACTTATTGGCTTTGCCAAATGCTTTCATATGTTTCTGTTCTCATGGAAAATGAGTTTTGATTTCTTTTCAGCCTACATGCATGGCAAAGCTAAAACGAAAAACAAAGCTTGCAACTTTCAACCAGTTCTAGTTAAGTTTGGTATTCACATATTGCTTTGATCTCTAGAGCTTTAAAATATTTTCTAGAGTATGCAAAACTAGTTTCAGCACTAAGCATCATTGAACAGTAACAATGAAGAAGAGGAATCTGATCAGGTTTAGGATGAAATGCAGCCAATTTTGTTTCCATTTCTGTATCAGAAGCTAGAACAGTTTCACATGTTTTCTGTTTGTTTGTTTTAGTTTAGAACTCTCACAGAGCTCTCATCACAGGCCAAAACATGTTCCCCATAATGAATACAACTTACCCTCACTGATTGTTCTCTACAGCTGTGTGGCACAAACGTCACAGAATTTTTGGCCCACTATCAAGTTCTGGGTCTTCTCCCCAGCCCACCCCAATGCCAGGGCGACGCAGTAAAGAAGTTACTCAGTGTGCTACCAGCTTATAATAATCACAATATTTTGTAACCAAGCCCACTTTCATACTTCTTCAGTATCTTTAATTTGGCACCCAAACTATTGTTAAGCATACATGTGGTCTGACAAGTACTTCATCACTTCCCTCTAAACAAAAATGCTTGGATGATATATAGCTTTAAAAATTAGCATAATTTCTGTATCAGAAATATGTGAACCCACAGTGAATAAAATAATCTTCAGTTTCTTAAAGTTGCTTAAATTAAAAACATGAGTTACTAGAGTTGGAAAAAAACATGTATGGTTAAAATGTTTGAAGCCCATCAATCTCTCTAACCACATAAGCTAATGAGTTCCTTCTGTTTTCTTTGAATGAAATCACCATGAGTGGCTGGATGTTGATTTAACATAAAACAAATGGAAATGGGTGTTTCCTTTGTCCTTTGTAGAATTTATTTTTAAAAACAATTAGCAAGTACTATGAATAAGTCAATGATTTTGCCATTACTTAAATAATAATATAGTTTGAGTAGTTAAATTGATTGCATTGTAGCGAATGCATAACATACTCCAACTCCCCTTAACTTGCTAACATCTGCAGATATTATTAAGCTTCTCATTTCATTTTTTTCTACCATAACACCTGTATTGTTATAAATTATGTTTTAAATTGTCATGAAATGTCAGGCAAATTATGTTTTCTGGGTGTGTGTGTCATTTAAGTGTTCCTTTGTAAGGGCAGGTTTGTGGCTAACAGCTTAATCTTGAATATATCAATGCAATTAAAAGCTGTTTCAATTCTTTCTTGTGGGTACAAAGAAGGTTGAAGCATTATTATATGTAAAGTACAAAGAAAGAATTAAAAATTCTTCAATATTTAAAACATTATCCTAGAGAAGGAATACCTTGAGGTGTAATTTTACAAACACAGTAAGCTTATTATATTCTTAGGAAAAAAAAAAGGTGTTGAACCGTTTGAACTCTATAAAATACTCTTCCTCTGGAATCAAAATTAAAAACTTGTATGAAGCACTTTCCATTCCCTATTTTAATCCACTTTTGACAACTTCTTCCCCCTCCCATGCAACCTTCCTTTCTTGTGAAGTAGTCCCTTTAGAAACATAGTGAAGAGTGACTCACTCATGTCCAGAGCATCAAAAATGCCAGACCTGTGAAATGTACACAGTAGGTTCTTGCAGAGATTCTTTCTGAGAGAGTTAGATAAGTAAGTAAATAAGCCAACATATGGCCAGCTTAATTCAGGCAAAAATTTCTATTGATTACTTACTAAGCTCACTGAATAAAAACTTCAGACCAAGTTTTGCCTCCCAAAAGAAAATAGGATTAGACTGATCTATGCACTCATTGGGGCTTCTTGTGAATCATGCCCAGATGAGTGAGAAACCTTCAAAGATAAACAAAAGAAAGAGCTAAAATATTTCAGTAAATTCAAATTTTTCTCAGTTTGACATATTTTGGGTTACAATCTTCAATAAAATAAATCTAAATTCCAAAGGAGACCATGATATAAATGACCTCTGAGGTTTGAGAATTCTATATTTCTGCCTTTTGTTGAACTAAAGTAGCCTGATTTAATTTTCCTAGATAGATCTGTTGTATGTATACATTCTGACAAATGTAAAAACTTAGGTACATAATAAGGTTTCATACCAGCTCTGGATAAGTGTGGGTTCCTCCCCCCTCCACCTCAGGCTAATTTATATCCTGCTTCTAAGAAATTCCAAATGAAGGTGTTTATGTAGTTTACAACATAAATGCTCGGTTCCTCTTACCTTTTAGAATGGTGAGAATAGTAAAGCATCAATACATTCAATAGAAAAAAATTGATCACCAAGTATTCATGTTTTAATTTGGGAATTAGAATGAATCAACCAAAAGAGCATGTTTCAGTTACTTGTACTTATGTACTTTTAACTTATGATTTTTACAAGTTAACAACAAACTTGACCAGTAGCTGGATTTACTTTAGAACTGCAAGTATCTGGCTTTGTGACAAAATACTGATAGGTATTTAGTCTTGCTGTTTTTTTGCACAATCTGCTGTTGACATTTTAATAACACTGTTGTTTGAAATGATTTCTGAAGTATGATGACTGCAACATACCCGCAGCAACAAAAAGTACATATTGTTTCTGAAAGCAAAGAAGCTCAAGTTTCGTCGTATTTACTAGAGATTTAAATCTTGGAGAATCAGTTTTTCTTGAAAGCCAATGCAAACGTGCTTCTTTAATTGATGGTTGCACTCATTAGTAGAATCAGTCATTTAGAAATATATCTGAAAACTCAGTCACTTTCAGCTCAGGAATTTTGTAATTTTTTTTTTTTTTTAAAAAAAAACATCCAGGTTTGGTTTTCCTCGTATGCAGAGGATACTTAACTGCCTTTTAAACATTGTTCAAGCATGATTTGTCCGGTCGTGGTCTGTTCTCTTCCCCTTGGATGCATCGTTGGCGCTGCCTGGGTGCTTGCTGACACTACCAACCGAGAGGTCCAAGGAGGTGTGCTCAAAGGACAGGAGCAAAAAGCAGCCTCAATGGAAGGAAATGAGGGAAACAGACCTAACAGCGATGAATGCACTTGGCGAGTCCAGAGCCTTGTAGTCTCCCTCCCTTCCTTCGCTTATCCTGGTGGGTTTAATCAAAAACAAACAAAACGCTCTTGTGAAATAGAGTCAATAAAGTCAAAGTTTGGCTAGCTCTCTGCAACTACAAAGAAAAAGTCATCGCAATTTTAAAAAATGTAACTTTCATTAACGAGCGCGCCGGAAATCTCAGGTATCAAAGACACATGAACCCTGGAGCGTCCCCCGCGCGCCGCAGCCGGACGGAGGCAGCCGCGGCGCACAGACGTCCTTTCTCCTCGGAGCCGTCACACAAAAGGAGGGCTGCGCGAACTAAAAGTTTCGGGGCCTCCGGCTCGCTGCGTGGAGAAAACGGAAAACCTGGAGACGGGGAGGGCCCAAGACGCATCCCGGGCGCCTCTTCCAAGCGCAGGCAAGGAGAGAGCTCCCGAGCCTGGAGGGGAGAGGGGAGGGGGCGGGGAGCCGCTGGCCACCCCCCCCCCCCCCCCCGCGTCCCGCCTCCAGGGCCGGAGCGCCCGGTTCTGCCGCGCTCGCCCCAATACCCTTCACCCCGCTCCAGACAGAAATAAATGTTTAGATTGAAAGTGCGTGTGTGTGGACGGGATGGAGAGCGCGCGCCGGCAGAGCGCGCGGAGGACCGAGCGCGCAGTGAGTGGAGTTTGGGGGGTGGGGTGGGCTGGGGGTGGAACGGGTGTGCGGACTGGGTGGGGGAGGCTGCCCGCGGAGTCCCGGGACCGAGGTGGGGGGCGGGGGTGTGCCTCGCCGGAGGGGAGGGGCGCGAGCCGCCGCCGGCTGCCTCCGGGGCGCGTTCCGCGGCCGTGTGTGCGCGCGTCCCCAGCCGCCGCCCGGACAGCCCTGCGGCCGCCCCGCCGGCTCCCGGGGCCGGTGAGTCCTCGGGCGGCTGCTCGGCCACCTCCACTCCAGCAGCTCGAGCCCGTAAGTGCCCCCTGTCGCTCCCCTCCCCCTGCTCGGGCGCACGGCCGCCGCAGCTTCTCAAATGGAGTGGAAAATGGCCAGCGGGCGGCAAGGAGTTAGAGATTGCTCCGCGTTTTGGACTTAGCTGCCTGTAATCTTCTTCGGAGTTTGCCTGGGCCCCCGGCTGGAAAAACCGGGAGGGAGAGCGGTGTCCTTTGCCGCTGTCCACGCTCATCTGTTTAGATGATTAGCCCAACTCCGGCGGGGGCGTGGAGGTGGGGGTGTGGGGAGAAGGCGGCGGCTGGAGGTGACTCCAGTTCAGACCTCGCCGCGAGTCTGTGTCAGGACTTCGCACTCCCCCGTCTCTCCCTCTCTTCCTCGCTCTCCCTCTCCCTCTCCCTCGCTCTCCGCTCACACACGCAGAGGTGCCGGAGCGAAATCGGGAGCTTCCTGGAGAATTCCTTGGGATTGTTGGGGGGGGCATCTCCACTCCGTGGCTGTGCGTGGCGTGTACCTCCCCGAACCTCCCCGCTCGCGCGAGCCTGCGTTCTCGCCTTCAGCCTTCCGCGGGGCAGCGGCCCCCGCTCAGCCTCGGCCCGGAGACCCGACATGTGAGGAAGGGCCGCCGCTGTCGCGCCCCAGGCCGCAGGGTCGGCGCCGGGGATGCCCGTGGGGCCGGCGCGGACCGCGGGCTGACGGGCTTGGCCGGACCCACTGAGTTGGCCTCGCGCCGCTGGCGTCTGCTCACCCCTCCTGCGGCCGCCGCTCCGAGGGGACTCCCCCGGCTGCGCACCTCTGTCGGGCTTTTGCCTGCGCCACCCCTTGCGCTCTGATTCCCGAATTTTTTTTTTTCTTCATTTTTTTCCAAGCGAGCGCGCGGTCTGGGGGTGTGTGCGTGTGCGCCCAGGACCCCTCTCGCGAGTGGGCAACTGCGGGAAAATGTTGACCTAACCCCCGGCGTCGCCCGGCGCTGGCTGCTTGGTTGGAGGAGGCGGCGGCTGCGGCCGAGCAGGAGGGCACCCCGAGCCGCGGCGCTGCCTCCCGCGCGGACTCCCGGCCTCGGTCCTGGCCGGCCGGGGTCGCCGCTGCGCTCTGCGCCTCCCCGCGCGGCCCCCGCGCCAGACGGCCCGCCCCCGGGGCGCGCTCGCAGACCGAGGTAAGAGCCGCAGCAAACGAACAATGTGCCTCTGTGCGTGCGGGGCTTGGGAGACCTGTTTGCTTTGCGCCTCCGGCCCGGGGGTGGATGCTGGAGGCACGGGCAGCCGCGGGTGAAGCGGGGCTCCGCGGTTTGTTTATGTTCCGCCGGCCGAGGGGGTGACCCGCGCTCGCTCGGGCGGCTCGCGCCCCCTCCCTACTCCCCACCTCTTGCCCTCGGAAATCGAGCCCCAGAACTCCCCATCCCGTCCAGCCTGCGGCGGCTTTTCTCGTGGAGCTGTTAGAACCTTCTCGAGGCTTCAGTCTAGCAGTAGGGGCCGCGGGGGAGAGGGGCGGAGTAGGATCGCCTTGGACGTAGTTTGATTTTCGGGAAAAGCTGGAGTCGGAAGGTTCCGTTCACCTCTTTCCACCGTGCGTCTGGGGAGGGGGGTAGGAGGCGCGCCCTCGGCGGGGCCGCTCAGCTCGGGGTGCGAGGCCCTGTCTCCCACCCCACCCCACCCCGCTCCGCCCGCCCGCAGACCCGTCTCTGGCTGGAAGTGGAACGGGGCGTCCAGGCGCTGGGAGCGAGTTCCGTGGAAGTGGACGGCGGGGGAGGACTGGGCTGAGTTGTTGCGGGTTGTTGTTTCTTCTTGTCGGCGGTTAGCCGGTATGGAGAGGCGAGGATGACAGCAAAGCGCAGCCAGATGTGGCCGGCCGGCGCTGGGGCTGGCAACGATTAGGGGTGGCCCGGCGGGGCGGGAGGGTGGCGGGGCCGGGCACCCGCGAGTCCCGGGGAGGGCAGAGAGCCTCCCGGACCTGCAGTGAGAGGGCAGCAGCGGGCCGCGCTGGGCCTGTGGGTTCCTGGGATGGTGGCGCGACTGGGTGCCTCGGGCAGCCTGGTTGGTAGGAGGGGGTCCCGGGTGGGGAGCTGCGGGGAGAAAAAGGCGTGGGAGGAGCGCGTGGAAAGGGGAGACCCCCAGGCTAATCCAGCGCGAGCTCCTTGATTGGCTGGGGCGCCCGGACCCTCCGGTGGAGGTGAGGGCGAGCGGAGCGACCACAGCGCCCCGGCAGCGGGGAGGCGCGCGTGCAGGACTTCTCCGCTTGGGATCAGCAAAGTTTGTTCTTTGCTCCGAACGACGGGGCCGGGGTTAGGGGAAATCGTTGGAAGCTTTACTTTGTGCCATAGTGTCGCTGAGCGGAGACTAAGGAACGTAGGTCTTGCTGGTATTTTTTTTTTTTTTAAATCCTCTGTTCACACTGTCCTCTAAGGGCGCAGTTGGAGGGACAAGTGCTGCGGTGTCCGTCTTCTTTCCCATCTTCTGTGGGCTCCACCCCCCTCGTCTTTCCCCCTTCCCTGGCCCCCTTCTTCCCTTCTTCCTGATGCAAACGGTGTCGTCTCGGATTCAGACCGAGGAAATGTTTTCCTCCTGTTTCTTGAAAGGTGTAGGCTGCCTAGCAGCTTCTCCGAGCAGCCTGGGAGCGTCTGAGCCGCAGTCACCAACCATATGGTTCCCGTTACAAAGGCCAGGTTCGAAGGCGCTCTTCTCCCCGCCCCCACCCCAAATTCGTAAATTTTCTTCTGCAGCCTTTACCCTGTGTGCACTTCTCTCTCCTTTCCTTCCAGAGGCGTAGCTTTCGCGGACGTGGTTCGTTCATTCATTTCCTTGTCAGTGTTTGTGTCTGGAACGGGTCCCACCGAGTGTGCTCTGCTCAGTTCGAGTTGCACAAGGAAGAAAAGTCATATCCATTTGGTAAAGAATTTGCCTGTTGAGATGTCTCTTACTAAATCAGGTTTGATCTTGGGCGAACCTTCAAAGATGGGCACGGAGGAGGCAATATATATCCATAGCAGAAAAATAGATTGGGTTGTGTGATGTCTTTGGCAACATTCCAGGTTGTGATGGGACTCTTGACCTAGGTTAAAGGTAACTTTGTAACTTCAGATTCAGTATCTTTCTAATTCTTGAGAAACCCTTTAGAGAGAAAATCTACTTCTGTTCAGGTGTGTTATGGAACTTTTTGTTGGAACTTTTCTCCACCCTCCAATAAATTTATGCATGATAGAGAGAATACTGCAGAACAAACGTTCTGTTGTTTAGTTTCTTCAGACATTCCGATTCTCTTCTTTTGTTGCTTGCCTCTAAAAAGAGGTGCCATTTCACATCATTCTGCACAAATTGTTTGAATTAATGCAAGTGTGAATTCTTACCGTTTGAAGGGGACTATTAGCATATCAAAGGTTTCTTAGCTTCAGCTCAATTGAGAAAACTTCAGCCTGTCTTCCATTTGCTTCCAAGGGAGGCCCAAAGGGCAATGAGAATTGTAAAGGGTAAAAATAGGGAGGTGGATTCAGGCTGTGTTTCTGAACTTTTACTGTTTTGTAATTATGTGAGTGAAAAACATTGTCTATTGCTATGGAGTCCTTGCAAATGGCAAGACAATTATTTTCTATTGATAAATGGTTTGTTCCTAGAAAAAGAGTGACCTTTTATGATAGTCACTGTTGCCTGTCTTTTGGGGTCCCTTCAGTGGAGGAGAAAGCTTTTCCTCTAACTTAATACTTTTCTAGGGCCTACACTTTGTTATATTAATAAAACGGGGAGAGAAAGGCTTTTCATGAGTCTATAAAATAATAGAAATCTTGTGATAAAAGCACATTCATTTGTCACCCAGAAAACTATTTTTAATACACTTGTTAAATTAATAGGAAAAAAAATCAGTGGACTATTAAAACTCAACATGAACTTTGTTAATGAAACTTCTATTGCAAGTGTAAGTTTGAAAGGATGCTAAGTGATAATCAGATTTTTTGTGAATGATATTTTAAATAGAGAATTGTTTGATTATTGTTGCGTCTCAAGTTTTGCATTTTATCAGACAGCAAATGCTAGAATTCAGATTGCAGTTGGTTTATTTTTCTTAATATTTATAGTGCATTCGCTAATACTTTTTTACATTAGCGAAAAGATTCATTCTTTGAATTTCTTTTAACAAGCCAGTATCCATCCGTGAGTGAAGAAACAAGTAAGGACAAGTACTTGGGTCATTTGGGTCATTTTATGGTGAGCAGATGTGTCAAGAGAGAACTTTTTTCTTCAACTCTTTGGGAAGTATTGCTTTTATTTGTTTAGGTTAAGATTTACTAAAGCCTAGTTTAAGATGAAAATGAATCTCAAGGAAGGTTAAAAAAATTATAAGTTCATATTTTTTATAGTTTTACCTTTGATGGTTGGTTAATTTGAACGTGAATTGATATCCTTTAATTGGAGGAGGGTTTTCTTTTTTTTAAAAAAAATTAACGTTCAGAACTCTTGTTTTTATCTTAATAGTGAAAACTAACATTAATAAACAGCTCTGAAGTAAAAAATATTAATTGCCTAACATTTTTGGACTTCAGTTTAATAGGATGATATTTTTTTCAGATTAAGATGAGGTGGGTTTTTTTGTTTGTTTGTTTTTTAGTGGCATTCAAATTGTACATCATTAACCTGAAATCATCTTATAGTAGTTTATTTATCTGATCCCTTCAGTTGTCTAAGTAGTACTTTCGAGGAAAAAAAAAATCATACATTGATGTAATTGCTATTATTGGACTCAAGTTGCCGTTTAACTAGTTTGCTTCGAGTGCAGAGTGCTATAAAGAAAACACATTATCCATCAGAGCTATTAGTAATAATCTAAAAATAGTCTTGAAAAAATTGCTCTTCATTTTACATGATGATGATGATCCTAAATTCAACAAACCTCTAAAGGTGTAAAATGTAGGGAAAAGAAGACTTTTCAACATTTAGGTGACAAAATTGGACTACTTAGAGAGAAAAATTAATGTGTTGTAGAAGCTCTCCAGCTGTCATTTTCAATCACTGTGGGTTACTATGTGTTGGCAACAGAAAACGAATTTAGAAATGCAGATAGCTCTGGGAGCAGGTAGTTGGGGAAATCAGAATATTGAATCATGTGGGGTAGAATAAACCAATTATTTCAAGTTTTGACTTGAGAATTTCCAATAAATTATTTTTTTTTCCAGGCTTTTGACTCTCTGCTTTATTAATGGACTAACATCAAAGCGTACAACAAAACTTCCAAGTGTTATAAAAACTAATATAAACATACAGATCGCACATGTAGTACTGCAAGTCTTAATTTAAGGCAAGCAGTTGGAGTTTTTATTGCTGCAATTTTCACAATCAGCAGAAACGTTAACACCAAGCTTCTGGGCGGTTCCTTTCTGAAAATTAGCAAGAGGAGAGCTTTAAAGCTAAAGCTTACTGAGGTTTAGATCTCTGTTTGATCATTATTGGAGCTTTCTGTGTTTTATTTAAATATTTAACGTAATATTTAATGTCTTAATATAGGAATATGTGAGCTAAGATTGAGATTTTTGGGGGAACGATCAGGAGGTAACTAGAAAGCTGTACACCATAGAAATGAATTGTTATTGCTCTATTTTCTATCAAAATATTTATTTGACCTGACTTCAGTAAAATAAATGATCAAATAACAGTTTATTGACAGGTGTAGTATGAGATGAAGAGATTATTACAATTTATTCTAAGGTATGGGCTAAATACACTTGTATCTATCTACCTGAGAGAAGTCTGTTTTCAGTTTAATAAGAATCCATACCATTTGCCAAATAGCTGATATTTAAGAGCACAGACCAATTGTAGTTAAATTAGGAATGAAATACAGTTTTGGAAACTCGGAGAATTTAGTGTAATAGGATTGCTATTTTTCTAAAAAAAAAGTTTCTTCGAAGACTGTCCACTTTGCCTCTTGATATTCACTGTATCTGATTTTGTGTCTTGAAGGAAAGGTACACATTTAACATCTGCCTGCTTTTCTGCAGAAAAGACTCAAATAGAATTAAAGTGGAATTATTTCCAAGCTAGCACATTTTAGAAATAAAATGCATGATTACAAAAAACCCTGTTCATTTAGTTCTTGCAAAAATGCCTAGTTAAAAACTGCACAAATTGATAATTTGGATCATGGGTTAAAAATAGCAACTTTACCTGCTAGACCTGAAAAGGACTTGAAATCCATTTATGTTTTGGTTATATCAGTTCTGAAGGTAATTTGTCTAAATATTAGTTCACATTACCGGAATAGATAACTGTTTTGTAACTATTTTCAAGAAAGATTAAAACATTTCCATTTTAAAGGCAGATTAAAACGATAGTTAACTTATCTTACATAATTAGTCTATAGCTCCACCCAAATATTCATCTCTTCAAATAATTCTTGATTAAAGGTAGAAAGGTTGAAAAGTATTTAATCACATAGATTACTGTAATTAGACTTGTTGTTAGCAGAAAAATTGACTGTTTTCTGAAATCCTTTTACTACTTAGGATTGGTCAGGTAGTAATTATTATTATTTTTTAATTCTTTATGAAAAAGATTAAGAAAATTGGTCATTTAACCTATAAATAGTTAACTATTGGAATTAGGGAAGTAGAATCCTAAAATAATGTCATTTTTCTTGACCTAGTGTGATAATTTTTAAAGGAGTAACTGTAACTAGGGTGTGTAATTCTTAAATTTTATTTAAGGCTTCAGTGTGGTATTTTGAGTTTAGTATAAAAATATATTATTAACCATGAAAGTCTCTTAATGCTATTTTATGTAAATAGGTATATTTTTGTAAGTGGATCATTGTGTCATAAAAAAAAGGGCCTAATCATCCAAAAATACTTAAAAAGTCTGCTTAGATCAATTATCTGATAGACTAAGTGTAGGCAATAATTTGCAGATACTTCCCAATATGTTCTTATCCAACGATTTTAAAAAGCTGTTTCTTAGGAAAAGAAAACTTCCATATTTTGCAAATAAAAATTATCTTTAAAAAAGTTAGATTGAATGAAGGAACCAAGCTTTAACACCTGCAAGCAAAGTGCAACTTAGAGCAAAATGCTATTGATTGCTTTGGAAGCACAAAGCAAGTTTAAATACAATTTGTTTAATTACAACAAAAATGCAGTTTTATGAAGTAATATAGTTTGTCTTCGAAGAGGATTTTATGCATTGTGTGGTGGTAAGTAAAATCCCATCACAGTTGTATAAATTTGTTCAATTACCAGAACGGCTAAAAGAAAAAAAAATCAATTTAAGTTGAAATGCAACAGAAATTAGATTACCTTGGTTGTAAGAACTTGCCAGCAGTGTTTAAATAGCTTAATAATATCAAAAGTTCCCATGTTTCACAGTGGAAGGATATTGGCACCTGTTTTAATATACGTACATCTTGTGTTTGGTGGCTTTAGTTATGTGAACATTCTTTCTGCTTTTCCATTTTTGATTTTATGGAAGCTATTACATGACGTATAAGGTACTATTTCCACTTGAACATTCACATTTGTTTGGGAGGTTTTTTTGTTTTTGTTTTTTTTTTTAGTAGTTGCTTTTCTGGATTTCTGTAATTTGTCATCAGTTAATAGTTCAGATCAGTGTAGTAAAATATCAGCTATGATTTTTATGAATCAATAGAAACCCAGTCCATCAGTAGGGATAGCTAGGTTATCAGCAACAGAAACAGAAATTTTTACTATTGACCCTCGAAATATAGGGGCCCGTAAATCTTAGATTCCTGTGGAAGTAAGGTGGCATGGGATTGATCAGACCAGGTAGCTGGGCACCTGTTTTACGACCTACACCTTGATTCATTCTGGCACCCAGATTTCCTGAAGTGCAGAGCAGGCACAGCTACTGTTCACAGCCACTCGGCTGTTTTTAGGTCATGAAGTCAACTTCCTGGAATTTCTGGGGGAAACCAGTTGAAAAGGGAGGACAAATGTCACTTTAAATAGAGATGTTTAAGTCAGATTTCTGCCTGAGGGTAAAATTTAGGTCTCTTTTAGCCCGGATGTAATGTCTCCCTCTACAGAGCACAGCATTAATCACTACCTGACAAGAAATCCTATGCTGAGCAAAACGGGCCCTTGTTGGTTTTGTCATTGATTTCCCCCCCCAATCTGTGAGGAGTACATTAAAAACATTAAAATTCACACAGGGATTATACTTTAATCTCTGAATTTCAGAATTGAAATTTAGTTGCCTTAAAAGAAGTCTACTTAAAGCTGGAAAATCTTTAGTGACTTTTTTAAAAAATTTAAAGCTTAGATTCGGTACCTTAATAAAAATAGAATAATTTTCTAATATTAAAAAAAACCCCAAAACAGGCATGTTAAGCAGGAGTTAACTTCTTGAAATACTGACCAAATCTTAATTCTGGTTTAAGATGCATTAAGCAATTTCTGTTTTTTTTTTTATCTGATAGTAAAGCAACATAATAAATTATTAGTTCTTAGCCATGAGAGATTCGAGAAGTTGAAAAGATGTTTAACCTCAGACGAAGATCAATTCAAACCTGTTTTGTAGGACAAAATCAGATATAACCCTGTATCTTTTTCTGAAAGAAAAATAAGATCTTTAGCCATTGTAGTAGCGAACAAGAATGAACCGTGAGGTTCCTAATTTAAAAAAAAGGGTTTAGTTTTGCTCTTTCAATTATTAGATAATACTCTTTAACTCCTTTCTTGGTCAAATTATATGTATACACACGTGAACAAACAGAAATGTGCAATTTATGTTCTTTCCCTTTGTATATATCAATACTTACTGACAGTTATTGGCTAAAAATTAGTGCAAATGAAAGCCTAAAATGTGAAGTATGTGTAAGATCTGTTTTTAAGCTGATTTTGCAAATGATATGATTCATTTAATCTCTATTTTGTTCTCAAGGATATTTCCTGCCTTTGGAACATGAAATGCTTGTTCTATCCACACTTTGCATCATTTTGTAGGTATTTTTACATGGGTCCACACCTCAAACTGATTGTTGCTCTGGATTTAGGACAGAATAATCTGTCAAAAGTGGTTCTTGGCTGCCCCGGGGCAGGCTTTGGACAATGCCTTTGACCTTGCTTTGGACAGTGCTTTCTCTCCTGGAAGATAGTAAATAGTGTCTCTCTATAGAGACAGTGAAAGAGAATTCTCTCTGTTTTGTTTATGAGTTCTAATTTTAATCATTTATCCTCAAAATCAAATACTTTGGCACCAGTAAGCCATATAATGGATGAATCAGCACAAGATTTTAGATATGATCTTTAGTTGATATGTTTGTTTTATGTAGATTATATTTACTTAATCCGTTCTCAATTAATATATATATATATGTGTGTGTGTATGTGTGTGTGTGTGTGTGTGTGTGTGTGTATGAGTTTCCATCTCTTTACTTTGAAGCGAAGTATTTCCATTTGGAATTAGTTCTTTACTTCATTGGAACTGTCCACTCAGGAATTTTATTCCTCTGAATTAAATGCCTACCATTTTTTCCTTATTTATTACTGTGGTTATTGATTAGAAGTTACAGAACACATTTTTTATATAGTATTTTATTCACTCATTTGTGTTTTTAATCTCAATATGCTCATGGTGTGTTTTAATTCTTAATATTTCTGCTTTTCTGTAGTTAACATTCAAGACAGTTGGGGAAGCAATAATTTTGGTGGTGATGTAAGGTTATATTTGTAGACCAGTGATTGTACATATTTTCATATAATTTGACAAAAGCTTAATGTATGTCTTTTTTTCCATTTTTAAAAGGATGGACCTATTACTAAAACACCTTAATTTGCTTCATATGCCTCAACAAATAAAAATTATACTAAAATTATGATGTCCTAGTCATTTTCACTTTTACTAAGGATATTTAGCCATTTTTGTCCTTTTCAAAGTTCTGTTTGTCATGAGAAAGATACTATTTGGATTTTAGGTGCTTCCTCTTTATAGAGCCGTATAGACGAATTATAGGAACATTGCCACCTTACCCTCTTCTTTTTTCTGCTGCAGATGCTGTGTGTAGTACCCATAGCCTTGATGGAAGCCACTCTTCATATTGCTACTGGTTTTAAACTAGATCTAGGGCCTCATTATTTAAAAATACAAGTGAAACAAAATTTCTCCCTTAAGCAAAAAACTCACTAAGAACAATGCTTGTTATTAAGTTGCCTTTTCTCTTAACTTTGTTTTCTTTAAGTAGGAAACAACATAACTGATATCTCTGTGTGGTATTTCTGTATGTTTTAGCATGACAATTAGCATTAATTTTCACTTGGTTAATAAGGATATTAGCGTTTTTTTTTAAACCTCTTTTTACCTGTCAATTCGGTTCATTTAAAGGTAAGTCAAACTGAATTTGCCTTAAATTTCCGCAAGTGGGAAATCTTAAGAGTGGCATCAAACATTGTTCAGCAACAATTTTTTGGTTACACGTTGGCCCCAAACCTTGGAACCATTCTTAACAATGTTTATTTTGCCCCCCTCCCTTGGCAGAGATGCATCTTGTATCTGTTATCTGGGGAAGGGCATAGGGAGGAGAGTGTGAAAACAGAAATCTAAAACAGACTGAAAAAATATTATGGTGGACCAAAGAACATTTTGCAAACCAAATCAATTTTTCTTTTTCTTTTTTGTATTGAATTAGTTTACACGTTGCAGTCAGATGATGCATCAGATAAAGGGGTTGGGCAGCACTGTTTTGGGTGGCCTGTCATTTTAGACTGCTGCTGTTGTAAGCCAGGCAATGTTTTCTTTTCCTTGAAATACACCTGGTGAGAGTAGCTCTTGGGGTGACTGAAAAGTTTGTGTATTCTGCCTGCTCAAGCTGCATTCTTAACCAAGATGAAGGACAAGAATAATCATGTTGAGCCACAGATTTTCAGGAGCGGGTATTTTAATCAGATAATTGGTAAGGAGGCGGTAACAATGCTAGGTAAGAGTATTTTTGTACAACAGTGACCTGCAACTTTATGCAGAGAACTGCCTACATGTTTGGAATATTTTTGCTAGCCCTTGTTATTACCTGCAGAGGGAGCTTGTATATGACATAAAATAATCAAGACAGTATAAATTGGTAATATCTCATTTGAATATTATGTTTTATTAACATACTTCTTATTTTTGTTTTGAGAAAAATTATTCTAAGAAAAGTCAAGCATTTTGGGATCAGTCAATTATAGTGAAATCCAACATACCAAAGGCTAGGTATTCATAATTTCCTGTATTTACAAATTAATAGATGTGGTTTTTACTTTTTTCTTAATTAGTAAAAAGAACTTGAAATATAAGGGAGATAATCAGATTAATTTTGAGATTCTGCCTTTTTTTCTTTTTTAATGATTAACTAAAGCTTTAGGAGGATGGTTGCAGAAACATGTCTTGTTTAAATATCTAATAATTGTGATAAGACAGATCCAAATTTTAAAGATAATTTTCCAGATTATGAAAACTACTATAAAATCGCTAAACAGTAAGTAGTAAATTATATTCCTCTACATTTAATTAATAGGTCAAATTATATGAGTTGCTTATGTTCTTTTCTAAAAATAAAAATGATCACTTTGGATTAATGGCTTTTATACTAATAATGGACTAATCAGTGCAGTGACGCTTAAACAGGGAAACTACCGGTAAGGACAATATTAAGTAGTTTAGAAAACTGCTGACTAACTTGGAAAAAAAAAATGAATGCAAGAAAGATACTACTTATAATAGCTGAATTCTATTTATGAATGCCATGTCAACTAAATTTCTAAGAAATTATAAGCTGTATACTCAGAAATACCTGAGAATTTTGTCATAAGTATTTTGATAATCAGGGTGATAAAAGCCTTTAGGGATACTTGGATCTTTTTAGCGAGCAAATATTTTCACTGCGTGCATATACTTAATTGTACTGGGAAACTTAAGGATAGACTATATTAAATTCTAATAAAAATGAATCTTTTTATTTTTACATTTTGGTATAGTAACGTCATTTCAGAAATTGCTTGTTGGGGGTAAAAAGAAAATGAAAGGTTTTCCATCTATGCATCTATGAAAATAGATGTAGTAGTTCATTTTTCCTTAGTTTATCAAGGAATGATATGACAAATAAAACCATTGTTTTGTATTTTAAGAGGCTTTGTTTCTTAATGAAATTTATTCTTGTGGACTTACTATTTTATTAACTAATCTATGCTAATGGGAAAGTCAGATTGATATTCTTGCACAGAATGACCCCTAAATAAGGAAACTTGTGTAATAAAGAGATTTATGGTACTGGCATGGGCTTTTATATAAATATTACCCTCTCAGCGGGGTCATGTATTATCTTAACAGTCTATGCAGCGTTTATGCAGAGCATTTCTCTATCAGCATAAGAATGTTTGCAACAGCAATTACACTTCAATAGGATTATGATGGTATGTTTCACAAAAGTATATAAATGCTCCTTTTCCATAGAAGTGATAGGCACCTGTACTGCCAACTTTACTTCATTGCCTTAATATGATAAGAAGAGATTTTTATCTTTGGTGCTACATATAAAAGGCACCAGAAAATGGAATCCAGCCTTATAGTTCATTACCCTTTTTCCTCAAATACCACACCTCCCTTCACAGTGAGGTAAGGGTTACTAGAGAATTCATTCCAGAAAAAATGTGACTTGAGGAACAGTAACTGTCACATAGTTAGAGAATTCATTCCAGGGAAATCATTACTTGAGGAGGAACTGTCACATAGTGCATCACTTCTGTGAGGTTATTGGGAAGGCACAGTGAGGGTAAGTTCTACTTGTTCTCTCTTAATTTAAAGGTAGACAGCTGAGTGGTTGGTAAACTGAGATCTGAATTCATTGCAAAGAAAATGTGTTATTGAAAAGTTAATTAAATTATTGTGAAAGTATTATTTGGGGATATTTATAACAAAGAAGTTATTGGCAATTGCTTTTTAGTTTAAAATAATCCTGACTTACTTTGTAAGTTATCAAAGAAATTTTATTGGATATTCTTCAATTAAAAAATATGAATTATGATATATCTGATCACTTGTATAGATGTTAAGAGTAAATACATATGCATTCGTTCCTGCATTTACTTGAGTAGATTTTTAAAAACGCTATGAGTAGGATATAAAATGAATAAGATTTCTCTAGATAAGGGTAATATGTGTTATGAATATAGATTTGAAATAATATTTTTAATATAAATTTTATAAAAATGAAGTTCCTATTTAAAAAATATATTTTATACTCTTTGAACCAAGAGTCAAATATTTTAACATGTTCACATTTTAAATGAAAGTTAATAAAACATGTAACTAAAAAACATTTCAAAAATACCAGGATTTAAAAACTAATGTTAATTATAAAAATAGATAAGTAATATTAGGGGAGCTTTTTTTTGTTTTTTCAAAGACATTCCTATATGTCTTTTTGACTTCTTTAAACTAAAACCTAACAAAGGTTTAAAAAGACTCCTTTTTTATGTACATTTTAGTATGCTATTGTGGCATTCACATGATGGTGGTGCATTTAATTCCAGGCTGCACTGAAGAGTGAATAAATTTCTGTTTGTTCTAAAAAGAGTAAATTATACGCTATCACAAATTTTCTCTATAATTTATATATAACTGTATTACCTTTATATAAATGCAAATACCATAACTCAGAAATATCTGAAATTGAAACTAAAAATACTGCTGCTTTCTATGTATGGATAATTTTATCCCATATTTGTATGGTTTCTATATTTTAATATAAATATGATTAGTAACACTGCTTTTTTGGATTTCTATTTAAGAAGAGAAAAATTATTAAATTTTTTGTGCAATGTTTTTTAAGAGTGTAATGCTTGTTAAATCAGATTATTGATTTAAAACTCATTTTTTGTTGTTTTTTTAACTATATTTTATTGATTTCAGAGAAAAAAGGAGAGGCAGAGAGACAGAAACATCAATGATCAGAGTCATTGGTTAGCTGCCTCCTGCACGACCCACATTGGGGACTGAACCTGCAACCCAGGCATGTGCCCTGATCAGGAGTCACCATGGCCTTTTGGTTCATAGGTTGACGCTCAACCACTAAGCCATGCTGGCCGGGCAAAAGCCATTTTTGTTTAGACCAAATGTAAGTCAAAGTAGAGTGGTAGTTGTTATTACTTGTATCAGAGGCCCTAAATCAAAAGTTAGCGTAGGTTAAAGTTAGTTTAGTCCAGCATTTTACTGCTGGTCAGAGCATCATAACAGATGCTTTATCTCTTAGTAGTAATTACTGACCTGCAATAGTTATTGGCAAATGCAAATATTAATACCTGAAATTATTTGAATTATACTTCAAGAAAATTTATGTTTTAGCTCTTTGCCATATGGGATTCAGATAAGAGCTGCAACAAATTAAGGTATTTAAGAATATATTCTAAAAGCACTTTTCTGCCTTTGTGTTCTTTGTAAGAATTTGGGGTTGATCATGCTTATGAAATACTTTGTAAAATTATAGTGACAGAATTATCTTGAGCTTGCTGATTAAACATAACTTTGCCTATTTTAATGCAGATAGTAAACACACCTCCATGTGTTTTTTACTTTTCACTAATTTCCTTATATTGTGTTACTAATATGTTAGGAAGTCAATAAATTCTCCCGACATTTCAGCCTAGGAAACTATAATTGGTTTCATCAAAAGAGATTACATCTTTTAAAACAGTTATTAGTTTGTTAATAATGTTGTGTGAGTAAAAAAATCCAGGAACAAATCGTATCTTAGAATTCACATTTTCTAAAGTTACACTTTTCAAAAACGTTTAGAATTAATTCTTAATAGTTTAAGAATATTCCTAAAAAAATTGGAGAATAAGAATTAGAGCTCGTTAGAACAACACTAAATTGAATAGCCTGTAATATAACTACTGCTTAAGTATTCTAAAGATATTGAGAACCCTGTAGATTACACATACTGATAGCACATTTCTCTCTATTGCCTGTTAATTCTGTGAAAACCAAGAGGATCAAATTCTCAAGGTTGCAGTTAAATCACAATGTTAACTTTTAATTGAAAATAAACTAAAATAAAGCTTTAATTTGTTGGCTTACTATATTTAAATTGATTTTACCTGTTTACAAAGAATGCCATCACAAACTCATGTATTTATAAAATTGATAATATCAGATGCTTTTTGAGGTTCTTAACACCTTTTCAGTATCTTTAAGTTGTTTTAATATTTTTGGTATGACTTCTGATAGAATGTTTTAATGATTTGAAGTTACTCATTTCTGAATTGCTGGCTGAGGCCTTATTTCTCTCTCTCTCTTTTTTTTTTTAAATAATTAAGTCACATTTTTTTATTTTATTTATTAACTAAGCTGCTGTTTGACTTCCTAAAAAGAGCCAATATATAAATTTAAGGATTAGTATTAATGTATAGGTTTTTCATTGAATGTGCAGTTATATGGTGGTGGTCTTCAGAGTGTTTCTATTTGACCTAATATATATTATTATCCCTCCATAATTTAAAAAAGGGATATTTGCCATACCTTCATGTTTGACATTATACAACTCTTATAGAAGGTATTCTTAATGTTTAGCTTAATAATCAATTATTCATTTTAATGTGGGTGATCTTTTTATACTTGCATATTCTTATTCAGCCTAAAACCCAGAAACTTTATTTCATGGACTTTTTTTCTCAAGTAAAATATAGGAGTTTTTCATTGAAACATCTTAAATGACAGATTGAGGAATGTATATATACTGCTATCCTATAATTAAATTTGTGCTATGAATAAAATGATTTTTAGAAGAAAAAGCTAGTTTGTTTTATTTATAAAAATAATTTACATGGGCAACTACATAGCACAATTTATGCCTGTGATTGGCCTGTCATCCTACTTGATTTAGATTTGTTTCAATGAAAATATGGTAAGGCAAATATATGTATTAGTTCTTGGCCGGGATTCATTATCTTGATTTCAGTTTTCTGGCTGAAAATGAGGTTCTGTTACCTAAACTTATAAATATTGTATTATATGTAAGACTTAAGAATCTATTGATTTTCTCTCCTTATCTCCTTTTCTGTTAGAATCTAAAACTTAAACTTTTTAACTTGTTGATATTAATTTCTCTTTATTGCATAAAAGATAGTTTAAAAAAGTACAAAGTACTAGTATATGCAGCCATGTATAAGGATTGGCTTGTAGATAGGGAGATATAACATGTATTAATACGTATAATAATTAATTGAAGCTGGTGGAAAGTCAAACTAAAACTATTAGGAAGGATTCCAGGAAGTAGTATATAAACTTGGCTAGTTAAATTTTTTATTAACACTGCTTATAAAGGTTAACGTTTGGAGAGTATCACAACTATCCTATGAATTTTTAAAGCTCTGCTTAATCTGTTTGAACAGTAATTCCTTATTAAAGCTTCAATATTTCATCATTTTAATATGCAGTCAGAAAAATGATGAAATTTAAGTGTTTAATATCCAGGTTAGAATATTTTTAAATTACCTATCACGCTGGTATAGAAACAGCTTTAAAGATAGCACTTCCGTCCATTTGTTTTGTTGCAAGATTTATGGATAAATTGAAAAATATTTTAACAATTCAGTGGAAATTAGAAGCTCTCTATCTTTAGTAGTAAACTTTCTTTATACGCACTTTAAGTTTTATTGATTCTACACAAACATAGATAAAGAATTGAACAATAAATCTAGAACAGCACAGTTTTGGGTTTAAATATATATATATTATAAATCTTAAAAATGGAAAGTTCTTAGTTCTCAATATAATAATCAGAATTTTATGTTTGTCTTTCTTAACATAATGCAAATAACTAGTGGCGTATTTGGTTGTATAGCTAAAAGGCAGAGGTTTCCATCTTTGGATTTAACTCACATTCAAGTTTGTATTAATCTAGCTGAAACTCCTTAAGCCACTTTCTTTTATTGGGAATTTATAAGGTACAACTTAGACCAAAAAGATGTATTTGAATGAATTAAATCTCAATTTTTGGCAGCCTTGTCACCTTTCTATGTTGGGCAACTTAGTGTTTTCTTAAGGCGAAAAGTTAACCACCAAGGCAGAGCGATTCAGTTTTTAACCATTATCCTGCATCTCATTCCCAGTTTGAATAAATTAAACTGTATTAAGGTGCACGGTACTAGAGAATTTTTACTATGTAAAAGAATTTTTTGAGAGTCCAATTAAATTAAAAGTCATACCCAAATTATCTTTTGAAAAATCTGTTATTTCATATGTGGGTATGTTCTCTTAAAGTACATTATGTTTCTGTAGTTCAGAGCAGCCATTCCCAACCATGCCACATATGTCTAAGTGACAGGTGAGGGCTTGGATGCACTTTACTAATTCACAGTATTTATATGCTTTGAGTTTTACTTTCATGCTGTTACTTTTTGGTTTCCTACAATGCCACAAAAGGTTATTATGGCAGCACAGGTGGTTTTTAAAAAGTGACAGAACTTTCAGCACCAAGTTTGCCCAAAATTGCCAGACCAAAAAAGTATGTACTTGCTTGCATTGGTCCTAAAGTCTGTATTTTTATTTATTTTTTAAAAAATATATTTTATTGATTTTTTTACAGAGAGGAAGGGAGAGGGACAGAGAGTTAGAAACATCGATGAGAGAGAAACATTGATCAGCTGCCCCCTGCACACTCCCTACTGGAGATGTGCCTGCAACCAAGGTACATGCCCTTGGCCGGCATCTAACATGGGACCCTTCAGTCCGCAGGCCAACACTCTATCCACTGAGCCAAACCGGTTAGGTCTAAAGTCTGTATTTTTAAATATTGATTGTGTTTTACGCTTCACAAGAATAGTTTTATCTATAAGCACAGTTCCTCTAGTTGTTCATAATTTCTGGGCTTTCATTCTAGTCATTTTAGATCAACAGCCATTTATTAAGGCACTCCCTGGAGAAATGTACTGTCTAGGACTCTGCTTTCTAGGTATTTATAATCTCATGGGGAAACAGACATTTCCACAAATAATTTTAATATAAGGGGTACTATAATATGCCATGAACTGTAGAGGAAGGGCTGTGGAAATATAGGGTCGGTGGGATGAATTCAAACGAGTAATATGGAAAAAAGAGACCCCATTTATGTAGACATAAAAGCAGAGGAGAATTTTGTCAGATAAAGGCTTTTTGAGGAGGAAGACAGGGGACAGAGGTAAAGACACTGGAAAACAAAGGCAAAAAGGGGGTTCCTTAAAGAGAATGTATGCAAGGTAGGAATTGCACAGGAAGTAGAAGGAGATGAAACTGGTATTTCTGTGCGAATCAGTTTGGGACATGCTAGTAAAGAGCCTAATCTCCTAAGATTATATTTTAATAAATAGGCCATAAAAGATGTTTATTGAGAAAGTTTTATATTAAATTGCTCACTCTTAAGGTGGTGTAGCCGATGAACTGGAGTGGGGAAATTCTGGAGGGAATAGAAACCTAGTTAGGAGGCCTGGATGACAGTCTAGGTGAGAGGCTATGGCAGTAAACAGGTGGGAAAGTTTTACAATGATGGGATAGGATTTAGTGATTGATTGAATGTGGGCTAGAGAAGAGCTAGGAATGAAAGCCTAGGTTCCAGAAAAGTCATTCATTCCTGCCATTTGCCTGTTTGATAGCAAGGGATAAGGAGAGAATGAGCCAGTTTTTCTGATAATACTTTGAGGTGCATGCATTACACCAAAAGAAGACCAGCTGCACCCAAAATTGCTTCATGTATACTTTGTAATGTGGTATTTGTGAAAAAAATATAATTTTGCTCCCTTTGTAGATATTTCTGAAAATATTCTGCATATGTTTAAATGGTCTGTTTTTTCAAGTGAAAAAAATGTATTATGTGGGTTTAAGATTTTAAGTCTTAGGTTTTTGGTTTGTTTATATTTTATCTGAAGTCTCTATAAGATAAGCAAGACTATATATGTCAGTTACTATAATCTGGGTAGAGAGAAATCTTTTTTTTTTGAAAGACTACCTTTGTCACGATTAGGCCTTTTGAGATATTTTATTTGTTCAGGATCATTTTAGTAACATTCTTAGTAGCTCTTGAACCAACTAATTTGATATTCTTGGGTTTCCTTAGAGACCAACCTGCCTCTTTTCGGAAAGCTTAGGAGGTTCTGTGCCATCAAAGACTAAAAAAAAATTGCAATTTATGGTGGCTTTCTCTCTTGTTATCATGAATTTATATATTTATTCTGTTGGTATATAGGAAATTTCCCAGCTACATATTGTTCATTATAAGAATAATGAAATCATTTTCTCAGTAGCTTTTCAGTTCTTTAGACTCAGCAGTAACTTTTGGGTATTACAGCTGATCTTTTGTATCTAGTTAATTATGGGTGACAAGTCTGAAGAACAACTAAAAGCCCCTATCAGCACCTATCATTGATGATTAACTCAGAGTAGGCTCTCAATATATTTTTGAATAAACAGTTATTGTTGGTAATAAAGATTACAATAACTTTTGCTAGAATCCAACCAATTTCAGATTCCTCTGGTAGATGCAGGAATGATAAAGGCAATAAATAAAAGAGTTAGTACTGGTATTTCTGTGCTAATCCAAAAGTATTCTTGCTTCCATATAATAGAAGAAATTTGTGTGATGTAGTTATCATATTGCTTAATAGAGCTTAATAGAAAATTCTCAGTAAATGCTTATTATTATCATTGATGTGGATTAAATTTGGTTCACATTGTTTTACATATTTAAGCGGAACATGTCGTTGGACATCCATTTTCAATCTAGACAGTTTCATTTTTTCTCTAATTTTTGTGTGGAGATTCTTCCTCCTCTTCTCAATTATGCTAAGGGTTTTCTATTTGTTTTTTTTATTACATGGTTTTCTAGTATTGTTGCTATCTCCTTTAGATGATAAAGCACTGACTGATGTAACTGGCCTTTGTCAGAATGGATGCTCTGATACTGAAAACAGGAAGCATTGATGTGTACCCATGCACCAGAAACTATCAGCACTTTTTGCTTCCACTTAAACTATGTGATTAAGTAAAAAGGATTGTTTTCCTTTTATAATATGATGCCTGATTGAATTACCATAAGGAAGGCATGCAAGTAGGATTCCTTTTTCTTTGTAGTTCCTCTCCCTCACCTCCAAGCACAACTCCGTATCCTTGTTCCCAAGTCATCCCAAAGAATAGGATCCTCTCATGTATTGCCAGCTTTAAAAGGAGGTAGTTGACGATACTGTCAGCACATGCCCTGGTATGAAGGCTGACTTCTTTTTTCTCCTGGTGGCTCAGTCATGCTGCAGGCATAGATTAGCATAAGGTAATCAACATGAAATAAAGGGAGAGTATCTAAATGTGGCTATTGATACTGTAGTGCGGACTTTATTTAGTTGGTTAAGGAAACCATGAAAATACAGTAGAAATGTTTAAAGACATATATCGTATGATCTCACTAATATATGGAATCTAATGAGCAGAGTAAACTGACAAACAAAAACGGAGGCATGGATACATGGGACAGATTGACAGCTGTCAGAGGGGAAGGGAGGTGGAGGTACTTGATATAAGAAGGTGAAGACATTAGCCAAAGAATATATATATATATATATATATATACACACATATATATATATAGCCCCTGGATACAGACAAGAGTGTGATGAAGGCCAAGAGGGTTGGGGCTGGATGGAGGTGGACAAAGTGGAGAAAAATGGGGGACATTTGTAATAGTGTCAACAATTAAAAAAAACAATTAAAAATACATTTTAATGGTCATAAGAAAAATGTGTAAAGAAGAGTTTCGATAAAAGATTTTAACAAATACATGGTGTAACCATTTAGTCACTTAGCAAATTGAAACAATAGCATTTAATATCTCATATAAACTTTTAGCAAAGGTGGCACAAAATCCGAGATCTTTTCTGGTAAGCAAGGAGCCATTCTTCAGTGGTAATCACATATCACACATGGATTGTCTTTACCTTTATTTAAGAAATGATAGTTGTCTTCAGGAGGTGAGCGTGGTTCTTTGCCTTCTAAAATGTCTTTTAGCGACATACTGAAATGTGATTAAAATCTCATTGTGTTCTTGCATTCACAGTGGAAGACTACTGTAAATTGCATTGTATGAAACTGAACAGTAATTATGGCTTGATTTAAAGTATTAATAAAATCTAAATATGTACATTCTAGCTTTAGGATTTCAAGATTTTAATTTAGTGAAATGCCAGAACATTTTCTTGCACTTAGTTTGACAGGTGTTATGTGAAAAGTATGTATTCCTAAATTAGGAGAGACATATATATCATACCATTTACAGAGTCTAATTATTAAAACCTGTTAAATTTCATACTTAATATTCAGATATCTTTCTGCAAACAAGCTGCTTAGTCTTATTGTCAATGTTCTTTAATTCGTATATCAAAGTTGATTAAATTGCAAATGCTGGTCTGAGGAAAGGTGGAGTTAGGATTTTGAAGTAGCCATGATTTTCCAACAGCCTCAGTAAGTCATAAATGCTAAAAAAGAAAAAAAGAAGCATCAAACTAGTATCCCATGCATTATATTATAGGCAATATCAGATGGCTGAAGTGTAGCCCCCAGTGTGAAATTTACTTTCTTTTCATAATAGAGGTGAGACCTAAGCCCAAGATTAGCACTCGAGTGCTAATGTCAGTCCCATAATTTTGGAGAAGAAAAGAAGTGTGGATTTTAATTTTTTACTCTTTGTTCTGAATGGTGATAAAAGTGTATTGAACCTGCATGTTGCTCTCTATTTAAAAATTTTCACTTTTAGGAGGAATTATGCTATCGGAAATAGTATTTTCACAAATTCTGAATATTGCTAGGAAGATGTGTGGATGTGGGAACCTACCTTGGCAAAAATCTTTGTTATAGGTGGTGAACACTCAATATAATATACAGATGATATGTTAGGTAGAATTGTACACCTGAAACCTATGTAACATTATTAACCAATGTTGCCGTAATAAATTCAATAAAAATTATCTTGAATTTTTAGTGTACTTTGAAGGTAAATGTCAATTTCTCTTTAATCCTGTTTTTATTTAAAAGCAAATTTATTAGGTTTATAGTTTTGTATAATTTCACATTTTGTAATACTTTAAAACATTTTACATTTTTTTCAATTATAAATTTTTTTGTAGACAGTATTAAATTTTCAAGTATTTGGAAGCAAAACTTGAGTTGCAGGCTCATTTTCTCCACTAACTGTGGACCCTTTCATTTCCTCACTCTTATAATGAGGAGGCTCAGTGGTTTTTGAAACTCTCTCTTGAGGGTGATTTATTTGACTTCTATAAATAATAAAATGATAATGTATTTTATGCCAAACTGATAAAGTTTCTGAAAAATACTCATTTTTATTTTGTGTTTTAAATTGGCATTCCTCAATATTTAATCAAACACTTGATTAAGAAATAGTCCCAAATAAGGAAACAAAATCTGTGCAAGTCCTATTTTAGGAGATCTCTTAAGTTTGTTCCAGTTTTTAAAAAAATGATGTTTCAGTTCTACACTTCAGTTTCTGAATTCTGTTCACTTTACCCTTTCCATTATTCTCTTTGGTTACTTTGCATAGTTCAGTTTATTCATTCACCCCTTCTTCTCTCTGCTCTCCCTGTTTACCAACCTTCCTCCCTGTTTGTTAAAAACATTGCTTAGGTTATTTGCCAGGCATGCAATGGTGCCTGACACTGAGGTTACAGATGTGAAAGCCGTGGGTTCTATTTTCAGTTACCTAACAATAATTTGAAAATGATACTTCCAATACTGTTTGATAGTGGTGGGCACATTGTACTTGGAACAATGGCAGTGGGTGTGGTGGATATTAGGGAAGGGGAGGGAGTTAGTTGAGTGATGGGTCAAGGGACAAGTAGCAGAGGGGATTTCAGGCAGAAGCAGCAGCAGGAAAGGTACAGAGGTGAAGGTAAGCCTCTTATGGTCTCCAAATCGAAGTAACTTAAAAGAGGAAGAACAGGAAATAAAGGATGGTCATTCTCAAACTTGGATGCTAGCTTAAAAAAAATCCATTAAAAGTTATATTAATCTCCAGGAAGTGACATCAGAATCAACATTGAAGTGAAGAGCAAAAGTCATGGTCCTTATGGAGCAGGTACTCTCTTAATCACATTAAAGTAATTTGTGAAGTTATTTGTGCCCTTGGCTCATGTCCTTATCTTCTACATCCTTGTGTGGCTTGTCATACCAGCCTCAGGGCCTTGAACAAAGTATGTATCCTGGAAATTATTTTTTGTTTGGTGTCAAGAGATAAATATTGAAAACTTTGGCAGACAAGATATTAAAAATAGTTTAAAAGCTTAGTTGAAGATGAGGAGTCATAAGATACCCCAATAACAGCTACCACACACATGATACAGATAAATGACCATAGGAAACCACACAGGGAGAGGGTTGCGTGCCGCCCCCCCCCCCCCCCCCTGCATTTGGCAGTGGTCAGGTTGGCTTCTTTATGGCATGGGTGGTTTTTAAGCCTATCACGGCTCTTGATAGGTGGAAAAGAGGGAAATGTTTTCCATATGGTTAAAAAACAACCTGGATTAAAAGTTAATTTGAAAGGCATATTCAGAATTACCAAGCAAATAAGTTGGACAGAAGCAGAAGGTTGCATTACATACATTTGAAGTTGGATCTGTTTGGATTCTTTTCCCAGTTTTACTTTTTGCCACATTTTAATAACTTTTTCCATTTACCACTGCCCCTCCAGCTCCCTCCCACCCTGTTGTAATTTCCCTATTCTTAAAATAGAGGCACTGCATTTGCTGCGATAATTACAGTGAGATCATAATAAATGTATTTATGGGAAAATTTTAAAATCAGCAGTTCAGGGATCTGCCCTTTTCAACTCACAACCCCAAGTGTTTTCTTTGTCTTGCATATAAAGTGATCTCTAGGATTGGTTCCAGTTTTACACATTTTTATGGTTTAGAGTAAAATTAGGAAGATTAGTCTAATGGAGGTTGGCAGACTGGATGGAGGGTGAGAAATCAGCCATGAGATTTTTGCAGAAGTTTAGAGAGAGGTTAGGGCAGAGGGAATGAAAGGAATGAGAGGGGATTAAGACATTTCCGAGAAAAAGTCAATAGAACAGTGAGTGAATTTATGCCACTTTAAAATGAAGTACTTTTATATTAACAGAACTATATTTTACCCATACTTACAATAAATAATGCTCCAGAGGATTTTTGGTTTTAAAAAGTATTGGAGGCTGAGCTAATTTCATTTATGTGTGTATATATCTCCATGTACACTGGTACACATTTAGCAAGTGTGGTTCAAAGAAAATCTGTTACTTTATAGTGGATGCGATTTTTTTTTTTTTTACCATTTCCCACTAAATGTATTTCTTGATTATTGTAAGTCACCAATTGAATGACACATATACATCTATATGTGTATATATATATATATATTTAATTCATACTTAATAAGTATATTGGTCTAAAAGGTTTTTTAGGAGACTAATAGTAGAGTAGAGGCTTCTATTAAAACATATGACTATATAAAACATTATTAATGTTAACAGATGTTGCACTTTAATCCTCTAGAATGATTGTTTGGTGCCAGCAGGAGATTTATTAAGCCTGAATTGTGTGAAATTGTGTGTGCATAAGCTGCTACTTAGATTGTAAAAATGCTATTGAAAACTGTTAAAAAGTTTTAGCTATAATTGGCAGAGAAGTATTAACTGTGCTGAAACAAGGCTGTGTTTATGGTTGGCCCATGTGCTTTACCCTTTTTATCATTTATCTTCTTGTATTAATGTCACTGAATTATTAATTCATGAGCAGGGCGGGAGAGAGGGGAGTGTGAAGGCACCATTTAAATATGTGTGGCAAATCTATCCTTATCGCTAGAGACATGAAAAAAAGCCATTTTGTATTATCTGTAAAATGGAAAGGACATTTTAAAATTTCATTTACTGTAATCCACTTTCAGTAAAACACCTAGATTATTGCTCCCATAATATAATGCTCTTATTAAAAATTTGTAACCTCCTCCACTCTTTTGTCTTATATGTAAAATTGATAGAAAAGTTTAGCCTTCATGTATTTTAATGTGATAACTATTAATTGTAGCTTAGAAATCTTATTCTATGGTATGTTACAGCCTGACTTCAATTTTAAGAAACATTAGGTTGTAGACAATAAAAATATTTACTGTACTAGTAGCAAAGTATTTTGATTGGGTAGAGCCTAGATACAGGGAATTGTAAAGCTCTAGAAGTACTTTTTGTTCCAAAAGAAATGTGTTCATTTATTGTGACTTCATAGTTTTTTGGAATAAGGTGGGCGGGTTGGCCTGTAGGATTTTTAGCATTATAGAGCCAGTGAACAGATTAGAAGTCAGCAGTTTCCTGTTGCATACAATGTGGAACTGGGATATATCCAGTATTTCATATGGGTGAGTAGCAGTGGTGACAGATATTTCAGGAGTTTGAAGCCACTTTTACCAACAGCTATTTGAAACCATCATACTAATGCTAGAGTGCCTCAGGGAGTCTTGTCCAAACCCCATTACTTTTCAGTCTCCCATTACTGACTGTTTTGATTGGGTTTACATTCTCTCCTGCCAAACTACGTAGTAAGATAGGTTACTGTGGCAATGTCCTTTATTTTCTTTTCTGGAGTTTCTGCCCAAACACTGTAAGCTGTACGTATGGCTCTGTTACACACACACACTGAAACACTAATTTGTTTTGGTCAGTATAATGCTGCTTTGTTTTATTTTTCTCATTTCAGTATGGTTAATTTCCCTTTACATTAACATTTAAATTAATTTCTTACAATAACAGGCCAAAGTTGGTTTGGCTTCTTTGGCAGACATTGATAGTTACTGGTCAGTTCATTACTTGACTGAACTGCATTCAGTCCTCTTTATGTTGTGCCTGTTCATCTATAGAAAGGGTTGGCAAACTGTGGCTGGCCGGCTACTGGTATAGTGAGGTTCATTGGCACATAGCCATGCTCATTCATTACCCAGTGTTTGTGGCAGTTTTCTTGCCACAATGGCAGAGTTACACAGTTGTGACAGACAGAGACTGTATAGTCCGTAAAGACTAAAATATTTACTATCTGGATGGTTATAGGAAAAGTTTACTGATCTCTGCCCTATAATATCAGTCTATAGAATTCCTTTTAATCTCTCCACACATAATGGAATACTATTAATAGTTTTTAACTTGAGTGATTTGAAGAGTCACTGGTTAATACCATTGGTAGTTATTTTTATTAGGTACGATTTTTTTAAAATTTTTTTTTGGCTTTTCTTTATATGTGGAATAGCAACAGTGGCTATATCCTCCTCTGTTGTTTGAATTGGAACACCTTTAAAAATTGTGGAAATTTTGCAAAGAATACATTAGTCTTTTACCAGTTAAGAGAGTCTTGGCAAGTAATTCAAGTTTTTCTCAGCTTTTTAATAATCTACCTCTCTTTTTATTAAATATCACTGTTTAATTACTACTCTGATGTTACTTGAAATTTTAATAGAGGTTATAAAATTATATTGTAAAGTTGAAAACCCATTTTCTAGAAACCACATACCTCTTCTTCTCCATGGTTTAGTTAAGAAGCAATAACATATAAAATGATATATTTTAATGAACTAAAGTTTTTTAAATTTTTTATTTATAACAACCATTCAAAGTATTTATTACAGTTTATTACTGTTTTTTATAGTGTGTCTATGAATATTTCTCTTGCCTTCCCATCGGAGCCTCCTAATAATACTCTTTAGAGAAATCAGCCAGACCAAACCAACCACACAGAATCTCAGTGTGACACTGAAGTAGAGTTTGCTCTGTTCATTCATAGACCATAACTTTATTTCTAATGCTGTGGATTAAGCTAATTTTCAGAAAGAATTGATTATCCCTCTTATCTACAACTTAATAAAATGCTGTGATACTGAGTTTTTCTTGTAGATGCAGTTATATAGGGTGTCTCCAAAAATGTATACCCACTTTAACAGCTGATAACTCATTTAATTTTCACTCCTTTTCAGGTTTAACTGATTTGAAATAATGGGTAAATCCAGACTAAGCTTTGAACAAAGAAAAAGTGCCTATACGTTTTTTGAGGACAGCCTGTATATGGTATGGAACATAGGCCTTGATGCAGAATGATTTGGCTAAGGGTAGGAATTTGCTCTTTTTGGAAGAAGGCCTGGCCGGATGTCATCCTGCTTTTGATATGTGCTGTTTACCCACAAAGGCAGAATGTGAAATATGTGAGCTGCTTAAGTCTCAGGTTATTATATTATGGCTACCAACCTAATGATTTGTAAGTAGGTTTTTAAAAAAGTTCTTTGAAATGGCAACTTTTTGAGATGTAATTTTTAAAATGGAATTATTAGAATAATTTTTGAGACATTTTGATAGAAGAGATAAGTTCGTAGTGAGACATATTGCAGCAGCCTCTAAAAATCTTCCTTAAGCTTACTTAGATGGAATCAGGACCATGAACCTAAAATTGAAATAATTGGGAAAATAATGGAATAGTAGATTTCTTGTGTATTTCTACCCAAGTATATAGTTGTTGAACTTTAGGCCTGGAGGTTTATGAATTGTCCAGCCCTCACAGTGGTAGGTTAAGCCGGTACTGAGTGTGCTCCTGATCTCAATCTTGGACTCTTTTCATCAAGATGGTTGATCTCAGTACACATTTCAAGGGAAACACAGGTCTAGAGACCACTTTTATTTCTCTTTTCTCATTATTTTGTTATAAAATACATGTATTACCATTAAGTTTTGGGGAGTTCAGCAATTATTAATTAATATTTTGGGTCTTGGTAATTTTCTTAGTTTAATTCTTAGAAGATTATTCACCTTCTGAAGGTGACAATTATTTTAATCTGTTTCATAATCCTTTAGAACGTAACAGGACCAATATATATGTGGTGAAAATAATAAATAAGTAATACACTTACCAGAACTCAATATAAATACCTAGAATGTAATCATTAGATAGTCATTGACTTAAACGACATACATGCAATTCTAGTGTTAATATTATCTACTTTATTGTAGAAGTTAGAATTGCAAGTTTAGATGACATTATATATTGACATAGTTTGCAAGTGAGTTGTATCATTTGATTACAAAAGGCAATGTGCTAGATACTTAAAATTTTCTTCAACTTCTTACTGTGTTATTTGTTGGTTAATTTTCATATTTATTTTTGAGATCATTTGACATATTTTACTCAGGTTACCTCATTATGTCTAAGAAACCTCTGGTGACCATCTTGATGATATAATATATACAACAAATCCTGGGTCATTATTATTTCACTTAGTGGTTATATAGACCAAGAGGGAATCTGAATATTGATTCAGGGAATGATTACTAGCAATGATGTATGAACAAAGGATTTAGTACAGTGAGCCAAACATAAGATTACATCTCATGAACAACATTGCATTTTTTTTATTTTGCCTGACCAATGATTAGTTCAGCCAATTAGGTGAAATAAATTATTAGGACCCAGGGGTAGGGAACCTTTTTTCTGCCAAGTGCCGTTTGGATATTTCTGACATCATTCACGGGCCATACAAAATTATCAACTTAAAAATTAACCTGCTATATTTGGTCAAACATTTAATTAATTCACCCCTAATGTCTTGGCAGGACCAGACCAAATGATTTCAAGGGCCTTATATGACCTATGGACCCGATATTCCCCACCCCTGGAGTTGAAAGTTCTTGGCTTATTAAGGCTTTTTTTTTTTTTCTTGTTAGATAATCACAAGAAGGAAGGATAAGTAGCGTACAATGAGATATTTTGAGAGAGAGACCACATTCACTTAATTTTGTAACTTAAAAATTAAACTTAATCATAGGTATGTATGTATAGGAAAAAACATAGTATTTATATGGTTCAGTGCTATCCAAATTACAGGCATTCACTGGGGGGTCTTGGAACATATCCCTCCTCGGATAAGGGGGGGGGGACTACTATAATTAGCCTTGATTGGAATTCAAGCTCTGCCACCTGCTAGTGGTGTTACTTTCCCTTTCTGAACCTCATATTTCTTTCTGGCCTTTATAATATTGACCTCATAAGGATTAGTGGTATGTGTCTAATATAGTATTTCACATATAATCGGCACTCAAGAAGTATTTCTAGCCATAGTGCCCATAATTTATATTCAATTCAAAAAAAAATTACCTGAGAATTCTGTTCTATGGGAAAGTTAAGGGGCAATATATCTTAAAGCTGGAGAGAACTGCCATTTAAGAATAGCTTTCTCTTTTCCCTACATAGGGGAAAACCTAACTTTGGTGTTGTAGTTACTCTAATTTTAATAATAAATACAAACTATTTTAAACAAGTAGATCTATGAAATATTTTGATAGAAAAGTTGAGGAAGCTATCAAATTTCCATGATAAATAAGGTAGTATTTTGGATTGGGCATGTGCCTCTTTTTTTCTTTTGAAACTTCATTTGCAAGTTTATGTTCAGTCATAAAATGTTCCCTACATTGGTTTGAAAATGACAGCCATTTGTTTTTATTATTTCAACTGGAAGGATTTTAATGAAGAGGATGGCAGAATGCCCTGCACTGTGCCTCTAGTGTCCACGATACATCCCTCTTTTGCATGCTCAGCACGATTCCAAGATAGATATTACTGCAGATAGCAGATGTAATTTACTAGGAGCATTCCTGAACTCTTCTCTTTTCTGCTCCTCTACTAAGCCCTCTCCTAGGAGAATTTCTTCCTTCACAATGAAGAAATTTCAGTAAAGGGTAAGATCAATAATGAATGTTAAAGAGACGTTAGCATAACTAGTTTAATGTAAACTACTCTAGACTTGATACTGGTGTCCGCAGAAATGAAACGGAGAAAGAGGGTGGCGACTAGGGGTGGTCACGTGCTTTTAAAATCTCCATCAGCATTCTCAGCCCCAACCCTATCCTTGTGAGGGAAAGAAAATAAACTGAAATGCAAAGAACGTTGAATGCCTGGAGCTAAAAAAAAAAAAAAAAAAGGCTTTCTGAAGCTTTCTGATTAGCAATAGCAACGGTTTTTCTTAGATGACTTACTGAAAGAAAACTCCCAAGCCTGTTGGTGTTTTCTCCTATGTTAACAAGAAGGGGAGACTCTGACCTAGAAGGGCTGACTGCACATAAGATATTTCTGAAAAATGGCCACCGAGCGAGGTTTAGCTACATTAAAATGCAGCTAATTAATTTTTCACTTTCTATTGCGTGGGGGCAGAGTGGGCTTGGTATCCTTTTTTGTTGTTTTTGTTTTGGTAAAATATAGAAAAGCTTTCTTTTACAAGTAAATAATGCCCCGTAATGTTTATAATTTTATAGCACAACTAAGATCAGAAAGAGAGATCTTGTACAGCTATCTTCAGCTTTCATTTAGAGTTGACATACATTTAGTGCGTAGAATTTTAGGTTTACCCCAAACATTAATCTTTTATTTTATATAGCGTTAGCGCTTAATAACATGGAGGGGTGACTTTTGTAGGTCTCATGCTTGGATGGCTCTTTCCTTCCCCTGTTCTCCCCATGCATAGAGGTGTTTTGCGTTTAATATCTAGCGTTCACAGCAGTTCAGTGTCTACGAATAGAAATTAAAGATAAAGCTTTATATATGAATCTTTAAGGTGGCTTTGCTCTTAATAGAATATCAACCTTAGTTAAACAGTTTTAGACAATTTTAAATGATCTTTTCCTCTTACTACCTTGAAGCTTGTTACATGCTACTTCTTGCACTGATGCTTATCAACAAATTTTTTTTATTTTTTCTATTTTTACTAAATAGGCATCATTAATATAAGGTTAAATGTGATTTCCTGGTAATGTTCCATAAATACCTGACTATTAATGGTGTTTTCCTAATTTTGCCCACAATTTAAGGGACAGGATGGGATATTTAATGCAGCTAATAAATTCAGGGGTGAGGCAAAAGTAGGCTTACAGTTGTTCCTATGGAAAAATAACGCAAAAATTAAGAAGTAATACAAGAATAAATCCTGTGTTTCGTGTACTAAGCTGTAAACCATTTTTTGCCCAACCCTATATAAGCAGGTTACCGTCTGAAAGACGACAACTAACTGTATATTGTAAGTGAAGTATAAAACTTTGAAGACTGTTAGGATATAAACAATGCTGATGCGTATTCCTGGAAGTCCTTGTTCAGCTTTGGAAGGTTTAGTAGTAACGATGCATTAATTGACTTTTTACATGACAGAGTAATAGGATACCTAGATCTAAAAAAAAAAAAAAAATCTTGACAGAGGCTTGTTATACAATGGCATGTGGTTTATAGATGAAATAGTTTGAATCTTCTTACTTGAAGGATAAGAAGAAATGTAGGATGAGGTTATACATTAGAAGTGCCTTTGATCTTTGAAAAAGCATAGTTACTTATAGTTTCAGTAGAAATGTTCTGTTTCTGTTTTTATTAAGAAATGAACTGTTACTTAGCATTAGGAGGGGTTTCATCTGTGCTCTGTCTTTACCCTCCCAGTTCCTCTCTGAAGTTTTGGGGGGAGGTGGAGGAGTTGGGAGGAGGGAATAGGGCAGAAGGTTTCTAAACACCTAAAGACAAACTGTTTATTAATATGGGGACTGGGTTCATCTTTTCTGTTTGTTGAAAGAAAATTTAATAGCCCTTTTCTGATTTTGTTTCTTGTTTTCCTTTGCATTGTGAGAAGCTTTTCCTGAACTTCATTTTGCAGGTAGTTACAGAGTTGGAAGGGAGAGCGTTAGCTGCATCTGTGCCTGTGAGTGTCCGCTGGCTGGAGTTTGATGTAGGAGGAATGTTTTTTGGGGGGATTAGTTTCACCATATTTGATTATTTATTCATTCTATCCTTAGCTGAATTGTGGTTTGCTAAGTATTTCAGTGTTCATTAACATTTTTAAATGGAAGGTTGTTTTTAATTTGGATCACAGCAGTAAAATCTTTTGACTTAAGTTTTCAGAATTGTATTTAAAATTTGAGCTTTGCTTTTTTATTTTTAATCCTCACCTGAGGGCACGTTTTAGAGAGATGGGGTAGGAGATGTGAGAAACATCCATTGGTTGCCTTCCTTCCATATGTGCCCCCAGCTGGGGATCGAACCAACCCTTGTACGTGCCCTGACCGAGAATCAAACCGTCAACCTTTCAGTGCACAGGCCAGCACGCAACCAACTGAGCTGCTCTGGCGGTGCAGAACTTGAGCTTTTGAAAATAACTTTATTTGATGTGAAAGTGATTGGCTATAGGTTGTAGAAAAATAAATGTGATATTCTTTTTAGTTACTCATTTCACAGTGATGGACAGGATTCAGCTTTATTTACATATAAGAAGCCATGATTTTATGACATTGCAGAACCTGTTTCTGTTTGTTAGAAGCAGTCATTTGTACTGTGTCATAATTGACTAGAGCATACTTTTAAAATTGTGTTCTACATTCAGATTTTAGGACTCCACTGAAATTTTAGTATAGTTAAACCTTGTTCATAAAATACTGTGTCCTGGCCAAAGACCACAAAAGAGGCCTTGGTTGTGCGGTTTCCTCCTCCTTTTCCCCTCACTAACAGAGGTTTTCCTATCTTGGCAGCTGTTTCCTACAAGGCAGTCATCAGTCCCTGATTTCTTCCTTCCCTTTCTTCCCACAAACAAGGACTCTTTCAAAGAGCGGATGACTGAAGACAGACTGATCTTGGACCTCTTTAAGAAAGTGGAAATGTGTTCAAGAGTTGTGTTTGTGGGCAAGCAGCCTGTATGCGTTTGTTCATTGACGTGAAAGTACCCATTACAATCAAAGCTTGGACAGTCAGAATTCTGTCAGGAGCATTCCAACGGCTCACACTTAATTCTACTTGTAGTAATGAACGTACCTCATTCACACATTAAACTTAGTCTCCTTGCTTCATCAGCTCATTGAACAGTCTATAGGGTATAAGAGATTATTTATTGATGGGGCTTTTCAATGTGACAAGCCATGAAATTATCTGACTTCTCCTTATGCTTTCCATAAAAGAGCTTGCAGTTTTAAGGCAGGGACTTTGCCACAGCAGTTGTAAACTTCAGGTTTACTTTGGGGTTTGTCTTTGGACTAGTCTTTGGGAGCTCAGAGTGAAAAATGGATAGAGGTAGCTAGCCATTTCCGCAGGTTTGTGTGCCCTGTGTCTCCATCCCATTAATTTCCAATGTATCTGTTCTTTTCATATTTTTGGCATTCTTGAAGAGGAAACTTGCTCTTTCCTTTGTTTTTGTCTTATTTCTTTGGACAGAGAAGCATCTCAGGTGTTCTGTCCTGTCGAAGATCTAGATCCTAAAGGGCTGGTCAAAATTAGACTCGGCTCAGGATTATATATATTTTTGCCACCTCTCCAGCAGTTCGTTCGTTTGTTTGTTTTTAGAGATGCAACCTTGGAGATAAAATCATCATCGTCTGGGGTTATTTTTTATTGTTGGTTTGTTTGTTTGTTAATACTCACAGGAGAGGATATTTTTTCCATTGATTTTTAGATAGAGTGGAAGGGGGGGATGGAGTGAGAGAAAAAGAAAGAGAAACACAATGTGAGAGAGACACATTGATTGATTGCCTTCTACACTACAACCCATGTATGTGCCCTTGACTGGGAATTGAACCTGTAACCCTTCAGTGAGAAGGCTGATGCTTAACCACTTAGCACAGCAGCCAGGGCTGGGCTGGAGTTTTTATTTGAGTTCAGTGGATGGACCTATGTACTCAAGATCTAGGTTTGATATTAAGTTATACCTTGCTGCAAGGAAAGACAATATTTGAAAATCTTAAACTTCAAATGAAATAATTGAGACTTTATTAATCGGCTCTCTCTATGAATAATAACCATCAGAGGAATAATAATTTGATATGTTGTGTTTGGAAATGAGATAATTTTGGAGTGCCATTATTATATAAAGTACAACCATATGTTAAAAATTGTGCACCCTGGTACAGAAAAATAAACCATTTCATTATATCTCTACACCGTCTTGCAAGATAGATAATGATGCTGCTACCATTACTAGAAACAAACCAAAAAAGTATATGTTTTTTATAAAATCTTGTTAGAGGTGTTATGTATTAAAGCTAGTACAGGTGACCTTTGGATAATGTGGGGGTGGGAGCACCAACCCTGCACAGTTGAAAAATTTGTGTATAACTTTTGACTCCCACAAAACTTAAAATTCTCCCTTGATTCTATGGGGATTGGTTCCAGGATATCCCCTTCACCCTCACCTCACGTGGATACCAAAATCCACAAATGCTCAAGTCCCCATTATAAAATGGCATAGATCAATGCATAGAGTTGGCCCTTTGCATATGTGGGCTCCCAACAGTGAATAAAAAAACCCCTAAAAAACAGTACCTGTATTTACTGATAATAACTAGACTCTCACATTAAAACACTGTGTTGCTCAAGAGTCAACTGTAATTTAATAAAAAGACTAATATTTGACATAGTGACAGATGAATTGTTCTAGGATGACTTTCTAATAAGCTTTTCAAAGGAAAATTCATCATTAGGAACTTATATAACTATTATTTTGTGATTCATATGTCCTGGTTGTCTATAAATGCTTTTTGGGTTTTGATCATTTTTGAGATGTGAGGCTCCGCTATTCAGCGTTTAGGCGCAGCTGCCATAGTGGGTATAGAATCAAAGTGTATACCTTTTTTTTTTTAATAATTAGGAGGTGGAGGGAAGAAGGGAGGGATAGTTATTTTTATTTTTTTTTTATTTTCGCATTTTTTTGTAAAGTAAAAGGACCATAGAGTAAATGATGGATTTGTTTGTTTTTCAGATATGAGGATCAATGATGCAGACTGCTGGGTTCAATGAAGCTGGACATTTTTAACTAGATTCATTAAGGAATACAAAGAAAATATTTAAAGGGATCAATAATGGTGTCTTCTGGTTGCAGAATGCGAAGTCTGTGGTTTATCATTATAATCATCTTCTTACCGAATATAGAAGGTAAGAGCAGTTTGAATTTTATTTTTTACATCTAGGAGACTGAAACTGTGCAAGCTTACTTATGTAGAAGAGAATTATTTTAGAAACAGATGATAAAAAGATTTTCTTAATGTTGAATTATTTTCATTACAGAGCTATATATTATAGAAAGTGCTAGAAGTCTGAATTTTTATTTTACATAAATTTATAAATGTAATAATTTTAAATAATCCTGAAATAAGTGAATGAACACTTTGTTTTGTTTTACGTTTTACATTTATTGACTATATTTATTCTAGTAAATTTGAAGGTATTTTGTGGCAACTCTTTCACTTCATCTTTTGTCTGCTCCTGGAGTGCAGTCATAGTTCTAAAACTATTAAATAAAAATTTCCTTATGTGCTGGAAAACTTTTCATAGTGCTGCCATTTTCTTGTTACCTATATCTTTTTGGTGACAGATCTGATTTTTAAAGAATTACATACACTTTTGAGGCTTAATGAAATAATTGGAACCATCATTTATCAATTACTATATGGATTTCCTGGTATCCATTATTTCTGTAGACATGTTTTGTTTTTCTTTCCATTTGAAAATAACACCCTTCCCGGTGCTTTTTACGGAGCAGGCCACAAGTTAATATGGAGCAAAGATGTGTGAAGTTTATAGCTCATTGATAGTGATAGTTGTATTAATTGTGTAAAAGCTGTGAAGATTACAAAATCTCTGAGAGATGCATGTACAATATAATGGGTATTTTTGTTTCTAATTAAATATTCTTGAAGAAAATATTTAGAATTTTAAAATTGGCTAATCACATTTATACCTATTAATAAAAAGATAGGTGGAGGAAAAGAGGCATACTGTCAACTAATAGATAGCAGCAAGCTTATTATTACAATGTCTTTGTAATAAACTTCTTCAAAATGTTAACATTTTAATTTTGCCAAAAGAATTTTATTTGAATTGCTTGTTCCAAAATTGTTGTATTTATCTTCTCCTTGCTCTCAAAGTTTCCTACTTTCAGTATGTTGATATAATTTAACAGTGCAATTCAAGTAAGTGACACATGATTTAAGTCACACATGAAAGTCATAAATGGGATAGTATTTTAGTTTTAGAAGATATTGCTCTTTGCATCAAAATTGAAAGATGCATCAAATCTAACATTAAAATGTAATATGTCTGAATAAATAGTACTGTAACGATAAGGCAGTGAGCAGAAACTGAGTTTAATAAGAATCTCTGGCTTGGATGGTTATAAAAATTTTGTATGTAATCTATAATTTTGCATCTATTTTTTTTTTTTCGGGAAAACTAACTGAATTCCTGCTGTTATCTTTGAATGATTTTATACATTTAAGAAAATTTCCAGGTGTGGACCAATGGCTCATTAGGCCTCATAATGAAAAAAATTTCCAATCAAGATAGAGACCACTTTGCTGGCGCAGTAGCTTAACTCAGCAGGGGGCTAGCGAACAGAGACTTGTTCATGAGATACTGCAGTTTTATTTCTAGCGTCACCTTTCAGGTCAAGATTCATATCTGATGTTTAGAGAAATTTCATTTTTTTGGCACATCAGGACACGGGGTGTTGCTTTTGAAACACTTCCCTCCTACGGGTAAGGAGAACCTGGAAAGAATGCACACTGCTCGTTGTGGGAGTATACACAGTTATGTATACTGTTAGAGCAGTGATCCAGCGCACATGGTTTTGTCCTAGAAAAGTTTGACATGACATGTTAGGTCTTTATTGCCCGAAAGCAATAAATGCTCTGTGAACACCTATAGAGAAAACCAATCAAAGTTAGGTGTGAGAGCAGGGGAAAGAAGATACAAATGTAACCATTCACCCATGAAATAGCTGCCAGTCCCTTACAGGATCGGTTACCTTTTCAAATCTTAACAGAGGTGAGCACTTTCGTATTAGTACTTAGATCCTTACAGATAAACTCAGATAAGGTTTCCTCCCTCCTTGCTCATTTACTGATGACTAAATTGAGCCAGGTGCTCAATAAAAAATGGGCAAGGCACATTTCTGCTCTTGAGCTCATTGTCTTGTGTGCAGGGGTGGAGATCTCAAGTATCTGTTGGGGCCAAGCAGACACAGTAACTTGTGTTTGCAGGCCAGTGGAGGTCTGCGCAGGCAGGGAAGTCCTTGCTGGGGGACCCATGATTGCCTTTTATTTTAGCCTCGTTTTGCCAGTTTTCTGGCTTTGCAATACAAAGTAGACATTAGATTTTTAAGTATAATAGTAACTAATCAAGTTTTTAAGGACAATAAAACAAGTCTTTGTATTGTATTCAGTCATGAGCTATGCCTGCCTTTTTAGAGCTATCTTTTCTCCCGTTTATTTAGTGTTTTCCCTTAGCATATGATTTTCAAGGCTTAACACACTGTTGGGCTTGTTTTACATTTATACACATGAGATGTAAATTTCCACATTTGCAAGAAGGACTTATTCTGTCAGATGAACATTATAAATCCATCATGTTTTGTGTGCATATAAGAACATATCACTAAGCATTTTTATAACGTTTACTATGGTAAAAGCTGATTACATATATAAAGGTTTAATTGTTAGAATTAGGTTGTCTCCCTCTTGCTATCTCTTTCAATTAGTATTTCAGAATCAAGTAAAGTCTGACCCATTAGAATTTACTTATTTTTGAAAAATAGGAAGCGTGTTTTGTTTATTCTTCAAGTCTCCATCCCTGTGTTTTTTAAAAAATGCTGTTTAGAATTTCCAAATAAAAAATAGTTAGAAAAGACCAGACTTCAAAATATTTTGTAGGTTTTTCTTAGAATTGATGTTATTCCTAGAGAACTAACCTCAAGCCCTTCAAAAATTAGTTTTCTTGAGAAACTGGTGTGTTTTGATTCTTTTGGGTGATTTCTATAAGCATAGTAACCCACTGTGGAATCATGTATCAGTAAGTAGGAAAGTAAATTGAATTTTTGTGTCCTAGAGAATTAAATTATGGTATATAATGGAGCCCTGGAAAGTATAAGTCAGACATATGAAGGCTTGCTCAAGTGACAAGTTACGAATAATAGCAGTTCTTCAGCAAAGTTAGTAATACAGATTTCAGGTTGAATTTTTATGCAGTGTGTATGTAATTAGATTTCTTTAGTCAAAATTTTAGTTAATTAACTCAAATTGCATTTCTGCTTATCCTCCTTTCAAAGAAAAATATTATGCTGGGTATAAAAGCCAGATATTTCAGATACAGTTGTACATATTTATTTTATATACATCAAGACGATTTTAGAACATAGCCATAGAAATAGTATCGTACCCATTTAATGTAGTTTTAAATTCCTTAAGCACATTTTACAATGACTTTTGTGTAAGTGGTATCTTACTAAAAAAGGATGTTTGATTGTGGGGCCTTTTCACTAGTTGTGTGGCAGGAAAAAAAGTAGATCTAGGTATTATGTATGAATTAGAAAATCTTTTTGACATATAAATACTTTCTTCAGAGTGGTCTATAATTTAGTGGAAGAAATTGTTCTCCAAGGTTAAATTTAAGAAGGATCATGCATTCTTTTTTCTTTCATTCTTTTATTAACACACACACACATAATGAAACATATAAAATTTATATTTTTCACACACAGGCATACACAGTATGCACAATACGTCAGTATGTCAGCTTCATGGGATCTTTTTATTTTATTTATTTTGGTTCACTGTTGTGTCCCAAGTTCCTAGAATAATGCCTAGGTTATAGTAAGCACTCATTCTATATCCTTTGCATAAATAGCATAAATCTTTAAAGAGGATAACGGTCTTAATCATTCGAGAGGGGACAATTAATACTTGTTATAACAAGGTGAAAAGTGCCATGATGATGGTATTCACAGAGGTATTAAGGTGAAGGGTAGCTGAGTTGGGTGGGGTGTATGTCAGGAAGTAATGATGGTGCTTGAGCTGAATCTCAAAGTTGCTGAGTAAGCTAGGTAAAGACAGTGGTGAGCATGGTAATGGAGAAAAAAAATCAATGGAGAGAAAACAGCGTAGATATCAAATAAACTATTACAGTGGTTCTCAAACTTCAGCAGCTGCAGAATCACCTAGAACAGCGGTTCTCAACCTGTGGGTCATGACCCCTTTGGGGATCAAACAACCCTTTCACAGGGGTCGCCTAAGACCATCGGAAAACATATATTTACATATTGTTTTTGTGATTAATCACTATGCTTTAATTATGTTCAATTTGTAACAATGAAAACACATCCTGCATATCAGATATTTACATTACGATTCATAACAGTAGCAACATTACAGTTATGAAGTAGCAACGAAAATAATGTTATGGTTGGGGGTCACCGCAACATGAGGAACGGTATTAAAGGGCCGCGGCATTAGGAAGGTTGAGAACCACTGATCTAGAAGGTTCTGGAGTAGAGCCCAAGCATTTACATTTCTGACAAACGCCTGGGCTGACACTGGGGTTGCTCAGCATCACACTTAAGAAGCACTATAGTATTAAATTAGTATGGGTGGATGAGTGAGGTGTTTGGGTGCAGAGGTGTGGATATAAAGTAACTTTTTAAAAATAGTTTTAGAAAAAAAATTATGCTTTAATTCATTGTGATTCAGAAGTTGCAACCAGTTATTTACTGGGAGTTACTATCTGTACCTTTTTATATCGCTCTTTATTCCTCTGTTGAAGTTCCTTGGGTATAATTTTAAGCTTCAAAAAGGAATTATTTTGTCACTCTGTTTGACAGTGTACTAAGAAAGAAAAAAATAAAATAGAAAAACTGTCTCCAGATTGGAAAAAGCAGAACATATTTTCTGTTAAGGGTAAATGTGACATTTTCAGAACTCCTAAACCCTTGCTTTAGTTTGTCTCTTTTCATTGTGATAACCTTGTTCTTTTCCTTGTTGAGAATAACTACATGCTATTGCTATGATAATGCTGAATTAACTTACTGTAGGGACTTTAGATTTCCCAGTCTAGCAAAATTGACTATTTTTGTTCATTTCAGTGTATTTGATTAGTTGAAAGCTAGGAGGTAAATTTTCAGCAAGGTGCATGGGGATTTGGCAGTATGACTCCTATTAAACTTAATGGGAGTCACAACTCCCATTAAATTAATAGAAATTGTACTGCATATCCATGTTCGCTGCATAGCAAATGTAACCTTATATTTTAAATTCACAAATTATGTAAATTAACTTTGGGTTAAGCAATGTATTTTTTAAAAATGATTTTCTTTATATTTTTAGTGCAGATCAATGTGATTTTACTCCTTAAGAGAGTAACTAACTATATTGCTCTTAGGCCACTTTAAATATTCCTTATTGTATTAAATGAGTGTAATGTAATTTGATTGCAGCAGCTTTCTTCTGCATAGGTTATGATGTAATTCATTTTTAAAAATAAGTATTAATGCCATTTACAAATTATATGATGTTGTTTATATTGTAAACACCAGATGCCTTGTAGTACTAATACCAGGATTCAAAAGCAAGTTACATTTGTTCTGAACGTGGCTGAAGTTGAAAAAAAAAAATAAGACTAAATAGGATACACTGGTGTTCTTTTTTAAAATTAATTTGTAATATACTTTGGTCATCTTATTTGACATTCAGTGTCAAAATATGCCATATTTTATATGAAGATTAAGTTCCAGTGCCTAATTGTTGTTGTTTTCTCTCTACATTTTTCCTCCCACTTTTTATTCTAGTTCATCTTCTTGCTTCTTTTCCAGTGTTAGGGAAGGTTTGTTTATCCACAGTCTCTGTTGACTCACCAGTAGGCCTGTGACTGGTGGTAAAGTGTTATAAATCAGTGTGTCACACACAACAGACCTCAATAACATTGCATTGCTTGACTGTTAAATTTTTGCAAACCTTTATTTTCTGACAGAAAAGACTCCATCCAATGTTTAACAAATGAATCTGTTAACTAGGAAAAATACTTGCTAAAAGTAAAGAGGTTACAAACTTGTCCGTACAAGAAGAAATTTTTGAGATATTGATTTGATACCAATATTACGCACTTATCACAGTCATCACTATATTTTGAAAGAATCAATAGTGTAATAAAGGTAGCTTAATTAAAAGCACAGGAAGCATGTAAAGCTTCTTAATTTTGCTTAACGGTAGTTGTGTTAATTACTGAGTACTTCTCAGTTCTGATTAATCTTTTGCTTAATGTTTTGAATTCATACACATTTTCTCTTTTTTATCTGCTATCTGTTTAGGTTTCAGTATTAGAGAATAAGATAATACAAAGGCTTGAGCACATCTGAGTATTAATGCTGAACTGGTATGTCTTGAAGAACTGACTTATCTGCCACATTACTGAGGGAGTGCCTTACTGAAACATATGCTTGGTACCCTGTGGTACTCTTTATTTTCTTTTCACCTCCTGCATGACAGAGAATGACATATGACAGCCGTGCAGTCTGCATGTATTAGACATCAGTGTGGATTAGTGAATACCTCCTGACATCTTTCAACCCTATTCTTGAACTCCTTTTGTCAACTTGACAGAAGTGATTCCAGGAGAATACCTAGCCCCAGCCCTGGGATTTCTTGGCTAAAATGTAAGGCTGGGAAGGGAATTCCGTATCAGAGCTTTAGGAAGCAAAAACATTTATAATCCCTCCCTAGCAGCATGGGGCTCTACAGAGTTTGACTTTTATGTTTGCTGTTATTCTTGCTTTGAGGGCTTATTTTTCTTAAAAGTTCATGTTGCCTCCTTCTTTGAGTTTGAATGTAATACATTCTCATGAGAAAAGATATTAAAAATTAAGGTAGGAATTTAAAATTGTTCTTAAGTCTAGGACCTTGATATGACCACAACATATTTTCCTTTTTGTTTCTAACATACATTCTTGATGTTGTGGATAAAATACAGCTATGATTTATAAAACAAAATTAGGTTTTTCATCTCCACCTCCATATACTTTTATATTTTTATCTCACTTCATGGTCTCATAATTTGTATTATTATGTCATTATATACTTATATAATGGATTTTAACAGTTGCATTGCAATTTATTATGTGTACGTCAAAAATGATTTACTCTTCTCTCTCTAATCATTGGCCATTATAACTTAATTTCATTCAAGTATATGTAAAAGAAATATGTTATAAATTTTTCCTTTTTATCTGGTTATTCCCTTGAATTCTGGAATTCTGATTATATCAGGCACATGGATAGATTTCAAACTGGCTTTTCTGAAGGGTTATACCAGTGTTCATTTTGATTACCAGTGTGTGAAAGTATCAACCTACACACTTTACCAGTATTGGTTTTAAATTTTTAAAAGAATTGGCACTTCGTACGTGAAAAAGGGTGTCTGATTGTAAAAAGGGGGGGGGGTAATTTCCTGGGGAAAAATAGAGGGATTCAAACAAAGCAGATTTCTGTTTTGCATTTGGGTTTATCGGGAAAAGAGATTAAGTGATATTTATTTTGCTGGTTATTTATAGTCCTTTTACTATTGTTTTGTTTCTCTTTGTATCTAATTGGTGTGTGTGCATTAATCATTAGTTCTTTCTCTCCTTTCCTGATTCATCCTTTTCTCTTTGTAGTAAATGGAAATCAGGTGGTAGATATGCCTAAAATTAAATTCAGGTCTTGATTAGAGGCAATATGTAACTAAGAGTGAGGGACTTCATAAACTTTAGCCAAACACAATAGAGAGGATGAACAGGGGGCTTGCTGGTGGTAGTGGGGAGAGAGCTGTTGGATTTTAAGAGACCCACTTTTATACGGCAGAATGCTGTGATAAGGTGATGGTGGCAGGTGATTAAAAAGTTGGTAAATAAAGTGAAGGAGATAGGTGGTATAGGTTAAGTATGTTCCCTTGTTTAAGGAACGTACCTTTATTAGTTTTGTTTTTTGGTTGTTTGTAGTAGATCTGTCAGATACCTGAATTTGTTTCTAGGAAGAAAGAAAGTCGACGGTATCCAGTGCAAGGAGAGGAAGTCTCGTTGAGGAAAGGAGAGTGGATATTAGGATATCAGGAGAAGGAGTTTCAGGAAGAGATGTGCACAGGAGAAAAAGAAATTTAAGGGAGGTCACGCTGGATGTCTTTAATCTTATTTATCTAGAACAGTCTGCCTTAAAATTTAATGCACGTATAATGCACTTGGGAATCTTGTTAAAATGTAGATTCTGATTCCATGATCTGGGATGGGCCTCGAGAGCCTGCATTTCTAATAAGCTCCCAGGCGATGCTCAGGCTGCTGGGCAGGGAGAGGACATCCGTATCAAGGAGTCTTGACTATTAAAATGTTTAGTCTAGAAAATTAGATTTTGGGTGACAGTGGTTCCTACCTTTGCAAATCAAGGTTTGTTTCTAACCTTAACACAGTTGAAATGTAGAAATAACATCTTTCACTTTTCTAATTTGTTTTGTTTTAAAAAGGTACTAAGCTACCATATAATATTTTTATATTTTGTTATACTTTTAATCCTAAGTTATATGCTTCTAGTGACCTTTCATTTGATGATTTGTTTTGAAAAATCCCTTAGTAAATGCAGCCTGACCCCTTCTTCCTAATATTTCCTTCTAGTCCCCATTGGTCTGTCCTACTTTTAGTCTGTGATGCATGGAAACACTACTTTTAATAGCATTTTACTACAAATGTGCTTAATTCTTGAAGTAAAATTATAAAATCATGTAGTGCAAAGTGTATATTATATTTGTCTTAACCCATGTAGGAAGTTTGTATTTTACTAATTTTTCAAAGTCAACATATTTTTAAAACTAAGAATTTTTGTCATTTTCACTCGTGTATTAGTGCCCTGACATGATAGCACCATAAAGGAGTATAGGATGGGAATGTAAACTGGTTATCTAAAAGAGCTTAAAGATGTTTTATCCGCTTAAGGTCATCTAGTGATTTTTCTGCTTTGTAGGATCATATATAATCAAAGATTTTATTTATTTTAAGTAGTAGATATTACCTCCTTTTACTTTTCCTGTCAGAGATAAAGATAGGTTACTGATATGATTTATTTTATGATAATACAAATCACAAATTACAGTTATTTCTTCATGAAGTTCATTAGATTATTCAGCTTTTAAAGCCAAATAAAAAGTAAGTAGGAAATTTTAAACAAAGAGCATTCTATATAGGTATCTTAGAGGTGAAAATATCTTTTGTTTGTATTTATTGGTAGAACTGAGGAATTTTAGACTGAGAATCACAACTTGGACATTAGTTAGCCACGTAGTTTTCAACTTACAGGTTGAGAAACGAAGGCCTGCAAAGTGGTCCCTTTGTCGGGCTCTACTCACTGCCACTCCTTTTTCCTTTCTGTAGAACCGAATCTTTACCCTTAGGTAGGTCATTGGTGTATTTTCCTGCCTCATCAGGCTGTCACCCTAGAATATTTAACATATACTTTAAAATATATTGCTTAACATTGTTTCACTTAATGGTGACAATTGAAAAAGATGTTTAATTTCAAAGTTTTTAATATCATTACATTCAGATTAAAACTACTTTAGAATTGACTTTATTTTGAAATATATAAAACATAATACCAATGTTGTTAACTCTGCAATTTTCAAATAATATTCAGGAATTTTATAGCCATAGGCAAATATTTTTTTTAAAAAAATCACAATTTCTCTTTGAAAGTGCTCAGAATGATTATCAGAACATTGAAAAAAATGAAATATTACAACAGTAGTTTTGATTTTTTGCTCAGTGTAGTTTATCAGTTTCACACTGATCATTTATCATTGAAATAATAGTTAAAGGCATGCTTTCATATCCCCTCCTTCAGGTCTGGGGTTTTAGACATTATCTTTTCCCTTTTGTTTGCTTACAACAGGAAGCTCCTTTAATCCTTTGCTTTGTTTTAGAGTTTAAGCAAATAGAGGCTATCCCTGTTAGCTTTTAAAAGCTCTTACTTTTGCTGCATTAATGGCACTCACTGTAGATTCTGGGATCCTGCTTTATTTACCAGAAAGCTTGTCTTTGAGAGCTGTCATTCCATTCTTTTAACTGTGTTGTTAATTGACAGCAGAGATTGAGTGGAAAACCTTTAGTGACAAATACTGGCTATAGGTATGACTCCAATCTAAAGGCTAATGAATCTTTGCTGCTTTATCCCATTTCTATTTGTACTAAGGTACTAAATACAGATGAGAAGAACAAAGTACAGTTAAAAGCATTCAGAAATGTTAAGCAACAATAAAACTCCATAACCATTTAAATGACAGCAGCTGACTATTTGAATTAACTTTGTGTTTGGCTTAATTTGGGGCCCTAATTATTCCTAACTTACGTGAGTAGATTTCAATTATAGTATCCTGCAGGGATTTGTAGCTAAGGCAACTAAAAGAATCATTTTACATAAAGTACTTTTGTTCAACTGATTAGGCAAGTTAAAACGTAATGGTGTAAAATTGAAACCCTTCTGACAAGGTCCAAACAAAAATGTTTTTAGTAATTTTCTTAAAAAATTTAAGTAAGTTTAATTTTAAGTAATATTTTGGTTTGGGGGAAGATTGCCTTTATTGTCACATGGATAATACATGTATATATGTATACACACACATATATAAAATGTATCTTAAGATTCCAAGTTTTAGTAAAGTAGTAAAACAGTGAAGATATTTGTCACAGTGCAAACCTTCCTAAATCATGTTTAAATCGCTTCATACAATCCTTGATATATAGTTTGACATCTTCAGATACCTAGGTTTAGAGGAGAAATAAAATAACCTGAATGACTAGCACCTCTTTTATATTTTGGAATGCATTTCAATTGAGCACAAATCAGGGATTCATTTATATATTTTAAATGCTGTATACCAAGAAGTACAAGGACACACGATGTGGTTGACATTGTGCTACAGTTGGTAGACAATGCAATATTTAACTGGCTCTTCCTAAATATTCTTTCTCCCCACAGTAATTTCGAACACCTTTACCAGACTGAAACCTACTTTATGACTGTTAGTGATAAATCCTACTTTGGGTCCTTACTAGTCTATGTATTGGAGCAAAATATTAAAAAAAAAAAAAAAAAGCATTTTTTTGACATCAATTAGATCATTTTGATACTTAACCATAACATTCCACTGGAGTCTCATAGCTTTTTTAATGGTAGTCTAGTCCACTGAATGGAGTTAAGAGCCAGTAGTTCTGTTGTCTTACTTTCTCAGCACCCCGTTGTCATCCCAGACCTCTTCACCCTTTCTCTCTCTTCTCCCCCTTTACCTTTCCTCAGTTTTTGAACACCTGTTTTATGTTAGTCATTGTCTTTATATATTTACTAGTGACCCAGCCCGCGAAATTGCATGCGACCCGGGACCCCAGAACCCGCTGCGCTGCGGGACTCCCCTGAGTCCCGCCACTCCACGAGACCCAGAGTCAAATACCCATCCACCCACCCACGTGCGCCTCGCCACGCACACAGCCCCACCCGCCCACGCACGCCTCACTGTGCACGCAGCCCCCGGGTGACCGGACTTTGGTGGTTACAGCGTTAGGGCTACTGGGTTTTTATAATATAGATATATGCATTATGTTCTTTAATCCTGTCAATGTGACCAGTTAATCACTGAGTAAAACAAAATCTACAAAATTCAAGGATCCCAAATTTGACTTTGAATTGGGGTTTTCCTCCCATAACTCCAGGCAGGCTATATTACTAATTGTTCCTTCAAAACAGTGCCAAGAAATCCACCCTTCCACCTACTCTGTTCTATTTGTTCTTTAGGCTACTTCGAGGGCTTTTTCTGATATAAACAGAAATCCTGAATTTATATAGCAACACAAGTCCAACAGTGTCAGTCACTAGCCACAAGTTCTTGAACGCTTGAACCTATGGCTAATGTGACTAAAAACGGACATTATTTATTTAATGTTAATTAATTTAAATGTAAGTAGCCACAAGTGGTTAGTAGCTACTGTCATAGACACAACAGTTTATAGGTACTTTTCTTTGTATATATTACACTTTTTTGGGGAGGGGGTCCCCTCTTATACCTCCTTTATATGTTTTAGTGAATTCCTTGGGGTCAGGGGTAATTTCCTAATTATTTTTGTATTTTTCATAGTGCTTTGGCACTCAGCAAAATACTTCTATTAATTGATAAGTGCATTCGAGGAACGTTAGTACCAAAAGAATATTTTAAATACATACTTCATTGATGGTACAGCAGCTTCACTAATGATCACCTAAAAACAATGTGCTGAATTTGTGACTATAGAAAACAAACAGTGTCTCTATATGTTCAGTATACAGTTTTTCAGGAATGGGGTCTTTGGGATTAACAGCTGAGGATTCTTTAAGACTTAAAATCAAATCCTAGTTACTGACTGCAGCCCCAGTTCTTAAATGATTTTCATTGTAGCTTAGATATAAGAAGGAGAAAATTATATCCTTCTAATAGATAATGGTGTTTTATTATAATGGTATTGAATATAGACAGGTTATATTTGAAAATATATTGTATTGGTTAATATAGTTTTAATGACTGTTACTATTATTAAAATGTTTATAGCTGATAATGAAATTGATGCCTTTGCTGAGGCATCTTCATAATATGTGTGTGCGCATATATACGTGTATATTTATGTAGGTACATATGTGAGTATATATGTATTTGTTTAGCTATGTGTATTTACTGGTATGTGTATGTGTATATCTATATACTGGAAGTGAGAATTTCTTATTTTCATTTAAATAACACTTGAAAATGAATACTGATTTTACATGTAGTCTATTTTGGAAAAAAATTCTATATTTAGTAAAAATTGAGGTAGATGCAACTAGAGGAAAAACTTCTATGCAAGTATCCCCCACTATTTGAAAGTTCTGGTTATATCACAGCTTTTATGAAAGACCTATCTTAGTATTTGTTTTCACTAACTCAAAGGAATCCAAAGAGATTTTCACTTTATGGGGGGGAAAAAACACCCAAAAACATTAAGCATTTGTTTTGCAACAAGCCATTATAGAGGCAACTTATACCCACAGCAGTGAGCGTGGCCTCGCCAAGCTCCTTCCTGTGATCTACTACACTCAACATCAAATTACCAAAGCTTTGAACTATGTCTGCGAGCATCTGTATGTTATCTTGATCTATTTTGTGCATCTTTTAGCAAGATGTATCAGAAAAGACTAAGGGAGCTTGTGAGAGTGTTACGCTGAATGTAAAACTGGGTGTAATTAAACATTTTTATCATGGTGAACAAAATAAAGATATTGTGTGTGCATTCAGTGTTGGGTCTGGGAACATTAAAAAATGTTCTGCATAAATGAAAATTGCTTCTTTGCTTTACATTATTTTGGCTTTCGAAAAGTTTCATAGGAATGTTCTACTTTCAGATAGTGGGGGAAACCCATATTCATTAGTTTTCTATGCGAATGCATTTGACTTAGAACGATGAGTTAAAAATAATATATTTAAGTTTTTCTTGACATGCTGAGCATTGATTTGAGGTTTCAAAAGTGCTGGTTTCTGAACCACACATCTAACAGTTCATCACCAAGTTTTATAACAGTAATGATGTCGCAGATTGAAGAATTATTTCATCAGCTTCATTCCTGAATGATGTATATTTATTTTAGCAAGCCAATCCATCCCATTCCTGAAATGAAAGTCTGGCATCCCTGAGAATAATTGAAAAGAATGTGTTTCTATTTCATAAGAAGAGAGTTCCAGAAATGGTTGTGCCATGGCTGTGCTATTAGAACAAATGAATCATCATTCAGTTCACTCTCTAGAAGGAGAGGGTATAGTTTATTATAGGGAGAGATATTTATGAATATAATCTTGTTTATGTGTGGGGAAAAACAAACCATAATACTTTATGGTTTACATATTTGTCATTTAAATAAGAAAATAAAATAGAAGAAAAAAATTGTAATTTCCTGAATATAACATGAGACTTCACTGTTTTTTTACAGTAGTTCTTTAAAATGATCATATGAAAGTACTGGATAATGAACCTGCATAGCTTTAGGTTAAAGCCCGTGTGTCTGTCCCTCTCTTTCTTGCTTTAGCTTTTGCTCTCTGTCAATGTAGGAAAAAAACAAAACAAAACAAAACTAGAAAATTCTACATTTAATAGAAATATGTGCTTTCATGGTTTTGGCAGCTAAGAACCTCACTATATAAATTAAGATCAAATAACAGTGAATTTTTATTTATGTACTTTTAATTAAATTATTGGGGTGACATTGGTTAAGAAGATTATATAGGTTTCAAGTGTACATTTCTATGATACATGATCTGTATATTGTATTGTGTATCTACCACCCAAAGTCAAATCATCTTCTGTGAATTTTTTTACAACTTCATTATTTTTTTCTTAATTGTACTTTTTTAATTGGTATTCTCCTAGAGGAGGATCTGATACTTTCAAATTTTCCTTGTGAATTTTGATTTTTGTTGTTGTTGGTATAGTTGAAAATAGTATCCAACTGTCAGTCCATTTCAAGAGTGAAGAAGGCAGATGCAGCTGGTCCAGAGGAGAGAAAGTCTAGTTGGTGCATAAAAAATTCATGTCAGCATTTCGACACTGCATTCTTTTGGGGTATCTGTTATCACTGAATAGGAAACTGTTTCAAATTGACAGGCAGACAGAATGTTGTGCTGAATGTGTAAATTGGAATTATCACATCCTAGCAGTTCCCTTCACCAGGTGCTGGCTTGGAGCGTGGTTCTGCTCAAATGTCGTTAGAGTGGCAGGAATAGTTTTATTTGTTAATTATCCCTAATCCCATCCAGTGTCTAGGTTTTTTGTTTGTTTGTTTGATTTTTGGTAAACAGCTTGACCAGGTGTTTTTAGGAATGCCTAACAGGACAGTGCAACACTGGCAGGTGCTTGTGTGGCAGGAAGATGCTATACAGATCACTGAAAACATTTATATCCATCTGGTAAAAAAGATTATTGCTTCCAAGGGTTTTACTCCATATGTACTGAAACAATACTTGTCAATATTTTGTTGGCCGTGAAATACTGGTGAGGGCAAAAAGTGATGGTTGGTGTTTTTAAGAAAGCAAGAACATTTGATTAGGCTTTATGTTTGATTGAATCTCTTAGAAAACTTTTGATATGCAACCTATGTGGATCAGCGGTGAAGTTTTCAAAGATTGTAAAAATGAAAGCTAATCAAGTGTTGAATATTAAAGATGATTTTCTTTTTGTTTCCTTAGGCTATTTGATCTTACCGAGATTTACTTCTACGTAATATAATTGTATTTTTCTGTCATTTTTTTTAAAGAAATACTTGGAATATAGTACAGTGATGTTTGAAAACAAAATTTAGAATTTTTTTATGCTTTATGAATTAATATCACAAGCTGTTGCTAAGTACTGCTCAAATTAATTTGTGCTTGAAGCATTTATACTAGTGTCGCTTTTCTTGAAATGTAATAACTTGAATGAAAATTATTATTTGATTAGTTCTGTTAATTATGTTTTCTTGACTGTCAAATATTTTTCTTAAAGAGTTTATGATCTATCTTTTGCCTATCATATGGGCATTGAATTTTCTTAATACATTTTCTATTGTGGATTGCTTTTTTGCTTTCTTTTTTTGTAGTCATTTTTCTTCTATTGTGGTAAGAATGAAGAGCTAGATTTTACTAGTTTGCCCAGGACTGTGAAAGTTGTCATGGCATTTCGACAGCTGGTCACATTTCAGTGATAACTGCCGAACATTTCACAGGATTTATCCTGTCAGCTTTGATTTAGGATTAGACATTATTGTCTTTTGTATTGACTTGGTCTCTGTTTCCTTTCACTGACATAGCTTGTAGTGAAATTACATTTATACCAGAATTTCCCATGCACACGAGAAAGGGAATATATTCAAGGGCCACAAGTTTTGGTCTAAAGTCCATTGGTTTAAATTCTGACTCTAATTTACCAGCTATGTGAACTTGTGTGAATTATTTAACTTGAGTCTGCATTTTCTTATATATTATAAAATTGTGAAAGTGCCTACTCTTTAGAACTTAGAAAAAAATGTTTAATTATTTAATCATCAGTAATTATTGAACATATCTAATGTGCCAGTACTATGCTGTATGCTAGGTATGGTAATGAACTTTACAATAATTACGGTACCTTATGACATCTACAAGGGATGGGGAGAGAGCTACCCAGTTTTAGTGGCATGCCCAGCTAAAACTGGGTATGTGAATGAAGGCTTTCTGGTAGAGATACCTGAATGGGGAGGAATTTGCCAGCTAAAGAAGAATGAAGCATTCCAGGAGAGGGACTGAGTACGCAAAATCATTGTCACTAAAAATGTGAATTGCAAGTGGTTCAGTGTGTTTGCAAGGCAAAGGCGGACAAGAAATAGCACAGGTTAAAGAATATGGGCCATATCATGTGAAAGAGTTGGGATTTTATCATGTGGTGATAATCATTGAATACTCATTGAATAATTTCAAAGGTGATTATAGATTTTTGTTCTAGAGGTATTTATTTAGATTGGCTGGAGTCTACTGTTGAAAGCAGAGAGAATGTTGAACAAATTCCTAAGGGCCTGAGTGATTAACAAAAAAATGAAGAAAGTATAAATAAATGAAACAAAACTGGAAAATGCATGCCTGTCTGCTCAGCTTCAGATGATTAATTTGTCAATATTTTTATACTTTGCCAATGTGAGTTCCTTGTCAGTTGATCTTATTTTTTCCCCCTCATGCAAAGTCAGAAATTTACTTGAAATGTTATGTCTCCATATTTTGAAATGTTGACAACTATTTCAAAATATAAATTCAAATACTGATGGGGCAAATGAAATATACCTGTGAGCTGGACTCATCCTGTGGTTTGCCTCTACTCTTTCTCTTCAATAAGACTATTGAAGTAATCTAGGTGAGAAAAAATGAGACTAGAAGTAACTGTAGTGAGATTACATGAAAAGGAATGAATGGATGAGATTTCAGAGGTAGAATTCAGAAGTAGAATTGATGGGATTGGGTAACTCACTGCTGATGAAAGAAGGATTTTTCATGTTGGTTGGTGGTAAGGTATGGTGTATAATGGATGTTTAGGAATAAAATAAACTGGACTCTCCCAGGGATCTAGGAGCAATCATACTGCCTGGCTTGACTTCCAGGTACTTCACTCAGCCTTGTTCCACTCTGTTAGCTTCATCTCCTGCCCTAAATCTAGAATTGCCCCATGTTTCCCAATTTAGATTCTAGATAAAGAAACAAGGGTCTTGCTCCTATTTTTGTACGAAGTCACATCATACGTTGCTTTTATGGTCATGAACTGGCTGCCCTTGACTCGAAGAACCATGTCTTTTCAATCAGTTGTGTTGGGGTGCTGGTAGACCTCCAGGACTGGCTTTGCCCCCCTCAGCAGTGCCTGTAGGCAGACCATGTTCGGTCAGAATGAACTCAGCATTGGTAGAAATGGCGATTTATATTTAGGCATGGTGAGTGTGTGGTCTCACTGTGGATCTTAAATTCACCAAGATGAGAAATATGAAAAGAGAAATGGATTTGATGCGTCACTTATATGGTCAGTTTAATGAAGTTACTACCATTAAAAACATAGTTATTGATAGTAAGCTCAGACTTAGCCTTGTCAGTGGGGACATACTTACATAATTTTTAAAATATATCTAAGAATTAGATATTTAATATTAATATTCCATGTGGCCTTAATAAGCATGTAACACGAAGCTTGCTTTATCACCAAAGAATAAACATTAGTAAAGTTTGGAAAACTTTTATTATATGTATACAGAAATAACTAGTTGGGTTTTTTGTTTGTTTGTTTCTTTTGCCTCACCTTACTGATTTTAGAGAGAGGGGAAGGAAGGTAGAGAGTTAGAGAGAAACATTGATGTAGGAGAGAAACATAGATCAGTTGCCTCCAGTCCAGGTATCAAACCTGCAACCTAGGTATATGCCGTGACCAAAAATCGAACCAGCAACCTTTTCGTGCATGTGCGTGGAACGACACTCCAACCAACTGAGCCACACTGGAAAGAAATAACTAGTTTTTAATGTCTTCCCTAATTTGTGCTTTTAATTTAAATCTAAAATCAATGGCTGCATTTTGTTGGACCCATACTACATATCAAGCTCATTGCTTCTTATTCATTGACCTGGGTAAAGCTCCCAACAGCTCTGTGGGGTTTGTATTATTTTCTCAGTTTTTTCCTGAGGAAACTTAGGCACATTAAGTCAATAATAAATGCATAAATTAGATTCATTCATCCTCATGACTGATACAGCATTTTTGATGCTCTTTAACTTGTAATTTTTAGTTTTAGAATGTTTCTAGATGTACATAGTGTGGTGCTTAAGATTTAAGCTTTCCATAACTTAAGCAATGCATCTGTGTAAGAAGGAAATGGTTTTAAAAGAGGTTCATAAATGTACACTCACTATTTACACTTTGGTTTGGTCTGTTTGACACCAGACAGCCTATTAAGAACGTGGAAGATAAAGGCATTCCACATATGCTTTTTGTCTCTGGTGCCAGACATCTTACTTAGCTTTATTTTTTTAGCTGCATTGACTACATATTTTGGCATTGGGTCCACAAATTAGTTGAAAAGCCTCTATAAGCCCACTCATGATTCCTTCGGGGGCAGCCTTCTCTAAAATTTATCATCCATTGACAGCTTCAGTGCAGAGAGGGTTTGTTCCTAATCAGTAAACATACAATTGAAATATTGTATTGTGATTTGAATATACTACATTTTTGAATTTTAAAGGTTCTTGGTATATGACAGTATTTATATGTTATTTAGTAAATGAATAAAATTGGGAAGAACCATTTTCTGACATTTGAGATAGAATATAATTGACTATAGATACCATTGATCTAGTGATATATGGACTAGAGAGAAGAAATTTTCTTGTGTTTATACAGCCATGAAACTTTTTTCATTCTCACTGCTGTCACCTAAATTTTTACTGTTCTTGGTATTTTGAGAATGGACTTTGGAAATATATGGGGGAATGGCAAAACATTTTACTTCAAAAGAAATAATAATTTGGATTAGGGAAATAAGGATATAAAAAGACAAAGATGACTAGTTTTGAACTTAGGGAGATAAAACTGAAATCAAAGAGGGTGAAAGTTAAATATTATAATACTCTAGTTCCCTGAGGAATAAGTGGTTATTCTAGCCACTGAAACAACTATTATTCTCCTGGGATAACAGCAATGTTGGTTTAAATGAGGGCACATGGAGAAACTTTGAAATTCTGTAAAGACACTTTAGAGTGGACAAAGCCAGACCCTAATATCACTTAGAACAGGCAACTAATACCATCGAGCCACTCCTTGACTTGATTTATTCCTGAAGTAATTTGTTATTTCATCCAGCAAATGCTGTTTATTGAGTTCTTCCTGTGTGGAACATGTTTTGTATTTGGTAGGAGGAAGAACTGAAATAAAGAAGGAACATCATTTTACCTATTTTCATAAACTTCCTCTTAGGGCAGTAACAAATGTATTATAAAAATATTTAGAGCTAAGACATAAGACAACATATTCCTAATCTTTGCTGTCTTCCAAAACATAATACATCCTCACCTCTTTAGATGGGACAGGGTCAGTATTTGACTTCGTGTTTTTATTTCTTACTTTATCAGAATTAGGGATGGTTACTTAGATAAAGGCCAGTGAAATTTAAAATGATATCAAGTGTACAAAAACCTAAAAAATTAATTTATAAATCTTAAACACATGAAATTAATTTTAGAGCATGTGCATATTTTACTCAAATTTTAATATGGTGGTAAAGTATCAAAGTGTTTGATTACCATGGCTAATTTTGCAAAGATTTTATTTTTATCAATAATATTAAGTTAGTTTAAGGAACTCACCTACCACTTGATAAGAGATGTCAGAATGTCATGGTAGGTTCCAGATGTTTGATTGAACGCATTGATACTCAGCGTTATACCCAGAGAAGTTTATATTTTATTGATTCTGTAGTATCACTTCTAAAATTTCTTGATATGCAATATTGTTTTTAATCAGCAAACACATGAATGTGTTTTCTTTCAGTCTTAACATTTTCCATCATGAGTTATTTTGTTTCAACATAATTTAGACTTAGTCTTTTTGCTTTACTTATATCAGTACACACACACACACACACACACACACGCACATTGGTCATCATAGAGTATAGAAGGTAATTTATTTAAAAAAATCTTATATTTAACCTGGATTTTATTTCATTTGCCAAAGTTAAAACTGGCAGACTTTGTAAATTAAGAGAAAAGAAAATTAGTAATTTAGATTTATCATATTGTTATTTATTAAGAACTTAAAAAAGGAAGGCTATAATGGAGGAGATAAAGCACTTTTAAGTTTTGAAAAGTAGATAACTTTTTTAAAGAGTAGATTAACCGTATTGTTTTTTATATTCTCGCTATTGGTAAATTTCCCAGAAAAAAAGTCAACTGATCCGTAATGATCCAACACCTATTAGCAATTATTGTGTCCCTTTTATTTTGTTACCACTAATTTTTGAACTTTCTCAAGTAGCCCCTATCCACTTACTTTATTTTTATCTTGCTCTGGACTTCAGTAGACCACTCTGATAGTTACTATAGAACTAACTCCTCTGTTCATGTAATAAATAGATCTTGATTCAAAACTAGTTTTATGTAGCTTCATGAGGGCAGGAACCATGTCTTTTGCCAGTGTTTATTCCCAGACCTCAGGAACACACAGGGGACAACTAATATTTTTAAATGAATAAATATTTGATGAATGCTGAATAGATTGATGAATGAATGAGTTCCCCAGCAGAGGAGTATATATTGATGGAAAGTGAGTAAGCCTTTTTTTTTTTTATTGGAGGGGAGGGGTTGGCTGGTTTGGATTTACTTTTTATAAGCTCTAGAGAAAGAATAGAAGTATTTAATTTGTCGTAACCTGTGTATTTGACCAAGCAGATTCACATGTCACTTTTCACATCAACCAATGTAAATTAGAACATATGTATGTCATAGAGGAGATAATAAATAAATACTAGAGGAATGAATGGATGGAGGATCCCTTTTCACACTATTGTAAAAAGAAAAAAAAATGATCAGACCTTTTTTTTGGGGGGGGGGTTGGGATGCTCATGGAACCAAATAACAAAAACTATGCTGGTTTCTAAGTACTAAGTCACAAAGTAAAATGTGCTCACATTGGAAGGCTGTGAATATAAGTTTTAGCTTTATGCTTATACTTTTTATAGACAGCATTCTGTATAGATTTTACTAGGCAAAGTACTATTCATTTTATGGGGGTTTAAAAGTGCATGGAACTTAGGTGATTTGTGATTAACATCTGGAGCTAGCTGGTGTCAGAACGTAAATTAGAAATCAGTTTGTATGTTTCCTGGGCTATTGATCTTCACCCTCTGTAGGATTTAGTACTGAGGATGGGCCACTGACAGCTCATGCTGGTCTTCATATTGTATTGCAAGCTTTTGAGGTCCCCAAATCACAGTAACCATTGGTTGGGATTCAGATTGCTTGCTCATAGCACTTGTGGGTTGCCTGCTAAGTATTGCTAAGCCTTAGTGCCTGAGGAGCCTCAGGTTTTAATAGATGGTCCCAGAAAGCATTATCTGCTAGAAAAGGAAAATCATTCAAAACCATGTTTGACAGTCCTTTCCCCCCCAATTTGAGGAATCTGACACTTCCCTAAACAAAAGGGGCACTCCCCTGTGACGATTCTCAAGTTGCCAAGAGTGGGTTGTAGTGAGCAGATTAAAAGATGGAAAAAGGAAGGGGAGGGGAAAACCTCTCACTGTTATTTAAATTTTATTTATTTTCAAGCGAGATTTAACTAGGGCCAATTAAGGGGGGAAAGCCAAGAAACCAGGTATCCTACATTGTGAGTCCACTACAGAATAAAGGGGCATGTTTTTTCACCCCCCAAATTTTGTAGCTGAGTTATATACATTAGTTGTAAAATAAAATAATGAAGTTGTCTGAAAAGATTAGAAGTCAATACATTTGTCCCAAACTTATTGAATTATGTGTCACAAGTCTTAAATCACCCCTAGACTCTTACAGTTCCTTAGTACCAGGAATTAAATTTATCTGGATAGCAGCAGATATTTTATTTTTCAACAGTTTTAAGTACTTATAGGAACATTAAAAAAGAATTACAATTTAAAAAATATATTGTGGAGGAAGACTTAAAAATGCTGGATTTTTCTTTTTTATTATAAGTCACTAAACTATGAAAACAATGTTATATTTTCAGTATTTTTGGTCTTTTAACTTTATACTTGACTCTGCATTTAATGGGCTAACAGTGATATGGCAACATTCATGAACATTCCTAAATAGTAAATAGTCACATATTTCATGGTTTAATTACTATATCCTATTTAAAAAATATTTTTTATTGATTTCAGAGAGGAAGGGAGAGGGAGAGGGAGAGAGATATAGAAACATCAGTGATGAGAGATAAACATTGATTGGCTGACTCATTACTGGGGATCAAGTCTACAACCTGGGCATGTACCCTGACTGGGAATCAAATGTGACCTCTTGGTTCATAGGTCGACGCTCAGCCACCGAGCCACACTGGTTGGGCCTATATCCTTCTAACAATAAGACACTCAGGGTGAGCCTTGGAACTGTCTAAACATGAAGATTTTGTTGCATGCAAAATTAAGTGCCAAGTGGTGTGTCTGAAGGCAGCATATCACTTGGCAAATGTGTACATGTTTGGTGAGAACCTGCTTCTGATTTAGAAGAAATTGAATGTGTTTCCTGCAGCATTGAGACACATTTTCTTTTTCCTCCAAATAGCTGTCATTGACTTATGCAAAATATTGCACCAGAGAGTGAACTGAGCAATGAATTGACCAATGGCTTTTTAACGGTAACATTAAGAAAATTTATTTGCATGATCATTGCACTGTTTCTGTTTACTTTGACAGCTGGCCTCTTTTGCATCTTTGTTAATATGAAATTTTCAATCACTGTAGATATACTTTCAGTTAAGTAGGAAAATTAGATTTTCCCATCTCCTTGGAGTCAATTGTCTATTTAACATGATCTCTAAAGCTGCCCTGTATAGGTATGTACAACTTATTCTCCATTAGTGTCAGTGTCCCTGCCTCTTATTTCTTGTCACTGTTCACTCTAAACAGACGGACTTAACTATTTAAAAGGGATACTAAGTTGGCTAGCATGCTCCATTGTTTTTCCACTTCCCATCTATATTTCTAAAACTGGGATGTAAATGTAGTGTACTTTTAACTGGTAGACAAAACCAGTTGTGACACTCGCCAACATTTTTTCAGTTAGTGCCATGCCAGTCTTTCGTTTTTACTTATTAACTAAAATGTATCAAAATATTAGGAGTTGTTGAGTGAGCCATATCTAGTTTTCTAATTAGACTTTTACTGATATAAAGATAAATGTGAAATACGAAAACTGGAAGCTTTTTAGCAGCTTTACTACATTGCAGCTATTTTTTGTTCACTTTTATTTGGAGATATGGAAGCTGCACATAGTTTCTACATTAAAGATTGTGATTTCCCCCCCCCAACCCCCTTCTAGTTTGAAAAGATCACTTTCCTCTGAACACAATAGATCGGGAGCTTACCTGTTCTAGGAAGTAATCTCTTTGATTATTCCTAACTTTCTAATCTTTCTCAAATGTAGGATTGGTAGTTTTAACTGCTACTTTTGAGCCAATGATTTGTTTTTTTCTGAGAGATAGATACCCAGGAGAGTGAGGTGGCCTTTGTAAGTAACTTTGGCTGTTTGTATGCCCCACAGACAACTCCCAGGGAGACCATGCATCACCCTAAAGCAGTGGTTCTCAACCTTCTGGCCCTTTAAATACAGTTACTCATGTTGTGACCCAACCATAAAATTATTTTCGTTGCTACTTCATAACTTTAATGTTGCTACTGTTATGAATCATAATGTAAATATCTGATATGCAGGATGGTCTTAGGTGACCCCTGTGAAAGGGTTGTTCTACCGCCAAAGGGGTCGCGACCCACAGGTTGAGAACCGCTGCCCTAAAGGGAAGGGAGAGAGGGCTGACATTATAACTTTCCATGAACATTTGATTATTTTAAGGGACATGAAAAATTTTGTTTGAAAGAATTTCTTTAAAATGGTCGACATAGATTGTGAAATTTAAAGAGAAAACAACTGTATTGTTTAAAGTTCAGAAAGATGAAAGTGCCACCAGCTTTGGAAGGAACAATTTACAGAGCAATTTTTGTTTTCTGAAGATTTCTTATGCCCGTGGTTACTACGTAGATTAGGGAAAAGGGGTTAACAATGTTTTAGTGACTTCCTGCCCAAGATGAGATAATTTTGAAGTTAGTACAGTTGAGATTCAGATCCAAACTGCTTTGCTCCAAGAGTCCTTGTTCTCGTTAAGGCATGCTAATCTTGGAGGAATAGGAAAGAAATGTTAATGTTTCGTGAACGTGCCTTCTTTCTCTTTCTGGAACATGCCAGATTTTTTCTTGTGTCTGGAACTCATTCCTCGGCTTGTCGCACCACTGATTTTTTTTTTCTTCTCATCTTTTAGATCTTGGCTCTAATTAATGTCAGCCCCCAGAGAGGCTTTTCCTAACCATCTTATGGAAAGCACCGCCCAAGTTACATCATCTTCTTTCTTTCTTTCTTTCTTAACTGTTCTAGTTCTGTAAATACTGTATTTGTATCTCTCTCCCACAAGCTCTATGAGGAAACAGTCCTATCATTTTTCCTTTCGTTTCCTCAGGTTTTGTTGTACAGAATAGTACTTGGCACACATTAGTACATTTACTATCTATTGGGTCAGTGAACAAGTACATCTCATTATATAACTGCTTGTTTTTAGGTATGTAGAGATTAACAATTACTATTTACTCAGAATTGCTTTAAAGAAATAAAATTTCACTTCAGCTTTAATTTTAAAGAAATAGTAATTACATATAGATTCCCATGAAAATTATTGGAATTTCTTTTTAGAACTATGCTTTATTGATACGACACTTCGAGCTTGCATTAAGATCCACTTTAGCAAGCATGTCTGAATGATCGAGTTATTAATTTGTGTATTTTACACAAAATAAAGTAATATCTCACTGATATTTGGGATTTTGCATGAAACAGTTACTCTCAGGAACTTGTGTGTAGCATGTATTGGAAGTTTACATCCAAGGGTGAGCTCATAGTATAGAATTATAAGTGCCAAGAAAATGCTTTCTTTATTAGAATATAAGTTGCTATCTCTGGTTATCAGTAAATTATACAAAGTTATTTAAGAATTGCATTATGTTTCTAGACAGAAGAAATTGAGATCTTTTTTACATAAGAATAGTGGTTACTTTTTAAACTTTGGGAAGCAGAACACAACTCCACTAATGTAGTTTTTCTTAAGTAAATTTAAGCAGCAACTTTTTCCTTCAGTGATCTAATAGTAGCCTATTGTTGTACAAATTTCAGTATCTTTATATCTCAAAATTCTTACTCCCCTTACTTGATTTTGGCAATAAGTTACTATTATGATAAGTGGTGGATGATTACTGAAATCTCAGTGGTTTGAAAGGTCTACCTACTTTCCAAAGATGAAAAAAACATGCTTGGATATAATAATGTTTTGCTCTACTGCTGAACAAGGTAGCATTTTTTACTGAGCCCCATGAGAAGAAGGAACACTCTTTTGGGTGCCTTAAAAACAAAACAAACACCGTCCCTGGGGTGTTCTGACTTCCTTTGCTGTGTGCATGTCCCATGTAGCTTTTTTTTAGATTTGTATCAGTAAGAGAGTAGGAGGCAGTGCTATTATATGCAAGGGAGAAATCACTTTTGAGGCTAATAGATGAATTTTATATTTAAACCTATATTTGGAAACTATTTAGTTCAATAATTGTGTAAAATAATATCTGATCATCTGTAGATTAATTCTTACCCACAAACATTTAAAAAAGTATCATTGGATGCACTGCTTTTCCTCACTTGGAATTGCTAAATGCTAAGTACCTAAATGAAATCCTATATAATAAAAGGGTAATATGCAAATTGACTCTAACGGTAGAACGACTGCTGGACCAGTCACTATGAGGCACACTGACCACCTCTTGGTCCCTTTGCCCAGCTGGCAGGCTCCGATCGCCTGATGGCCATCCGCGGTGGGGGCGGAGCCAGTGAGCGGGCAGGAACAGCCGACCTCTTGGTCCCTTCCCCCGGCCATCAGACACTGATCACCCGATGGCAAACGGGGAACTGGGGATGGGTGGTGGGGGGGTGGGGCCGGATGCGGGCAGCTTGGGAAGATGGCCCTGATCGCAGGCCAGGCCTAATAACGGTGCCCGCGCACGAATTTTGTGTGCCAAGTCTCTAGTACAATTATAAAGGAAAACCAAATATTTAATTGCAAAGTCAAGAATAAGCAATGTTTTTTTAAAATTTTAATTTGTATGACATTAGCATTTCATTTGTGTGAATATCAGGAGTTAACTTATTTATCAATTAAGAGTTTAGATTGTGTTATTCTCTGTTTATATTTTAGATGTTATCTCTTTATGTTCTTTATGTAATCTACCTTCTTGATTTATGGTAAGGTATAGGTTTTAATGATTCTTACCATTTTGGAACATGTTGGAGAATATTATAAAAGCTGGATAACAACTTCCAGATAAATATGATATTTCACATAGACACAAAATATTAAACCCTTGAAATCTAGTTAATGAAAAGCTCTGAAACAGAAGCAAACTCATAGATAGAGAACAAATTGATGGTAACCAGATGGGAGGGGCATTGAGGGACTGGATGAAAAAGGAGAAAGGGGTAAGTACAAATTGGCAGTGATAGAAACCATCACAGGGAAGTAAAAGGTAACATAGGGAATAAAGTCAGTACTATTGTTGTAACTATGCATGCTGTCAGATGGGTACTAAACTTATGGGGGTTTCACTTTGTAAGTTATATAAATGTTTAACCACTGTATGATCACCTGAAACTATTAATATTGTCAATTGTAATTGAAAAATAAAAAAAAATGTAAAAAATAATAGCCCAGCCAGCATGGTTCAGTGGTTGAGCATTGGCCTATGAACCAGGAGGTTGCAGTTCCATTCCTAGTCAAGGCACATGCCTGGGTTGTGGACTAGGTGTTTTTATTTTAATTACTTGGTGTTTTTATTTCTGAGAAGACATTGCCAACCAAAGATACTAAAGTATTTTTGTACATAAATATGTACATATATTCTAGATTTCTTAGAGCTAGCCCATAGCCAATAATATCATGATAATCTTACTGTGATAGTGTTAAAAATGTCCTTTAGTGTTCACCAGTACAAAGAAATGCTGACAAGTCTATAGTGTTCAAAAATAGATAAAATAAAATATCAGAAACATTTATAATTTCCTACTTGATCATTTTGTCAGCTTTATTAGTTTAAATGCTTAACTATTTGGAGCACATGCAGGATTAAAATGAACAAATTTATGGCATGATGAAACCATTATGTGGAATGTAGATTAAAATAAGAACAAACTAAGTACTATGTTTATTCTCTACTAGAGGCCCGGTGCACGAGATTTGTGCACTAGGGGAGAGGGGTGGTTCCTCAGCCTGGCCTGTGCCCTCTCGCAGTCTGGGAGCCCTTGGGGGATGTCCAACCGACAGCTTAGACCAGCCGTGGGCAAACTACGGCCCGTGGGCCGGATCCGGCCCGTTTGAAATGAATAAAACTATTGAAAAAAAAGACCGTACCCTTTTATGTAATGATGTTTACTTTGAATTTATATTAGTTCACACAAACACTCCATCCATGCTTTTGTTCTGGCCCTCCGGTCCAGTTGAAGAACCCATTGTGGCCCTCGAGTCAAAAAGTTTGCCCACCCCTGGCTTAGACCCACTCAGGGCTTCTGGCTGAGTGGCACTCCCCCTGTGGGAGCACACTGACCACCAGAAGGCAGCTCCCAAACTGAGCATCTGCCCTCTGGTGGTCAGTGTATGTCATAGTGACAGGTTGTTCTGCCATTTGGTTGATTTGCATATTAGCCTTTTATTATACACTAGAGGCCTGGTGCATGAAAATTCGTGTACTGGGAGGGAGGTCCCTCAACCTGGTCTGCCCCCTCTCTCAGTCCAGGAGCCCTCAGGGGATGTCCTACTGATTGCTTACGGGCCTAAGCCACAGTCTGGCCTCCCTCTGTGGGAGGCGACCAGCCAATCAGGGGAAGGCACTGCCCCCATCACCCCCTCCCTGCTGCTGCCACTGCTGGCCACTGCGGCTGCAAGGCCTGAGCCCCGGGCCTCGCAGCAGCTGGGGCTCATGGCTTCCTGAGCCCCAGGCCTCACAGCCACCGCCTTGGCTGCCTCCTCTCAGCCCTCACAGCCACTGCAGCTTTGTCTGGAAGACATCTGCTCTAATTAGCATATTACCCTTTTATAAGTATAGAGGATTACTGTATCTTATAGAGAAAATGATGAAATTAAAGCTGATGTTTATTTTAAATACAGGGTCTTGTCTGAAATGTAAAGGTGTTTTAAGCCACCCACCTATTTCAAAGATGGTACTGATAGACCACCTGCTGTTAACAAGCTGACAGGAAAGTGCAGGGATGTAAGAGAGTTTTGGTGATTTGCTTGCCTCTGATTATAAATGACGTGAAAATCATGGATCCTATGCCCTTACAAATGAATTGCTAAAGTATTCAAATCTTTGTGCAAAAATGAAGGCTGTTATAAGGGATTACCATTAGCTTCTCTTAATTTTTATTATTATGTGAGTACTTGTTAATACTGGATAATCAAATATAAATCATGTATAATACTCTTTAACATCTCTAAATGCTACGCTTTGTGAATGTGGTTTGGCACTTTCTGATTGAAATGTAGAAAACCTCATTGAACATCATAAATGGTAGATCAGTTATGCCTAAAAATTAGAGAAAAGGGGGCAAAGTATGCAAAGTGACCTTAGCTAAGGTAGTAAAAATATTTTTAGGAATTAGATGCCTTCCATACAAGGCAAGATCTGGTTAAATATGCGGAGTATATTAGATAGAACAAAGCTAGAATTTTTTGAGATTGTGGATTGTATGTTCAGTGACTAAAATTGCAATCTTTGAGTAGAGAATGAAGGAAATTAGAATAATCATATGATTCTTAATTCACCCCTCCCAATATGGAAATATCTAATTCTAACCAGTCAATACACCAAAAGTGCCAGTGTTGCTGAAAAGCATTTCAGTTTTTTTATCCATTAATAGAGTTTACTATATAGGCTCACATTCCTTGTGATGGTTGTATCAAGATGAGAAGAATGTACAAAACTCTTTAATTTTGGTTATAAGTCAAGAGATGGAATAGTGAGATATTATATTTGTGAATAATCAGCTACAGACTTCTGTTTGACATTTAGGTGGTTTTATCCGAAGAATGTGTAAAGAGTGTTCTAGGTCCTTTCCCACTCATAAACTTTCAAAACTACAAAATCATGATTCATTTTAGAAGGGCAGCTGCTCCAACTTGCCCTCCTTATGTTCATCCATGGCACTGAAAACTTGCCATTCCACTCTCTCAGCATGCCTCTCTTTGGAAACAACTTAATTGTATGAGATTGTCGTAATGTAGCTTTAAGTTCTTCTGAAGATCATAGGTCAAGATGAAAATTAAAGGTGAGCTTTGCTTTATAGTGTCAATTATACCTTTTGGAGCAGTGGTGGATTATTGATCAAACATTTTTAATAATAAGCTTCAGTCTAGATTAATTTGTATTATGTAAGGTTCATTAAAGGTAACAATCAACATAGAATGAAATTGTGAAATTTTTAATCCTGGAGGTTCCTGCCTTTTTATCCTTAATGAAATTAGTTATTAATGAAATTTTTAATGAAATTTAAAATCAAGAAAAAATGATAAGGTATCCTTAAATTTTCCCAAAATGCTTCTGCAGTTGCTGTCTTCCAGATCTGAACTCTCCCATTGTAAAACAGCAGGGTAGCAACATTTTAGCATTTATTAATAGGTGCTTACAAATATTACTCTGTGATTAAATCTCTCTTTTATACAACCATCGTGCAGATTTAAAGGAAAGAGGATTTATGGAAAAGTCATTTGCCTCTATGATATAGCGCTAGGCTTTTGAAATTGGTATTAAAGAAAAAATGTTTGACTTGCTCAATGAGCAAAAAACTTCTTGTGTGTGGGGGGCAGGGGGTTGATTATGCTACCAAAAGAAAAATACCTAGCTGCCTTATATTCTAAACACTTAATTCTATAGGTTGAACACCTTTCTTCCCAAATCCCTGCAGCAAGTGACCTAATTAAACAAAAGTAGGGAATAATGGGAGGCAGCCCAGGGATGGTGGTTCATTTGCAAGCAGCTGTTTGCTACTGTCAGAACAAAGGCAAGTTAGAGTTGCGTTAAAGGATATGACAGCCCACTCCCCTAATAATACTTAGCTTCTACTGTTTGGTTGAAAAAGTGACTGACTTGAGTAGCTAGGTATTTATAAGGGCTTGGGATAATGTTTCAAAATACAGGATTATTAAGTAAAGTTTACTAAAGCGCTATTATAATGCTTCTGAGTGACAGAAACATTATGAATATGCTAAGTTCAATAGGTTTTTAATTGCATTGCTGTTGTTATGTAGAATTTGAACTATGATATATTTGAGTCTATGTAATGTTGCACCATAGATTCTTTATGTACTTTGTAAATGTGGAACAGCAGTTAAATCTTATTCTTTGGAATAGTTTTGAGTGCAAAAGCCTCTTACATGTTTACGTGGAAAAAGATTTGCCTTTTGTTTATGGCTTGATACATAACCTGCTTGTCCTTGGGGTTTCTTTTTGGAAGGGGACCGAGGACTGATTGTGTGACTTTACGTGCTGATGGGAAATGGAGAGTATCACCTGTATCTGGCATGTGTATTTTTAATTATGGATTTAAAAATATTCCAGAGGAGGTACATTTTCTTCCAACCTGACTTTTTAATGCACAGTAAACAATATGTCCTTCACTTGAACTCTTTCTCCCATAAATCAATTGTGCATTTGCTGTAGTACTTCAACTTCTTAAAGTACATAAAGGAGAATACTGAATATCAAGTGCTTGTGGAATAGTCTTTATTCATTTGAATAAGAATCTAACTCTTGAGAAATTTTCACTGCCTTTTTGTTTGGTCTTTAAGGGAACAGTTAAGGTTGTTTAAAAAGTTACCATTTTTTAAAAAGTTGGCATATTTAATTTTCGAACATTGGAAAAATACCTGAACCATCAAAATCCTTTCCACATCTGACTTACATGATAGAAGTGCATTCAAAAATATATTTAGAAGTGTGAACAGCACCCACCAGAGGAGCTGCTACCAACTGAGGAGCAGCTGCTACCACAACCGCCTGAGGAGCAACCACAGCTTGAGGAGCCACTGCCACCCAAGGAGCAGCCACTGAACAACTCAACATCTAGTTATGGCGGTACGATCAAACATGGGTAGACAAAGAAACCCCCAAAGGAAATAAAAGGAGGAATTGCCAGAAAAGCAGCTAAGTGATACAGAGGCATGCAACATGACAGAAAAAGAATTCAGATTAAGGGTCCTAGAGTGCATAAACCGGATGGAGGAAAAAATCAACAACTTATGCAAGAAGCAAGAAGAAACAGAAGAAAAAATCAATAAATTATGTAAGAACCAAGAAGAAATGAAGAGTGATATAGCTGCAATAAAAAACACCATTGAAAGTTTCAACAGTAGACTAGGAGAAGCGGAGGACCGAATTAGCGAATTAGAAGACAGGGAAACAAAACACACCCAAACTGAACAGCAATTGGAGAAAACAATTAAAAGACAGGAGGAGAGCGTAAGGGAGCTATGGGACAACATGAAACGAAAAAACATAGGAATAATAGGGGTGCCAGAACAACAGAAAGAGGAACAAGGGTTAGAAAACCTATTGGAAGAAATAATATCAGAAAACTTCCCAGAGGTGGGGAAGAAAAAAATCACACAAGCACAGAGAGTCCCAAACAAGGTGAACCCAAAAAGACCCACACCAAGACACATCATAATTACCATGGCAAATGTTCAGGACAAAGAGAGAATCTTAAAGGCTGCAAGAGAGAGACAGAAAGTTACATTCAAGGGATCTCCCATTAGATTATCAAATGATTTCTCAACAGAAACACATCAGGCCAGAAAAGAATGGACAGAAATTTACAAAGTGATGCAAAGCAAAGGACTGAATCTAAGAATACTCTATCCAGCAAGGCTATCATTCAAAATTGAAGGGGAAATAAGAAGCTTCACAGACAAAAAAAAGGCTAGGGGAGTTTATCACCACCAAGCCAGCAATGCAAGAAATGCTAAAGGGACTGGTGTAAAAAGAAGAAATAAAAATCTCAGAAAGAAAACAGCCACACACAAAAAAGAAATGGCTACAAACAAGTACCTTTCAATAATAACTTTAAATGTAAACGGACTAAATGCTCCAACCAAAAGATATCGAGTGGCTGAATGGATAAAAAAACATGACCCATACATTTGCTGTCTACAAGAGACCCACCTCATTAGAAGGGACTCACATAGACTGAAAGTGAAGGGATGGAAAAATATCTTTCAGGCAAATGGAAAGGAAAAAAAAGCTGGGGTAGCAATACTTATATCAGACAAAATAGACCTCAAAGTGAAGGCCATAACAAGAGATAAGGAAGGCCACTTCATAATACTAAAGGGATCAATACAACAAGAAGATATAACCCTAATAAACATATATGCACCCAATGCAGGAGCACCCAAATACATAAAAAAACTCCTGGAAGATATCAAAGGAGAGATCAACAACAATACAATCATAGTAGGGGACTTTAATACACCACTGACATCATTGAATAAATCCTCTAGACAATCAGCAAAGAAATAGCAATCCTAAATGACTCACTAGATCAGATGGACTTAATTGACATCTTCAGAACACTTCACCCCAAAGCCACGGAATATACATTCTTCTCAAGGGCTCATGGGATATATTCAAAAATAGACCACATATTGGGTCACAAACAAAGTCTCCCCAAATTCAAGAAGATTGAAATAATACCAAGCATCTTCTCAGACCATGATGGCATAATATTAAAAATAAACTACAATAAAAACAACCCAAAATACTCAAACACTTGGAAGCTGAATAGCATGTTATTAAATATTGATTGGGTTACCAATGAGATCAAAGAAGAAATTAAAAACATCCTGGAAACTAATGACAACGAAAACACAACAATCCAAAACCTATGGGACACAATGAAAGCAGTCCTGAGAGGGAAGTTTATAGCTCTACAGGCCTATCTCAAAAAACAAGAAAAAATGATAGTAAATCATCTAGCTCTACAACTCAGAGAATTAGAAAGAGAGCAACAAGAAAAGCCCAGAGTGAGCAGAAGGAAGGAGATAATAAAGATTAGAACAGAAATAAATGACATAGAGACCAAAAAAAACAATACAGAAAATCAATGAAACCAAGAGCTGGTTCTTTGAAAGGATAAACAAGATTGACAGACCTCTAGCCAGGCTCACCAAGAAGCAAAGAGAGAGGACCCAAGTAGCTTGTCTTTTCACTTTGTTAATGGTTTCCTTTGCTGTGCAAAAACTCTTCAGTTTGATATAGTCTCATTTGTTTATACTTCCTTTTGTTTTTCTTGCCCGGGGAGATATATCAGAAAAAGATATTGTTATGAGAAATGTCAGAGATTTTACTGCCTATATTTGCTTCTAGGCTTTTTATGGTTTCAAGTCTAACATTTAAGTCTTTGATCTATTTTGAGTTTATTCTTTTGTGTGGTGCAAGAAGGTGGTCTAGTTTCATTATTTTGCACATGTCTGTCCAATTTAACAGAACCATTTATAATAGACTATCTTTAATCCATTGTATGTTTTTCTGTCTCCTTTGTCAAATATTAATTGACTATAAAGGCATAGATTTATATATATATATATATATATAAAAGAGCCCTAACCGGTTTGGCTCAGTGGATAGAGCGTCGACCTGCGGACTCAACGGTCCCAGGTTCAATTCCAGTCAAGGGCATGTACCTTGGTTACAGGCACATCCCCAGTGGGGGGCGTGCAGGAGGCGGCTGATCGATGTTTCTCTCTCATCGATGTTTCTAACTCTCTATCCCTCCCCCTTCCTCTCTGTAAAAAATCAATAAAATATATTTAAAAAATAAATAAAAAAAATAAAATAAAATAAAAAAGAAAAAAAAAGAAAGCGAAGGACAATTCAATGAAATCAGTAAAACAATACATTTAAAAATGAGTAGTTTATGGACATTTACTTTTATTCGGTTTCTTAAGGTAAAGAAAAATAAAAAAAAAATGAGTAGTTTAACAAAGATAGAAATCATAAAAAAGGATCAAAGAAAAATTAAGGAGCCTAAGAACACTATGAATAAATTTTTAAAAAAAGGTGGCAATAGAGAGCATTAATAACAAAATGGATCCAGCAGAAAAAAGCAGCTGTGAGTTAGAAGACAGAAAATTTTCAAATATTCCAGTTGGAAGAGAACAAAGAAAAAAGAAAGCCTATGTGATCTATGGAATACTAACAAAAAGAACAATTTGCAAATCGTTGCAGGTTCAGAAGGAGAAGAGAGAAAGAAAGGGGCAGACACTTATTTAAATTAATATTAACTGGGAACTCCCCAAGTCAGGGGAGAGTTTGGACATCCAAGTTCATGAGGCTCATAAGAACCAAACAGTCAACTTAAAAGTGATCCTCTAAAACACACATAACAATAAAGATAAAGTAAGAGAGCCCTAGCAAGTTTGGGTGCGCACCCGGCCCACCTCCAGCTCGCACCCGGCTCTCGCAGGCTCACTCACGTGGTATCGATTAAGTAATCGTGCGTTGATTGATTACTCAAGGGGTGTGATTAAGTAATTAAGCTGAGGAGCCACTTGGAGCCGCCAGGTGCCCACCCTTGAGGTTTTTGCAGAACCAGCTGGGCCAGAGCCTCTGCTCCTCCCCAGGGATGAAGCTGGTAGCCTGGGCAACTCGCAGGGCCCCCACAGCCAGGCCCCCGTCCCCTCTGTGCCACCAGGCCGCTGTGGCTTCCATGACCCGGGCACAGCATTGGCCCTGCCTCGCCTGAGCTCAGTCCCTGTTGGCTGTGTCGCCGTTGCCCCATTTTGCTTCCATTAAAAATGTCTGTGTGTTTCCAGGAAAAAAAACAAACGAAAAACAACATAAAGGGGAGGGAATAAAAGGGAAGTTATTGTATAAAATCAAGGTTGTAGTCAGTGTAAAATGGACTTTTATATCTAGATGAAGTTTTATATAAGCTCCAGTAACCACACAGCACAAAAAAAAAAAATAAAAAAAAAAAAAGAAAAGAAAAGAAATATATTTAAAAAATTGGTACCTGGCCAAAAGTGAGATTCAGGTTGGTTTTATCATATGCTTTGAATATGTTCCTGGAATGTTTTTAAAGCAGATATTTGTATGTTGATCTCTTTTTTCATTTACTCTTTTCATACCTTTGTATATATTCTACCATGAAATAATTATTTCAGAATGCCAATATTTATTTTTAAGCCTATATCTTCATTATATTGTATTCAATAGGTACTGTTTTCCTGTGAAGCTCTTAATTATATTAAAGTGAAAAACCTGTGATCTTTTACACTAATTTAAATGCGCTATATAACATTACTTTGATTCTGTTAGACCCGTGGTCGGCAAACTGTGGCTCACAAGCCACATACGGCTCTTTGGCCCCTTGAGTGTGGCTCTTCCTAAGCCTTAGGAGTACCCTAATTAAGTTAATAACAGTGTACCTACCTATATAGTTTAAGTTTAAAAAATTTGGCTCTCAAAAGAAATTTCAATCGTTGTACTGTTGATATTTGGCTCTGTTGACTAATGAGTTTGCCGACCACTGTTAGACCATTTCAGATCACGAGAGAAATCCCTGCTTTACATTTAAAGAGCTGTTCATGTGTTAACAGGTAGAATCACCTGAGTATCAGTGAATGCTTGTTTAACTTGAGTGACTAAGTTAAAGACCTTAGAAGTTAAAAGGACTTTGGAGATGATTTAATCCAACCCCTTCATCTTTGACTTGAGAAAACGTTCATGACTTGATGTTTGCTCAGGCTAACGTAAGTTAGTGGCAGCATCAGGGTAACTCAGACCCTCAAACTGAGAAAAATTCTTAACTTTTACTGTTATTTCCTGCCTTTGATTTTTATAAAGCTAACTCTACTGATGAAGCTCAGCTTCAGAAACCCTCAGCCTTGGTTACTAAGCTATGGACTGGTGCTGGAGGGATTATATATATGTATATGTGTGTGTGTGTGTGTGTGTGTGTGTGTGTATGTATATAAACAACTTAGTCTCTTATGGAGTAGAACTTGAAAGTACTAGTTGAATTGATTCATTTTCTGAAACAGGATTCTCTGGGTGCTCATCTTAACTACTCCTTTTCAACTCCTCATCTTGCAATATTGAGTCTTTCTATTTATGTCTCCCGAATCACTTTTTTTTAAAATCCTCACTGGAGGATATGTTTTATTGATTTCTGGAGAGAGGAAGAGAGAAGGAGGGAGGGGGGCAGGGAGGGAAAGAGAAAGAAACATCGATATGAGAGAAACAGTGATCGGTTGTCTTCTGTACTAGCCCCGACTGGGGATGGAACCAGCAACCTAGGTATGTACCCTAAACCTTTTGGTGTATGGGATGATGCTCCAAGCAACTGAGCCACCTAGCCAGGGCTCCATAATTACTCTTTTTAATACAGTAATTCCTCACTTAACGTCTTCAATAGGTTCTTGGAAACTGCAACCTTAAGTAAAATGGCATATAACCAGTTTTACCATAGTACCTATAATAATAAAAGTGTAATATCCTCATTAGACTGGACAGCCAAACAATCTTCCAGATGAAGCCAGGGCTACGAGGGCTGAGCCCCTTGCACAAACTTTATATAAACAATAATAAGTTAATTCTACAAGAATAAAATAATTATATATTTCTGGTCACAAAAAACAACATCAAACATCTCAGTAAAGACCCCAAACACTTCTAATACTAAACATTGAAATAAATGTGAGCTATACATACATTTAAGAAAGAGGAATAAAAACAAGTAGGGTAATTACTTTCTAACCTACTTATTCCTGTTCCGGGTTGTAGGTGGCTGAATCTGTCTCTGGCAGTACAGGGTGGTAGGCGTGAGCCACTCTGGACAGGATCCCCTTCCACAGCAAGGGCACACTCACATCCACACTCACTCAGACTGGAACAATGCACATATGACAGTTCACCTCATGTGCACATCTTTGGGATGTGGGAGGAAACCAGAGTATGCAGAGAAAAATCACACAGAGTTGGTGAGGATGTGAAAACTCTACAGAGACCGTGGCCCTGGCAGGAAATTGATCCCCCCCCCCCCCCCCCCCCCCCGCACCTCGTCAACTTCATCAGAGAAGCTGCTGTAGTGGGTTTTTTTTTCTTTTTAAAAGAGTGCCAGTGAAGTAATAGTAATAACATTTTGTTATGATAGATAGTCTCACTTTAAGATGACATAAAGTGGGATATTGGTCAGGATTGACTTTCAAACTAAAAAAAGTTTGCCTTTATCTCAGTGCATCAAAATTTATTGCTTCAATTGAGATGACTAATGTGGCATGACACAGTGGTTAAGAGCATCGTCTGGGGCCAGAATGGTTGAGTGTGTATCTCAGCCTGTTTTGTCTTAAACACGAGTGCTCTCCTGTTTATGACCTTGGGCCACGTAATCTCTCTGCGGCTTGTTTTACTTATATTTAAAATGAGGATTATAATAGCACTGTTGGAGGATTAAAGAAATTAATGTTTGCAAAGCATGGAGACCCATTTAAAAAAAACACTTGGTATTGTTGAGAAAAAGGTTAGAAATTTTGCTGCTGGCTTAAATACATAGTTATAAGGATACCTTGCCCTTTAAAGTTATTGAGTGTGGCTTATCTGCTTAGTGGCAATCAAAACTATTTAAAATGTTTAACTCGTGTTAAGCATAAATCAGGCTTGACAAAAGCAGTTTTATTGTGTTTGAAAGAAAGGAAAATCTCTGTAAATGAAGTTTACCGACTTAAAGAACAGACTAAGAATATTTATGAAAATCTATAATTCTCCGTTTATTTATTATATTACAATACTACATAGGTTTAATGAATAAGCATTTGTAGCTTCTGGTCCTAAAATGGTACTAGAATTTTGGGAGGAGTTTTATTCCTCTGTGTTAAGCTTACCTAGAGTCTTAAGGAAGACATAGTTTTCCCCGTGAAAAAATTCCTTATTTTCAAAGCCTGTCTCCGAGGCATTGGAAGACTGTTAGGGTGCCTACCTTGCTTTTCTTCCCTAACATAACCTATCATGACCGAGTTTCTCATTACATAAGGTGAGCAGCTTATGTTCTTGCTGTAGGTCAGACATTACATGTATGTAAAAATTACTATAACATAGATTAGACATCTATTTATTAGTTGATATGACATTCTTACAATAATTTATTGTAAATAAGCAACTATTACTTTACCAAACTCAATGAATACTGATGGCATATTTTCGGGAAATTTTTCAAAACACACAAAAATATAGCAAACTGTGAAATACGTTACTATGTGTATGCTTTTTAAATTATATGTTTGGAAGATATTTATATTGGGAACATAATTGTTTGCTTTGTTAACATTTCTTGACTTAATGTAAAAACAGGTTTTAGAAGATTTATTTATACTTTTGATCAAAGCATGTATTTAAAAATTATTCTTTTGTTTGAAAGCTGTAAGTAATTAATGTAAAACCCTTTTTTACATGACATAGAATCATTCTGTTAGCTTCATACTTATTGTTTCTTCATTACTTTTTCCGAGTAATACTAAGACACTAGCAGATGGTCACTTTCCAACTGATTTGTCTTAAAATATAATAGTACCAAAGAGAGATGTTGTAATGTGTCCTGTCTAAATTAACAGGTTGTCATTTTCAATCATTTTATAATTATAAAACAGCTCAATGCCACATAAAGGCTGAAAGCTAGAGTAAATGGCATCATGGGAAACTTGAAATAAATACAGGCCTATGTGGTTTATAGTTCTATTCTCAAACACTATTTTCTTAAAATAGAACTTAACTATTTTCTTTAAAGGATGCACATGATACAGTATGGTAGCATTTTGATTCTATTGGATTCTAGTATAATTAATTCATACTAAAAATTAGCAGTTTTAAAGCATATACATGCATTCTGAAAGAAAATACTTCATTCAAAAGCATTTAATAAATAAATATGTTAGCCTAACAATGAACTCAAATATGAAAATAATTTATCTGCTTCGCGCTTTTACCCATGCCTTGACCCTATGAAGGAAGAGCTGTACCTCTGAGACTATAGAATTATTTTCAGTCCAGGACCAGACTGACAGAAACATTGTAGGATTAGAAATGCAACGTGTAGATGAATAGATTCAGAGTAAGTGTGATTAGGAAATATCTGGAGAAACTGAACTATTCTGAAAACACAGGATTATTATTAAACAAACTTACGGAAATTATAGAAATGCTTAGAAGTAAATGTTTGAAGAAACTAGAATTATCACTGTTGAAAGTAAATAATTTGTTTCAAACTTTCTCTGCCACTAAATTGCCACTAAATATGTGTTCTTGGGCAGACACTTAGATCTGGGCTATTATTTCTTCATATAGAATGTTGGACAACTCTTACATCCTTTTTAAAAGCTTTAACTATTTGGTGATTAATTAGTGATTTACTCACCCCAGAGTAAAATATTTAAAATGCATTTGCCCAAGGTGTATTTGTAATGAAGTGCAAGGGAGTTCTTATAATGACTCTTCTTCAGAACTGCAATAAAAAATCAGGGGTTATAGAAACTCAAATATAAAACAATGAATTTTATTTCAGGTCCTAAATGCTAGCCCTGTACCAAAAACAAGTCCTATAAATATGCTGAAAGTTGTTTGGTTCCTAATCTGAACAAAGAAAGTAATAATTATTCAAGTTACCTCACTATCTATAGAGATACCCTCATGTTTTGCCCGTTTCCGAGAGTGATCATTTGTATATCCTTATGGGTGCCCTTCCCTCTTGGAATGCTTTCTAGCATGTTAATCAAGCCTCACATATCATCAGGAGAGTTATTTCTTAAGTCGTTGGATATTCCCTGTTTCCTTCAAAGACATGAAACAACCTTCTCTGATTTGTACAGAGATGGAAGATTAAGTTAACCCTAATGCTTTCTTAACTTTGAGTGTTTTATAGAAAACAGTTTTAAGATCCCTTAGTCCTACCCCCTCAGATCTTGATTTTTATCAGTACAATGGCATATTACAGTCTTTTAACATTGTAGTGGTATTACCCTCTACCCCCCAAATCCCTGACACCACTTCTCCTATATTTGTTTGAAATACCAGTATACTCAAATTGCATATTATGGGATAAATAGGTTTATAGGCTAAATGTGAAACTATATATTGTTATGAAACTGTATGGAGATCTTACAGATACACAGCTCAGAGTAATGAGTGATACAATTTTTTTTTTGGCAAGGCATTCATTTCTGTGTACTTTAAATATTAACCCTATGTTAATATTTGCATTTTTCTGTCAAATCACTTTTATTTTCTTCACAGACTCTTACAAATAGTACAGGAAGAAAGAAAGGAAGGGAGGGAGGGAGGGATGGACGGAAAGAGTCACCTTTGAGGTTGCTGTTATTCCTTGGTGTCTTCCTCTCTGTGTTGTCAATCTGCTCATCCTTCAAGTTTAAGCTGAGATCTTCCCTTCATAACATTTTTTCCCCCACAGTTCCAGTTATTAATCTTTCTTTACCCAATTTTTTAATACCACACAGTCTGTGCCACATAATTAAATATTTACCCACACATACACACATGGTTTATAGTTGTAAGTGCATTAAACAGTTAATTCTTGTATTAATAATTGTATTATTCATTTATATTACAGCTGTAAACCTACTTTTGCCCACCCCTGTGTGTGTAGGGTGGGACACACACACATTCTTGCATCAATTTGTTTCTTTGTTCCTCCAATAGACCTCAGACTATTTAAGGTGAAGTCCATGTTTTGTCTTAATCTTGCCCTATATCTGCTTCAGATTCTGCTAAATCACCAAAGTGGTAGTCACTGAATATTTGATTAATTCATTTGTTTGTTCCTTTTTCCCACTACTGATTTTCTTTCCTTGAAGGCAAAAATTGTGTAGAGATCTACTACCTTACCAATTTTTCCCATGTGTCCACTATTTCAACTGACCTCCCTTCTTTTCTGGTATGCCACCAGAGGTAGAAGTTGTTAGGTTACATAGAATTTGCAAAGTTTGTTTTCTGAGGAAAAATGTGAAGACAGAAAAGTGCTGATTTCATGACATGTTGTTCTAACGAGAATAGAAAAATTGATTAAATATCCAAGAATGAGGTTGGTGCTAAATAGGCAGCACCCACCCCAATAATCCTTGTGGTTTGCCGAGTTTAGTGGTTTCACCTACTGTTTAAGGGACACTGCTTTCTAACAAACTTAATGAAGAATTTAGCCAAATATACTACGAATCAAATAGTCCACATAGATTCTGAGTTCTTTTGTTATTCCTCATAGTTAAATTCAATTTTATCTAAAAATTTACCGTAAAAAAACCTTTTACCAAGTAAAAAAGACATGCTTTGCGGAAAGCATGTCCAGATAATTAGAGCTGTTTATATGGATAATGATGACATGGTAAGCACGAACACAGTTTGAAAAATTAGGAACATGGTAAACATACACCTTAACTTTATGGGTAGAAGATAACCCTGAGGGAGAGACTAAATGCCTCTTTTGTTTCCATGACATCTTTTAAACGGATACATGTGGTGTCTGTTTTTACAGTTCATCAGATGCTCATAGCTCCTTTCAGCTAGTTCTGGTAGATAATTAAGACCTAATACATCTATTGTATGGAATGCACCAACTTCCCTCCAATGCCTCTAGATTAGCAGAATTGGAGAAATATAACCCTCAACCATTTTATGTAGGGCTTTATTCTTTTGTGAAATCCTAGTTGAGAAAAAGTGTTTTAACCTTCAGGTGCATCAAACTTTATTTCTCCACAAATATGCTTTTGTGAGCCTTCTCCTTCTAGATTATTACTCTTTGACCCAATTTGTTAGTGGTTAAGATGTATTGACTATGCAATATAGTCCAGATCTTGTCGTCCCTCTTTGTTTTCAAAGTTTTAAATGTTGTATCCATGTTTTATTGACAGCATTTTTTTCTACTTAATTATGTCTTTTGTTGACAGCTCAAACTGTCTCTGTTTACTCTTATTTGGAATGCAGCTGGCAACAGCAGTTGGTTTGTGAAACCAAAGCACATAATTAGCTTCTCCAGTTAAGCTAGTGTGTTTCATTAGGAGAAAGGATTTTAATCGGGTTTGCTGCTTTAGTCTGAGAAGTTACCCACTTCATCTTCATGGTGGTATATTTTGTATGAGAAGTTCAGCAGAGAATTTTTTTTTTTAAAAAGTGTAACATTCTAATACTACTTGAATACTAAAATATTCCAAAAAGTAATTTTGTTTTTGAGTTATTGGTTGGACCAAGAAAATTAGATACAGTATTCATTGTGTTAGAGTGAACTTAGTGGGACCAATAGAAACATTTGGGATCATGTTGTTTTCACACCTATTTGTCTGAATAATCAAGCTTTGATGTAGATTTTTGAAAGAATGTCAATACCCTTCTACTCCAATTTTCAAGGATTCTTTGTAGTTACTAGTTCTAAAATAAAACAGATAGTCCCTGACTTAAAATGAGTCAACTTATGATTTTTTGACTTTATGATGTGCAAAAGCAATTCACATTCAGTAGAAACTACTTTGAATTTTGATCCTTTCCTGGGCTGGCTGTATGTGGTACAGTACTCTGTTGTAATAGTAGGCAGTGGCAGCAAGATGATTTTGCCCAACTGTAAGCTGATGTAAGTGTTCTAAAATGTGATGTTTGATAGGTTATGTGTACAAAATGCATTTTTGACTTAGGATTTTTTTTCAATGTAGGATGGGCTTATTAGGACGTAATGTAAAAATGGGGAGAAAATACTTAACCAATAAATTTCATACTATAAGATTTCTTATCTTTTGGCTACTTAACCTGGTAAGTTACCCCGGGTTTCTCCTGATAGTGCACCAAACTGATTGTCCATTCTCTTCTCCTAGGTATCAGCCAGTTCAACTTTATTATTTTTCCATTTCTAATGTTTTACCTAAATTTCCATATTTATTACATTTTCTTTTTTAATTTTAAGTAGTTTTCTTGCTTACCTGCTTAGGCAAAATACAGATTTTTTTCTTTCTTTTTAAATATCTAGGGTACATGGTATTTTTGCAAGCAGAATTGTGGCCCTGGTAGTAGAGACATACTACAAATATTAAAAGAAAACGTCTTAGCTTTTAATGTTTACACTCACATAAATGTTTTGGATTGAGAAGAATTTTTCCTCTCTTTTCAGATAAAATTGTTTTATTTATTATTCGTCCTGTGAGAATAAAAACATTTATTTCGTGAATGATTTTTAAAGAATCTTGTCACCATTTTCCCTCCTCGCATTATGTTAACAGAATACAGTTTCGTAGAAGATAGTGTGGAATTCTTTTACTAAAGTTGTACCAAACCTTTTGACCTGCTTCTCCAAATTGCACAGTTTTCTGTCTGGTATTTTAATTTTAAATCAAAAATTGCTAGTGATGAAAGCTAAAGTTTATTGAATGATTTCAGACTAACTACAGGGTGAGGCAAAAAGGTTTGTAGTTGTTAAGATGGAAAATAATACAATAATTAATAAATAATATTATAAGAATAAACTTTCTCCACTCACAAACTATAAACCTATTTTTGCTCTATTCTATATGTATTGAACAGTGTGTATGTATTATTTCATGTAACACTCCCAAAAACTCTTTAATCAATGTTGTTATCTTTATAGCTGGGAAAGTCACCAGTTCTAGAGAAATGTGGCTTATGTGTGACCCAGTACTGGGTTTGAGTAAATAAAACAGAAAAGAATAAATACATTGAATCATAGTAGTTGTCCTGCTGTTGAAGAAGATAATTTTGATTTTTTACTGTAGACTGACAGAATTAAAAAATATGTTTATAATATTGATTTTACACTAGTTGAATGGGGTAGAGAGCGCTTCAAAATTGTGTGACCTAAAAAATAGTGCTCCAAAAAAAATACAACAAACGAACTTAAAGAATACTTTTGAAAACCAGTAGAATTATTTTAGAAAACAAATAATCTCAATGGAATCTAGTTAAGGAAATAAAAATAATTAACAGAACATCGTGAAAACAGTGTATGGGATTAGAGATACAAAATTGTGAATTTGTTTCAGGATTCTATCTTATAATAGTTATTATTCTAAAAGTAATGAATATAAAAAAATAGAGAAGTAAGGTGGGGAAATTAAGTAAACCATTTTGAGCTAGTAATAATGTATATGGCACTGATTTTACCCTTTCATTTATAATACTTGGTTTATAAATGTTAAATTAATGTTTTAATGTTTACATTTGTCTTTATATCTCCTAACTCACTATTTCATCTTTATATTCAAATGAATTTTTTTTTTAATTTGAAGTTTTATGTTAAGATATTAATGATTAGTGGTTCCAATTAGTAAAAACTTCCTATAACCACAGCTACTGACTGCCTCAGCGCCTCGGTACCAGTTCTTTGCTGAAGATTGATGGGAATATACTGCCGCTTCCTAGTTAATTACTGTCTCCAGATAGTAAAGGAAAGGCCTTGAATTCAGTGTTTGTATGGTCGCACGGCCCTGTTCAGTCCAGCTCAATTTCTGTTACATGATTGACTGAGAGAAGTAGAAAAGCTACTTTCTTAGTCTCTGACCGGAATGCATGATAAGGCGTGGTGTCAAAAAGGGCAAGATGGGGATCACAGCAATTAGGGCGGAGGCAAAGTAGTTTCCTTGACTACCAGAGGAGACATTGTGATTTATTATTTATTACTTCAAAACCTCATTCTGTGCTTTCATTACGGATTTGGATTTCCATAATCTCCACCCCCACCCCATTTGAATACCCTGTTACTATTGTTAGGATGTACACTGAAACAATCCAAACTGATGTTACTATAAAACAGGGGCAAATTAGGCTTATCCTTAGTTCTGTGAAATCTAGAGAGGTCATCTTAGGTCACAGTAAACTGAAATTAAATGGATCTTACCTTGGGTGATGTTGCTAATCAACACTTACTAACAACTTAAATCTGACCCCAGTGGGGATCTTCAGAGAAGCATGGCTGCAGTAAATTTTTCCCTTTTTTGTTGAAAGCAATTTAAAGTAGTTTGTATCACAGTGTATTAATTTATGCATAAAATACATTTTTTGCAATTATTTGCATAATTATATACTTTTTATGTTGCCCAAATTATAGTCTTGTAAATTTGATGGTAATCACATAATTCCTTGCCAGAAAACAAAAGTTCAGCTTCTTAGAGTGAGTTAACCATCAGATAATTTTGTATTTCCTATGTTTTCTCTTCCTAAATATTTCTCAGATACTTATTAACTTTGCAGATGAAGCTCTAAGTTGACTACTTATTCTGCATTGTTAAGAATCAAATGTGATAAGCTTTTAAACATGTTTTTTTTATTTAAACAACAAAAACTGACAAAAATAATTTTAAACCTTTATTGGATTCTTATTCAAAATGAATTATTTGCATGTATTGTTTACATTCTTTCTGTCAGAATTTCTGCCTGAGGATTCTATATATAATTATGTAAGAAAAACAAGATAGTGATCCCTTGGTAGTAAACTGGTAATGGATTAAAAGACCATAGCTCTGAAATTCCAGGAATGTGACACACTTTCTCAGAAAGATGCACTTAGTGTTGAGGTCTAGATATATTGAAAAGTGCCCTCTAGTGTACTTAGCCAAAGCTAGACATTCTGAGTATGTGTGTGTGTGTGTGTGTGTGTGTGTATAATTGCTATTTAAGAGGGATTATTATAAATAAATTTATAAGTAATATTAAATGTGATTTAAGGAGAATCATTACTTTGTCCAGAGTATAGCTTTGAGTATTCACCTAGGCCATGTAACTGGTGTCTTAGAATGTAATGTCTAACATTAGCTAAACTAGTTCAGGGAATTTATTTTAGGATTTGGACTGGATTAGTGCTTTTCAAATTGTAGTATGCCACCCATTATTGGTTTGTGAAGACAGTATTTAGTGGGTGTGAACAGTACTTAAATGAAAGAGAATAGCAAATAGAGTCCATCCTATATAATAAAAGGCTAATATGCAAACCAATTGACCGACAGAATGATCAGTCGCTATGATGTGCACTGACCACCAAGGGGCAGATGCTCAACACAGGAGCTGCCCCATGGTGATCAGTGCGCACAGGGGGAGCGCCGCTCAACCAGAAGCCAGGCTCATAGCTGGCGAGTGTAGCAGCGGTGTCAGGAGCCTCTCCCACCTCCGCAGCACTAAGGATGTCTAACTGACAGCTTAGGCCTGCTCCTTGTGGTTGTTCAGCCCAAGTCCAGACAGACTCAAGGTATGGAGACAAGGAGACAATGAGCTATGGGAGAATTTTAGAAGGGCCATTCACAAAATGGTGAGAGTGGAGATGGTTACAGTGAGTCAGAAACTCTTCTTTTGATAAACAGTAAATTAGCACACTGTTTAGCAATCTTTATATAGCACACTGCCATTGAGTTTCCCAGCCCATAGAGTTTTACTTTCGTCTTTTGAAAATACTGGATCAGCTTTTGATAACTTTGCAAAACATTCAAGTAAATATACATGAAATACTGAGTGTCTGAATCGAGGCCAGCCTTGCTGATTAAACAAGAACTATAGTGAGAAAAGATATTTTCAGAGAATATATGAAAAACTTTCAAAACTATACATTTCCTATAATGTAGTACATTGTTAAAATGAAAGTTCTTAGAATGAAATAATAGCAGTAGTTTTAAAAAATGACCTTGATGAGGCCTCCTGTCCTTTCACTTCTGGTTCAATCCTTACCTGTCTCAGCTTGTGTATTCTCGATATTGGCCATTTTAAAACGTTACCTTTCCTGAGGAGCCTTCCTTGATATCTTTCCTGTCAAGATAGTTTTCTGTCTTTTGTGAGGGTATTCACCTTCCTCTCATTGTATGATGTGCTCCCTCTTTATATTTTTAAGACTGAGCTGCTTAAAAGTTGAATCTGCACAGTTCCTTTTAGTGTGCTGTGTTTTGCTTAGCACAGGGCGGCCGTTCAATAAATCTTTCAATGAAGAGTAAATGAACTAAACAATGGAAATATACAAAAAAAGTAAGGTAATGAATAGGAAACGGAGTTCAAAAGGTTACAAATGGAATTACCTCCAGGAATTAAAATTGGATTTAATAACATTTGAACATATGATAAGTTACTATTGGCATGTTACCAGATTTTTATTAAGTACCCAACTTTTTAGGTACTGTGATTTTAATTGTGAACAAAATAGAAACTATTTGCATCCTCAGGCAGACTTTCTCTTTCATCTTTAGTCAGAAAGCATGTGAGTTCATATTATATAGCATGATGGGCACTGGGAAGATACCATGAAAAGATTCCTGATGGTACCTGAGAAAATAGTAGAGTTGCTTATTGTCTCTTTAAGATTTTCTTTTATATATCTATATATATATATTTATTGCAGAGTGGAAGGGGGAGAGAGAGAGAGAGAGAGAGAGAGAGAGAGAGAGAGAGAGAGAGAGAATCATTGATAGGCTGCCTCTTGCATGCCCCACACTTGGGATCCAGCCCACAACCTGGGCATATGGCCTGACTGGGAATCGAACCATGACCTCCTGGTTCATAGGATGCCGCTCAACCACTGAGCCATGCCAGCTGGCCTGGAGTTGCTTATTAAAGGTAGTTACATGATTTTTGTTACTGAACTTTTTAGATTTTTGACACCACAGTTATTTATTTTGCAGGCTATACCACATTAACACATTGAGTCTGAAAAGTGAATGGTAAGAATAATTAGAAATAGTGAGTACCTCTGATTATTTTGGTTAAGGTGAATTGTTAATGAAATAGGAAACCAGGCTATAGGCACCTTGGCAAGATGACAACCCTTATCCTATATAATAAAAGCCTAATATGCTAAGTGTCCGGTCATCCATTCAACCAAAGCGTAATATGCTAATGATATGCTAAGGCCGTTCAGCCACTCACTATGACATATACTGACCACCAGGGGGCAGACACTCCGACTGGTAGGTTAGCTTGGTGCTGGGGCCTGGCTGATTGGGACTGAGCAAGACAGGCCGGAAATGCCCTGGAGCCCTCCTGCAGTCTCTCCCCAGCTGGCCAATCTTCCGCGTCCCTCCCCGGCCTTGATCATGCACCCATGGGGTCCCTTGGCTTGGCCTGCACCCTCTCACAATCCAGGACCCCTCGGGATGTTGGAGGGCTGGTTTCAGCCCAATCCGCAGACCAGGCCGAGGGATCTCACCGGTGCACGAATTTGTGCACTGGGCCTCTAGTATAAAAATATATGAAGTTGTTTTCCATCTTTTCCATCTTCAGAGAGCATACCCCAACGGGTCCCTCTTAAAGCTTTATATGGCTCAGGAGAACTTTATCTGTGGTTACCTATACAGAATGATCTGTGTTTTCTGTGTGTGTGTGTGTGTGTGTGTGTGTGTGTTTGATATCCACAGAGGACGTACCCATGTAGACTTTCAATATATACTTATCACATAATAATGTGTAGGCAAGCATTTTCTTCAGAAATAATGAAATTGAATTTTGGTATGGTGATTAATTTATTCAACAAACTGACTTTATACTAGACAGTGAAAACAGAGGTTACCAAGGCAATAGACCAAGATATAGAACCTTTTAGTCCTATTTCCTTTGAAACCTGCAGAGGTGTTGTAGTCTTTGATCATTTGGGTAATAAAAAATGCTGACATCTGAAAGCTAAGAAAAAAAATTGTAATGTTACGTGTAATGAAGTGTTCATCATTAAAATGTTTGTCACTAACTTTTGGGTGACTGGCATTTTTGCCTATCAGGATTTCAAATAAAGTTTCCACTTTTATAAATCACAAATGTGTAACTAGATGAGGGAATTATATGTTCAAAAATATAGTTTGCAAATTAAGTTTAATACAACCTATTGAAAATCTATGAAAAAAAAACTATGAAAATCTTTAAATGTGCATTTGATGGATTTAATTTAAATACCTAGGAGAGATTTCTTAGGATTGCATTGATACCCATGGTGAAAATAGGCTAAAAGGGTGCTGAAGTGAAGTGGCCTGGAAACTCAAAAAATTAACCACTGATAGGACTTGACAAGGTACTAGGTATAGTGCAAGGAGCTGTTAAAGCTGGTCTTCTGATTCCTTTTTTAGTAATGTGACCTTGGATAAATCTCGGTAGCCTCCATTTTCTGAGCTTAACATTAACATCAAATGAAGTGCTTACTACAGCCAAGCTCTGATCTAGATACTTGGGATAAAAACAAGAGGAAGTCTTTATTCCTGCTCTCAAGGAATTTGGCGTTTTAGAAGGAGAAACATAGAAGTAGATAAGTGTGCAGCCGCGTGGTAAGTGCAGAGAGAATGTCCATGGTGCATTGTCATAATTAGAACACAGTTCGGGAGGGGAAGTTTAAGAGACCTTAGGTATGTGGTCAGAGAAGATGCCTCAGAGGAAGTTTCTCCAGTTTCGAGTCTTAAAAAGGGAGGAGTGAGATTCCACCAGGCATCCAGGATATTCTGTGGATTCCGTCAGGATCATTGTGATAATCACATGAGATAATGTACCCTGTGTGTAGAATATTCTAAGTTCTTGCAAGTCACTGTCCTAACTTCCATTTTATTGTGTGTACGTACCTACGTGTGTGTACACACACACACACACACAATTGGCAAATGAACTTTGTGTCCTCAAAATATTAGGGAGGAGAGATAAGAACAGTATGGACTAGCTGACTTCTAATGGCCTATAATTGTGATTGCATAATCTGCAAATTATCTACATATAATGAGTTTATTCCATTATATCTGGTTGTTAATTTACCAATTAGGTTCTTTCCTTAGATCACTGGAGATGGAATTCAGAACTTATGCCCAGGTGTCAAATGCACCACTTTTAAGAAAAGTATACTGGCAAAAGTGAGCACTTACAGTTGCCAGGCAGTGTTTTTGAAGACTTTACAATGTAGTGATTTATTTAATCCTTACAGAATTCTATGAGACATAGGAGTTATTATTTTCCCGATTTTACAGATAGGGAAACTGAAGTTTAGAGTTTTACCTCTGAGCAACATCACTCAGCTAGGAAACAGGGGCACTAGGGTTCAGATCTAGATGGTCTGTGCTGATCAGTGTATTTTCAAAATAGCATATGGTTCAGAAGTTTCTAGAAATATCCGTGTGGTCCCGAAGACCAAGACTTTCAAGTTATATGTGTAGCCAAGAATTAGGTCTTAAAGCACACAGGAAGTGTGCAAGCAAATTAGCCAAACAGTGGGATATAATTGGATACTTTTCTACAAGTTAATGTGGTTGACAAGCTTGCCAGAATACTGTTGCAGAGCTGAGCAGAGCAGAAACTGGAAATCAGATAGATGTCCGAAGACTCTTAATCCTATATAATAAAAGGCTAATATGCAAATTATTCCCTTGACCAGGAGTTCGACCAGGGGGCAGGGCCAGCTGGCCTACCTCCCACACCCCCTCCCCCATGCTGGCCCCGCCTGATGGGCCCTGATTGGGGCAGGTGGGCCGGCCGGACCCCACCCATGCACGAATTCGTGCACCAGGTCTCTAGTTTTCTTATAAGAAGCACTTGCTTGTTTTCGAGAATTTTATCAAGCCTTCTGTGTTTCTTTTTGCCTTGAATAGTAAGTTGTTGTTTATTTTTAATCTGGATCTCACTGAAGAGCAGGATTAGTTCTTTATTTCCACATGCTTGGGGCATCCTTATGAATATGGATGTGCTGGCTCTGATCTTTGCCTTTTTAGTAAGGCTCAGTCTACAAGAATAGTGCATGTGGGGCACTACGATAGCTCACAGTAACCCCTCCTTTAATGCTTTTCTTTGAAAACCCTAACATTTATTATTGTGATTTTGGGAGTCTTAGCCACACAACTTGTGTAAGTGCAAACATTATCATTTCATCTTTGAATCAAGCCTGCCTTTTAAGTTAGGTTCCTGGTAGTTTTATACTGTATCTTCTGCTGTGGAAGACTTTAAGAGGAGGGAGCTCATGACCCCTAAATGGGGGTGGTGGGGATTTGAGCATACTGGAGAGAATTCCAGATGGGGAGAATGGTATGAAGAAAGTTACAGAGGCAGGAAGGAACAGACTAGATTTTTAGATTATGAATAAGTTATTTAAGACTCAAGTCCATAGCATAAGCAGATTAACTTGGTATATTTTAATGAATTATAGGGAATAAAGAAATGGAATTTTATACGTAGCACCTTGGTGTCACAGGTACCATTTGCTCCTTTCTTTTATATGACTAGTTAATTCCGTAAACATAGATCACTCATCCCCCTTTCAGCATGTAAGGGCTAACACACAAACATCAGCAAAGTGGCAACCATGGGATGTACTGGGAAGAAGCCTGGAATGAGTTGGGGGAGAATTTGGAACACAGAGCATGAAGGTAATTATGGTTGGGAAATAGGAAAAACACATGCAGACTATAGGAGACAGATCCTTGCTTGAGCAAACGACCTCTTTCTTTATTGAATAAGTGTGTTTGCGCACAGGTTATCCGAGGGAAATGTATCTCAGACGCAATAAGGGAATGAATTGTGGTGCAGGGAATAGGGAATGTGCAGTCTGTGGAAAAGCCTCCAGGATCTCCATATCCGTGTTCTGAGTCCAGTTGCTCAGAACTAAAAAGGTAAAGGAAACACTTCAGCTCTCAGGGTGAAAGGTGGGTATTTCAGATTGTTCCCATAAAGGGAGACAGGATTTCTGTTACCTTATAGGCTGAATGCCTTTTTCTTCACTCACTCATTTTAACCCTAGTTCTGCTTCTTGGTCCCTCGGGAATGGTGGCCCAGTGGTTTGATGAGCTGGTCACTGCTATGCCAAAAAGGCTTTCCACTTCCTGGCATTCTTTCTTTCTTTTTTTTTCTCTCTATGCAAACATATATTGAAGTAGATTTATAATTATTTGTATCATTTTCTGGGAACACATTTCCAAATCACTAAATAGTAGTTATTATAGTATTGTTTATAATACTTATTATTGCATTTATAATATAATATTGTTTATTAGGGTTGTGTCATATTCTGTATTACCAATTAAAAATTTTTCAATTACAGTTTATATTCAGTATTACTTTGTATTAGTTTCAGGTGTACTGCATAGTGTTTAGGTAATTTTTACAGTGTTCCCCCTGCTATTTCCAGTACTCACCTGGCACCATGCATAGTTATTACACTATTTTTGACTGTATTTCCTATGCTGTAGTTTACATCCCCATGACAGTTTTGTAACTACCAATCTGTGCTTCTTAATCCCTTCACCTTTTTCATCTAGTCCCCTAGACCCCCTCCTCTGCCAACCATCAGTCTGTTCTAGATGTCTATGAGCCTGGTTCTATTTTGTTTCTTCATTTAGTTTGTTTTTTTAGATTCCCCATTTAAGTGAAATCATACGGTATTTGTCTATTAAACCATTTTCCATTTTCCTTTACTTTGCTCAAACTTTTTACTATTATGAATATCATTTTATCCAAATCTTTGTTAAATTTTGGGATTCTTTAAAAAATATATTCTTATAAAATGAATTTGTTAAAGTTCTTTTCAGAAAGATTGTATCAGTTTGTAGATTTAGAAATGTATGAGGCAGTTTCACATTACACAAACAAATCTTTGGTGATTTGCTAGAAGAAAATTTCACCTCATTTTAATTTTTGGCTTTTGTCCTTGCCAATGAAATAGAACATTGTATAAGTTTATTTCCTCTTCCTGTTCTTTTTTGTTTACCTTCTCTGAAATTGCTATCATGATTGTTACCCAATTCTCATATAAAGTATTTAACCTTTATATTATTTCTTTAGACATTTATCTTGGGAGATGTAATTTTCTAAAACATTTCTGTTGTCATTATAAATCAGATTCACCTAAAGTTACTCTTAATTTTCTTATAAGAAGCACTTGCTTGTTTTTGAGAATTTTATCAAACCTATGTTTCTTTTTGCCTTGGATAGTAAGTTGTTTGTTTTAAAATCTGGTAACATTCAGCTATATAAGGGTGAAGTTAAAAGTATTTGAAGCTGTACATGAAATCACCTGAGTGAACTAAAAAGTTGATTGCACAGTTATTCGAGTCGTAGTTTCTTTTATTTCAGGTAAATTTTTCTCTGCTTTTAAACATGTTTAATGAAGATCCTTTTGCTGGTGTTCTAAATGTAAATCTTGATTCAGGTTTTAATTTAAAGTACCAGGGAAAGGTCATTAGAGCAGTGTACTAGGGCATAACGACACTGGCTCAAACAGGGTTCCTATGAGCCATTTTTCTTGCAACTCCTTATATAGTTGACCCTGAACACATGGAGGTTAGGCGTGTGAACGCGGTGCAGTCAGAAATCTGTGTATGACTTTTGACTCCCCCAAAATGTAACTACGAATAGCCTACTGTTGACTGGGAAGCTTTCCCACTAACATAAACAGTCAATTAACAGATATTTTGCATTTATATATTACATACTGTATTCTTACAACATAAAGTGAGCTAGAGAAAAGAAAATGTTATTAAGAAAGTCGTAAGGAAGAGAAAATGCATTTTATAGTATTTATTGAAAAAAAAATCTGTGTTTTTTCCTCCCAATAAATGTGGACCTGTGCGTTGAAACCCGTGTTATTCAGGGGTTAAGTGTCATTTGTTGGAATGTCTGACACCAGCAGTTGGAAGTGCTCTGTTCCCTCTGCACTCCTGCTTTCTGCAGAAGCAACTAGGAAGGGTAGCAGCAGGTTGTCTATGTAGGGGCAGGGCTTTTACACTTGGACTTGCCACCATGCTGTTTCTTGGTTTCCTTGATGTTCAAGCCTGGAAGTTAAATACAAGAAAAGATAGCATTTCAACTCTGTATAAAAGTTCTAGTATTTCTTAAGGCAACATTTTATAACTTTACATTCTCAGAATTAAATTACCTTTCTATTCCTCTCTCCCTCTTTCCCTGAATGTTCTGGTGACAGATTTGAAAATAGTTGTGTGTGTTATTTAGAACCTCATCTTTTCATTAAAAATTGAACAAACTTCACCCTGGCTGGGTGGCTCAGTTGGTTGGAATGTCTTCCTGTACACTAAAAGGTTGCGGTTTTGATTCCCGTTTGGGATGCTTACGGGAGGCAGTGATTTGATGTTTCTCACATCTATGTTTATCTCTCTCTCAAATAAAAAGGCAAACAAAAATATCCTTGAGTGAGGATTAAAAGTTTATTTGAACAAACCTTAACCCCAGAACACCAAAATATTAACACCAAAACCACCCATGAAATCAAAGTCGTTACATTGTCATATAAGAAATTATGTGATAACCTTCATATCATTTTGGGAAGTAGTTTCTGTTTTAACACAGTTAGAAGAGTGCTTTTATAAGTCATCACTTTGCTTCAGGGAGGATCTTTCCCACTGAGTGGGTTTTCTGTAGTTTATAGAAGTGGTGGAGTTGCCTCCAACTTGAGAATTTTTAGTTTCCATGACTTATTCCAGAGTCTAATGGAGGAATTAGAATGGGCAAAAGACAAAAATACTAAGGGATAAATGAGTGAGCAATACATGTCTAGGTGGTGTTGCCAAAGATGTTTGTAAAAGATAATGTTAGAAATGTTATTTTCTCTTTCATGGTGGTTTTGATTATTTTGACTTTGCGTTTTGAAGTGAAATTCACAAAATGGGCCCACTACTGCATTTGGTTTCACCCATTTTGTCATTTCTCTGTTTTTAATTGGTCCAAAAGCATTGAGAAAAGTAATAACACAGTAGTACAATGTTCACTGAAATGATTTTTAAAATTACTCACTTGGTGAGTTGTTCTCATAGTTGGTATACGTTTTAGACATTTATCTTTACAACTGTTCATGAGATGAAAATAACTTTCAGTGGTAAGGGAAGAGTCTTATATGTTAGTAGTGACAATCTAGATTTGGGTTTTAAAATTTCATATATGTACCATAATTTAGAATAAAATTTTAAGCATTGCTTAGGGCAGCGGTTCTCAACCTGTGGGTCACGACCCCTTTGGGGGTCGAACAACCCTTTCACAGGGGTCGCCTAAGACCATCAGAAAACACATATATAATTACATATTGTTTTTGTGATTAATCACTGTGCTTTAATTATGTTCAATTTGTAACAATGAAATTGGGGGTCACCACAACACGAGGAACTGTATTAAAGGGTTGCGGCATTAGGAAGGTTGAGAACCCCTGGCTTAGGGGAATTGTGGGGGGTGGAAATTTAAAAAATCAACTTTGGTCTATGAGTTATTTTTTTGAGATGGGAAAATACTTCATGAAACATTTTTTTTTCTTCTAGAACCATATTGGAAAATGCCTTCCTACCCTTAGCAGAAAAGCCTATCTATTTTATATGATAAAATCTTATTCTAAGTATTAGTGTGCTTAGTTTTTTTTAATAAAAGTCCTGATTTCAAGTATTGGTCTTCTGAGGTTTGGGGGAAAGAGTGACTTTTATAGCATATAGGAAGAAAGGAAATTTTTCCCTTGAGTAGGAAAAATGTTGAACGGCTGGCACTTATTAAATGAATGGTCTAAGTATTAGTGTGGCTAATAGTTTGTGAAAAGGTAAGATACAGGAGTTGAGACTGTTTTCAAGCTGCCTTAACCTTTCCCACTGAAGTTAAGAAATAAATGCTTCAGGCCTTCTAGGACATCGTTTGAGCCAGCAGTGGTTGAATGTGATTGCCCTGGGATTCCTGTTTGGGGTTGAGCGAAATGAGTGGGTGGTTTCAGTGCAGTTTCAATGTAGTTAACGCAAATACGTTTTAGAATTGATATTAATTGGCCCTCTTATAGTAGATACTTTTAATGAGGAAGACACTTGTTACACTGGTAACTTCTTCACTCCTTAAGAATTTATTGTTGCCAAATAAAAGCTAACTGATATGGAAATCATATGTTCATAGACATTGTTGCCCCTCTTGTGATTCAACTTAAATGTACCCTTAAAAAAATGAAGTTATGAAAATAAATTAAGTTATGGTTAATAATTTTTTGTAGGTTTTAAAATTTTTCTTGTTTATATTTAAAGATGACAAGGCATTACCAAAAAGTACTAGAATTCAACTTTTAACCCACTTTGATCTGGGAGACCTGCCTGGGGAGTACTTTTTATATATTTCAGAAAGGAAGGGAGAGGTAGAGAGAGAGAAACATTAATGATGAGAGAGAAGCATTGATTGGCTGCCTCCTGCACGGCCCCCACTGGGGATCAAGCCCACAGCCCAGACATGTGCCCTTGACTGGGATTGAACCTGGGACCCTTCAGTCTGCAGGCTGACGCTCTATCCACTGAGACAAACCAGTTAGGGCCCTAGGGAATACTTTAAGTGAGGTTTCCACCCCTAAATAGCTTTATTCATCAGACTAGTACAGTGACAGTAAAGGAATAGAATGCTTTAGCCAGTATGACTTCTGGAGTGAGTCACTGGATGAGGGAATAGGTCTCATGATTTTTCATTTTTATTTCTTATTTAACCTCTCTTAAGAACAAACATTCTGAGGTTGGGTTGGTCAGGGAAGCTAATGGAATTTTTTGTAGCAGAAGGGCAGTAAAAAAAAAAATAATAGCATTGTGAAAAGGTTACAGTAAATGATTAATATGGAAGTAGAAATATATTGTTGTACCTGAGGAAATGATGAACACTATTTTGCAAGAACATGGTATTTCTCTCCAGTCATAATTTAGGCTCTCACATAATACTGGCAAGTTAAAGGGAGTGTATGTTAATGAATAATAAAGATATTTTAGGCTTTGATTGATAAAGGTAAAGGAATCAGTCAGAGATGGCGAATGCCAGCACTGGTCATGGACTCTGGCCTGAGTAAATGTTCCAGTAGAGCTTGGAGGACAGCCCCAGTCCCATAGAGGTCGCCCGTAATCAAAAGTCCTGGTGCTTACTGGATCCTAGGCGGCATGAGCAGTAGCACCCATGACAGGGTTTAGTTCAGAGTAATTAAGTAAACAGTACCAGAAAGTTGAAGTTTTTACATTACAGCTTAATAAGAAGACTTGTATAGGAAAGTGTGATTTTACAAAAATGTGTACAAAGCAGAGAGAGTGGAGACCATGTTAGACAAGCAAAATGTCCCCAATCAAGTGCTTACAGTCCCTCACAAGTCTAAGCTTATAGCAGCATGCACTATGTTTTTGTTTTGGCCAGATTAGCATATTTTCTTGCAAAATTCTCACAAGTGATGCAAAATCCAGTGATAGAATTCCAATTCTGGTCTCACAGACTCCCATCTGGTAGCAGTGCATCTGTTTATTAGGAGTTATCCCCTGAATGTGAGTGATTTCAGTCCTAAGTCACTGCACCTGTTGCTGGGAGGTATGTATTCCAGTCACCAGCCTAAAGCACAGAGAGTTATGGCTTGACATTTTATAGCTGGGGGTGGGGGGGGGAGAGGGGGGGGAAAGGATTGTCTTTTCAAAATCATTTGTTTAAAGTGGAGAAAATGGAGCAAAAGAGTTCATTGTACTCTGCGCACCCCTATTTGGCAGCATTCACATCTGCACAGCACAAAGCTGCAGTATTGATTCTTTGGCTTTCAGGGCCTCCCACAAGTTTTTTCTTCGATTGTCAGAGTTGCAAGATGGATTGGATTACATTTTACTTGTTGGGATGCTTATTTTTTTCTTTGCTGAAATAGACATTGGTTGAAAATACAGCTTTGAATAAATGTCATAGTAATAGTGTGATTAAAAGGCTTTAGTTTGTTGATGGAGGAATTGCATTGAATACTTGACCATCAGACACACTGCTTCCTTTCTGTCCTTCCTCTACAACTAGCAGCACACAGTACACCCTGACTATGCCTCCTACATAGGAGTCCCCAAACCTGCTGCTAACTGTCATTGTCATTTGGAGAGGCATTACCACAGCGTTTCAGAACTTGAACCTGGGAACTGAATGACCAGGTTTCAAACCTTGATTGATTTCATTCTTACTGAGTGTATGATCATGGACAATGCAATTTTTCTGTACCTCAGTTTTCTTCCTCTTTAAAATGGTGATAACAATGATACCTATCTCATACAGCTGTTTTGAGGATTTATTGTCAGTGATTGCTTGTAAAGTCCTTAGAAGGACTTCTGGTGATTATGGGTTGATGAGAGTAGCAAATCCTCTGCCCCCCAAACAAGTCTATAACACTGGGCAAAATTGTCAACGACCACCATTTTAGGGCCCTGGAAATTAATCAAAGCCATATAAGAAATAGGGGAGCATTTAATGATGAAAAGTTGATAGAACTTTTGGTGTGAACAATGGCAGTATAAAGCCTCCCAGCTTGGGGCTGCTCCTGTGCCCCAGCTCCGTAGCTGTGTATGTCATTTTGGTCCTTTCATTAGGGTAGGGCTGACCATGAAATGCAGTGACTCTGCTGCCAGGGGAAGTTGGCTTGATGTGGAGCAGAGCTGGAAACCCATGCCCAGCAGTGTTGTCAGTAAAAGCAGTCAACACTGTGGACAACAGATGGGGAAAACCCGTAGGCCTGCCTGAGATTGTGGTTCCAGGTCGGGAGACAGGGCCAGTCTGAAACTGGGAAATCTTGGGAATAAAAGATCCAAAGTTCTCGGTATGCTTTTTTGATGAACGGGAAACTACACACATGTGTCGAGGAGAAAAATTACCCAGACTGACTAGAAAATGTACTGTTTTCTGAACACTCTTCCTCAATCACATTTGGGTCAGTCAGGAGAGGTTAGATACCTTGTTATGTAGGTTCACGGTTTTTGTGAAAAGTCTCTGCTCCATCATTGGCTGGTCATAAGCGTGGCAGAGGCAGGGGTGATCCCTAGGAAGCCAGACGAGAAAATAAAAATAAGAACTAAAATAACAATAACAGCAGTCACAACAATAAGGAGAGATTTCTCTATGGGGGAGACCAGCCTGCAGATTTAAATCCAGTCAGGATACTAAAAAGAAAATGTCACAGCAGCAGTGATTCTCAGCGAAAGGAGATCTGAACCAAGTGCTGCTAACAGTATTTTATTTCAAATGTCTAGTTTTCAACAGCAAAACATTAGACGACATACAGAGAAACAGGGAAGTTGACCCATCCATACTCAGGAGAAAAAACGTTCAATGACAACATCCTCTGATGCGGGCTCAGAGGTTAGATTTAGCAGCTAAACATTTCAGAGTGGCTGTTAAGAATATGTTCAAAGATTAAAATGAAACTATATTAGAGAATTGAGGAGAAATACGACAATGACTTAAAAATATGTAATCTCAATGGAGATATAAAAACTATTTTATAAAGCCGTTGGAGAAATTCTTGGCACGTCTTAGTTATTTTATATCAGTGTGCTGCAAATACACATTTTTCCTCCCCAAATACAGATACCTTAGCTTCATCTGAATCCAGAGATTCTGATTGAATAGGTCTAGATTAGGGCTTGAACATCTGTCTTCTTAAAAACACTCCACCAGATGACTCTGATGCAAAGTGATGTTTGGGAATCAACCATATAGCCTTGGCAAGCTATTTTAATTTTTTTTCTTAAAAATACCCGATTTAAACAGATATGAATTACTTCATGTATAAAGAAAGAAAGTGGGATTAAGAAATAGTGGCTCTACTTGTGATAATTTCTTCTGTGTGACTCAGTATAGTTAAGTCACTAGTCTATACAAAAAAAAAGTGTGGGGGGGAGGGGAGGATAAATAAATGTCTAGGAATAAGGTTTGTTCTGCCTTTCTCTAAAGATTTTCTTAGTTAAAATACTGACGTTTTAAAATTAATAATAATTGCAATATTTTTATTTCAATTATACTGTGCTCCAGAGTTTTATATGAGGTCACTTGTTTGAATTTCCACACAGATTTTGCTACAGAAATAAGTGACCTCGCTGAGGCCCTAAAAATATTTCAATTAGCCCGGCCAGCGTGGCTCAGTGGTTGAGCATTGACCTGTGAACCCAGAGGTCACAATTTGATTCCTGGTTAGGGCACAGGCCCAGGTTGCGAGCTTGACCCTGGTGGGTGGGCATGTAGGAGACAGCCGATAAATGTTTTTCATCATTGATGTTTCTATATCTTTCTCCCTCTCCCTTCCTCTCTAAAATCAATAAAAATATATTAAACTATTTCATTAAAACAAATATAATAATACTAGTTTAAGCTGGATTATTGGTAAAGGCAGTACAGTCCAGTATCTGAAAATGGAAGAAAACAATAGTGTACGTAAAGTTGACTTTTGAATTTGGGGAAGTTTAGAAAGAAACTCTTGGAAAGAGTTTGTTTTGACGTTTTCCCAGCTCCGTTTCTGTATTTATACTTCATTGATTGTGCACCTCTCCACATACTTTTAGTAATCTCATAAGACCATAAACCTTCCTAGTGAAAGCCTACCAAAGTCGGGGTTTGCCACAATCCCCTAAAGATTTCTGTGCTCCAGATTGTGTCCTCTTCTCTTCATTTCAATTACACCTTTAGTTTTTCTCAGTAGAGCTGAGAGGTCAGCCAAGTTTGAGAACTGCAGTTTTCTAAATCATACTAATGTGTAACCCAGTAACCCTTTTGAAGGATTATTTGCATCTTAGAAAGAAGATGCACGTTTATCCAGGTGTGACGTTCTGTTTCCCTGAATCAGTGAGAGGCATTCTGCAGTAAAATTTAAAGAGAACAAGGTGTGGGCTTAGGATCATCCTGGACAAAACCCAGCTCTTTGGCAGTTTATATCTTGGAACAGTTTACTTCTGAAGGTTGGCATTTCTTAATAAAAAGGGATATAATGAATAATTCATGGGATGTAGAGTAATTAAAGGATAAAGATAAAAAAAATACCAAAATTATTTGCTAGTATTTTGTAACAGGAACACTATAGATGGCAATAGGTTGGACAACTGAAATAAAAAATTGAGACAATGTAGAAGTTTTAGCTGTGGTATCTGACGTATAGGTAGCAAACCAGCATAGTTTGTGACATGTCTTGCTATTATTTTTAAATGCCTTTAAATAGTGTACTTCATAAATAAGTTAATTTAGTCCTAATAAGTTCGGCTCAGTGGATAGAGCGTCAGCCTGCGGACTGAAGGATCCCAGGTCTGATTCTGGTCAAGGGCATGTACCTTGATTGCAGGCACATCCCCAGCAAGAGGTGCAGGAGGCAGCTGATCGATGTTTCTCTCTCATCGATGTTTCTAACTATCCCTCTCCCTTCCTCTCTGTAAAAAATCAATAAAATATATTTAAAATAAATAAATAAGTTAATTTAACCTAAATTTATTTTTTTCCAGGTTTCAGCAGAGCAGCTTTACCATTTGGGTTAGTTCGGCGAGAATTGTCCTGTGAAGGTTATTCTATAGATCTGCGATGTCCGGGCAGTGATGTCATCATGATTGAGAGCGCTAACTATGGTCGGACAGACGACAAGATTTGTGATGCTGACCCATTTCAGATGGAGAATACAGACTGCTACCTCCCAGATGCCTTCAAAATTATGACTCAGAGGTAAATATTCATGTGTTACTATCCCATTGTAGCTACTACATCTAAATTGGTAAAATTATTATTCCAGAGTAAATGGGAATAGTCTATATTTCAGTCTATTTGTTAAATTGAATTAGGATTTTACCTACTGATGTTGATTGCTACTATATATGTTTTTAATATTTAAATCTTTATTGTTTTGATATAGATTGGCATATCATAAGGAATATGTAACACATATACAGTATTTTGATTTTTTAAAAAATATAAAGGTTACGAATGTGTAATTTCAAATGTAATCTTGTTCTTTAGGGCTTCAGATTCTGAAATATTTTCTTATATCAAGAATGTTTAAATATCTGGGTCTGGCAATATTTGCACCTTAATTTTAAAAATTAATACACTTTATTTTTTACAGCAGAAAATATAGAATTAATATACCCCCATTCCCAAATGTGCACAACCTCTCTAACTACCAACATTTCACACCACGGTAATACATTTGTTAAAATAAATGAACCACATTGACACATCATTATTATCCCAAATCCATAGTTTACATTAAGGTTCACTCTTGGTTTTGTCCTTTCTATTGGTTTTGACGAATTTATGACGTGTCCACCATTGTAATACAGCAGTAGTCCCCCTTATCCCAGGGGATACCTTCAATGACTCCCAGTGGATGCCTGAAACCTGGATAGTACTGATAGTACTGAACCTTACATGTACTATGTTTTTCCTTTCTAAGTATATCTTTTCATTGAAAGAAAGCATTTATGGCCTCTCTTTGGAATATCTTAATTGCCAGCATCACCATTTTTGCACTTTGGGGCCTTTATTTTAAAGGGTTACTTGAACATAAGCCCTGAGATACCAAAACAGTTGATCTGATAACCGAGGTGCTACCAAGTTGGGTAGTGTATGCTTCGTGCATACACTGGACAAAAGAATGATTCATGTCCCCAAAGGCACTCAGAATGGAGCACAGTTTAAAACATCAATTGTTTATTTCTGAAATTTTCCATTTAATATTTTTGGACCATAGTTGACTGCAGGTAACTGAAACTGTAGAAAGTGTGTGTGTGGGGGGGGAGATGGCAGGGGTGCTACTATATCTTATAGAATAGTTTCACTGCCCTAAAAATCCTCTGTGCTTCACCTGTTTATTCCTTCCTCCCTACTAACCCCATGACAACCATTGACCTTTGTATTGTCTCATAGTTTTGCCTTTTCTAGAATATCACACAGTTGGAATCATACAGTATATAGCCTTTTCAGATTGAGTTCTTAGTAATATGCATTTAAGTTTCCTCGATGTCTTTTCATGGCCTCATAGCTCATTATTATAGCATTAAATAATATTCCATAGTCTGGATATACACAACACCCACAAATAGACACACCTACACACATTTATTTGGGTGATACCATTGATTGATTTTTTTGTTTTAAAAATGATTTGTTGGAAAGTGGTTAAAACTTTATATAAATTATATTTCTTAAATGGACATTTGACTCCCTACATAGAGAGAGAATACAAAAAATTGCTGACCTTGGGTGTCTCCTTTCTTCTCCCTTAGCCCAGAGCACATACCTCTTGGCATCTATTTTTTCCTAAATTTTGGTACTATTGGCATTTTAATTAGATTTTCTCATATGTATTAAAATTGTGGTTAGTTATGGTTGAATTAGTGCAGTTAATATCCATCAATCACAGGTATTTAGAACATAGAGACTCTCTGAAGAAAAACTTAACTACCACAGACTTTACTGTACATTGTTGCTTTTTATTTTGTTTATTAAGAAAACCCTTCATATTTCTTTTCAAAGCTTTTACCCTCTTCTGCTTTTTCTCCCTCTGATCACAATATTCTGTCTAGTTTAATAATTAACCATTTATTCATTCTTTACGTGTTGATCTAACAGTTCTGTGGAAGTGTTATGATCTGAGTATTAGAAGCAGGTCAGAGAGAAATGGGAAGTGAAGAATTATTCAGTATAATTACCTGTTTTTACTAAAGCAGTGGTAGTAGGTAGAAAGAAAGAATCTAGAAGAATTGGCTTTGAGGAATTGTGCATTGTAGGTAACTTATCTTTGTATGTGAGATAATACATTTTAAATACACAGTTAAAAAAAAATAAAAAATAAATAAATAAATAAATAAATACACAGTTGAGTAGCTAGCAAGTACGTTGAAAGGTCAATGGTGAGCAGACAGGTTAAATAGCCATCTCAGACAATGATGAAAGAAAACTGAGTTTATTTAAGGAAAAGGGGACGAGAGATGGGAGTTTCCAAAGGGAAGGCACTGAGCCAAAGGGTGTTGGGTTCATGATGGCAGCAAAAATGTACTCATTTTTTTTTTTTATTTTTTCCCCCCACTCAGCAGTTAGTTTGATCCCAGGCTGCCCCAGCCTCTCTGTGGAGGCTGCCCCGGCTTCTGTGGAGGCTGTGTGTGTTCAGGGCTCTGGGTCTGGCGCTGCATGTTCACAGGCTGGTCGGGGAGGCTCCCACCTGCCCAAGCAGACAGACCGGCACGTGGCCCCTCCCGGCCGACTCCTTGGGCCTTCGCCCTCGGGGACAGAGCCGCGCCGGGCCGTGCTGGGACCACTGTGAGCTGTGGGAGGCTCAGATGCGGATCCGCTGCAGGGACGGCTGCGGCACGGGACCGCCTGGTAGAACCGATGGGCCCGTGTCTGCCCCTCGTTACTCGGGCTCTGGGCTGCCTGAGCCTCGGCACCAAAGCACCAGAACCTGAGGTTGGGGTCCCAGGAGTCACCCAGTTCAGCCCTCGGTGCAGCTGCTGAGAGGGGCGGGCGCGTCCAGTCCACCCCACGACGAGCTCGCCCTCGTGGGGGCGGCACCACACCCTGCAGGCTAGGAGCGGGCAGAGGCGGTGCAGCAGGTTCTGTTTGGTGGACGGAGACGGAGGGTGGCGCTTCCTCTCCTCTCTCCAGGGGGAGCCCTCAGCGCCGGGGCGGGAGCACGGTCAGGTCCTGGAGGGGGGACAGGGCGTAGGCAGAGCCACCGGAGCACAAGGAAGGGCATAGAAGAGGCAACAGGAAAGCCCAGGCTGGGCTGCTTTGGCTCACTGAGACGTCAGAGACAAGGGGGCCTTGGAGACAGGTTCAGGGGGCCAGCCCATTGCTCCCCTGGTTGCAAGTCTCATGGAGTCTCTTAGTGGGTACGTGCATGTGGGAGATTGGCAGGGGCATGCCCCTTGGAGGGAGAGAGTGCACTGGGTCCTTTGTCCTGAGCATATTTATCTCTTTCTTGCAGGTGGGAATCTTAGGGGAAATCTCAGGGGAGGGTCTTAATAGAATATTCATCAGCTTTCCAGGTGTGCAGTTTCAGAGTCATGGTCTCTGCTGATTGGTGCCAGGGCAGGGGATCATTAGTCAGTGTAGCTGGTCCTGAGGCAGCCACATCACTTGTCTGGTTTTGTTGCTTTTCTTGGCCTGGAGCAGAAATAAACTGAGACCTAGATGTCATTTGTAGGGAGGAAAAGGTCGGGGATGGGGGTCTATACTGCATGACCGGTGGTATGCTATGGGAGGATAGGTTACTCTGGGGGCTAGGTTCTTGTTTTGCCAGTTTTGCCCCTTACTGGGCATCTGAGACTTTCCACCCTGGTAAGTTTCTGTACCTGGCCCATCCTTGCTCTGCTCATGTCTAACATACATGTCTTGTCATACTTATAAATAACATTATAGGAAATATACAAGACAGACATGAAGTTAGTTATTTTTATTGTTTTAATAGAGGCCTGGTGCACAAAATTCCCTCAGCCTGGCCTGCTCCCTCTCCGAAATACAGGACCCTCAGGGTATGTCGGGCCTAAACCAGCAGTCAGACATCCGTCTTGCAATCTGGGACACTGTATGCACCAGTGACCATACTCTTCATACAGGTGAAAGGCATATTGCTGTTGTATGGGCAGTTACATTTTTTTGCCCTGATTATAAAATGTAGTACATAACATGATCCTTCTGAGGTACTAGTACCATTTTCCCCATCTACGGATGGAAAAACTGAAGCAGAGAGAAGTTAAGTAATTGGCTTTGTCACACAGTTATAAGTGTCAGAATCAGGGCTGACCACAAAATGTGCAAGCCAGAGTCCATGCATGTCATCGCTGCATCATCCTGTTTTTTCAGTGGTAGAGTAGCCTTGCCAGGTTTTAATTTTTAAATGTAAGAAACTGTTCCCAATATATGGGGTAGGGTCCCTAGGCCTGGCCAGCGATCAGGGGCAATCTGTGGAGTGACTGGTGGGACAATTGGGGGGCCCCTGCTGGCACCCGCCTTGGCTGGCGGCCTCCTGCCACCCGCTCGCCAGCCCAAACTGGGGGCAGCTCCTGTGTTGAGCGTCTGCCCCCTGGTGGTCAGTGCACATCATAACGACCGGTCGTTCCACTGTTCGGTCGATTTGCATATTATGGTTTTATTATATAGGATTATGTTATAAAAGCAGGACTGCATTTTTTTATAAATTCCTTTGAAAGGAAATGGAGTTTTGAGGTACTTAAATTCTGTAAAAGCTTACAGTTGTTTTCTGTACCTTTATTATCAACATCTCCAATCAAATTACGTGTATTAATGTAAATAAGAGGTCAATTCCAAAACTGACTATAGAAACCCCATTTTTAAATTGTATTATACTGGTGGCTTATAATTATTTAATCACCACAGTGACAATTTAAACATGAACACTTTATTTATGAGGAAGACAGAGTTAAATAACTTAAAAATGAGTGTCATAGTGGTAGCTTGTCATTTCTCCATTCTGTGTATGTAAATACATCTTTAAGGCAGTCTGTCATATTTTACTGTTATTTGGTTACAGATAGCTGTAAGAAAATGGGAAGACAGTATTTGTGCGGCCAAATTATATACTGAATAATTTTTGAGTGTATATACTGCTTGTCCCTGTTTTTTTTTTTTTAAATTTAAAAATACTTTCAGTACAAATAAAGTAAAAGTTATTTTCACCAAACTCCTAATAATTTGGCCATTTTTCCTATTCATAGTCATCAAAAATGTGATATTCAATAGAGTAAAAAAGCCTGTTTTTTCTCTTTAATGTAGAAAATTTCTCTCTGGAAAGCTCTACGCACTAGAATTTTTCTATTAAGTTTGAAAGTCCCCGTTTTCTCCCTGTAATGATGGAGATTGGCACAGAATTTTCTATCACTTTAGCAGTTGAGAGGCAAGTAAATAAACACACTTGTAATTCTGAATGTGGTGACGGTAAAAGTGTTGTTATTCCTTCTTTGTTTTCTATTTCTTGATCATTGAAAGTGTGAAACCAAGAGTCTATTAGTAACTGGTAGTATACTTGTCTTATAAGTACACCAAATGGCTCAATCCAGAAGGTGAGAAATTAAATTCCGTTTTAAAATGATATGTACTTTAATATTTTATAAAATAATCACTATTAGGGATAATTTTTTACCACTCTGAAGACAGTAGTGGGCTAACTTAAAAAAAATATGAACTGTTGTAACAGCTTGAATTATTAAAGGCAAAAATAACCCAACTACTACTCTGAGGTATTTGATGAATAAGTAAATTAGAATTTGCCTGCAATATTGTTTCTTTGCAGCACTTGGGTACAATCTAGTTCATGTCTTACAGTGATGGGTTAAATTGTACCAGAGGTCATCCTCTTTGGCATTGCTTTCAGCTGTCCTTCTGTTCATGTTCTTCGCTCTAAGGATGCGCATTCTCATCTAGGACGTTTGCTGCCTAAGATTTTTCTCTATAGAATGTCCTTAAGTTTTTAGCATTTTGGCCTAGAGATCTGAAAGTAAATGTTTATTGTTTTTGATATTAAAGGTAAGGTTAAGGTGCATGGGTATTAGGTTCAGTTTTAGAGTCTTAACTCGTACTGTCAGTGTACCTCTGTCAATAGAAAGAGTATGTACAGCTCTAAAATTAGTATGTACTACTCTCAAGAAGATGGTAAGAATACATGCCTCAGTTTTTCTCTCTGGTAGGAAAGGTATAACACGTGTAAATGATTCAAAGATAAGCGTGTGTGTGTGTGTGTGTGTGTGTGTGTATCAAAATTGCTGGAGGAAAATAGTGTCCTAGACTTAGAGAATTCACTTAGCTCCATAAAAGCTTTTAGCCAATTATTATTTTTTTAGCTCACAATATAGATAGCAACTGACTAGAACCTCATAGCAAAACTATATTGGGGTTCTTATTAAATAAATAAAATCGAGTCTATTTTTGGTTGTTATACTACCCATCTAAGGACTCCTCTAAGTTTATTTGGGAACAGGTTGGCGTATAAAAATAAATAGTTTGTCAAGTAGTTATAGTTTACAAGAGTTAGCACTCACAAGAGTGGTGAGAGAACATATAGATGAAGCAGACATAGAGTTGATAGTACAAGTGAACAGATGATAATACCCTCAGAGTTCATGTGGTTTGAGCACACAAAAGCCCTGGAGAATGCCTGCATTTAGGGCAGAGATAGAGTTACCATCCAGGAAAAAGAATGGGCGCAGGAGGAGATGTCTCATAAGCAAAGTATAAGACACATACATATTTTTTCTCGTTGATTTAGAGGATTTATTTATTCTATTTAGAGAGCTCCAATAAAATAACCCATTGAGATTTTCAAGATAGTATTTCTTCAGGATAGAAATCAAGAAAGCAGCATTCAGCCTGCACAGACCAGAAGAATCAGGTGGTCAGCCAGACAGTACTTGGGTACAGTTTAGTTAAATTAAGCTAAGGAAGAGCCAAAACTTACTTTAGAGCCTAGATCATTTCCACAAAAGTTAGGATGTTTTACGTGAGTTCAAATATCTAGGAACCAAATTAATCAACTCCCATCATGTACCCCATTCAATAACTTCTATCCTTGAATTTCTAAACCGACCAGTATTCCCAACCTGTTATCTCCAAGTATAATAACTCCATTTTATTTTTAACATTTTAACCCAACAGCAATTCAGGTGGTGACAATTTCTTGTGTGCATGACAATTTGAAAAAACTGCGTTATTGTATATGTATGTGTGTTACTTTTTCTGTCCTGGGGTTCTTTACATCACAGTGGATGCAGAGCGAGATGGAACGTTGAGTGCCTACTCCCAGTGTGCAGTTAGAAGAAAGGAACATGCATGTCTTAGTCTGGAATAAACAGAATGACCTTTTCCTCTGTCTCTCCACTTCCCTTCTTGCCGCCTTACCAGGCAAGGCACATAACAAGGGGCCCTTTATGGGAGGGGATAAGCATACACAATTGTTTCTATTTTAAGAGAGTTATTAAATAGCAGATTGTTATAGCTGCTGAGGAACTTGGAACTCGTGGTATCCAACACCCTTATTGCTCTTGGGGAATCAACTGTCATTGCAGTCAGTACACTTGTTTCCTACTGCATTCCCCCCCCACCCCCCCATCCACAGGATGCATTCTAAAGCCCACAGTGGATGCCTGAAACTAGGGTTAGTACTAAGCCCTATATAGCCTATTTTTTTCTATGCATACAGGGGTGGTCAGAAGTTGGTTTAGAGTTGTGAGTACACAAAACACAAGAGTTTATTCTTGTATTATTATTTATTATACAAATAAGTATTGTATTATTTTCCATACGAACAACTTTAAACCTCCTTTTACCCACCCCTGTACATGATAAAGTTTAATTTATAAATTAGGCAAAGTAAGATGAACAGTAACTAATAAAATAGAAGAGTTATAACAATATACTGTAATAAAGTTATGTGCATGTGGTCTTTCTCAAAATACCCTATGGTACTATACTTACTCTTTTTTTGATGATGTAGGATGATAAAATGCCATAACTATTCCTGAATCTATGTATCCATCCTTACTTGCATTAAATAGCTTGGTGTTACTCATTTCAGTGATCCCTTGTTGAAGTCTTTATATAGGCTCAATGTTTTCTGGTACAACATGTTACTATTGGTCGGAACATGTTTTGTGATCATGTTTGCCACCACAAATTTAATGCCTTTTCTATCCTAATTAAGTACTGCTACACACTGTGGCCTTACTTTGGCAGTCTGAGGTGTGACAGCAAAACTATCATGGATTTTTCCCCTTCTTCATGACTTCGCTAGTGGAAGATTCATTGTTACCATGGATCTTAGCAATCTCAGCATGTGGTGTGTTTTCTTTTCTCATTAAGTCAAGAACTTTAACCTTTTCACGTGAAGGTAGCACTTTACAGCTTCTCTTTGGCATATCTGAATCACCAGCATCACTACTCTTGTGCTTGAGGCATTACTAACTAAAATAATTGTTACTTAAACACAGCACTGCGATACCGAGACAGTTGCCCCCAGACAGCTACCGAGTGACTAACAGGTGGGTAGCATACAGAGCCTGGATACTCTGGCAAAAGAATGATTCATGTCTCTCGGGCAGAGTGGGACCGCAGGATATTTTATCATGCTACTCAGAATGGCACACGTTTTAAAACTGAAGAATTGTTTAGGTCTGGAATTTTGCATTTAATCTTTTTGGACTGCGGTTGAGAGAAGGTAACGAACCCAGAAAGCAAGACCGTGGATAGCTGAGAGGTGGAGGCAACGGTATATTCTCCTCATTTAAAAAAATCCTTGGGAAGGAATGGCAACATGATATTCTTTTTATTTTGTGAACCTTTAAAAAGGTTGAATTATTTGTCACAGGGTCTGAATCATCAACTTGTCCATATCTATAACCTCATTAAGTGTGGCATGAAAATTTATTCTTGAATAATAAGCAATTCTTAAATAATAATTTCTTATCTGTGTTTTAAAATATATACCTTTGTTATTCTTAAGTATTCTAACAGATATTAAGGGTGTGTGTGAAATATTTAAAGACAGGAGGTACATAACACCTAAAACCTTTCTAGGATGACTATTGGGAGCTTCTCAGAATTTAACCATGAAAATCCATTAAAATGCAGTCACAGTTCTGCCACTGTTCTCTGGCAGACATCCTGATTATAGATTTTAGTGTGGGTATACTCTCTTTGACATATGGCCCTCTCAACTTCCATATTGATCTTTCAGTCTTCATAAAGAAGCTTTGTATTAAAGCCTGAGCTATATGAGTTTTTTAATTTAGATGTTTTTGTTTTCGGATGTCTCTTTATAGGTAACAATAAACTTCAAACCCCTTTCTAAGATGTTCACATTCTTTTCTTTTTAAATGGTTTTATTGATTTCAGAGAGGAAGGAAGAGGGAGAGAGAAATAGAAACATCAATGATGAGAGAGAATCGCTGATTGGCTGGCTGCCTCCTGCACACCCCACACTGAGGATTGAGCCCACAACCTGGGCATGTGCCCTGACCGGGAATCCAACCGTGACCTCCTGGTTCATAGGTCGATGCTCAACCATTGAGCCACATCAGCCTGGCCACATTCCTTCCTATTTATGGCCTTCTCTTGGAAAAAATACTTGCCCAATCTGCATTTTTACCCAATTCAGTGTTTCATAATATTTTATTCAAAATACTTATTGGTCAGGGATACTTCTCTCTTGCTTAGTATATTTATTCTGTGTACCTATTTATACTCATAGGAGGTAAGCCTGCCATTTCTGAGAAATTACATTCTTACCTTTATGCTCTTTATCCCAAGTGCATTTATCTATCTGTAGTGTCAGGCGTACCAACCATTTGTCCATTAAGATGAAATGTATCTTGGGAAAAATTAGTAACTCAGATTCTACTATCTCATCATCTCTGTGTAATAACTTAGGTTATTTTCTGTTAGGTGATGGATTTCCACTGATTCTTTTACTTGTGGCTGAGCTGTTTTAAGACAACTAACTGGAATTATAAGCAACTCTCCTTAGCCAAGGATTGGGATGTTACTAGTATAGACTCTGGAACATTTGTACAGTAATAAATAATCATTAAAGCTCTAATTGGCATATCTAATTGGACACATACTTTGCATGTCACTTACTGATGGACATTTAAACCAAAGCACTTATTATAGAAAGGGGAGACTATTGGCAGTAATAAACATGAACCATATTAAATAGTCACATTTAGTGTGCAAGAAAGACTAATGAATTATAAAATGAATTAGAAGACAAATCATCTAAATATCCCTTACAACCCTGCTTAATTAGCAAATGTAGAAGAAACAATGTCACATCAAAGATTCTGCCCTACAGGGGCCTTTGTTTCTCCTTTTAAAATGAACCTTAGTAAAATAACTCTGCATGATAATGAAGACTAAGAGTGAAAGTGTAAATGGCTGGTTTTCAGTGGTATTTCTGGTTAATATGTGGGTTTTTATCTTTTATACTAGAGGCCCAGTGCATGAAATTCATGCACGGTGGTGGTGGGGGGGGGTGGCGCAGGTGTCCCTCAGCCCAGCCTGCATCCTCTCCAATCTGGGGTCCCTCTCACAATTCAGGATTGCTGGCTCCCAACCGATTGACTGCCTGCCCTGCCTGATTGCCCCTAACCGCTTCTGCCTGCCAGCCTGATCACCCCCAACCACTCCCCTGCCAGCCTGATCAACGCCTAACTGCTTCCCTGCCGGCCTGATTGCCCCTAACTGCCCTCCCCTGCCGGCCTGGTCACCCATAACTGCCCTCCCCTGCAGGCCTGGTTACCCCCTCTGCCCTCCCCTGCTGGCCTGATTACACACAACTGCCCTCCCCTTCTGGCCATCATGTGTCCACATGGGGGTGGCCATCTTGTGTGTTGGAGTGATGGTCAATTTGCATATTACCTCTTTATTAGATAGGATTTTTCCATTGGTCAAGGAAATCAAGACCATTTTCCTTAGGGACACTGCATTGCTGATCTTCAGTATTTCCTATGGATTGTTCAGTGAAATTAATTTTTAAAAGCAAAGACATACCTCATTTCAACTCTGTTGATTTTTCTTCAGTTTTTATTTTTAGAAGTTTGCCTTTATTTTTTAAACCAAAGTTGAGAGGTGAATAGATAAAAGCAAATGTGGACATTTATTTGACATATACATTTCAATAATATAATTTTTTCATAGTCTGAGTATTACTTATTCCAGCTCTCTCATTTTAGAGATGAGTGTTACAGATGAGGTGACAATAATATTTCAATAGTACAAATATTGTTATATACCTTGTAGTTGTTTACTCAGACCATTCACTACTACACACTGAAATATTGTGTTGTGGCCCTGGCCAGTGTGGCTTGGTTGAAGTGTCATCCCTTACACTGAAAGGTCATAGGTTTGCTTCCTGGGAAGGGCACATACCCAGGCTAAGGGTTCGATCCTCAGTTGGGGTGCACACATGAGGCAACCAATCTATGTGTCTCTCTCGCACCAGTGCTTCCTCTGTCTCTCTCTCTCTCCCTCTCTCTCTCTCACTAAAGAAATCAATAAAAACATCCTTGGGTGATGATTAAAAAAATAATAAAATATTGCTTTTGTCAAGTAAATTTAAATTAATTATATTAATTGACAGAAATCAAGTCCAATTCAGTGTTATATTACTAAAACATACTAGACAGTCAAATGTTAAATAACTAAAGGAAAACATTCAAATACCCATTTGAGTGTTTTGTTTTGGAAATAAATGATATAAATGTGATTTCTTTATAGGGCATATCTGCTTTCTGATGTCATAATACTAATGTCAGTGTAGAAATATGGCTTATAAGCATCTTAAAGACAACTATACTTTGAACAAATATAAATAGATATTTAATTATAGCTGTAGAGAATAGAAATTGAGTTTTATTTTACAGTTTCAAAATAAGGCATAGTCACTATTTTTCTTTTGTATTTAACTTTTTCTTCAGTTTCCCCCTTCTCCCTCCAAACACTTACTAGTATAGTCAAGTGCTACTGAAATGTAATATGATGCATATTTTCTGCCAGTATAAAAAAAGAAGACCAAATTATGAATTGTAACTTCAGTTAATAATTTGGGTTTATTTTTCATATGTAGTACAACTTCATATTCTGATGTTTATTACTAGTAAATAAATATATATAATTCATTAAAGCTTTGGAATAATTTCACTGTCTGGAAATATACTGTTTATTTAATACATTTTATTATATAGTAAATAACAAGCAAATATAATTTGAATAAAGTTGAGAATGTTCCTTTTTCATTTTCTTTTTTTAATTTGAAATTTTACTTTTCAATTACAGTTTACATTAAATATTACTTTCTATTAGGTTCACTTGTACAGCATAGTGGTTAAACAATCATATACTTTACACAGTGATCCTCCAGTATTTCCAGTACTCACCTGATACCACACATAGTTATTGTAATACTACAGGCCCAGTGCACGAATTCGTGCACCTGGAAATGAACTGTGGGCTGAGAGGCTGCGGTAGGCCTAGGGGCAGGTCTCAGCCCATTCTCCACACCCCCGCCCAGCCCCTCCCTTCATGGCCCCCATCCCCTGTCTGCCCCCAGCCCTGCTCCCGCCGCCGCTCCCACGCGCTGACAGCACCGGCGCCACTTGCACTTGCTGATGGCACAGAGCGATTGGGGCCAGCACCAGCAGTGGGTGTGAGCGCCAGGCAGAACTGCGGTGCATGGGAGCAAAGAAATTTTCAGTAACCACTAGAGGCTCACCCAGATGACAGCGACCAGCGCCCTGCCTTGGTCCACCATCTCGCAGTGGCTGATGCCCACCATGTTCCACACACGTCCCCTGGTGGTCAGCGTACATCATAGCAACCATTGTTCGGTTCTGGCTGTTCCGCTGTTTGGTCTATTTGCATATTAGCCTTTTATTATGTAGGATGATTGACTAGATTCCCTGTATTGTACTTTACATCCTTGTGACTATTTTGTAACTACCAATTAATACTTCTTAATCACTTCACCTGGCTCCCCAGTCGGCTTGCCCACTGGCAACCATCAATATGTTCTCTGTATCTATTAGTTTGTTTCCATTTTGCTTCTTTATTTTGTTCTTTAGATTTCACATATAAGTAACATCATATGGTATTGGTCTTTCTTTGTGTGACTTATTTCACTTAGCATAATACCCTCATTATCCTTTTCATTTTATTGAAGTTTCTAAGTAAGTTAAAAAAATTACCAATATGTTATTTGGTGGAGAAAATATCCTTAGTTATTTGTTTAATCCAAATTCTTATTTTTGTTTTCTTACTTGCAGTTTAGGAGCTCTACTTTGCCATATCAAAATCAGGATTTTGAGTCAGTATTATTCATAATGTACTCTAAAAACGAATTTTATTAAATGAAGAGAGAAAAAGATTTGATGTTAAATTATTCAAAAACAACTTAAACTGGCATTTATTATGGGCCTGTTAATTTTTCCATAGATCATGTAATGATAGTGCAGCCCTAGATCATATTAACCACAACAGCATTAACAAAAACAGCAGCATCGATACTCTGCTTTGTACACATTCAAGGAAAATTACTGTAGGCAATTAGGTTTTACTAATGCGTATTTATCTGTCTTACAGATTATCTTTAAAGACCTATTGTTTTAAATTTGTTATCTATTTTGTATTAAATATAGCAATCCAGTTATAATTTTTAGTGCTGTTTGCTCTTCCATGGTTAGATTTAGAGATAATATCTCTCAGATATTTCTAGGAAAAATGAAGAAATACAGAGAAGTGAGCAATTCTTTTATCCTAATATTTGTTTATTTCACATAAATCAATAAAGTATATCATGTAACTAATATATGTCACAGTTCTCTCAATATTTCTTCACATGTTAAATGTAAACAATAAAGACATAGTTTTACAACTCACCTAAACACAGTCCTCATGACCTTAAAGAGTGTCTGACATGAGTCATCCTATATAATAAAAGCCCAATATGCTAAGTGTCCAACCATTCATTCGACCTTTCTACCAGTCACTATGACATGCACTGACCACCAGGGAGCAGACGCTCCGATCAGTAGGTTAGCTTGCTGCTGGGGTCTGGCCAATGGTACTGGGCAGGATATGCCCAGACACACCCTGGAGCCCTCCCGTGATTCCTCCCCAGCCCTGATCGTGCACTGGTGGAGTCCCTCGGCATGGCCTGCAGGGATGGGGCCAAAGCTGGCTCTCTGACATCCCCCAGGGGGTCCCAGATTGCGAGAGGGCTCAGGCTAGGCTGAGGGACCCCAACTTGGCTTGCGATTCTTAGCAGTGGTATTTCTATTATGTTTTTTTTAAGACTACAGATATGTCATTGCTTTTGAACTCGCCTATAATTTGTGAGAATATTAATCTGTTCCTATAGATGGATTTACCATGAAGCTAATTAATCTTAAATGTCAGAACCCTTCTCCTACACAGGTTCTTTCCAAGGTGTTGTTAGGGCCCCTAGCAGTGTGCTCACAGAATCATATGTTTTTGTAAAATGTGCTGAAGTTTGATATTTAAAAACAATCTTTTGAGGTTTTAATTTCATTCTTTGACCTCTACTTTGTTATACTTCCCCTCATTTATGGTCACTTAGGTGTAGCCAAGAGCATTTTGGGATTCTGTTAAGTGGAGGTTCAGTTGGTGATAAATTCAGTTTGGGTTTAGTGGGGTATTTTTATGTGGTTTGTAGACACTCATGCACAGTTTAGTTATTGCTAGCTATTCTGGTGGGGAAAAATGGCCTCTAGTAATACTCCTACTACTCAGTATACCACATTACTGATCATGACATAAATGTGCAAGGCCAGGTGTCATATTACAGTATCAGTGTGTCCTATGCACCTGAAATATGTGGAGAAATAATGGTTGAAATGTGTGAAGCCAGAAGCTATTCTGTCTTCCAGTCATTAAATGTGTAAAACAGTAAATGGAGATTTGGTTCTCATATACATATAACTAATTCAAACAGAATTAGTTGTTTCCTGTGTATGCTTAGTGAAGTACATATGGTAGATGCATAGAGAACATATCAAATGTGGTACTTAAAATTATAACTGCACCATCCTGTTCCTCTCTTTTACTGAGTATCATATAAAATAGAATCATAATAAAAAATACCTGTGTTTGTGGGGCACAGGCCATAGCAGGTCAACATGAGCACCTGTGACATTGTAGATGCATGTTTCATGCATACCAACCATCAATAATAAGAAACAAGTTTTAATCAGCTGTTTTAGAGGAAAAGCAAAATTATAGAAAGTGACACTAAAATTGTTAGATAAAGAAGGAGTTGTAGATTGTGGAGTAAAAAATAACAAAAGTATTATAAGAAATGTCAAGCAATTAAATTTACTAAAACATTAATTTAAGCTTTGTGATATTAGTAGGCTTTTAAACATGTTTTGTTGTAATTTGATTTGATTTCTAAATAAGTATTCACTTTGGTACCAGTTTTCCTATTTATGATTTTTTCCATTTTTTCCCCTGAAAGTAGTAGAACTAAATTTTAAGCTTTAGCCCTCAGAAAACTTTTCCATTTCTTTCTGCCTGTTTTATTTATAATGTGACAGTTTCAGAAAATTGGCACAATGTTCCACTGGGCATTCATGGTTGATGTGTGCAATTTAGGACATTTCTTTATATATTTTTTTATTATATTTCATTATGTCTTTGTATTCTAAAAATTTAGGATTTGGGAGAAGAAAGATTGAAAATTTGAAAATGAACTAATATAATTTATTAAGGGGCATTGATTAAGTAGATAAAATAACATTTATTTATTCATTCAATAAAAAATTTGAAATAGAAAAACAATTATCACATTTAAAAAAATGCTTGTTTTTTTTAATTTAAATTCTTTATTGTTTAAAGTATTATGTTTGTCTCCTTTTTCCCCCATTGGCATCTTCCCAGCCACTACCACCCTCTCAGCATATGCCTTCACCCCCCTACTGTCTGTGTCCATTGGTTATAGTTATTTGCATGTGTACAAATCCTTTGGTTGGTCTCTTACCCTATCTTTCTATCCTCCCCTGCCTTCCCTCTGAGGTTTGACAGTCTGTTGGATGCTTCTGTGTCGCTGGATCTATTTTTGTTCATCAGTTTATGTTGTTCATTATATTTCACAAATGAGTGAGATCATGTGCTACTTATCTTTCTCCGACTGGCTTATTTCGCTTAGCATAATGCTCTCCAGGTCCATTCATGCTGTTGCAAATGGTAAGAGTGCTTTCTTTTTTATAGCAGCATAGTATTCCATTGTGTAGATGTACCACACTTTTCTAATCCACTCATCTGCTGATGGGCACTTAGGTTGTTTCCAAGTATTAGCTATGATGAATTGTGCTGCTATGAACATAGGGGTGCATATATCCTTTCTGATTGGCGTTTCTAGTTTCTTGGGATATATTCCTAGAAGTGGGATCACTGGGTCAAATGGCAGTTCCATTTTTAATTTATTGAGGAAACTCCATACTGTCTCCCATAGTGGCTGCACCAGTCTGCATTCCCGCCAGCAGTGCATGAGGGTTCCTTTTTCTCCTCATCCTCGCCAGCACTTGTCCTTTGTTGATTTGTTGATGATAGCCATTCTGACAGGTGTGAGATGGTACCTCATTGTTGTTTTGATTTGCATCTCTCGGATGATTAGTGGCTTTGAGCATTTTTTCATATGTTTCTTGGCCTTCTGTAGATCCTCTTTCGAAAAGTGTCTATTTAGGCCCTTTGCCCATTTTTTATTGGATTATTTAATCGTCCTTTTGTTAAGTTGTATGAGTTCCCTATAAATTTTGGAGATTAAACCCTTCTTGGTGATAACATTGGCAAATATGTTCTCCCAAGAGTGGGCTCTCTTGTTTTATTGATGGTTTCCTTTGCTGTGCAGAAGCTTTTTATTTTGATGTAGTCCCATTTGTTTATTTTCTCTTTAGTTTCCATTGTCCTAGGAGCTGTATCAGTAAAAATGTTGCTACACATATGTCTGATATTTTGTTGCCTATGGATTTTTTTAAGATTTTTATGGTTTCCCGTCTTACGTTTATCCATTTTCAGTTTATTTTTGTGGATGGTATAAGTTGGTGGTTTGGTTTCATTTTTTTGCATGTATCTGTCCAATTTTCCCAGCACCATTTATTGAAGAGATTGTCTTGACTCCGTATGCTCTTGCCTCCTTTGCCTGAAAGTTTTTTTTTTCTTGTTACTCTTCAAATTTGCCAAAACAATACAGCTAGAGTAGGCAAGAGAACGTTTACTGATTTTTCTGGGACATTTTATAACTTGGTAATTTTTATGTACATTAAATTATCTTATGACCCAGCCCTTAGATGTTCTTGTTTACTCATGAATTCCTATAAATGTAATTGGAAAGAATGCTTATAAGTAACTTTTGAAATCTAATTTTGCGTTGTTATGTGAATGAGAATATACCTTTTAAAATGTATATAAACACATATGTTAGATAACTAGAGAGAGAGATATGCTAATTACCCATATATTATCTGATAAGTGGATTTAGGACCTTTAATATGTGCATTGCCATTTATTTCAACTCTTGGCGAGTAGGCCTTTATTAAGCCGTGATGATTACTGAATATGAAATGTAACCAAGATTATTTTTATTCAAATATAATTTAAATATTCATCAAAGAGAAGTTATGCTTGAGACTGACAGAGACTATTAACATCAAAAAATATAATTAACTGCATTGGGTATCATGAAGTAGAGCTAGCCAAATAGCCGAGAGGTCTAATTGCTCTAGAGTTAGAGAAGCAATGGCTTTATTTTGTGCTGTAGCTGTGGAATTAATAGTAATGTGGTTTCCTATGTGGGCCAATTAAAAGCTGCCTGTTAAGGTTCATTGCTCTATAGGAAACCCATTGACTATCGCTTAGCAAACAGGATTGACATGTCAAGAAGATAAAATACTATAAAAACCGTGAACATGAGAAGTCGTCTTAAAAGAACTGCTTTGAAAACAATTGTAATTAACCTGTTTTCTGTGCCAGTGCTGTGTAGTGGATGTTGTGGTGTCCCTTCCAGATTTCCCCTATAGGCTCAGGCTGCTCGCTCTCTTTCCCCCAGCTGCCTGGGAAATTGCCTGCTGATGGGCTCACAGTGGTCCCTGCCCCGGATCTGCCAGGGGCTGAAGGGATCTTAAACTCTTCTCCCCAGAGGCAGCCTGCACCAAATGCCAGAGCACAAAGGCGTGGCCTCCTCCTTCTTTTCTTCACTTTGAGACTTCTCTGAAGGGCTTTCCCAACTCCAGCGCTCCCTCCCTTAGGAATTTGCTGTGTCTTTGTTACAACCACATTGGACTTCTCTAGCTCACCCAACTGTGCTTTCTCATGGCTTCATGGATCCTTCTGAAAGCACTTGTGCCTCGCAGAGATTTTGCCCTCAATGAAATTCCACTTCCTGCTTACCCAACCTAAGAAAGCTAATACTGTTCAATAGAAAAAGTTCTGTCAGTGGTACTGTTACATACATTATAGGAATCTGGCAATTAAAAACATTTTAAAAATTTGAAAAATTAAATTTGTTTTAAAGCAAAAAAGAAATGCCCAGTTCAGGTTCAGAAATGGCATTTTACATTCTGAAGTTTATCTTTGTCATGTGGTCCTTTTTCTTTAACAAAGGTAATATTCTGTCCTTTGTGTCTTTATTAAGCTTTTTCGCTGTATTTTTTAAAAAAGAAGAAACCATTCCTGAAAAAAGATTGTGCCCTGCTCAGGCTGTTGAGATGTAAAAGTGGGCAGACGTTCTAATGGCCTTTTGACATTAATGAGATTGCTGAAATGGAAAAGCGAAGGATCAAAGATAATAGCAAGACTTTTCTTGTTTCTTTTCCTTCATAATGACATATCAAATATAGTAAAAAAAAATTTGCTGTGATTCCTAACATAATACATAATTTTATGTGTGAGTGTAGGACTTGAAGTATTAGAATGCTCTTTGCAACTAAAGATAATTCTGAAACTCTTGCTATAAAATATGTAACTTCAAATACATTTTATTAAATTACAACAATCTCAATTTAGCTGTTACTTTTGTAAGACATGTAAAAATCTTAAAATATTTAATAGATTCCAATGTGTATAATATAATAAAGTGTGCATTGTGTCTTTAATCTGCAGTCACAACGATGTTTTCCTAGCTACTCATTATTTAATATGCTTACCCTGTTTATATCTGTGGCCTGAGAGTGCATGTTCGCTCTCTGAAGAGCAGGGTTGATGCTTCACAGCACACAGCCTTGTCCTCCCCAGCCTGTACATGGTGTTAGCGGTATTTAAAGCTTTCAAGTCTAACATTTTATAGGTCATGATGAACTGAGCCTTTCAGACAAGTTACTGATACGAAGCTAATTCAGGCTAGGAAGATAATATGGAATAGAAGCTTTCTATCTTCACTGTCATTTTTAAAAACTTATACAAGCTGCAAAATTCAGAAAAGTTTTTAAATTTGATTTATATCTTACGGTTATGGAACTGTTTTTCACTTCTGAAAATTATATCTTTATCTTTTATCCACTGTTTTATGCTACCCATAATTATTAAGCTGTGTCATGTACAAGCTATTGTGACAGATACTCTAAATTTATTTATGTATGACTGGGAAGAATATTTTCAAGTCTATAGACTGATGTTTATGGACTTAATAAATTTTAGATAAGGCACAGCATTATGCACTGAACATGGCTCAGAGATTCTTAAAACAGGCACAAACCCCTCAAAAGATATTATAATCTGGTGAAGATGAGGGATGTACAGAAATAATGACTTCAAATCGCTGAGGTAGCACCATGCACTTTCAAAATCTGATGGAGAACGGACAGTGTTGAGCAATGGCCTGAAGTGTGAAAATGTACTGTATGTTGAGGAAATACTGACCGTAGGTCTGATAAGGGAGATAATGCAGCTTCTGTCCTCACCCTTTCTAACTTTCCATGGCATGCAGCATCTCATCAGCTTTCTTCTTCTCGGGAGCCTTGTGGATCCTCTTCTTGCACTTAGTCTAAGGAGGAAAGGATTTTTCAAAAATTATGCTCTTTATATTTCTCAAAATTATGGAATACTTATAAAATAGATGTTAAAAACTGATTTTAACTCTATAATATCAATATGGAAAATAACACAAGGGTTTTAGGCCCTTTATATTCTGAAACAATATAGAGTTCACTCTTTTTGTAGCAGAGAACATTAATAGGCAATTTTATATCCATTTGTTTTGTTTTGTTTTCCTGCATAGATATTGGTTGGATGTGGTATATTTAGGATATTACTCTGCTTTTAAAACTAGGTATTTCTGTACCTAAGCTATGTCTTATGTTGCTGATATGTCTTATAGTACTGTTTCTAGTACCAGGATGCATACAAAATCATCATCCCTCCCTCCCTCCCTCTCTTTCTCCCTATCTATTATCTGTCTGTTTTTAGATAATTTCTTGCCTTTGTGACTGAGATGCAGCAAGAGGACACTTCCCTTGATCTGTGTGTTTGTTTGTTTTTTAAAGAGCACTTTGAGTAATACACTGTAGGCTGAATGCTTATGAGAAGGTGTTCCGTTATCAAGAATGCCATCAGCAGTGCCTTGTTGCTTTCTTATCAGCTACTTCCTGCTGCCAGCTTGGCACTTATTTCAATAGAAAAGGATTTGCATCAAATGTAATGCCTTATTATATGCAGCTAACATGGGGTTTTTAATTGTGCAAACACATGAGACTCCTGCAGTGATAGTCAATTTGATAAAAGGATTAGATTATGAATATTTTGTCATGATTAAAGATTAGTTCTGATTTATCAGAAGTAAGCCAGTGAAATGTGCCATGTATTTGCCAGTGAGGTGAGACTCCATTAATTTTGAGAGTGTATGATCCACAGCATATCTAACTCTTTATAAGTCTCTAATGGATTTGATTATTTATATTATGGGTATTAAGGATTGTTTTTAGCCTTCCACACCTACTTTACTGCTAACAGTATTCCAAGAGTCTGTGGTTGCGGATTTTTGCCTTTATTGTTTTTCACTTCTTATCTTACAGAAGTTAGGTAAATATCTATACAAAATTTGTGCAGTTTTTATTAGGGAAATGGAATCTTGTGTGTATCAGTGAGACATTTTGAATTGTTCCTTCAGTGATAAAACTTTAGTATAATATAGAAGAATGAGAAATCCAATTGTTAAAAAAAAAACACCACACACCCACAAAAACAAGCATTTATAAATGTAGTCATTTAAGTAAAAAGTGAATTTTCCTGAGTTGATTAAATGATTCAACAACATATACTTTGTCTAAAGTTTTTTATAGGTAGACAAATTTAAAATGATATTGTTTTTAAGTTTTCAGTTTGATTTGTGTAGGAAGTTCTGTGAACATTTGTTGCTGTGCTGTAATCAAAATGAGGCCTGTAAAAGCGGAAATTACATTAGCTGTCAATTAGACTAGAAATCTGTTTCGTGTATATGCAGAGATATATAATACTGACTAAATGACACCCCATCAAACATCTTGGGAGGCAGAAAATATATTTATGGCATAATTTTCCTGTTTATCAAAGTCATATCCAAACCAAGGGAGTAATCTTTAAGGTGAATTTAAAATAGCAGCAACAAAAACATGGTTTACTCAGTTTTGCCCTCTAAAACTCCTTTTGGTTGTAGGTTCTTTTTTCATTATTTCAAACTCTAATCCTCTGAGCGGGTAATTAACGGACCAGAAAAGCCATTTGTGGAAAAGAAGAGCCACCAGGGTGAAAATATTTCTCCACCAAATGATCTTTAAGAAGTAAATAATTACAAAAGTAAAAGATGTGGGATGACCAATCTAAATCTAAGGATAATTAAAAGGAATAGAATATGAAAATCAAAATGCTTTGCATGTAAAACAATTCTCATATCATAACAGGACTAATTAAATATTTAGAAACCAAAAATCCCCTCACAATTTGAAGAAAAAGAACCCCCGACAAAAGGGTCTATAACTTTGCAGATAATGAGCAAGGGCTAGAAGAAGGAAAAACATCACAGATTGGCTCCAAGACTCTGCAAGGTCATGTCTTATTACGCTATGTCTTTCATATGGTCTGGTAACAAGTTTCTTGCTAATTTAATCTAACTAGGGCATCCCATAGCAATTTCCCTTGTTAATAATGTGATACTTTCTGCAAGTGCAAACTATAGTAGGCTAACAGTTTTTAAAAATCATTGCTCCTAATTGATACAGATCATAATAATTGCTTTTGAATTAATAAAAGCAGAGTTCTTGGAAAACTGGACACACGTGATATTTTTCAAGTATTTCAATATTTTGTAGTTTATCCCCACTTAAATTATTATTTTTTTCCTTTCATTTAGCAGTTAGACCTGATGACCCTGTGAATGAAACTTAGTCCAAGTGGCATGCTTTGTAAATAAATACTTCCTGTTTTGCTAATACTGTAAAAGCACGCACATTTATGTTGAATGTGCATTTGTGAAAACAAGACTTTTGTACTGGATTAATAAGGCTCTGAGTGAGTTAAGCCTAATTTGCATTAAACTGACCCCAAGGTTCAGTAGAAACTGCAAGAAATTTCAAAGGTTCCTAAAACATAGAAAGTTGTCTTTAGCAGATCAGCAATGCCATTTCAAAATGCTTATTTCAGTAATTAATGTGGAATTTTTGAGGATATTTTTAAGTTTCTAAGATGCAAATTTAGCTATAAATATTACAGTATGCATACTTTGTGGTTATTATTCCTGACACAATATTTTACTCTGACACAAATGATTATGGAAAGTGTCATTTTTATGTTATTCCTGCTTTCAACATATTGAAAAACAGAATGACAATCTTCTGGGCATGATCTTAATCAAGCTTTTATTAACTTTCTGTAGGTTTACCTGATGTTTATTTGGCTTTCTATTTCTTTTACATGCTGTACACTTTTCAGTCATATAGGTTTATGCTTATATATTGATAATACAGAAAGATACTTTGTATTTTTGCTTATACTTATTTAAATAATAAATTGGCTTTTTAATACCTTTTTAAAATACAGTTGCAAAGATTTAATCACAGTTGCAATTTTTAAAAAAATCAAGATTATATTTAATTTTTTTGAAAACACCAGTATGTAGGAAACCAAATGGAATAGAAATTACATTATTTATTTTTTCCAAGTTATGTGCTCAAGCATGTGCCAATATTCAAGCATATTTTCCTAGAGATGTTGATAGTGATTTTATTTCAATAATTCAATTTTATTTCCATGATTTTGAAATGCTTTAAATAACAATATTCTATAATGCTTAGAGAGTACAATATTCTAACATGTCTACATAATTAAATACTTTGTGATGGGTAGAAATCTTCTAGAATACACGAAATTATTAAATAACTTATGAGAGTATAGTTATATGACAAATGAGAACATTACTATAGAACTCTTTTTTTTACCGTATTAATTACACACCATTTAGCTTCCTAATGTTATGTTTACCTTGCAATTAGTTAGGCTCCGAAATCATCATTAATAAATATTTAAAGAAAGTAGGGCCCACTTTCCTTAGCTCACAGAAGAGAAGTTTAGATGATTAAAAAAAAACACATTTTATTATACAGTAAAAAAATAAAAGGTTTGGTTTAACATTCAACTCAGTCTCCCTCTTTAGTGATGATGATTGTTACTTATATCTTCGTATCTCATGTTTTATTTAATTACTTTGCTTGAGCAAATCTATTTGAGTTGGAACTTACCTTTCATGTTTTAAGATCATCTGCCACTTGTGTAAAAATGTTTCCTAAATTTGGACTAAAAAAGACAGGGGTTCTGGTATCTGCAGTACTCTGTTCCTTGCTCATTTGGAATTGTTAGTTGTATGAAGTGATTTGTAAGCCAAAGGGTACTTTTCCTCTTGCTCCGTAAGTAGATCTATCTCACAAGTGTTATATTATTGGCTTTGATTATACCAAACTGTGTCCAAATTGACAGAATTCTTTGAGAATCAAGGACAGCTGATTGAAACAGAATTGGATGTCTAAGTACTTATTTTCTCCTAACTGTGCTTATTTGCAAGCAGAAATAGGCAAGTTAACTATTCATCATTATTTCATTTATTTAAAAATAATTAGTGAATCCTATTACGTGTCAGGCATATAATCACTTCTGATAAGAATTTATAGGTTGCCAGTGTCCTTTTTCTTTTTTACCCTTTGTAGGTAACGTTTCTAAAATTTTAACTTGAGTACTTCAATAGAATAAAATTTACTTACTGATATATAATAATTTTTTATTGAAGCTCAAGCATGGACATCATTTCATTAGTAAGAATGGATTTATAGTGCAATAATTCAACCATCCATGTTCTGTTCATTCAGAAGATAGGATTCCCCCTGTGGGTGTGGTTTAAACTCTTCCAGGGCACTCCTGTGAATGTGCTGCTTATTTTTGGCACTTTGGAAAGGGTTATCATTCCATGATACCCTGGAATCTTGGATACATTTATTTCATCTCCAAAAAGTGAACACTTTTAACCAAGACAGAAGCTAACTTAGGAAAGAAACAGACCTATTATTGATAGCATTTTATAATTGAATTTTTAAAATAATGGATACCACCGAGAGACCAGCATTGTTGAAGCATTCTTCACCGAACATATGGACTCAATAAAGAATTGTTCTAATTCGAGAGGATGGCTCCAACAAATTCCAGCAAACATTAATTTTTAGTTTCTGTCATGATATTAATTTTTAGTTTTCTGAGCTTTTCTGTTGAATGCTGGAGTATTTGTTCAACTTGGTAGATTTTGAATTTTTAATCTTCCTTAGAACTGTGGTGAATGATGGCCCCTGGCAGGAGATAATGAAATTTTCTTAATTTATATTTTCAAGCAGAAGCTTCAATTGAAAATGGCATCCTATGGCTTGGAGACATAGCTCTATGTACGTTTTAGGGGAGATGCAGTAATAATGCAGTGCCATCGAGACGAGGAATGACGGGACAGGGAAGAAGTAATTTAAGGAGGCAAAGAGAATGTACCAAAGCTTTATAGTAGCGTATCTAATGATCTGCTGAAGATTCCCAATGGTTTTTGGAGCATGACTGGATAAACTAATGTTATCTTGCCAAAACAGAAGCCCCTGCTTAACCGGCAGAACAAGGCTATTGATTAAAACACCTCTCACAATAGATTACACATGGAATCTCATCTCCATACTTTGCACTTGGTTAAAGTGTAATAATGGGCATAAGATAATCAAAAGAAGAGTAAAAGCAATCTGTTGGGCGTTGTACAGTTCCAGATTAGAGTTGGAAAGGAAACAAATTTGCATGAATAGTTCGGCCTGTTTTTAAAGCTGAACACAGGAAATCGTGTGCAGTATGATTTCTATAGTAAGATAAAATAGTTTGCCCCTTTAAGGTTTGCAAGTCGATGTTTATCTTATACAAGGGAGTAGTTGTTGTTATTAATCATATTTTGTTGTTTTTGGTCATTCATATTTGGTGAGTAATTGTACAGAGAGTTCGCCTGCATTATCTCATTTAACCTTAACAACAAACATCTAAGGAAGGTATAGCTAGGGTTGAAAGGTTTAATACATTGCTATGGACTCACAGTTAAATAAGGAGCTGGGCTGGAACTTTCTGATTCTAAAGCCTCTTTTAAAAGCTAATCTTCCCAAATAGCAAATGTTTTTGCATCTGAGTGATAAACGATATGCTATATTATGTTTTGTAAAATATATTCTCAGATTATAATAAGTAACATGTGCATTGTGCCTTTCATTTACAGTTTTAAAAGATTAAGGAAAATCAGCATATTAATCGTTAGTTTGCATTAATATTTCATGTGTTCCCCCAAAAAAGATGTTTTTTTAAAGACGGTACTGCTGTTACTTTGTGCATGACATTTTCTAAGTAAATTTTATGTATGAGAATGTAAATTATGGTATTACACGTTTATAAAATGCCTTTGATTAATTACACATTTTTCTTGGTAACATTTATCTTAATTTTAAAAAAATATTGTGGTTACCTTAAAAGTTAATGTTGAAACCCGAGAATTTTTATTAAATTTGTGAGATAAAATGTACTCTTTTAATACTTTTCACTTTTTACCATCTCCTAATTGTGATGATTGAGCGATTTGTTATATATTCCTTGAAGTATATTTTTCTTACACATTATGCACAAACCTGGACAATATCACTGACTTTAAATATTAACTCTAAAGTTTGCTATTCTGTTGTGTTTAGGAAGGAAATTAGTAAACTACTCATCTCCAAAATTACTCGGTTTTATTTTCTTCAGCTTTAGAGATACACATTTGGCTTCACTCCTGAGTAGATTTTTTTTTTTTCTTATTTAGAGTAGAAAGACTTAAAACGAATGAGTTTTAAAATAATTTTTTATTTTGTTCCATTTAAAGCAGCTTTATGGCCTATAAAACAGGACTTTTTTTGGGTGTGGTTGATGGTTTTTATGTTTCAAAATGTAAGTTATGAATATTAATGTCAGAAATAATACTTTTATTCTCGTATTTGAACTTGATAATGTACAAAGCATTTATTATTGTATTTAATTTAGTGCCATGGAATTCTCATTTTAGATTAGTAAGAAGATTAGAGGGATAAATATTAAAATGATAGAAACTTGAGATCTACAAGAATGTGTAGAAATAACATATAGGTGATATTTTTTGAAAGTGCTCTTAACCCAGTGATGTGAAGAATGATTATCTTTTGTCTATCCATGCCAACTTCTGGAAATTTTTAGAAATGTGGTTAGATATTAAGAATGATTATATGCTTAGAATTTGAAAATGAGTGCTTTACATTTATTTACTAGATGTTAAATCGTACATTATATCTCAGCTATTGTTAGACATTATTTGCAAGGGCTGCACTTATGCAACTTTTGAGTTCTTTCTAAAAAATAATCATATTATTTCTTGGTATAGTTGAGCCACTTTAAGTTTATTTGAGTAAATAAGTCAAAGGTTGAATGTAGAAAAATTTTCAATGATTACAGTGAATTATTTTTTGTTATTGTTATTTTTAACAGTGTCCTCCTAGGGAACACAGTTTATTGGTACAGATTGTCAAAAAATATTTATGTCCAGGTTTATTTAGTGTTCAAAATTTTCATTAGCTAGCAAACTTTTAGGAAAAAATAATATTTTCACTGTTTTTAAAAATGGACTTGCATGTGATATATGCATGTTCCTAGAAGTTGTACTTCTTTAAAATCCCTCAGGTTAGGAATTTATAAATAACTAACCTGATGGTTCAAAATTAGAGCAACTAAAACCCTTGATTCTTATGATTAAAATAGCAAAGGACGTCATATTAGCATCATAAACTCTATTATGTATTTGCTACATAAACTTATTCATTACTTAATGAAATTGTATTTTACTTGTATTTTATTAAGATTTATAGAGCAAATGAATGAGTTTCCAATACGTATTTATTCTTTACTAAACTATTTAAACTGTTCTCTAACCCAGTGGTTTTTAGTCATCAGAATCACCTGAATAACTAGTTAAAACTCAGATTGCTGGGTGTGGCCTCTGGATTCTGAGTCTGTTGGTCTTGAGTAGGGCCTGAGGATGCATTTCTAACAAGTTCCCAGTTGACGCTGGTGCTCCCGGTCTGAGGACCACATCTTGAAGGCCAGTGCTTAACTAGCCTAACTCATCTGTGCATCTTTACAGATAGGTAATAAAATAAATTTTATTAAAGTTGAAGTGTTTAATCAATATCTAGAATTCATTTTCTTTATGATAAATAGTAATTGTATTTCCTTCAAGTTGTAATCAATGGTCCACCTACTTAAAAAGCCCTATTTTTTCTCTTCTGCCTTGTTCTCATTCATACTTGAATTCATGCTTAACATTTGAGAAAAGTGTAGATTTTTAACATAATTCACATGGTATTACTGAAATATACTAATACTTTGTTAGTACAACCATACCTTTACTAATAAAGATACCTCTCCCCCTGGGAGAAAGTTATGCCAGGAACTATGCCTAGGGCTGAGAAAACAAACAAATGAATGCCTTCTTTTCTTGGCTTATGTGTGCCTTTTCATTTTTGTTTCAAGGAAAACTTGGAGCAGAACAGTTGGAGGAAATTTACTTTGCTTCTGTATCTAATTGCTTTCTCTTTCCCTATCTTCTTAAATGATAGCAGTTTACAAGTGTCAAATCTTACCAACAGTGTATTGGTTTTCAGGTTTTTCTTCATGCTAACAGCTCACATTGGGTATTTCCTTTTCCCTTGTGTCCCACACTTACTGTATGTGGAAACTTAAGGCTACTTGCTTCATTCATAATTGAATGTACATAGTCTGTATTTTTATTTCCATCATTCAGTCCTCTAAAAGCTTTGGTTTTCTTTTCCATGAATCAAGATACTGCTATACAGATATTTTTATGATATTTTTATGCTTCTGCATTCCACTTCTTGCTGATTAACCCTTTACTTTTTTCCCCGCAAGATTAATTTTTTAAACATATGACATATAAAAATGAACATTTTTGACATCTTGAGATGCCATGAATTCTAGAAATATATATAGTTTTACTTGCAGGAACTCCATTAAGCCTCCTTACCTTCAATTGTACTTAGGAAGATAGCCCAAGAATTAATACCATTTGCTGTCTTAAAATGAATGTTTTGAACAGTGTGATTAGTAATGGTGGTAATTGCTTTTAACACTTATTTGAACCTGTAATTTTGGTGAGATGACTAATACAAAGATCAGAAAGAGTAAGTATGAGCAATTATTTTTCATTTACATGGTGTTGGTCTTTTAAGAAATAGTGGAAGCAGGAATACTTTGTCCCTTGTATACTTCTTGTCAACATATTGTGACATTGAAAAATATAAAATGAAAAATTTGAATTCCATATTAAAGTCATATTTATTCTTTCTGACCTTCTAGTGAGAAAAAACTGGGTAATCATCAGGTATGCTTTATTTTTTAAAAAATATATAAATCCCCAAATTCTTTGAGCTACATCCTTCTTCACCTTGGTCCAAAGTCCGTCATGCTCTTTGTGCATTTCAGCCTTGAGCATAATTTCCTTTCTCTCCCACCTGTTGTTGGATTGATTACGTGAGAAGAAGCTTCTGTGGGAAGGGGGACAGTGATGATATATATGGAAAGTTTACTAACAAGTGGAATTATTTGGGGGGATTTCTGCTATGAATATCTTTTAGATACGTTTTAAAACCATTTGCAGCATGGCAGACTTAACACTGTTGAGTGGTTATAAAATGTATACTGAGGGAGTTTATAAAAGGGGATCTAACTCAGATGAGTTTAGATTATTTTGATTCTGAAAGGTGTGAAGGTTATATAAAGGGAGGGCCTTTGTAGGTATGAGTATATACAAGAAAGAAATTTAAAGAACTTGAGGTTTTATGGGGACTAGGTTAGTCATTGAGGGTCCCTGAGAGATTAAGACACTTATAAAAAGGAACGAAATCTCTTTTTGCCCTAAATTTAACAAAGGAGAGAATGAAACATTAGTTGAAACATTAGATATTGACCTATTGAGAAATCTTAAGTCTTATCTTCTATTATTTAAATTTTTAGGATATGAAATTGGTTCTGTGATTTATGTTAAAATAATTCACTTACACTAAATTGAGAACAATTGGCAAATTTCCTCAAGAGATTGAACCAATTTATAAGAAATACAGAATAATGAAAGTAAAACAGAAGAATGTGACAGGGCACCATTTACATTATACATGCTCTTGGAAATTATTTTGTACTAGAGGCCTGGTGCATGAAATCGTGCATGGGTGGGGTCCCTAGGCCTGGCCGGCGATCAGGGCTGATTGGGGCCAGGCCAATCAGGGCTAGGCCAGAGAGGAGGCAATGGTCGCCAGATGCCGATGCCACCATCGTCAGCTCCCAGACACCACGTGGTTCCCCGCCTCCCTTCTTCCACCTTCCACTGCGGCAGGTGGGCAGTGAGCTGATCGGGGCCTGCCGGCCAGGGAGAGGGACAGAGCAAGCCCTCAGCTCCCCTGGGAAAGGGGCCACATCCACCGCCACCCATTCCTGGTTCGTTCTCCATCCCAGCCCGGGGGCCAACCCTGATTGAGCTATTAGGGCCTGCCAGCTGGGGGGAGGAACCACAAGAGGTTGGCCGTCTGGCGGGAGTGGGCGGGGGGAGAGGGACCACAGGAGGTTGGCTGTGGGAGTGCACTGACCACCAGGGGGCAGCTCCTGCATTGAGCATCTTCCTCCTGGTGGTCAGAGTGCATCATAGCGACCAGTCGTTCCGGTCGTCCAGTCGCTTAGGCTTTTATATATATATAGATGATACGTTTTTTTAAAAATATGGTACCAAATACTATAGATTACTTTTGAGAAAATATATTGTTAGCTTAGTATTCACACCAACAATATTAGTTATAACTTATTTAATATTTAAGACTCGTTTATAATATACCTTGACCTATAAAATTTACCTTTTTGATTCTGTAGAGGTTTTCAGGTCTTGCTGTTCTTTAAGGAAGAGTCAACCTGGTTTAAGTTGAAATAGCTTCTAAGGTGCCTGACTTGTTAACATACTTACCTCTCTGACACAGTTGTTCTACCACTGTTCTTTAGTTACTTGCTGTGCTATAAACTGGGCTGCGCCCAGGCCTATGTGGCTCATCTGATTGGACCATCATCCCATATACCAAAAGGTGGCAGGTTCAATTCCCGGTCAGGGAACATATCCAGGTTGTGGGTTCAATAGTGGGGGAGGCAACTGATTAATATTGCTCTCTCACATCAACATTTCTCTATCTTTCTCTGCCCTCTCAACCCCCCCCCCCCCCCCCCCCCGTCCGTCAGTAAAATCATGTCCTCAGGTAAGGATCTATAATAATAAAAGCATAATATGCTAATTAGACTGACATCCTTCTGGATGAAGCCCGGGCTGCGAAGGAAGCCCGAGTCCCGGGTGCCAGAGGGAAGCCGATGCCGGCAGCCGGGGGAAGGAAAGCCTAATCTTGCATGAATTTCATGCATCAGGCCTCTAGTTTGAAAATAAAAACACTGGCCCTTGCCGGTTAGGCTCAGTGAATAAAGCGCCGGCCTGCAGACTGAAAGGTCCCAGGTTCGATTCCGGTCAAGGCATGTACCTTGGTTGCGGGCACATCCCCAGTAGGAGGTGGGCAGGAGGCAGCTGATCGGTGTTTCTCTCTCATCAATGTTTCTAATTCTCTATCCCTCTCCCTTTCTCTCTGTAAAAAATCAATAAAGTATATTAAAAAAATAAAAATAAAAACACTGGGCTGCTTTTTCATTCTTTTTTATTATTATTATTACCATTTTCTAGTCCAGTTATTGTATGTACTATAGGATGTCTGGTATTCAAATTGTTAAATAAGTTTTGGTATAATGCTTCTTAATTTATGTAGTTTTGGAAAATATCATAAAAGCCTGCAAATATTACTTATAAAGGATAATTCTTGCCTTTAAAAAGCTTATAATAAAGATCATTTGGATAAATTCATAGAACTTAAATAAATACCATGTTGCCTAGAATTCTAACCTAATTCTAATAATCTTGATAATTTACTGACAACACAAAAATAAGAAAATACTTCCAGTTGTAATAAATAGGACATACTATGCATCACGTCAGTGACGTTCTTTTTAATGTTATGTTTCAGGGAGTCTTAATTTAGAAGAACCAAGTTTCATAGTCATATCATATTAATAGTACCAGCACATTAATCTAGAAAATTGAAAGAGTAAAAACAATGTTTAGACACTCAATATGTGCCAGGCACTATGCTAAATCTTTATTTTTTTAAAAAAAATATGTTTTTATTGATTTCAGAGAGGAAGGGAGAGAGAGAGATAGAAACATCAATGATGAGAGAGAATCATTGATTAGCTGCCTCTGTACTCCCCACACTGGGGATCAAGCCCACAACCTAGGCATGTGTCACGGTGGGAATTGAACTGCGACCTCCTAGTTCCGCGGTCAGCAAACCGCGGCTCACAAGCCACATGTGGCTCTTTGGCCCCTTGAGTGTGGCTCTTCCACAAAATACCACGTGCGGGCGCACACGTGCAGTGCGATTGAAACTTCATGGCCCATGCGCAGAAGACGGTATTTTGTGGAAGAGCCGGTATTTTGTGGAAGAGCCACACTCAAGGGGACAAAGAGCCGCACGTGGCTCGCGAGCTGCGGTTTGCCAAGCCGCAGTTTGCCGACCACTGTCCTAGTTCATAGGTCAGTGCTCAACCACTGAGCCACACTGGCCAGGCCTAAATTTTAAATGTAGGTTTCAAGAGTATAGACTGTATTATAGTAGGAAACTTAACACCAAACTGGATTTAGAGGATAAACTTCAAAAGCTGGTACCTCCTTTGTTTTATTATGTTGTCAAAACTTACTTTCAGCCCTAGCTGGTTTGGTTCAGTGGATAGAGCGTCAACCTGCAGACCAAAGGGTCCCAGGTTCGATTCTGGTCAAGGGCTGCAACCTTGGTTGCAGGATCCTCCCTGGCCTGGGCCCTGATAGGGGCTCCTGCAAGAGGCAACCAATTTATGTGTTTCTCTCACATTGATGTTTCTTCCTGTCTTTCCCTCTCTCTTCCACTCTCCTTAAAAATCAATGGAAAAATAGCCTCTTGTGAGGATTAACAAAAAAACAACAACAAAACCCACCAAAAAAACCCTTACTTTCAGGCTATTCAGTTTGTGATCGTATGTTTCTGTTCAGTCATAGTAACATTTTTATTGTGATTTTAATTCTTAAATATGGAGAGTATCCTGGTACTGTTTTTTCACTAGTTGAATGTGTTAAAACTTCTAATTAAAAGATGTACTAGAATAATAGAGATGTATTCTTTTCTTTTTACTTTGAGTTAAAATCTAGTGTGACCCACAAAACAAATATTAAAACATAAAGCAAATACGACTTTTGTACTCTTTCATAATGATGAGCAACCTAATGTCAGTTGAATTTGTACCAGTTTCTTGAGGAAAAAATGAATCAGTTCTCTTTTATGTCCCTTTAGCAAAAATAAGCAACTAAATTATTGTGTCACACAAGTTTGATTTGTTTTGTTTTCCAGGTGCAACAATCGAACACAGTGTATAGTAGTTACTGGGTCAGATGTATTTCCTGATCCATGTCCTGGAACATACAAATATCTTGAAGTCCAGTATGAATGTGTCCCTTACAGTAAGTATGAAATTGATATGTTTCACTTCTCCAACATTCCTCGTTGATGCTGAAAGACTACACACGTGAAAGAAGCATATGTTTATGGCCTAAAAAACCATTATGCATGCAGAGCACTAACAGACTCGGGCCTCCAATTAGCTTCATGAAGTGTGGAAGGAAGCCATCGTGTCATGCTGGCCAAGTGTCTGTCTGTGTTCTTAAGTGTTTGGCTTTTAAGGCTAGTGTTTTTTCCAGGAAACAAACTTGAATTAGCTATTCAATAGGGCAGATAGAAATCTGTACTTTTGCCCGATACCAGTTGCTGACAAATTGGTTTGGCTCATGGTTTTGTAAAGAAGGAATTGACTTTGGTTTTAATTGTGAGCTACTTGAATGGCTACCTGCTGTCGTGGTAACTTCAGTGCCTGTGAAAAGCTACCATTGCAGTAACTGAGGCCAATGCTTCCCTTTTGGTTCCTTTGTCCTTAAGGGAGCATTTCTTGACCACATTCAGTGATGGAATCTTAACACTAAGCAACATAGATATGACAAAATTGTGCACATATTTCTATTTTTAATTTGGCCTAACATCCATTTATAGTGAGGTCCATAAAGGGATATTTAAAATTCAATTGGAAATGCCCTAAGTAGGAGTCAGCTAATGTCTAATTCTGTACAGTTTTCCTCCAAACCTTAAACTTTATACTTCTAAATTGTATTCTATACTTTCCTTGTACATTTTGGACAACTAAAAAGTTTTAGTTTATTATCTAATTTTCATAAGCTAGTTTGTTTGAAAATGTTCTTGTATTTATTACTTTTTAACTTGAAAAAAAAGTGTCATGTTGCCTCATTTTGTAGGAATTTGAATTAAAAGTTCATTAGCAGTAATATTATTCATTTGAGATAGTTTTGGTACACTTTCCTCCAGGAAAAAATATCATCGGATTCCAATTAAATAATGAAATTACTTTTTCCAGAACCTCCAAAACTAGATCACTAGTTCTGACAGATTCCTACATCCAAACCATCAGTATTTTTATAACCAAATGGCCAAATTCTAATGGATGTACTATGTCCAATACAATAGCAATGCATTCTTACATTGTGTGAAGGCGCTGTTTCTCTCTTTTCTGCCCACAGTTTTGATAAATTGGCTTTTTGTGGGGTATCAGTTAAAGGCCAAACACAGATGATCTTTTCTTTTCATTCCTGCTCTGTGCTCCTGTGTTACTGTGAAATGGATGCTTTTTATGTTTTCAGTATTTTCTATACCATTTGTAGGATTGGAAGCCCACACTGAGTGTACTGACCTTGATGTCATTTCTCCCGTGTGTAGTGTTGGTGGCTCACATACTCATTCTCCTGTGCCACTAGAAGAACACTGTATTCTTTTAAGCTAACCAAAATTTTGTTCCATAAAGTCACGTTCACTTGAATTTAGCATGGTTTCTGTCTTCACATTAGAAAAGGAATACAACATCCATCCCCAAACAGTGGGATCAGTCAGAGCTGCCAAGAATTGTTTCTTTCTGGAGCCTGTTCCCATACCCTAGTCTGTAGACCAAGAACAGAGTGAAGCAAATGTTATTTTCAGACTGAAGTTATTTCTTGCGCTGTGTAAGAAAGGGAAAAGTGGATATCTTCTGGAACATCTAACTTTCAAAATTTTACTTTTTCAGTTCTCCAGAACTATTTTACACTGTGCACTAAACTTGCAATTAGCTATCCTCAGAGAAGTATTGGTTCTTTTTAGTTTTTGTCCTTTAAATAAAACATGGGAATTAATTTGCTGTTACCTTTCTAGAAGTTTGCACAAGGCAGAAATAAGTCTGTGGCTTTTCTTAAACCATTTCTTGCTAAAGAATTGATGTAATTATAACTTCTATATACCGTACAGTAGTGACACACTATCAATTGCATGATTTTTACTAATATGAAAATATAAATCAAAGGATCTTTTTAGATTGTTCTGATCTTTTTAGATTGTTCTCTGTTCCTCAGTTCTTTTGTTTCTTTATGGTTCTGTTCATAGTACCCATCCTTCACACTTGCTTTTATTTTAAGCCTGTAACTTTTATTTTCTCCTTGTTTTAGTAGTGTTTTTGTACTTGTACTATTTGCATAACCTTTACACTATACTTAGTCAGTAAAAATTGTCACCATTAGGTAATATTTATTATGTGTTCCTTACCATCTTGCTTTATGGCAGTTTTTATCCAGAGCAAATTCTCCAAGAGCTTATATATCCCATACTGTTCTCTCCTCTTTAAAAAGCTATTCAGAAAATTTTTCATGCCTCTGAAAGTTCAATAATTAATTTACTCAACAGAGTCCATTGGAAAACCTGTTTGTTTTATTTTGCATGTTTACAGACAGGCATATGTATTATATCTGACATATAATCCTTCCTAGATAATGTCTATGCCAAAAATATATGTACACAGGGCATTCTTTATCCTTAACAGAATTGTTAGTAATTGAATGTATTTGTTTAAAATAATTCATAAGGACCTTGTAGGATAAAGGAGAAAATCAGATTGGAAATTCATATTCTGTAGGCAGAATTTGGCATTGATTTTTGTGTTATATTGTTTCAGATTATCACTAAATTATAAAAGTGATTTCATAATTTTAGCTACAAGTTTTATTTGATGAAAAAATAACCATTACTGTTAACTAAGTCATTATTAATGAGTAAACATGAGATTATTCAAAATGAAATAGTGTGTCACTTCAGTTACAGAGTATATAGGCGTTAGTTTGCTTGGGTAAATTTCTTGTGTTCCACATCCATGTAGTCCTTCACTGATGTTAGTGGGCCATGTATTTATGTTTGTTTGGTCTATAGAATAGTAAATATATTATTATGAATTAATTCACACAGTCTCAAGACAAGTTGCATATATATTAGGCATGTGAAGATGCTAATTAATGCAAATTTCATTAATTTTATTGTGATTTTGTATTATTCTGGGTTGAGGAATTTTAATGTACCGATTTGATGTACCAAAGCATATACCTGTGCTTTGGATTTTCATAAAAATTATAATGTATTAAAAAAATTATAAGGACATTTGTTTTAAATATCCATATCTTATTTGATTCATTAATCACCAAAGGTTTTATTTAGTTATTTTTTTATCTTTATCTTTGGATATTCTCATTTTTCATCAGAATTATAAATTAGATACAACCTATACCCATTTTACTTTTTTAATATAAGTATATCAGTTAAATCACAAACAAAGCCTTCCTATTTAATATTTTACTCAGTAACTGCACTGTCAGTTTAATTTATCTAATAATAAAACTCTTCCATTTTCAATTAATAGAAAATGAAATATACTTTCTACATCCTTTATTGAACTTGTTTTAAGTTCTATTTTAAGTATGTAACATATTTTAAAGTGTATTATTCCCATCCTTTCAATGTAATTGATTTATTTCAGTAAAATCCTCCTTTTCTAAAAGAATATAGCTGTATAAAAATATAAGTCTGAACAGTCACAACACTAATGATTTCTCTTATCCTCATTTTCCCACCACGCCCTTCATTATTGATTCCAAGCAGGTATAATATTGTTCTTCACTGAGGAGTAATTTTAGGACTAGTGGTTTATAAAAAGTTTTTCATGTCAGTAACACTTAATTTCTTCTTTTTACCGGATGCAGTCACAATTACACATTATAGAGCAAGTATGTTTCCTGAAAGTAGTTAAATACACCAAGTTGGATGGGGTTGGGGGGTGGTAGCTTAATGTGGAAGGAGTATGCTATTTTTATGCCAAAAATATTAGTGTGATGTTTCTCCCTAAGGTATTTCAGGAGGTCAGTATTTAATCTTGAATTATTATAAGTTTAAGAAATTAATCAAGTTGAGACATCTTAATGAAATGTGCAACTACAGTATCTTTGAGTAATCAGTTTGGAGATAAAGTCCTAGCACACCCTAATGCATTTTAATAAGGGAAGCAGCAGCAGCAGAGACATTAATCTGAACACTTTATGAAATTCAGGCAACATACTTCAAAGCCTACATACAATCTAAAATAGTGCTTTGTGGTTTGTAATTATTAGAATACTATTTACCAATAAGAATGTCATGTAGCAGCCTTCTTTAACTGCATAATCCATTTCTTTAAACTTCTTGGAGGGAGGATTTTTTTCGCTTATCACTGTACTAATCAGGTTTGTTTTATGAAAGCATTTACCTTTTCTGGGGTCTGTGGAGTCAAGGTATTTGCTTTGAATGCTTGGTATGATTATTGTTGCATGCGAGCTTGCTTTCTGTGTAAATTAATGATGGTAGACAATGTCATAATGAGCTAACCATAATTCTTTCTTCCTTTTTCTCCTTGCCTACTGTGCTTGCTTTTTCCTTGTATGTATTTTGCTTACTTTTTTTTTAATAGTCTTAGTATTACAACTTGAGATATGTGTTATAGAGAATTTAATAAGAATTGTATATTATGGAGTATAATATAATTTTTATACTTAAATTTACTAATAATTAGTGGAAAAGAAATGCATTACCATATCCCACCCTTCAAAATCCCTATTGGGATAGATGGGGTAAATTTGTATATTCCTGTAAAGGAGGCATTGTTTTTTTATGGTTCAGATGCATATTTGTAGAAATAGAAAATAATGGAAAAACAGTTACAACATGTATTGAGATGCATAATTATATGTTTCGTGTTATATAAACATATTTGAAAAATGTTGAAATGGAGCAATATCTACATTCATTAAATTTGACCTAAGCTCCAAAATTGAGTTGTAATTTTTTATAACTATATTTTGCTGTTATTATGCTTAACCTCATTTTAGTCAATGTAATTTGAATTCACATGATAGGATATATGGTCATGATACACCTATGCATGCATTTGTGTCTATAGCGTACATACAAAAGTAAAACTTGATAAGAATGCTGAGTGACTTTGCAAAGGCAAGAGTATGTATGCCATGCATTGGTGAAGAATTTCATTATTTATTCAGGTACACTAAGTGAAGCAACATGCCAACATATTTGTATTGCCTCCCTAATCTATTAAAATGATTGATCCATGTTTTTTTATGTAACTTTAGAATCTTTCTCCTGCTAGGTTTTCCTGTTGTGTGTTTCTCTTTATCCAAAGTAGTGCAGCTCTTATTCTTCCTATATTTAGCATCTATTACGAATTCAGTCTTAGACTAATAGTCAATTTATTTTAATCTTTTTTCTTTTTCCCTTGCACTCTTTTTATTTTTCTTCCGATGCTTAAAATAGAAGTGGAGCAAAAAGGTAAATAACGTATACAGTCTGAACCCCAGCTCCCTGTTATGTGCCTTATGGATGTTACCTCCTCCCTTCCCTTCCCCTGCAATACTCCTGACATTAAAGTAATCAGCAGGATCTCATAAGTGCACCTCCTAAAGAAGTCGACTATTAACAATGAGATTATGTGACTGCTAAATCTGGTGATGGAATAAAAATTCTGAAGTCGGCGAGGGGGAACTGCCCTTTTTCACCCTTTATCTCTTTTTCCTGACACCCTTGGATATTTTATTATTAAAGTGCCATCTTGCCTGGTTTCCAGAACCCTCTCCATAGCATGCCATGGTTACAGGGTATCCTGGTTGCTTCATCACTGCTTTCCTTGTATTTACTTTTCTCTGCTCCTAATTGCATTTTCCGAATATTTGTTTCTTCAATCGAAGCTCCTTTGTTTTTCAGTCTAACTTCTGTAAAAGTTCTAAACAAGGCTTCACATTGGTTTTTTTTTTGTTCTATTTTGTTTATTTTGCTTTGGGGTTTTAGGGGCTCATAGGTGGGCCAGGGAAGGGGAGGGTTTGGGGGCTCATAAGTGGGCCAGGGAAGTTTGGTTTAAAATAAAAGTATTTTGTACACCGTTGTGCACTAACGCTTCAAGTTTTAAAGCATACATTACCATATTATCAAATAAAAACACGTAGCAAAAATGTAAATGCTTCGCTCAATTATGAATGGTCTTAAACGTAGCTCATATGTGTGAAAACAAGCCCCAACCACTCTGTGTGCTGGTGCATTGATTATGGGAACTCGAGGGAAGAAGGGCAGTACTTTGTTTTAAGGATACACTTTGGAAAAATAGAATGTTAATTAAATGATTTTTTTCTTTTGATTTATGATCCTTAAAAGTTGTGTTTACCCATGTAATTTTTTTAACTTGGCTTAATTCTTGTCTTTTCTCTGTGACTGCTAGTTTTTGTGTGCCCTGGGACCTTGAAAGCAATTGTGGATTCGCCATGTATATATGAAGCTGAGCAAAAGGCAGGTGCTTGGTGCAAGGACCCTCTTCAGGCCGCAGATAAAATTTATTTCATGCCCTGGACTCCCTATCGTACCGATACTTTAATAGAATATGCTTCTATAGAAGATTTCCAAAACAGTCGCCAAACAACAACATACAAACTTCCAAATCGAGTAGATGGTACTGGATTTGTGGTATATGATGGTGCTGTCTTCTTTAACAAAGAAAGAACGAGGAATATTGTGAAATTTGATTTGAGGACTAGAATTAAGAGTGGAGAGGCCATAATTAACTATGCCAACTACCATGATACCTCACCGTATAGATGGGGAGGGAAGACTGATATCGACCTAGCAGTTGATGAAAATGGCTTATGGGTCATCTATGCCACTGAACAGAACAATGGAATGATAGTTATTAGCCAACTGAATCCATACACTCTGCGATTTGAAGCGACGTGGGAGACTGTGTACGACAAACGTGCTGCTTCGAATGCTTTTATGATCTGCGGAGTCCTGTACGTAGTCAGGTCAGTTTATCAAGACAATGAAAGTGAAACAGGCAAGAACGCCATTGACTACATCTACAATACCCGATTAAACCGAGGAGAATATGTAGATGTCCCCTTCCCCAACCAGTACCAGTATATCGCTGCAGTGGATTACAATCCCAGAGATAACCAACTCTACGTGTGGAACAATAACTTCATTCTACGATATTCTCTGGAGTTTGGTCCACCTGATCCTGCCCAAGGTGAGAATGCTTGCTTGCTAATGTAGATATCTTTTGTGAACAGCGTATTTGTAAAAACTTTTTAATTTTTCCCATTTATTTTCTCCCCCTTTTCATAGTTAAAGCACAAAGAATAATGTAGCATTTAAAGTTATTTCATAGTCTATACACTTTAGTTTTATTTTAGTCCATCCTTTCTCCTCACTCCCCCCCCCCCAATTTCTTTACTTAAAAGTTGGCTTCAGAAAATTGTAGCCTCATTGGGCACTGCTAAAAATATAATACCAGCTACAAACAAACCTGTTAGCTTTGTTTTTTTCCTCCCTGACTTCTGAATTGATTACAATCTATGTGCAGACCTTTTAACTTCTTGGCGCCAGTGGGTAAGGGGAATAAGTGTTAGGAAGTCCCAGGAGAATTGCGAGGCTTGATGTACAACTCCAGGCATAAGTGAGTGTTTTGAAGTCTGCTCTTTGTGCAGGAGAGGGAGTCATCCAATAGCTTCCTAGATCATGTAAAAATTACCCATTTTTATTTCCTGGTAAATTAGTAATCGTTTTAAGTCAATATTTCTGTGACTTCAACTGTCACCATGGACAAAACATTACATGATTCCAGGTGATATTTTATAAAGATGTTATCTGCTAGTATTTTTATGTGTTACCTTCAGGTAACCTTGTGGAGGTTCATTCTTCAGGAAGTAAAGCTAAATCTTGGGAAATATACTTTAGTTTATCAAGTGAATTGAATTCTGTGGGAAACAATTTTTTAGGTTGAATTAAATGAATATTTTATTAAAACAAGATTACCTCATCCTCACGATAAAAGTTACAGAGCTTGCACTAATTATGAGTCTTCTATTTAAACAATATTTGTGTATTAAAGTTCTGAATTAATGTCTCAGTTTACTGAGTTAATTGGAATTCTCACATTATTGAGTAACTTCAAACTTTTAGGAGCCAGACTATTCTTTGGAGTGATTAAATCAAACTCTTCAAGGTGGATCAGAAATGAATAATTTTTTCTTCTATTAAAGCAGTATACATCCACATACTTACATATATACCCCACATAGTTTAGGATATACTAAGTTCTAAATATTGTTATGGGATCAGAACCTCAAAAACAGAAGTCATAGTCTTTTATTGTTTAACTTTTGTTGTTGTCATATACTCTTTTTATTATTATATACTAATATACACATAACATTGTACACATAGTCCTTACTCTTTCAAAACTGATACTATTCAAAATATCAATATGATTCATGATATTGAGTGGACGGTGGTGTTTGCTAAAGCCCAAGTTCCTGATTCCTGGTAGAAACACCAACTTGAGATCCAGTCCTACATTTAACTTACATTTTTAACTTCAGCAGTGCTGGTTCAGAGAATTTCTGTACATGCAAGTGATTTGTAGGAAAAAGATTAATAACTTTAAGGCTTTGTTTGTTAGTTTAGGAAAGTCAGACCTCATATCCTATATAATGAAAGACTAATATGCAAATCGACCAAACAGTGTAATGACTGGTTGCTATGATCACCAGGGGGCAGACACTCAATGCAGGAGCTGCCCCCCCCTCCCCCGGGCTCACAGCTGGCAAGCACAGAATGGTGGCAGGAGCCTCTCTCACCTCTGCGGCAGCACTAAGGACCCGTCAGGGGATGTCCAACTGCTGGCTTAGGCCCGGGGAGCAGGCCTAAGTCGGCAGGCGGACATCCCCCAAGGGGTCCCAGACTGCGAGAGGGTGCAGGCCAGACTGAGGGACCCCCTCCCCGCCCCCTCCCCCCAGTGCATGAATGTCGTGCACCAGGCCTCTAGTAAGATATAAGGTTTGCTGAGAATCAGTTTTTCAAATACCAGTTTAAATGAGACATCAGTTAATTGTGTGAAGGTGTCTTTTGTACTAGAAGGTAAGATTTGCGTCACAGTGCTTTGAAATCTGCATCAAATGGCTGTCTGATTCAATGATTGTTGGAACTGGGACAAGAAATATTCCTTACAGGCTATTTGCTATCATACTTACAGTAACAGACTGATGCAAATAGTTATGTAGAAAGGCAGGGGCTACCCATCACATTGGCTCACATTATAAATGGAATACAAGCTGTTAATGGCAAAGGTTCTTGTGAGCACTGTATGCCTGAATTATTATGTGCCCTTTGATATCTCAGTTTCTCCACCAGTGTTTTTATTTATTTATTTTGCAGTTGAATTTTTGAGTCACAGAACAACAAAATTTGTGATGTGATTTTTATTCATAAGAGAAAAAATGACATTGACTTAGTACAAGGCCCCTTTTCTCTAATTAATGTATGTCTAGAATTTTTGGGCTTAAAATGATAGCATTAATGACTGTTGTCACATGCTTTACAATGAAATCTTCATTTTTTTTTCCCTAAAAGCTAGGACCATGCTTCCCCTTTATCCTATAGGTTTGTAAAAGGCAAATGTCAGGAATTGACAAAATTTGGCATTGTATTGATACTTGTGGTAACCTTTTTTGGAACCTGTACTACCCTCAGAGCTGTTCCATTTGTGTTGTGTGGTAGTAAATCTCTTCTCTCCATTAGAAAAATAAGAAAATAATTTTAAAAAAATGTAAATTCATCATGAGGCAACACCTGAAGGATTGTTAATAGAGACTAATCGATTGCCCCGTCTACTTCTCAGAAAAAATACTCAGTGAATACAAGATGAGTAATATTATTTTTACATGTGGCTTATATTCTAGTGAACATATTGATCCATTTCAGATGAAAAAGTCTGATAATTTAGATACTTTTTAGAAAGAGCAGTTACCAGCGTTGAAAATGAGAAGCTTAGACACGTTTGGTAACTGTGTTCCTACAACTGTGTTTTGTTATCCAAAATAGCCATTCTTAAATATTTCCAGAAAGTCAAAATTCATATTGGCCCTTTAAAAAACCCTTAGTGGTAAAAAGTTTTATCTGACCTACATTTTTCTTGCTGCTGTTTGAATCATATTCTGTTAGTCTCTATTTTTATAATTTATCTTTATATGCTTTTAGAGAGCCTCCAGTCTCTCTCATCCAAGATGTGTGCTGATAGCTGGATGGGGCCTTGCAGAACTGTTCTGGCCCATAAATTTAGGTCAAACCAATAAGCCACTGTCAGCTTTCCAGAAGCAAGATCCGAGAAACGGATGGGACAGAGCAATGAGAGATCAGGTCTTTACCTGTCGTACAAAGCAGTGATTGACTAGCTTGGCTGAAATTCAGTCTTATGTACTGGATTTGCCACGATGTGTGTCACCAAGGCGTACATTGTGCTGCAAAATTATTCATTCCTTTCATTTTTCATTGTGGACTGCTTCATAGTGTATTAGCTTCAGTACTTTTTCCCATTTATAAATCCAAGCTCTTTTGTTTCTCACAGTACACGTATATTATTTCTTTGTCGTGATCATGGTTTTTGAATAAATCTTTCCTCTTTTTCTTTTCTTTGAGTTTTAGCTTTCTGTGCTCTCTGCATAGTTCATTTGCTCCATTTACCTAAACTAGGTCTGTTTTTCCTTTCACCTTCCTCCTCCCTAACGTGGGCTTAGGAAAATCCCATTTCAGTCTTATTTTAACTCTTTTCTGTTTCCTAATCTGAATTGATCTATATTTACATAATCTGACTGCAAATTTGATATCCTAAATGTTATTGAAAAAATATTGTGTCTTGGGTTTTGACAGCTCTTGAATAATTACTCTAATTATGAAGTACGACACTTCAATAATATGAGGGGAAATTTTTATCAAGAGAATTAGGTTTATTATTTTTTTAGGAAGTGTTTAGCATAAAATGCATATTTCTTGAAACATTTTCCCACTGATAATGAATGCTCTCAAATAAAGATGCCCACTGTTTTTAAACATTAAATAGGGTAAATTTAATGAATACATTAGTATTGCCTTACCGGGCTATAGACTCACACTAGCTGGAGTTCCTACAGTGAATCATGGGTTAGTTCTTGGACCTAGATGATGGAAATGCTCCCCTTCGCTTAAATGGATATTGTCCTTAAATCTTTTCATGCAGGAAAAAGCCAGTGATAAATAGCAAGTCCTTAGTAGACAACACCGTAATACATTGAACCATTCTATATGTGCTTGTCAAAGTCTTCATGGGTTCCTATTAAGTAAGTTTATTAGCATTTTATTGGCACTGTTTCTAGGTCTCTCAAATGATATCAGTAGGCAGAATGCTACATCAGTTCAGGGTCTTGCTGTGGCATCCTAATAACTGGGATGAAGCTCTGTACATTAGGGTTTGGATTAGGTAGACAGGTTTGAATAGGTTTCTGCAGCAGCGGCTGGGCATGAAGTTTGCCCTGTTTTCTGCTATCATTTGTAGGCTATTCTAGAGCTTTGAACCTCTTGCCACATGAATTTCAGTATGAAACTTTGTAGTCTATTGCTCCAGTATCTTATACTATCCTTCCCACATATTTTCTTCTTTTAGAGATTTACACGGAGCACAGTGTCAGGTACATGCTCCAAAATAAGGGCAGATGCCATGCTTTTCCAGCGTCTGTGAAAATCTTGTACCTAGAAAAGTTAAGATCATGACATTTAAGGGCATGGACACGTGACCTTGAACAAACTGTTTAAACTTCTCTATGGCTCAGTTTCCACATCTTTAAAAGGAAGATAATCATAGTCCTATTCATTGGGGTTGTGGTACGGATTAACTGAGGTGATCTGATGATCCTTGAAGGCTGATTAGCATAGTGTCTGGTACATAAATGCTGAATAAGTGTAAGCTTTTATCATTATCTGATGCCCTGTCTTCACCTGTGGAAAGAAATATTCATCTTTAGAAATGCTTCAGCATTTCTAACTTCAGCCTTACAAAAAACTACTTTCCTTGAAGTTGCTAAACTTTGTCCTTGAAAAATCCCAGAAATTCTAGTAGTCCTCCTAAAAGGTTTAATTTTGCCACTTGAAGTTCACTTTCATGTTTATTTTCACGATGTCCCAATATTTTAGTGATTTGCCTTTGATAATGTGTTGATTTCCTTTGAACTACCTTCTTTTGATGAACAAAAAGTAAAAAGGTACGAAAATTATCAAAAGACACATGGAAACAGGATATAGAATGTTGCGTGGAATTTCATATATTTTAATAGAGGTCATTTTCTTACCTACCTCCACTCGGATGTTACGAATCTTTCAGATCACTAATTGTAGTATTGTTGATACGTATTTCAGTGATGAAATATGCCCTAATTCGTATAGCGTTGAGGGATACATAAGGTGGTGTAGCATGAAACCACTTTACTCCTCCCTGTTCTCTTTTTGCTCCGATTCTCCACTCCCCTTTAAAATTGGATCCAGCAGCAGTCATTTGACACTTCTGCAAAAGATCGTAATGCTTTTGACAAATGTTAATTGAGAAAGCACTGAAAGCCTGGCTGCATTGTAATCAAAAGAAAATTACAGAGGTTTAACAAGATGCCAGGCAAGTGCTTTGCAGAAAAAGATAGACGGGTTTGAATAGGTTTCTGCCGCTGCTGATGTTTGACTAATGTACACAGGCATCTCTCATGGTCAATACAGTATGCCCTGGAAACAAAGCATATGTTTAAAAGAAGTTTGTCTTGTTATAGAAGGGAAAAAAAGGTATAGAAAGTGTGTAGTGAACGTCTTGGTAACAGGAAATTTGTCCCTGCTAAAGGTCTAGAAACAAGTGTTTCTGATAAACTTAGCATACTCTGTCCCTAGTACCAGAATTGTATAAAGAACTATTTATTGACCAGAGCTTAAAATACTAAACAAGGTAATAAGTTTTCTAATAAGTTTTAATGTTCTAGTTTGTTTCTTATGTATAAAGCATAAAATAAGTTAATTTTTATAAGATTATTTGAAAAAATAGTTTTAATTTGCTGTACTCTAAACAATTTAAATTTAAGCATTATCTTAAAACCTTATAAGAGCCAGTAACTATAAATGTTGATAAAATTTTAGTGTGATCACCTAATAGATTTCAAAGATAGTATTAAAGTTTTACTGACAGACTTTTTATTATTGTTTAACCCATTTAAATGGTAGCTAATGAAAGATACAATAAGCTCCATTAATTTTTTAACCTACTGGATTTCACAGTCTGAATGTAATGTTGGAAGTAAAAAATATCCTTTTAAAAACTTATTTGTAAATTTTTACTTTTAAATGTGTAACTGTCGTTCCTTTAGTTCCTGTTAACGGTCAGTAAGATACAGTGGAATGCAGTGACATTTGTTTTTGAATTGGGCATGAATTGATCTAACCTGTTATCTTGATGAGAGATTTCATTTCTCTTGACAGACTAGTTGTTTTTTCATACCTATGTTTTCAAAAGTAAAGAACTAAAGCCCAGGATGTTTCCTTACTAAAATAGCAGCCACATACCAAACTTATCTTCTGTTTGGGTCTGATCAGACATGCTCAAAAATCTCTCAAGCAAGATTGGCTGCTGGGTAGAAAGATGTCACCATATTTATGTTCCTGCAAGATGCAGAGTGGGTGACTAAATTTTCTGTTGTCCGATTCATATGTAATTGGTCAGCCTTTTGTTGATACTCTGAATTTGATTGTTTTATAGAGTATGGATTTATACAAGAAAACACTTTTTCTAAGTTATTTAGTAGTCAGTGCATTTGCACTTTGAAACTTTATATAAAACTGTCCTGTTTCCTGTTACATGATATATGATGAAATTATACTTAAGCTATATTGTCAAATATTTCATTGAGAAGTAAACCTAACACAATTAGAGTCATACAATAAAATCTATCATAAGGCCTTAACTGCGTCCACTTAGTCAACAATATGAATAAATTGGAATAATTGAAAAGGTTTATTTTTCTTCCCTACTGCTGATGTTCTCAATAATGCTCATCTTGTTGGTCTTGGGGTAGTTAGATGAGTGGGCTTTTGTGAGTGCATGTGTACACACATGTGTGCCTATATGTGAATGTGCGTGTTTGAGATTAACATGCTCATCTTTTTTCCATAGTGCCTACCACAGCTGTGACAATAACTTCTTCAGCGGAGCTGTTCAAAACCACACTATCAACCACAAGCACTACTTCACCGAAAGGCCCCATGAGCACAACTGTAGCTGGATCTCAGGAAGGAAGCAAAGGGACAAAACCACCTCCAGCAGTTTCTACAACCAAAATTCCTCCTGTAACAAATATTTTTCCCCTGCCAGAGAGATTCTGCGAAGCATTAGATGCCAGGGGGATATGGTGGCCTCAGACCCACAGGGGAGCGATGGTTGAACGGCCATGTCCCAAGGGAACAAGAGGTATTTCCTGTAAAATATTATAAATACATTTTAAATTTTACTTTAGGTAGATTCTGAATCGCACTGAAGTGATTTTTACTTGAGGAAGGATATATTTACAGTAGCAAACGTTATTATTCTTGTTCTTTAGTAATACAGCATCTGTAGATAACTGTAAAAAAAAATCATTGAAGGTCAGACCCTTAATTACCTCTCCCTCTTAAAGTTTTAGGTCAAGCCTGAGATCTTTGCCCATGGATCCTAGTGAGCATTCCTTACAGCTGCCTTTTTCATTACAAGTATCATTTTGGATGAGTCCCAAGAAAATCAAGGGCTTTTTGTTGTTTGTTGGAAATGTCTGATATTTCTATGCTGACTTTATATTTACTGTTTATAGACCACATTTTACCCTACTTTTTTTTTTGTCAATTATTGTCAACTCCTTCTATTAGCATTTATTCAACATTGAGCACGCAGGGTAGGATCATCATAGCTGATTTCCCGAATGCGTGCAGAAAAATGGTTTCAATTTCACTATTGTTTTCTACATCTGCTATAGGAACTGCCTCGTATCTCTGCATGGCTTCCACTGGAACATGGAACCCTAAGGGCCCTGATCTTAGCAACTGTACCTCACACTGGGTGAATCAGCTGGCTCAGAAGGTTGGTTGGAACCTTTTAATATGATACATATTGGTGATTAAGGGCTTTAACTTCTAACATAAATAACTTAGCTTTGTATGCTAAAACCAGCTTCATGACTCTTTGTTCAGTATAAAAGTAAAAAAAAAAAAAAATTATGCATAGCTCTGTCTGTAAACTATTTATTCAAAGTTACATATGTTTTGAGGCATGCTGTTTTCTTTGTTAAGCTTTTTAATGAGTACATACTTGCTTAATTTCAATCATATTTAGTTAGTTCTGCTCCTTTTGATGTTTGTAAGACAAATAGTGCATTGGCCTAATAAATCAAATATCATTGTATTTGCAACTGAATCCACAGAATGTGAGCAGATGTTTATATCACAGATGATTATGATAGAATGAGTAAAAATATTTACAGTAGAATATAAGTAAAAATATTTTACATTATAGTGGAATACAGTAACATTTTAGTTTCTCCTTTCCCATCTACCTTTGTGAAGTGCAAGCAGTAGATAATAACCCTCAGTGTCCTACTGATTATGTTCTGATTTAAATTTCTGGATCATTGGGATAAATAAATGATTCTGAAATAACAGTTTAAAATGGTTGCAGTGAAATGAGAGAGCTATCTGAAACTTTTGCAAAGGATTTCTGGTTTTCTTCCCCCACCCCCAACCTCCCTCCTTTTGTTTCTTTTAAATGTCTGGTTAAGAATTTCTTTTGTGTGCTGAGGATCTAAGAACCTTTCATCATCTGAAATAAAGAGAACGTTATTGCTCTCAATTAGTTGCAGATTTTGACACATTTGTAAGTAAGTTTTTCACCACAACAAAGATGCTCAGGAGAAGAACAAGAAGCCAGGAACAGAACAAGAAATCTTACTGAGATACTATAAATTGGCGTTTCAGATTAGAAGTGGAGAAAACGCCGCTAGTCTTGCCAATGAACTGGCTAAACATACCAAAGGGCCGGTGTTTGCTGGGGATGTGAGTTCTTCAGTGAGATTGATGGAGCAGTTGGTGGACATTCTTGATGCACAGCTGCAGGAACTGAAACCTAGCGAAAAAGATTCAGCTGGACGGAGTTATAACAAGGTAAGTAGGCATTTTCTGTTCTATTCAGTTAGGCTGTGTATGGCAGCTCTGGATCCTAATAGCAGTTGACTGCCAAACTTCTGGCCCCTTGGACATATACTTAAAAATGAAACTTCTCTGGTTCATGTCCCGAGGAAGAATGATAGTTGCGAAAGGAGCAGTAATAACAACAATAAAAAGTTAATTATCTGAGGGGTGACCTTAGCTGTTGGCAAACTTCACCTGCCTGTTTCTGGTCAGTAGTCTCACTTTAGAATGCATTCAGTGCACTTGGAGAGATTCTGTGTAGAGACTGTGTTCTAGAACACATACTTTGTATACTCTTAGGGTTGCAACCCAATTGTAACAGGAAGAGGAATGTTAGCCGCTGAAATACTGTTCTTAGTGGCAGGTTTTGGGAAGAAGAACAAGTTTTCCCTCTCTAGGAGTAAAGTGTAATAGTACTATTAATTTTTCATAGCATGCCAAAAATGTAATGGTTATTTTAACCATACTATAAAATAAGTGTTTCGATGAGATTCATATGAATCCACAATCTGTGGCTAACATGGTTTTATAGGGTGGAAAAAAATAGTCATTTTTTTCTTTTGACCACATATTTTGTCTCTAGTTTTATCAGGATACTTTGGATTAGTGTACTTAGTAACTTACAGTTAAAACCTGTAAGTGCACAATTTTGGCAGTCAGCGCAGACCCACGGAATCCAGAAGTCTCCGGTGCCAATAAAATCTGAGCTCAGGAGCACCAGTTAAATTTTTGAGGATTTCTTCTTTCCTCGTTTTCAACAGTTAAAATCTAACCTGTGATTTTCTTTTCTTTTACTAAAAAGCTCCAAAAACGAGAGAAGACATGCAGGGCTTACCTTAAGGTATCTCTCCTGTGCTGTCACCCTGCTTTCTCCCTCCTTCAGCTACCTGCCACGCTTTATCATCTCGCTGCATGATCCAATGTATTTCAGTCTTTGATAATTATATAATGTGCCCCATATCAGCTGTACAAATGTTGGCTTCTCACAGGTATATTACTCAGAATAAGCAAATAATTTTTTATAATTTTTGCTGTTTTTCCAGTTTATCCAAATGTACAAGAATTTTAATGAAATACCCTCTGAATTGGAAACTAATTATATAGTCTCCTTGTTTTCGGCTGTCGTCCCTGTGGATTAAAAAACAACTTGCGTAGTAACACAGCTATGATATAGTCTTGGCAGTTTATCCTATCAAAGACTGTATAGTCATAATGTATGTGCATGAAAAAGTCACTGCTTTCTTATCTGTGGTATACTCTTAAATAAAATAAGCTTTGTCCTGAAATTTTTCAGAGTCATATCTAGAACCAAGTTGATATCGGGAAGGGTTACTAGAAATGATATATGAATAATGTGACTGTGCTATCGACATGTGTTATATGTTGGTATTTCTCAGGCTGATCTGAACAGAAAGCCACCATTTGGCTGAGAATCCTTGTCTGTTCCAGCCAGTTTTTCTCCCGGGCAAATCCAAGTAATAGGAAAAATGCTGAGTGAGGCTAACAGTAGAATTATGCCATGCTAGTTCTGTGTGATAGGTCAAAATAATAATGCCATATTGCATTTTTGTTTCATTCTGAATTTTAAGTGTTCTTTTTTGGGGGGGTGGGAGTGACTTTCTAATCTTGCTCATCTAAGGACCATATTACTAATAAATCAAACCTAATTCTTACATATGTGACAACACAACAAAGAACTTAGAAGTTTTGTAGAACAGAGGTTATTCGCAAGCTGTGGCTTCTATTTTTTGGCAAGATCTAGAAAATAAGGATGGCATCCCACAAGTTACTAGTAGACTTGTTACTAATAAACTTACTAAGTTTCTTATAAAGATCTTCGAACTTTGTAAGAAAAGGTGGTGGGAAAGTCTGTTTTCAGGTAGGAATATTCTGAAAGCCCCTCTTTAGCCTTTTTAACTGGGACAAAGAAATAACTGCTAAAGAGTATAGAATTTGTCATATTGAAGTTTCAGTTCACCTTAAAGTTATTAGTTAATGTGTGAAATGTAATAATTGGGATGTTGCCCAGGACATACATTTCAGTGGGAAGAGAATAGCTTTTTTTCTTTGGCAGGGAGAGACTACTTCAGAAATAGGATGAGACTAGTGATCATTTTGATTCCATGAGAAAAGTACTAATGGTAATAAATAAGGAGTGTTTCAGATTCATAAAGTCATGCCATCAGTGTATACATAGTAAATTTCAGCATGGCCTTAATTTCTGACCAGTGTCATTTTCAGCACTTCACAAATGACTTTTCTCTGTTCAGATAAGACTAATAAAACTCCTTAAATTACCAATCAGAAGCCGACTTACACTATGCAAATGAAGCGGTTTCCTGCTTTGTGACAGAGGATTCATTTGTAACTTAGATTAGAGGCTTCAGTCTGTATTTCTGGTGACTAATGAATCTGGCCTCAGCAGACCAATTTCTGTTCCACTCTAGTTAATGGCTGCAGCAGTATCAATGTGAGCATTTTGAGTATTCTATCTTCCATTAGAGAAAGAAAAAAGCCTTTGACGTCCCTTGGAAGTATCTTCACCTGCCAGGAAGGTTGTGGTGGCTCACAAGGCAGACAGAACGAGGATATTAAGACGGATTAAGCTAATTAATCTTGCTCTGACAGTAGCCTCAAACAACATTTCCCCCTGCTCATTTTAAGACAGCACCTCAAACTAGCAGTTTTTGGTGTTCTTTGTACAATCTACGTTCTTTTTCCATCTGTGATTGCCAGTAAATAAAACAGTTTAGATATGGCCTAATGGCACATTAGGACTAGGTAAATGGGGTAGAATAAATAAACTTAGTGATTTCAGCTATCCAAGCTATAGTTAGTGTAGTGCTACAGGAACTATCAATACAAAAGCCCGCCTTCAGTTGCTTAACTGACTGGGTTATATTTTTATTTAATGTTATTTTGTGTAACAATAAATGAAACCTACATATGTGCATATTTACAGCTTGGATGCTTATGAAGGATTTATTCTGCCTTTCTGTTTCCATTATATTATTAGTATAGGCTTTACATATTTTGATTGCTTTATTGATTCCTTCCGAAACAGATCCTTGTTTATGAATTAAGGTATACTCTCAAGTGTTTTTTGTGTTTTGTTTTTTTTAGCTGGACAGGGAATTAGAAGAGTGAATTATGTTCACAGATAATTTACAGAATTTGAAATCATCTTGGTTTTTTTTTTGTCCTAATGATAACAAACAGATATTGTTATAAGGCACAATTTTAGTTATTAAATTTGAGTTCATGTTCCAAAAAATAATATGTCTTACTTTCCAAGCATAACTATTAGGCTACTCCAGAGGCATCAGAATGCTCTTGAGAACATTCCAGCCTTGAGGTTATAAGTAGGAGTGGCTATGCATGTAAGAGGAATACCTCAGGTTAAGAGCTGACTCTATTTCTTTTCAACAACTGAGATGATTAGATAAACAGAAAAGCCATCTTTTTACACGTACTCTTTATGATCAAATAGTAGTCTAGTAATCTCAGTCAGTCCTATTCTGAAATAGATATGTTACAAGTTGACCAGATATATGTTGTCCAGGTGTTCTTCCATCTTGAAATTAGAGTAAATCATCATGACAGATAAATATTACAATTGTCACTAGTCAGTGCTTGAAAAATCACCTTGGTACTACAAGCAGTCCAAACGAATGATGGTTTTCTAATGGATGCAGGCAATTGTTGACACAGTGGACAACCTTCTGAAACCTGAAGCTTTGGAATCGTGGAAACACATGAATTCTTCTGAACAAGCACATACTGCAACGATGTTACTGGATACGTTGGAAGAAGGGGCTTTTGTCCTGGCTGACAATCTGGTAGAACCAACCAGAGTCTCAATGCCCACCGAAAATATTGGTAAGTGAACCTGTCAGGCTTAATCTTTGATTTAGAAGGTAGATGTTTAAGATAATGATGTTTCCATTCTGAATCTGTTATTTCCCAGTGGCCAGCGTCTCTTCTGTGGAAATATTTTTGTCTGTTAACAAGAGATATTATTGATCACATTTCATAAACTTAATTCAGAAGCCAACACCTTTCCTATATCTTTTAAAAGTTGGTGTCGTGTGTGTGTGTGTGGTATTTATTCCCCACTGAAAAATCATTAAAGGAAAAATGTGTTAGAGTACTTAAATGCCTGAATATGGATTGCTTAAGTAATGGAAGTGCTTGCTGTGGAACTGTGGCAAACGCTTTTCCATTTCATATATTATGTTCCTAATGAATTTAAATTACTTTCTGGAATGTGTTATCCCAGTCAAATATTTTAGGCAAACAGTGTGAGCCAAATGTTTATATTAATCACAACTGCCTTCAGGTGAAAATGTGATCAGTGAGCTACATCTTCCATACAGTAGAATATCCATGCTTCATAGATTGCAAAATAGCTGCCGATAGTTTGAAGCATGATTTAGAATTTGAAGGCTGGCAACAAGAGGCAGGGATTAACTTGTGATGCTTGAAAGAAGTACAGTAACATAAATTTAGGTTTGACTGATTTAGAAGTGTTGCTCATTCAGTGAGTTTGAGCTTAGATAAAGTTTTATAGTATCCCTTAGTGTAAATAAAGAAGTTTTCCAAACATAAATATAAAAAAACCCCAGAAGGGATCATGACTAATCTTTCACCAAAGGAGTATATATCTGGAGCAGTGGATATTGAATGAAGTTTTGCTATCTGGGATGCCATATCTCGTTACCTAATTGTGTCTGCCTAAATCATGGGACTTTATATTAGAAAATGTAGAAATGTAAAGTATATAGAAGAAATAGGCATTAATCAGATTGTGATACTTGGATTTAAATTCAAAACTTTAAATTGATTTAAATAAATGAATTTCTAGAGAGAAATAAAGTATTATTAAAATCATGTTTTTATTTACTGTGAGGTTTTAGAATGATAAACAACTCAGTAACTTCAAATTAAATGAAATCAAAATAATTTGGCCTGACATGATCTGGGAGACCAGTCATAAGGAAAATGGTACCTACCATAGCCTTAGTAATAATACAGAGTGAATAAAGCTCCCCTCTCTAAAGCTTTTATTATTTCTAAGGTTAATTTATTTACTAGTCTAATGAAATTCCTAAGATGTACCTTAAACGAGTCTTCTCAAATGTTTCCAGTGATGTACTTGTAAGGAGAAAGGAGTATAGACTTTACCATCTTAGAGGACGAGTCATGGAAAATGTTATGACCTCGGTTTGTTTTTTTCTGAGTCTTCTAAAAGCTATATTTAAAACAAAAAGAAAAAAACCCAAAACTAAAATTTCCTTCTTATGCTCCTCCCAAGAGTGCCAGAAAATCTGACAGGTCAGGTTGATAGTCTGTGCTCCCATTAGCCTCGAATAATGCAGATAACTCTTATTATATGTCCCAGATAGTTTTATCTCAATTTGAGACATAGTCTGAAGATTTAAGTGTTTAGGAATATATTTTTCCCAATACCTATATTTTTTAGAGTTCTAAAGGGGTATGCTTTATACTTAAAAAATTGTTTTTATTTAAAAAGGAACATTATGGGTGGAGATTCTTATAGAATGTAATGTAATGTTTGACTTTTCAAAAACAATGCCCTGAACTTACTGTGTGTGTGTGTGTGTATGTGTGTGTGTGTGTGTGTGTGTGCGTGTATATATATATATATATATATATATATATATATATATATCCTAAGTAATTATCACTGTGAAAGTCATTTTACATATTCTAATATAGTATGTCTTTTTATTTCTGAGATAAAAGAATTTTGTGACAAATATTATACATGAGTTAGTATGAGGAACACATTCAACTTATTCTCATTTTAGACAGAGGACTAAAATGGCCCATTATCCTTTTATGTTCTCACTCTCTTGATGCTCTTACCTAAATTTAGAATATGGTTACAAAGTCTTTGGTTATTAAAACAATTTGTTTTTTCTCCTTAGTGATTTCTCCTTCAGTCCTTAATTTACTTTATTGTATGGTTTACCCTTATGTATGACTTTATAAAAATGCCATAATTATATCTGGTATAGCTTTTAAAAGTCAACTTTCAGTTATACCTTATCTTATATACAATAAGAACAGCTGTACAGTTTGATGAGTTTTGACAAATGTACATCCACCAAACTAACAGCATAGTCAGCATTTCTACCAACCTAAAAGGGTTCTTTATGCTCTTTTCCAGTCAGTCTCCTGGTATCCCCAGCTCCAGACAACCACTGATCTGTTTTCTGTCACTATAGTTTTGCTTTTTCTGGACTTTTAGTTTAAAGGAATCATATAATATATGATTTTGATCTTTTATGCGGAATAATGTTTTTGAGATTCACCCATGTTGGTGTGAGCATCAGTCATTCCATCCTTTTCATTGCCGAGGAGTATCCATACTAATAAAAGGGTAATATTCAAATTGGTCATGACGCCCTCATAGTCAAGACTGGATATGCTAATTAGTCATGGCTGGTATGCAAATTGACCATCACTCCAACACAATAAGAGAGGGATATGCTAATTAGCCCTGATATGTTAATTAGTAATGACCAGTATGCAAATTGACCATCACTCCAACACACAAGATGGCCGCCCCCATGTGGACACAAGATGGCTGCCACAAGATGGCCTGCAGGGGAGGGCAGTTGTGGGCCATCAGACCAGCAGGGGAGGGCAGTAGGGGGCGACCAGGCCTGCAGGGGAGGACAGTTGGGGCGATGGGGCTGGCAGGGGAGCAGTTAGGTGTTGATCAGGCTGGTAGGGGAGTGGTTAGGGGGTGATCAGGCAGGCAGACAGGCGAGTGGTTGGGAGCTAGCAGTCTTGGATTGTGAGAGGGATGTCCGACTGCCTGTTTGGCCCGATCACACTGGGATCACGCCTAAATGGGCAGTTGGACATCCTCAAGGGGTCCCAGATTGGAGAGGGTGCAGGCTGGGCTGAGGGACAATACCTCCCCCCCCCCCCCCCCCCACACACACACACACAGTGCACGAATTTCATGCACTGGGCCTCTAGTTTAATTATAAGGACATACCACTAGTTGTATATTAACTCACTTGTTAGACATTTAGGTCATTTCCACTTTTTGACTGCAGTTTTATTAAAGCTGTTCTTTTCCCCAAGAAATTGTACCATTTTTTACTCTTAACAGCAATGAGCGTTCTAGTTGCTCCACATTTTCACCAACATTTAGGATTGTCTTCTCAAATGTCTTTTTAAGTTTAGTCTAGTAGCATTTCATTTTGGTTTATTTTGCATTTGTATGATTGCTAAGTTACATTTTATTGATAACTGTTCAACTTTTCAAGTGCACTTATTGGCCTCTCATATATCTTTTTGTGAAGTGTCTGTTCATGTATTTTGCTCATTTTTAATTAGATCATTGGTCTTCGTAGTAATAAGTTACAAAGATTCTTTATATATTCTTGATACAAATCTTTTGTCAAGTGTATGTACTCTGAATGTTTTCCCTCAGTATGTGATTTTAAAAAAATTTTCTTAATGATATCTTGAGAGAAGCAGTTTTTAATTCAACATCTAAGCTAATCCTGTTTCACTTATTCTTGTCATTGTTATTTTAAAACAAATCTTAACATCATATTATTATTACTTTAAATACTTTGGTAAATATCCTATACTTTTTTTCCAAGAAAACACAATGTTATTTTCATACTTTAAAATTTAACAAAAATAGCTTCAAAAGATAACAAACATGTGCTTAAATTTACTTGATTCATATAAATTTGTTAATACTTAATAACTTAATTTTTTAAACCAGGATTCAGAAAAGTTCATGTCAGACATTTAATTGATACAATGATTTAGTCTCTTTTAATTAAAAGCCATTTATCCATACAGTTATTTTTTAAAACCATTTTCATTTTTGTTGAAGAAACTGACCAGATAATTTGTTCTGTATAATATCCCACATTCTCGAGTTGGCTTATTTCATCCTATGATATCATTTTATCATGAATGATATATACTGAAAATTATATCAGGAGGCTTGATCAGGGGAGTGGTTAGGGGGTGATATATATACTGAATGATATATACTGAAAATTATATCAGGAGGCTTGATCAGGTCAGATGTAAGTCTTATCTTCCCCCTTTCCCCCAGAACTTTCTATTGCATCCTATTCAAGAGGCACATGTTTGCTTGTCTTTGTATCTTGCCATCGATTAGGTGTTTGAGTATTATCAGCCTAATTCACCCATTATAAAATTTACTATCAATCATTTATTCTCCAATGGGCTTAGCAGCCTGCATGATTTTATGTCAGTGTAAGCTTAGTTACATTGCAGTAACAAAACCCCCAAAGTCACAGCAGCTCACAACAAAAGGGATTATATCCATCATGCTGTGTCACCATTGCAGGCTGGGCTTTGGTGCTGCTCCCTGTCATCAGTGGGCTCCAAGTTATGTTTACCCTGGGACTCAGGGTGATGGAGCCTACAATGTGATGGGTCTCCTGGCAGAAGCAGTAGTTCTCCCTGTATGCTCTCTCACTTTACTCCCCTTCTCCTCTCATCGCAGTAAATACTCTGTGATGAATTATAAAAATAGGACAGAGAAATATATTAAAATCCTATCTACAGCATTGGTTGTGAGTGAGCCTCTCCTATGAATCAAGTGGATTCAATTTCAGTAGTTCTATTGAACAAAGCATATATTATTTCAAGCATACAGAAGTAGATAATATTATAAACAATCCTGGGTCTCCTCCTTCTTGATCAGATCAAGAATGAAGTAACCATCATCTTTAAATTACTTGTTAACATTGGTAAGCTTTTTTAAAAAAATTTTTGCTCTATCGGAAATGTACATTTAACAGTTACTTTTTGTTTTTCAAGTTAAGATTTCACACTACAAATGTAATTGTGTAATTTTTCTCTACTATGATAATTTTCATGTTTATGTATGTTAATACATGCATCTCTAGTGCATTCATCTGATATAAGAAGACTTCACTATTATTTAATTGTGCCAGTGATAGGTACTTCAGTGGCTTATGTGTTTTTCCTAGTACTGTAAGAAAACTTCAGTGAAAGTTTTTGTGTCTTCTTGTTCATGTGTATGCCTTCCAGATATATATGTACATATACACTTAGAAATAGAATTTTTGAGTCTTAGAGCATGCCCATCTTCAACTTTACTAAATACTGTCAAATTGCTTTCCAATATAGTTTTGCCATTTTACATTCTCACCTGTAATACCATTATTCCCAGCCACTGTCTTTGTTAACACTATATTATTGACATAAACTTTGTCATTTTAATGGGTTTGATTTGATCACATTATTGTTTTAATTTGCAGTTCTTTGACTACTTACTGCATTTATTGTTGTTGTTTTTTTGTTTTCTCTCCAGTAAATTTGTTGTCTACAACTTTTTCCTGTATACCTTTTTCTCTGTGGATAATACATTCTGAACACTAATTCTTTGAGAATTCTATAGTTTGCAAATATTTCTTTTTTTATTGATGCCTTCTCTTTTTTACTTTGTTTATGATTTCTTTTGTTTTACAGAATAATGAAGTAAAATTTATTATCTATTCTTTTAGGGCCGTGCTTCTGATATCTTTTTAAGAAGTATTTTCTTTTTTGGTGTTTTGCTCAAGAAAATCTTCTCTACAGTTATAAAGATCTTGTATTTTCTTTGGAAATCATAGTACTTTCCTTTTTTACAATTATGCTTTTAATCCACCTAAAGTTAACTTTTGTTTATGTATGTAGGAGGTAACTAATTTGGTTATGTTCTCCATATGGATAATCAGTTGTTCAATACTTGTATTTGTAGTTGCAGAATCCATTCCTTTCCTGATTGGTTTGTAATGATATCTCAGTCATTTATCAAGTTTATGTTCATGTTAGGAGTATGTGTTAGGCGTTGCTTTGGTTTTGTTTCAATAATATTACTATCTGGTGAGTTCTTTCAGTTCTGTTCTGTGAAGAATTAATTGCCTTGCCTGCTTTTGGCATGGCTCCCCCACGTGAAATTTAAAATCATATTGTCAAGTTATTGCTACTCAAAAAAATCTTGTTGGAATTTTTATTAGAATTAGACTGAGTTTATAGATAGATTTTAAAAGAAGTGTCACAAATTTATTGTGTTCTCCCAAGTAAGACCATAAAAAATCCTTCATTTGTTATTAGATCTTTTAATAAAGTTCTGTGTTTTTCCCATTAATATCTTGTACTTTTCTCTTATTAGGTTTAGTCCTTGGGAACTACACTATTTATTTTTATTGTAATTAAAATAAAATTTTATTAACTTTAATTCTTCTAAAATTACATATTCTAATTGTTGCTTAGTCTATAGGACCACAGTTAATTTTGCTGGCTGTAGCCTTGCCAAATTCTTTTACTTTCTCAGAGTATATGGAGTCTCCCTCAAGATTACTATGTTGTTAATTATATTTTCTGTAAATAATAACAGTTTGCTTTTTTCTTCCAGTCTTTGCAGCTTTTGTTTTTCTTGAATTGCTGCATTAGCTCTTCTTTTAGTACAGTGCTAAATAAAACCTGTGATAGGGATCATCCTGACTTTAAAAGGAATGCTTCCAGAGCTTTTCACCATTGTTTGCTCTAAGTTTAAAAAGGTACCCTTTATCTGATACCAAAACCTTTATCTGAGCAAGAAATTATTTTATTCCTGTTATTTTTGTAAAGATTTCTTATATTGAATGAGTATTGGAATTTGTTTAATTCTTCCTGCTTTATCTTAATTTAGTAAATTACATTACTATATTTTCTTTTTTTACATATATTTTTATTGATTTCAGAAAGGAACGGCGAGGGAGAGAGATATAGAAACATTAATGGAGTGAATCATTGATTGGCTGCCTCTGGCATGTCCCCCACTGGGGTTCGAGCCCGCAACCTGGACATGTGCCCTGCCTAAGAATCCAACCATGACCTCCTGGTTCATAGGTCGATGCTCTCAACCACTGAGCCCCTCCAGTCAGGCCATTAATATATTTTCTAATGCATTGATTTCTGGAAGACTTTTTGAGTTAAACTCAGTTTGTTCAGGATGTTGTACTTAAAGTATGTATAAACTTACTAAATACTTTTGCATCATATATTTAATAGATGTAATTTTTAAACTCTAATAAGTAAATATTTGTTGAATGAAATTAACTCTTTGTGCATATATATCTGTATTTGGAACATTTCATGAAACTCAAGATTATTTCCTTTTTTCATCCTGTCTTCCATCTTGTTTTGAGAATAATTGAGTGCCTTTCAGTGAAAGGAAAAGAGAGGTATATATTAGATGCATATTTTTGTCACTCTTCTTTCCCCCTTAACCCCCTACCCGCACACATGGGATCTGATACGAGGAGAGATCATTCACCTGCTCATCAGCTTAATCTTTTGAAGCATGGATCAATAAAATAAGTATATCAGCCAATCTCTTAAGCTGATAGACTTCTAGGAGTTATATGACTCTCATTATAAACTTGTATTTTAGATGCTTGGCATGTGGTCTGGTAGCTTATAAAAATCTCCCAGCATTATAATTTTATACTTATAAATAAATCTATATGTATTTTACAAAACAAAGGTGTGACAGATAAAGAGTAAAAAAATTAGTATTCAAGAGTTACTCTATAATGGCATAAGCCCATTTTGTAAAAAGAAAGGGAGTAAATGCATCATTGTATGTGTGTATGTGTACGTACGTGTTTCCCTGGTATCTAAGTATAGAAATAGCTATGCAAGGATATACACCGTTAGAGAGGGTGTACTTAGGAAAAATATATATGAACTTTATTTATTTATTGAATTATTTAGAGTGTGTGTTATCCTTAGTTGGCAAACTTTTACTGTGAAAGCCCAATAAGTACATATATTTTAGGCTTTTCAGTCCATGTGGTCTAAGTTGCAAATATTTAACGCATTGTAGCACCAAAGCAGCCATAAGACAATATATAAGTGGGCCGTGTTCCAATAAAACTTTATTTCCAAAAGCAGATAGCAAGCCAGATTTGACACATAGGGCCTATTTTGACCAGCTTAAATATGTACAGATTGATAGTTACTAGTGAAAATTAATGGGGAGTTTTAATATCATGCTAGGCATTTTCTCATAAGTAAACTTAGCTGGTCTTACCACTTTTAGAAATTAGAGAAAAATCTATTACTGCAAAACTGACCTGTGGAGTCTTCTGTATTAAAACATATCTTATACATGTAAATAGATGTATACATACAATAAAGACATTCAAATTTATACTTCATGGTTTTACCCTTAGCAAGCAAATAACCATTGAAAAGTTACTTAACATGAAGAGCCAAGGTATCATTTTGATATACTTTTGTTTAATCATTTAAATAAAACACTGAAAGTTTTGTATTATGAATTCATATACTATTCATAAGCTAAAAGTCTGGAATTAATTCATGACAAAAAATATAAACCTAAAAGAAAATGCTTTTATGAAATACATCAAAATGATTATATGAAATTTTTCAGAGTAGTCAAGGCATAAGAACTTCTTAGAGTAATTTGGATCATATTTTGTTGAGCTCTAACAGTAAAGTTTTGTAAGTAGATAAAAAGAAACAGTGGTTTTCATGGAATTATCATTTGCTCTTTGTAGTTTAAAGAATGCCCCCTTACTCCTCCTCCTTTATTCCTTTGCCTCACGCAGTCCTGGAAGTTGCAGTTCTCAGTACAGAAGGACAAGTTCAGGACTTCAAATTTCCTCTGGGCATCAAAGGAGCAGGCAGCTCAATCCAGCTCTCTGCAAACACTGTCAAACAGAACAGCAGGAACGGTAAGGAGGAACCGTCTTTAAAAACTGACAGGTTTTTTTTTGTTTGCTTAAACCTGTTAGGTCTAAAATGCTGAGTATTTGAATCCTGATATAACAAATACACCTTAACATTTAACAGCAGATTTAAAATAATGCCTTACTGTTTCCCAGTGAACTCAATTGAAATAAAGATTTTCCACAAGGATTTTTTTCATTTTATTCTTATTTTAATGTATCTATTTTTTTATTATTATTCATAAGTGTGTTTCCCGTAAAGTCATGTGGCTGTTTTTACTTTCCTAGGGCTTGCAAAGTTGGTGTTCATCATTTACCGGAGCCTGGGACAGTTCCTCAGTACAGAAAATGCAACCATAAAACTGGGTGCTGACTTTATTGGTCGTAATAGCACCATTGCAGTGAATTCCCACGTCATTTCGGTTTCAATCAATAAAGAATCCAGCCGAGTGTACTTGACAGATCCTGTGCTTTTTACCCTGCCACACATTGATGTAAGTTATGTATGTTAATAAAGTCGCGGAAGGTTAGAAAACCAGTGAGGAAGGAAAGCAAAGCTGACGTGCTGGGCATGGGGAGAGGGAGAATGGAGAGATGACGGAGTGGAAAGAAAGGATCTTGCCTTAGAATTTCAAATGTTGGACTAGGTCAGAACGACAAGTTTATTTAAGTCTGTGAACATAAAATTAAATGAGGTTCAGTGATTATTACAGCATAAGTGTATTTTTAATGAACATTACTACAGTAATCAACAGGAAAATGTAAATGACTGTAATTTGTTTTAGAATGAAAATCAACTCTTACCTTAGCAGCCAGAGAGCCCAGTGTTAACTGACAGGACTCTGCCTTTTTAGTGTGGCAGATCTCTTTTTGGTTTTCCTGATCATATTTGACCCAATTGTTATCAAGCCCGGATGTTACCAAGTCTAGGATGGAAGAGATATGCCTTAGAATGCAAGTTGATAGTTAAAGAATTACACTGTGTTGGAAGACTGAAGAATTTGGGCTATTGTTATACGTAGAGTGAATATGTGCCCACAGATAACCCAGTGGACCTCCAGAATTGGCAAAGAAAAATAAATGTGTGTGGCTATTCTTGTCTTATATCTGCTGCAGTTGATTCAGTCTTCTAAGAATCCTGATGTTGCAAGCATGTCACTGAGAATAAACATGAGCTCTACATGGGAAATTGATTTTAAAACACTTGGTCCTTACAGAGTTTTCTTAGAACAAATCCATGGGTCTGATTTTGTCAGAAAAGGAAAAGAAATGGTTCTAATGTGCGATCAATATATAAAATCATAAGATGGAAATCGTAATTGTGTAAAATGGGTCTTTGGTAATTTATGGAGCACTTTAGAGTGTTTTGGACTATAAAGCTCCTCTTAAGTTAGATATCTGCCTTGCATAGCATAGTCTACAATTTTGCTGATGAAAAATTTTATAGTCCGAAACTTACAAAGTTTAATCTAAATTACCTTTTACACATATTAAACAATTGCTATTGCCATGTTAGAGTGTAAAAATCCTAATTTTATCTTGTCACATTATTTCCCAGCCTGACAATTACTTCAATGCAAACTGCTCCTTCTGGAACTACTCAGAGAGAACTATGATGGGATATTGGTCTACCCAGGGCTGCAAGCTGGTTGACACTAATAAAACGCGTACAACATGTGCATGCAGCCACCTAACCAATTTTGCAATTCTTATGGCCCACAGGGAAATTGCAGTAAGTATTTGCACTTCTAATTAGTGGCAGAGAAAAACCTCAGAGATTCAAAACAGCTGTGTGACAATCCCTTCTTTGGGTGCTAGTCGTAACTAAAAAGCAAGCAGAGTAGTGTGGATTTCTTATTGTTTCTACACTGGCCATATATTTTAGGAAGCCTTGGCACTATATTGTTACTTCTCAAAATCATGTGCTTTACGGACTTACTCTGAGTTTTTCTCCTTTGGGCAGGTGTCTGGCAGAGGTGGTCGGGGATTGAAGTAGGCCACACTAAAGAGAGAGGGCTCTAAAGTTTCATACCCTTCTCCTCTTGAATGTTCGCATCTCATTTCACAACTTTTAAGTTTCCCAATCATTTTGGTCTCTGCAAACTGCAGATTTTGAAAGGCCAGAATGGTTACTGGAATATTCCTTAGTATTTCTTTATGTGATTAAGAAAATAATAGCCAGAAGATAAAAATACTTTAAGAAATAGCATGAAAGTTCTCAGAACTGTTGTATACTTGATTCTTAGTATAAAATCTATAATAATAAAAGCGCAGTATGCTAATTAGACCAGATGTTCTTCTGGATGTCCTTCCTGATGACCTTCTGAGTGAAGCCTGGCCCGCAAGGGAAGCCTGGGTCTCGAGTGCCAGAGGGAAGCTGGTGCCAGCAGCTGGGGGAAGGAAGGCCTACTCTTGCATGAATTTTGTGCATCAGGCCTCTAGTATAATATAAAAACCCAAAGAGAAAGTTAAAACTTAAAATTTGACTCATATGTTAGCTGGGAAGTCATTTAATACAAGTTATTTTTTATCATTACTAAATATTCTTTATTGTTTTATATTTTCTATGTTTAGGTAATCATTTCAATCATTTTGAAATAATTGGATTACTTTCTAGTAAATTCTTCCACTTTCATAAGTCCTCTTTGGATATAAATATTGATAATATTGAACTGTGTTATATGATCAATATTTCTTTTTAGTATTGAGCCCTGTTGGAGCACACATGAGTGTTCAGAGGGTTTAGTATTAAAAGATGAGCTATCACATGTGAAAACTCACCTTGAGTTGTAATGAGGAATATTAACGTTTTTTATGTTTTTATTTTCAGTACAAAGGTGGAGTTCACGAATTACTCCTGACAGTCATCACCTGGGTGGGAATTGTCATTTCCCTTGTTTGCCTGGCTATCTGCATTTTCACCTTCTGCTTTTTCCGTGGTCTCCAGAGTGACCGTAACACAATTCACAAGAATCTTTGTATCAACCTTTTCATTGCTGAGTTTATTTTTCTAATAGGCATTGATAAGACAGACTACATGGTAAGCACCCCTTCAGTTTATTGACCTTGAAGCTCTGAAAATTATGATGACAAGTGTGAATCCCCTCATCCTTGTATGCTGATATTAATATTTGACCTTGTTAACAGTCTAATTGACATGGCACAATTGAAGGATAATTTGTAGTAAATTAAAAGGCAGCCCAGTCATTAAATAAAATTATGAGTTCATTCATTCCTCATAGTAAAGTACAGTTGACATTTTTCTGGGTTGTTTAGTAGATACATAATTTGATTAGAAGAATGCTGGGATGCTGAAATGGAAAGATTCTGTTTTTACAGTTTTAATTTTCTCACATAGTTATTCTGACCAGTGATCATTTCTTCATATTCTGAGCACTTTATTCATTATGACTTTTCCGTGTTATGAACATAATTTAATAATTAATTTTTCACCCTATATTCATTTGCACTGGCCTGAATTTAAGAATCCTTTACATATGACAGGAAAGTAATGTTAGGTAATTAGAGCTGGGATATTTGTCATTAAAGCAAATTTTTAAAATTCTGGAATAGAAAAAATAGAAATAGTATATTTGGAAACAACTGTTCTATAATGAAACAGATCATCTGCAAGTAGAGTATTAAGAGTTAATCATGGATAATTCTAGAAGAGAAATTAAGATGCTTTTTTATTTCTTTAATTTTTAAAAAATTTCACTATAAATCGTAAAGCTTTAGAGTGGTGAAATTTCTAGCACACCTGGCATATTATATATACTATAAGCATTACACTTTCCAAATTTGGCAGTGTTTGTAACTCATTTCCATTTTTGAAAAAAAAATTTAAAGAAGCAGTATTTAAATAATGATATATTTTTAAAGACAGTGGTGAGCACCATCAGTGACTGTTTTACAATTATGAAGTGGGCTGTTTCCATTCATGTGTTCTTTGTGTTTTTGTTTTGTTTTTCTTTTTCTTTATAGATTGCATGCTCAATATTTGCAGGACTTCTACACTTTTTCTTTTTGGCTGCTTTTGCTTGGATGTGCTTAGAAGGTGTGCAGCTCTATCTAATGTTAGTTGAAGTTTTTGAAAGTGAATATTCAAGGAAGAAATATTACTATGTTGCTGGTTACTTGTTTCCTGCCACAGTGGTTGGAGTTTCAGCTGCTATTGACTATAAGAGCTATGGAACAGAAAAAGCGTAAGTAATTGCAAGCGACCTGAGTGTTTTTCAAGTGAATAATTTTTTAAAGCCTGTTAGCTGTCAGTGAGGTTCCCTGACAGACTAAAATAGCCTCTGAAAGCTTTATTGGAAGAGAATGGGCATGCCGTGTGCAAATTACAATCAAGTCTTTTGTAATTTTCTAGGTTCAGAGGATCTGTACTCTGCTGAGGCAGATTCTAAATTATGGACTTTCTTTTTTAATACAAAAGATTGACCTGAAACAAATTGGAAAAGTAAATAACTTTTTGGCCTTAGAAAGATATTAAGTAAAAATCCTTCTGAACTTAACGCATCTGACAGGTCTAACTACTCAGTTTTAAGCTAATGCTTCATTAGTTCTCTTTGTGCAGCCAGCCCTCCAGCTAACTCTCATTCTGAATTGTGACAGTAGCACATTCCTTTCCATATGTTTTACTTTGATAATATTTTATCAGGCAGTTTGAAAGGATTAAAATAAGTCACTGTCTTTCATTTATAAAAATATAGATATTTATGGAAAGTGACAGAAAGTAGGACATAGCCATGTTTCTAAGGATTTTATTTGCTAGAGGCATGAATTTGCCTTCTAATTCTGTTTATTTTTTCCTTTGATAAAATTAGTTATATAAAGATTCTTTGGACTAAAGAAAGCTTTTTTGACTGTACAGATGATGAAAGACAAATAAAAGAAATTCAGTGGGGATTCAGTGTTATGTGAAAAATGAACCACTAAGTAAAATCTGTCTTAATAAATTTATGCATCATTTACTCTAATACTGTATGAGTCTGTGCTTTGATTTTTTTCCCCCCCAGTATTTATCCGTTCTCAGTTGAGGTATTTTATTTATGCTATGCAGTTTTGCAACAAATATAATGTAAACTTTTTTTGTCTACTATGTTCCCTAGGATTAAGCACTTTAAGCTCACATATAGATCTGAAAGGCAAAAATTGAAGATAGCTTTAAAATGATGAAACAATTTGGAATATTGAGTTTCAAGTTTTTCTTAGTAAAGTCAGTGATCTTAAGAATTAGGGATTGGGATGTGATGATGTTTATTATTTCCTCATACAAACATAACTATGTCTTTATCAAATTTAAAACCTGAAGTGAAAACCAGTAGGTTGAAGTAAATATATTGCTATTTTTTACGTGAAACTCAGCCTAGAATTAATAAAATTGTTCTTGCCCATGATAAATGAATTTTCAAAGGCAAATGTAAATGCACTTTTATTAGATTTTAAAATTTATATTTTCCTTGTCATGTTAAGTATCCATTGAAGCTACTTATTACATTATTTTTCTTTCCATAATAGTTGCTGGCTTCATGTTGATAACTATTTTATATGGAGTTTCATAGGACCTGTTACTTTCATTATTCTGGTAAGCAGACCCTACTTTCCCTTCATTTTTGGCTTGCTGCTTTAGCAGTGCTGTTGAAAAGGGGATACTTTGTTTTACTGTTACTTATCTATGCCTTCAATGATTATAAACCCATCTAGCTTATGGGATAAAATTATATAGTATATTTTAAATATACCATTACTGAAAGTTTATACACTTACTAATTAGTAGTTTGTGAAATCCTCTCTCCTGTAAAAAGTATTTTTTCCTATTTTTAATTCAGTTTGATAAAATTAATCTTTGAAAATCTACTCACATATAAAACATGTTAAGATTGCATGGTTTCAAACTAGATTGATAATTATAAAGGAATAACTGATATGTATAGCATATTTCATTTTTAAGTAGTGGAGTGTTTTTGCTAAGAGTTTTAATTCAGGAAGTTCTGTCTCCAATATCTATAATATTTGCCCTGTACCAAGCCTATATGGCATTTATGAATTAAATGAATATTTTATGAAAGTGAAAGAAAATTAGCTTAATATTTACTATCGTAATTTTCGCACAGTAATTTAGTACTTTTAAATAAATGTCCATATCTTGAGTTCTTTTTAGGGTAGTTTTTTTTTTTTTAAATTTTTCAATTACAGTTTGCATTCAGTATTATTTTGTATTAGTTTCAGTGAACAGACTGTTGGTTGCCAGGGTAGAGGTGCTTTGGGGGTGAAAAAGCTGAAGGGATTAAGAACTACAAATTGGTAGTAACAAAATAGTCACAGGGATGTGAAGTATAGCAGAGGGAATGCAGTCAATACTATTGTAATAACTCTGCCATGTGGGCACTTGAAATATTGAGGGGACAACTTTGTAAAGTATATGATTGTCAAAAATATATTTAAGCTTAGATTAATGAGTGAATAATAAATCAAATTTAGCTTCATTAGAAATAAAGTTACTTTTCTAAGACTTAAAATACCAAATAACTTATATTTTAAAATAAATTTGATATAAGTATAATGACATTAAGGTTCTTTTTAACTTCTTACGTTATTGTTAGTCAAATATTTGAAGTCTAATAAAAATGAAAATGTAACAAACATATTTGGATTTCAGTGTTTAAAACTTTTCACTCAGTTGTAGCCTTAATTTGTTAGAAATAGATGTTATTGACCATTATAAGATTGAAAAGGAAACATAAACAAGTTTAAATATTGCCTATATCTTTTTATTACTGTTTAAGCATTCTTTTTCTTAAAAAGGGACACAAATGAGCTCCTTAGGATAGTTCTGTGGTTAACTAGTGTTTCATAAAGTTGAGAAAAATTTTAGTAATTCAAGGAAATTTAAAACTACTTTAAGTGTATGTACATTTGTCACTAAAATGAATTTTTAACACAATTATACAAAGCCAAATGAAAACTTGAGATGAATGCCTGTATGAATCAGACCAGGAAAAGTGTTGCTGGGAAAGCTGATTTCTCGTCGGAATTACTCAATCCAGATGCTTGTCCCAGTTTTCGTTCTTGGTTTACTGATGTTAACACAGCCTAAGCCTAGGTTGAATTATAAGACAAATAGCTAACATGAAAGGATATAGTCCTTATAGATACAAGCTTCTTTTTTCCCTCTTAGCCTTTGACCAAATATAGTGATATTTTGAATATTTTAAAGAACATTTTAGGGATATTTGGTCTATATGTCTTCTTTTGTACTGCAGTTTTATTTATTTCCCATCTCTAAAGATAAATACTGACTTTAGAACAATAAAAACGGTTTCACTTGGCAGAAGGAGTTAATGTTCACATATACTCAGTTTCCAGTAAGAAAAGGTAAAGGACATTTTATTATATTGCCCATTTTACAGTGTCATTATTATCCTCTACCAAATCATTTAAGTTGGGATGTAAAGGGCTTTGGGAAACAGTGTTCCCAACTTAAAACAAAACAAAACAGCAGGTAGCAATCACAGTTAAAGATCCTGAGAGCGATTCTTCTCTTGCAATTGCTTTGCCCTCTAATTGTCCCAGCACGGAGACAGAATGGAATAGAGTGTAAAACATTATCTTGTGTGTAACCTAAATTGAGATATGATACCATTATAGAATACAGGTTTGTTGAATATTAATAGATTTACCTGCATATATTCTTCTGGTAATACAGGACCTTTGAAAGGCAATTTAGACACAAATCTTAGTAATATAAATTATATGGTATCCTCTACATTTTTAAAAATTATCTTTATTGAAAGTATTACAGATATCCCTTTTGTTTCCCTATTGACCCCCTCCACTCTATATCCACCCTCCCCAGACTTTCACCACACTATTGTCTGTATCCATGGGCTATGCAAAAATGCGTATAAGTTTCCCCAATTAATCTCTCCCCACCCACCCTCCACCCCCTAAGAAGTATTCTTATAACAAGTTTTTCATTTCCAATTTTTCTGAATTGAAACTGTTTAACTTAGTAATATTAAACAAGTGTACATCTTTCATAATGTTCTATGAAGAAAAATAACATGCTATGGAAGATAAAACTTCCTACTTCTATGTTTCTATTGAGTGTCTCGCCTACAGGCCACTAGAGTTATTATATCTATGAGAAAAGTGCTTGCAAGTAATGAGCAGTGGGAAACCATTAGTATGCCTGAAATGGTTTAATGAAAGCTTGGATCATGACACCTCAGGAGCTATTCTTATCATTTGGACAGCTCCATCTGCACCATTAATAATTAATTCAGTTCAGTAAGAGTTCAGCTCACACACTGATTTAGAAGTTTTCTTCAGAGAACACCTCTCTGGTTGCCAGTCCCTGGGAGAAATAGGTTTCTGCTTGGCTAACAGCAAAGATCTGGAGATACAAGTGCAGTTTTAGAGTTGCATTTGCCAGGTAGCAAAAGCTCCAGGGAGGACAAAAAGGGTCAGAACATGTGCAGTTCAGTTAGGTTACTTCAGAGTGGTGTTTCTGTGCTTCTGTCTTATCATATCCGTGTCAGCACTGCCAGCTGTGGGATGAATTTTAAGCTGCTAAGCTCAGGCGGATGTGATCCAATTGAGCAGGTTGATGACTGGAATGCAAACTGTGCGTTCCTGTAATCTGTGGAGCCTTTTTGTATTTTTAAATTTCTCATGTCATCAATATGGGTGATGACTAGCTATGCCTGTCATTAAGTGGTGATGAATTTTATCAGCAAATTATACTGGAGAATTATTAAAACAATTTATAAAGTTGATATTTTGGAGTAGGTAAAAGAATATTATGTGTTATTGGCAAGAGAAAGAATCCCCCCATTTGGTGATTTACTATTTTTTAGCTAGATAGGAAAATACTTTTCTTCTGAATTTGCTGTCAGTCTTTTGCATAGAATTCTGTTGAGACATCTGTATAGCTGTTTACCTGGGTACACATGCATGTGCAAGCACACATACACACATATACTCACAGAGTGGAGTTAAAATCTGATTAATTCCTAGTTGTGTTGCCTCATCTCCAGAATTAGTCATCAGTATGGACATTTAGGTTGGTGAGTTGCCATATAACATGTAGCACAACCTATATAACCTGTGCTTATCGGGGGCTTCTATGTGAAGGATTGAATAATGGCATGTACCTGCCAGGTTTAGACAAATCTTTGTAACTGTCTCTTTCCTTTCTCACCATTGCATAACACCTTCCAACCTATCCCAAAATAACTATGTTTAAACTCAGTAGTAGTCATGTTGGAAAGAAAAAACAAGGAACAAGATGGGGGAGTAAAAAGTGGCTGTATTGAATTGGACGGAGAAGAGCAGCACTTGGATAGTGGAGACCAGCTTCTCTCCTGGTCTTTTTTCCCGCCCCCCAGTGAGAAATAGGAGAGATTCCATGTTTGAAGGTTGTGATTTATTTCTTAAATGCATACCAAACACAGGAAAATAAATTGGAAGAAATAAAAGTGAGAAAAAAGAAATCACTTACTCTAACCAAAAGGGAAAAAAAAAGAAGCAGCAGCCCAGAAGTATATGGTTGGAAAGAGCCATTTATGTCCTGGGGAAAGTGCAAAGAAGAAAGGACCCAGAATCGCAGCCAGTTCTTTACTTGAAATTAACCCTTTCAGTCTTCGAGTGGCTATTTTGAATGATAGGTTTTATCAAAGAGGTTTCTATTTACCTATTTGTTCTGATTTTCAGTTGTATTTTAAGAGAATAAGAAAGGAGTAGAAAAGAGATGGGGGAAAATCTGTTGAAATATTTTACCCTACAAAATCATGATCCTTATTAGAGCAGACAGATCCTTACAGATCTCCTGAAAAGATCATAGCAACAATATTTGTTCTCTGAAAATGAAAATTAGCATTTACATTTTTAAAGCATTAGAAAAAATAGAAGAACTCTAAGTTCACACTAAAATGTTGTTTACACTTCAGTATATGTTCTATTTAAGTACAGAAAATATTTCATTGTCATATATATTGGTGGTAACATATTAAAATGTTCAATACCTAAATGATTTTTTTTTCATTTGTCTAATAAAACTAGTAAATATGTATTAGTGACTTCTTTTACATGTGGAGTTGGGGAGAAGTATCTTAGCTTTTATTATGATTTACAGTATGTCTTGCAGGCCTTTTGTCATAATTACTTTCACTTGACATGATGGCATTTCTTGTCCTATTAAAGATACCATTACCTCACCATTTGTCTATCTTCAAGTCATATTTCAAAGGCTAAATTAGTGTTGGATTCAATTATAAATTTCTTGGGATCTAAATATTAGTGCATTGGCTATAATTATATTTTCAATTTCTTTATTTACTTCTATTTTTTATTTATCTTTATTGTTGAAAATATTTCAGATGTCACTCTTCTTCCCCCATTAACCCTCTCCACCCTGCTCCCACTCCCTTCCTAAGCCTTCACCACACCCTTGTCTGTGACCAGGGGATATGCATATATGCATATGAGTTCTTTGGTTAATCTCTTTCCCTCCTCCTCTGAAATATGTCAGACTGTTTGCATGCTTCAGTGTCTCTGGGTTCATTGTGTTTGTCAGTTTATTTTGCTCAATAGATTCCATATGTAAGTGAGATCATGTGATACTTGTCTTTCTTGGACTGGCTTACTTTACTTAGCATAAATGAGAGAATTCATAGACACTTCTGAAGGAATCTGAGTCAAATATCCTTCTGCAGTTTTATGATTATTTTCTACTAGAGGCCTGGTGCACGAAATTCGTGTCCCTCAGCCCAACCTGCACCCTCTCCAATCTGGGAGCCCTCAGGGGATGTCCTACTGACAGCTTTGGCCTGCTCCCCGTGGTTCTCTGCTCTCTGTGGACCTAGCTGCTTGACACCACTGCAGGCCCTGGTGTCTGCTCTCTGGGGGGCCTGCTTGCCCCTTGCCACTATGGCCAGGGGAAGCAGGGCCCTGTTATCTGCTTGCTGTAGGGGCCCGGCTGTCTGCTCTCTGTGGGGGCCTGCTTTCCCCTTGGCACCGTGGCAAGGGGCATGCAGGGCCCGGCTGTCTGCTCTCTTCAGGGGCTTTCTTGCCCCTCGCCCCCACAGCGAGGGCTTAAAGGACTGGGGGACTCTGGTGGTGCTGAGGGGACTGGGCGCTGCCATCTGTGTTGTGAAGTGACGGCCAATTTGCATATTCCATCTTTATTAGATAGGATTACATTTAGTTGGTTTTAAAGAGACTCATTTTTAAAATGTACCTGAGAAACATTTGATATTAAATATGTTAGAAACTATAGCCCTTATTTTTGCACTCAGCTTTCATGGCTTTGTGTGACATTTAGTTACGTGAGTTTAACATGAACAGGTTTGAGAAAACACAACTGTATGTTAAACACACAGTTTGGCTAGTGGAGTAGAATTGTGTGGGCATTTCAGCCATTTGCTGAGGCTGGGATGGTAGTGTTTTACAAAGGAAATGGAGAATTAGCTATTTGGCAAGTTCATCAGGTGGAAGTTACTTCCACCATGACAAGCACACACCTCATGTTATTTAGGATTTCTTTGAGGATGTATTTTATACATTCATTCATTTATTATTTATCTTTAAGGCATTCATCATCTGAGTGATTTATAAATTGGATTACTCTTCATAGAAGTGGAACACTTTTTTAAAAAATATATTTTATTGAATTTTTACAGAGAGGAAGGGAGAGGGATAGAGAGTTAGAAACATCGATGAGAGAGAAACATTGATCAGCTGCCTCCTGCACGCCCCCTACTGGGGATGTGCCCGCAACCAAGGTACATGACCTTGACAGGAATCGAGCCTGGGACCCTTGAGTCTGCAGGCCGACACTCTATCCACTGAGCCAAAACGGCTAGGGCTGGAACACTTTTTAAAATATCAAACTAGTATATCTTTGTTTTGTTTGAAGGCTGATATTTTCTCTGAGAATAAATTGGTATACTGAATCTCAGCACTGACATTATAGTAGCTAAATAACCTTTGGCAAGATACTTAACATCGCAGATTTGTAAAATGGCTGTCTAGTTATATTTTAAGAGAACAAGAAAGGAGTAGAAGAAAGAAGGGGAAAAGAGTACTGCCTTCTACTACCTCTATAGATTGTTGTTGGTTTTTCCCCCCTGTAACTTCAGAACTTTATGAATTGTGAATGTATTATATTTTTAGCCAGAAAACATTCACACACATATAATGTTAACCTCCATAGGGGAAAGAGAGAGGAAGGGAAAATGCATCTAGCAGTCTGTTTTTTTAGGATGAAATAAGGTACGTTTTCTGTGGCAACTTCTACTTGTTTAGTACTCAGTCTTATCAAGATGGAAATGTCTTTGTATCATACTTAGTTTTAATTCTATTTTTATGTACTTAGATTTTATGTTTATTGAAAAATGTATTATTGATCTTTACCTGATTTTCTCCACTGAAAAATATGTTTGGATGGGTTCACCTCCAAGATTTCACATTTTGTATTCATTTTCTTTTCATAGCATAATACTTTTATATATCCACATTTTTTCACATTCACATTCTTTATTTTCTTAGAGTTTTTACATTATAGGGGGTAATAACATTTTTTCTCCCTGGACTATGCTACTACTACTACTACTACTACTACTACTATTATTTTATCTTTAGAGGGTAATTAATATGCTTAGAAAATAATGAACATCAAATTGAGGGTCTATCTATGCTTCAGGAAATTGTTCAAGAAAAAGAAAGGTTGAATGACAACCTAGGTCCAAAAGTTTGTAATAAAAGAAAAAAAGTAGTTAAATTAGGACATTCAAGAAGAAAAGTCAAGAGGCTTAAAGGATTTTAACTTTGACTCAACAAAGCAGCCTTTCTTATCTAAGAGTTGTAGTCACTTTGTTTTTATGGGTTTTGGTTTGTTTGTTTTTAGGATATTTAGAGTTCTTGTTTTTAACCATTCCTTAAATTTACTAGTTAAGGTTTACTGTTGCATAAAATAAAATAAAAAGAATAAGAACACTGTTGTTTTTCCTTTAAAAAAAATTAAAGATATACTGTCATAATTTTTTTAAAACCAAATCAAATATTTAATGTGCTGCCTGAAAGACCTCTCTAATTTTTTCCAAGGCAGAAAGTGTCTAATAATACAATAAGTATATCTGTGTAGTAAAGTCAGTAAATATTTGTTGAATAAAATGTATGACAGTGCATATCCCTGAAAGTGTAAGCATTTATTTATATTGTGACCAACTGACATAATACTCAGAATGTAAAACTAGAAAAGTGTTTTTACAATGTTTTTGCTTTTTCTCTGTACAAGTATTTTAAGAAATTAATGTTAAGTACTAGTTTAAACAAAGAGCTTCTTTTGTCCTTAAGTAATGAACATAGAACACTATTGGCCAACACTTGCAAATTGTGCCTATTTAACCTCTTTTTTTCCATTAAGAAGAAATTCTACATCTAAGAGAAATACAGCACAGTGAACAAAATGACTGACAAATAGCGTAAAGCCTTTTCTGTGTGCCCAAACTCATTGGGAAGGACTTGGAAATTTTATTTATTGCCCTGTATCACTTTTCCTAATATAGTGATGAATGGCTAAAATATGGTATCATTTTGTCACGTGGTGTGGGGACTTAGGAAAAAGAATCATGTTACTCTACCAAAGTTATGTCGATTACCTACCACCAAGAAATTGCTTTCATCCTACATTCAGTGAGCCTTTTCCTGAATATACCATTTGGGCTTGTACTGTCTTTAAGTCATATACAGCTCACAAAAAAATTGATTTGCCTTTTTTAAAAGAATGATCCAAAGTAAGTGTCAAAAAATCCAGGACCATCCATGACTGGTTTGGCTCAGTGGATAGAGCATCAGCCTGAGGACTGAAGGGTCCCAGGTTCAATTCCGGTCAAGGGCACATACCACGGTTGTGGGCTCGATCCCCAGTGGGGGGTGTGCAGGAGGCAGCCAATCAATGATTCTCTTTCATCATTGATGTTTCTCTCTCTCTCCCCTTCTTCCTTCATCTCTGAAATAAAAAAAAATATATATTTAAAAAAATAATAATAAATCCAGGACCAATCTAGTGTAGTTCTATTTTTACAATATAAAAATGGAACTGCCTTCCCTCTGTCCAGCATTCTGCCAGGTGACTGTAGAAGTAAATGCAAACTACCTCTCTTCAGTCAAAACCCAACTCCTTTCTTCTGAGTTCACTTGTCTTTATCTCCCAAACCTCCCTTCCCTGTCAGGTTTCATCTTCCCCAGTTTGCTTTTGTTTGCATGTCAATTTTTTGCCCCGGCTGAATGTTTTAGAGGGACACAAAAGAGCCTTTTTCAGAAATTACCCATTTTCATACAATATTGAGACTAGTAAAAAAGAACTGATGGCTTTTAATAGACAAATAGCAAAATATACATGTATAGCCCTAACTGGTTTGGCTCAGTGGATAGAGCGTCGGCCTGTGGACTGAAAGTTCCCAGGTTTGATTCCGGTTAAGGGCATGTACTTTGGTTGTGGGCACATCCCCAGTAGGAGGTGTGCAGGAGGCAGCTGATCGATGTTTCTCTCCCATCAATGTTTCTAACTCTCTATCCCTCTCCCTTCCTCTCTGTAAAAAATAAATAAATATATTTAAATATATATATATATATATGTATATACGCACACACACACATATATATGTTTATCTTACTTTATATAGCTGTTTCATATATTTTGTTTCTTTTGACCCTCATAATTACCTTACAAGTAGATTGTACAAATGTTATTACCCTCGTTTCATCAACCAAAATCAAAAGCTAGACTCTCAACTAAGTCTTAGGGTCTCAAATCTATCAATCGTTCCATTATAAGCTACATGCTATAAATGCCTTTCCTAAGGAATTTACTTTAATGTTTCTGTTAGATGGCTTTTAGGCCCTGGAGTACCTCTAGCTAAAGAAACTAATTTAGGTATCTAATTTATTTAATCATCACCACATGATACTGATTTAATGAGGCTGCAATTTCATGTCAAATGATCTATTAAAAAATCGATCAAACATAGCTCGAGTATTTTATTATTTAGACTTAACTGGATCATTGCATATGTAAACTAAAGTTGAATCATTGTCTATTATATACTCATGTCATTGGTATTTAACTGCATTAACTCATTAAATAAATTTGCAAAAATGTGCTGTTTATTCTTTGGTTGTAGTGGTCTAATTCTTTTTTTTTTTTGTTATGATAGCTAAATATTATATTCCTGGTGATCACATTGTGCAAAATGGTGAAGCACTCAAACACTTTGAAACCCGATTCTAGCAGGTTGGAGAACATTAAGTAAGTAGTTTGTATTTTAAGCTTAGTGCTTGACAAACTAAGTGCAAGATATTCTCCACAGGGAATCCATGAGTACCTTCTCTCAACTAGAAATTATTCAGAATGTGGTTTTACTGTACAAGGGTGAGTCTCAGTGTGACCACGTCACAGACATTGGTCAAAAATTAGATAATAATTTCTGTCTTGATGTAGAGCCAAGAAATTGTTTCAGTAGCTTTGTGGAAATTCCATATCACGGTAGCAGTTTCATTTGAATTTAAAATGCAGTTCAAAATGATGTTCCTGCTTGCATGGCTGATAAGATTATATTCAGTTTGTTTTGTTAAATGACATTTTTTGATTTAAGGATCCTGAGCAGTTTTCTACTTCTAATCTTGCTTTCCTAAGAGAATACATTCTATTACTATTGTTAACGTGGAGATTATCTGTTGTTTTTATGATAATTGAATGAATGTTTTATTTCAGTGTTGAGTAAAAACTGCAGTAGCCTATCTATGGAAAAATGCTATCCAATTAACCAAAAATTGATAGTTGTTGACTCCTAAGTCATCTTATGGAAGCATTTTCAGTTATTTTTTAAATAAGAGCCTTAATTTAAATTTTGATGAAGTATTATTCAAGTTGGTTATAATGGGATTGCAAAAAAATATTTTGAATGTAAAAAATGGCAGATCTATAGTAAGGGAAGTTTTTTAAAAATTAGAAGATTTAGATAGGTTAGTGCCAGCTTCATTGCATGTTGCATGGTAAGAGAGAGAGCTAATCTTTAGCATCTCTCTCTTTTCTTCCTTTTCCTCTTTCTGTCTTCTCATCTACACCAGTAATTACCGTGTTTGTGATGGCTACTATAATACGGACTTACCTGGGTAAGGTAGAACCCTACATTAACAAATTTATGGCATGATTTATATTTTTTACAAAGCTGTCAATATCATGAATTGCCCTTAATTCTTATAATTATTTTTGTATGTCTAATTTGCTATAGTATTTTAAAACTATAATATGCCTTTATTTTTTAATTGCTTGCCTCTGCATTTTGACTTTCTTAATTTTGACTAATTTATAAAATATATAAATGCTTTCTTATTACTTTCTATTTTAATTCTGTCTAATAATTTTGTTTCTCTTTTCTGCTTATAATGCTTTCTAGCTATGAAGATAATAAGCCATTTATCAAGTAAGATCATTAGTTAGACATGGAATGCACCAACTTTAAATCCTTCTCATTCCGTCCTATTTTCTACAGTTCTTTTCTCCTTAAGCTATTCATGATGAAATCTCTCCAAAATTATTTTATTTTCAAGTTGTTCTCATGTTTTTTGTCCCATTTCAGCTAGGCTTCTTCATGCTTTAGTTATAAAAACCTTAGGGTTCACCTAAGATTAGTTTATCAGAATCTGAAGTTTAGGAGCTGATTATCTGCCATTTAACCTTTCTGTATGTGTCACATTATTCAGTGTTGTGGGTACACCACAGGAATAAAAAGATAGGAGTCGACTCATTAAGGACTCCTAATTTCTTATACCAAAATGCACATAAAAGCCAATAAAGTCCTGGGGGATGTTTTACACGTTGAATTTTAATATAGTTTTGATACCTTGTTTATTCTGGAGTAAAAAAAAAAAAGGTTGCTGTTGCTGTTTTCACTGGAGGCTGCAGTACTAAATGCTACTATTCCTTCTTTAATCAATGAAAGGTTAAAGCCAAAATGCTGTTGAATTTGAATGTGAACATAGAGAAAGTCAACTGCTACTACTGATATGTTCATATTTAAGTGTGATGTATGTTGTTCTCTCACTGAACCTGTGAATGAAATTCACTTTATTTTTTCAGGTCTTGGGTGCTTGGCGCTTTCGCTCTTCTGTGTCTTCTTGGCCTAACCTGGTCATTTGGGTTGCTTTTTATTAATGAGGAGACTATAGTGATGGCATATCTCTTCACCATCTTTAATGCTTTCCAGGGAGTGTTCATTTTCATCTTTCACTGTGCTCTTCAGAAGAAAGTAAGTGACCATGCCACGGGATTCTGCTTGCTTGTTTTTGTAGTGGAAATAACAGATATAATGGAGAAGATATGAAGTTACAACTGGCATATTATTAAATCGTGTTATATTTTTAATCATAAAGTAATTGTAATGCATGTCTGGAAATTTGGGCTTCACGTATAAAGAATTCAATAGCAATCATTTTTGGATCTCAATTTGGGGCTGTTATAAACTAGATATTTATGTTAAGATGTCTTCTTTGCCACTGGGGTCTATAAAAATGCTTTGTGCAAAGGGTATACAAGATAAAGAAAAGGTTAAATAATCTTGTTCTTTGCTCAATAAAGAGAATACAGTGGTCCAAAATGAAGTTGAGTATAAGGATACATGCCCTTAATTTAAAAACTCTAGCCATACAAAAATTTAATATTAATGTTGCCTTTTGAGTAATTTTAATAGACCTAAAATCCAATAATTTTACATCTCACGTTTATTATTTAGTGCTGACTTTATATTAAGTGGAGTAAGCAAAAATGATTCAGAAATTGTCTGTTTGAAAATGAAATACTACTGCAAACCCAAGAGAATAGTTTAGCACCATTTAAGTTTAAAATTTCCAGTATCTTTTCCCTGCCTGCATATCCAGTGCAGTCTTTTTATTCTGTTATTACTAGTTGGTCATTTAAATTGAACAGAGAAATAGAATTGTGAAAGTGAAAACTATTATGTTTTCAATCCTGACAAGATGATAGTGTTGTTACCTCCATCAGTTTTGAATAAGCTGTAATTTTGAGATAATAACAGTGGGATGTGCAGTTCTGACAGGTAATGTACATTCACAGCAATATAGGCATTAGGCAACACCGACACCGGAGGTGTTATTTGGATAAAGTACCGCTTTCATTGCCATTGTCTCGGTAATGCAGCATTGCAGAGTAGTTAATAGCCATTAAATGTGCAGACATTTTTTTATAAAGTATGATGTGTTATTTAATAACATTGAATCTTAACTTTCTAAATATGATTCAGGTATAACCTTTGTAATTACTTTTGGTTTTTATATATTTCTTACTTTATAAATGAGCATTTGTATACATGCATACAGGCACATTTGTAGTCTGCCAAATTATTTTGAGATAAAACCGAAACTTAGCCATTATTTTCTCATAGAGTTATGTGTATTAATTGAACAAAGATTTTGCTATGCTTTTTAAGTACAATTACATTTAAAAGTAGCTCTTTTGAATATATCCTACTTAGTCTTAGACACATCCTCTTGGTGCTGCCAGGATGACTTGTGAAGAATATGATACAAAGTGATTTAGTTTAAAGCCTGGTTTACTACTTCAGTGAGCATATTTAGGCAAAGAGAGTGCTTTGAAAGTTCAATCCCATTGTTATTTGTTCTAATAGGTACAATTAAATAAAGCGAAGAGGAGGAAAATGCAAGTGCACTTAGATTTAAAAGGTCATCTAGTGACTTTAATTATCTAGTTTTGCAAGGAATAAGTGTCAAAATCATGGTCTTTGCTGGCAGATACAGAGCATACAACTGTGAGGAGGGGGAAAGCCTTTGAGTGTGTTTGTAATCTACTCGAAAAAAGAGTTTCTTATGCAATTTCTCCCTGTCTGTTTTATGATTTTGAAGTCTGGCTGTTGGCCACAACAAGACATGTTTATGTGCCAGTATCGTTGCATAGAATCCAGGACTCTCTCCTACTCCTCCCAAGTTCTTCCCACCTCTCCAGGGGCCCCATCATTTGGTGAATGTTGGGACTTCACTTTTTAAAGTTTACTTTAAACTTTCTTTTAGAACTAAAAACTTTTCGATCTATTCTTATATCCAAGCTTGGGGGTGGAGGGGGGAGGGAAATTACACAGTAACTCATTAATGAGAATAGAAATTGCATAAATAGTTCCCTTGTGTGCTAATGAAGTGCATAGGCATCTTTGACTCTTTTTACTCAGTGTTAAAACACATCAGGAAATGAAGAAAACATTCCATCATAATTAATGGCATGTTATCAAAGTGCTTTTTTTCTTTATTCTTGTGCCAAAATAGCCTTGTCATTATAAAGAGGTTACCCACAAAACTACGCAATCCAATAAAAGAGGTTTATGTACATTGACCTACCTAAGGAGGACATGAAGCGTCTAAAACTTAAATGACTGAATTAGGCGTGGTTAAATGTAATTAAGCAAGAAAATATTTTGTCCTCTTTTCTTAGCATGAAATATAAAATTGGGGCTCCTAAGTATACAGAGGAAATAAGGCTTTTTAAAATATTGCTATTGTATTAATAACATTTACATAATAGGTTATAAAGCATTACTACCCAATATATCACATTGAAGAGATTTTACTAGCCAGTATAGTGGACAGAGATATTGTTTCAGATTACAACAGTTTCAATTAAACTTGATTTCTTTAAGTTCAGTTTATTTTCTGCGTGGCAATATGTTTGTGGAATTTCTTGGTCGTCTCCATTGCTTATTTGATTAGGGAAAGGGAGAAGCAAGTATTAACCCCATGGTCTCCTGGTTGTTGAATGCAGGTACGAAAAGAATATGGCAAGTGCTTCAGACACTCCTATTGCTGCAGCGGCCTCCCAACGGAGAGTCCCCACAGCTCAGTGAAAGCTTCCACCACCAGGACCAGCGCTCGGTATTCCTCCGGCACACAGGTAACAGGGGCTCTGACAGCGTCTTCAATCAGCCTTCTTTATAGAAAGCCTACCGAGACGGGCTCTGTTCAGATGCACTAATTGTCTCCTTATTCTAATGATGTCTACATAGCAAGCACTTGCTTTTTTAGTATTTTGGTTTTAATGTCTTCTTAAGTATTTCTTGAAGGTGTTTCTTTAGGTGTGAACATCCTTTTTTTGAGAGGTATACTTCTTTAAAAAGTCTATCAGAATCATTTCATAGCCTAAACTTTGTATACAGCATGTGCTCTTTGTGGGTACTCGGTAAACATTTGTTGAATAATCAGTCATCTCTACGTTAAAAAAAAAAAAAAAAAAAAAAAAAAAAAAAACAGTAAAGGAAAACTTTTAAAGAGTAGAAGATTAAATTCCCCTTAGTCGAAAAGCAACAGAGCAGTATAGACTTCCTTAGTTTTAGACTAGAATCCACACATGTTTTCTTTTTTAAAAGCCCCACAGATAATCCTACACAGATGGATAGGTTAAATCTTTTGTGTGTCTTTAATAAGGTAAATTTGGGGAAACTAACATAACGTGTCTTGCTATTTTATGTTGATAGAGTCGTATAAGAAGGATGTGGAATGACACTGTGAGAAAACAATCTGAATCTTCTTTTATCTCAGGTGACATCAATAGCACTTCAACACTTAATCAAGGTCAGTTACTAGGAAAATTTGAGTTTACAATATAAATTTTGTACCTTTTGCCAATTTACAATAATCCTAGAGAAAATGGGGAATTTTTTTCAAATGTGTTTACATCACAAGCTCCTAAATCTTTTGAGTCAGTTTTTATCCTTTATTCAAATACATATAAATTCTTTTTATTCAATAATGTAATGCAAACAGTATATTTTTAAACTCCGCATTAAGAGTAAGGCTAGAAAAAGTAATTACTGAAAATATACTTTGCCACAAGTTCATATGTTTTTCTTGTGAGTAGAAATTTATCCTTTTAACTGAGACATTTACCAAACTTTTCTTCTTAAAACATCAACACAATTAGAATAAGCACTATTCACATTAAACAGTACCAGTTTTGTAGTGAAGATTCTTATTTGCAAAAGTTTTTATTTTACATTTCTTTCAAAAAGTAAAAAGTGTCAAAAACATTTATAGTAAATCTTCATGAACAAAAAGCTAAAATACATGAGAATTTACAAATTAATATTTTTCTCCTTGAATTACTACAGTTACAGCTTTAAAATTATCATTATCAATATAATTCTTAAATAAGCTGGCAAATAAAATATTTTAGCAAGATAAGGACACAAACGCATGTACACATACTTCTGAATGCAAGCTTAGTAAATTTTAACTTGGTATGAAAAAATCATGTTGTTATATATGTCGGTGGAAAGGTAATTTATCCAGGTGATTTTAGTTTTGTTGTACTGATTGGTAATACAGCAGTAATATTTTATCACAATGACATTTTTTAATGTTGCCATTGTTTTGATGAGTTGGTTTAAAATGAAAAAAGGAGTATGTATGACATCAAAACCAAGTTGAATTTTAAAATATTTTTAGTCAAAATTACATTAGCTATGCAAAACATGTTTGATATGTGTTGAAAGGTTGGTAATTTGTAAATTAGAATAAGTGAAATGTGTTTATTCCATGGCTCTGATATGCTACCTAATTTTGTTAAGATGACTATCAAAAAGGAAATGCATTATTCAATGATTCGCTTTTTGAAACCTGGCAAATAAAATTCTTGTTATGTACAATTTATGAATGGTCCAATAATTCATTATACACAGCCTTTTCTTCTTCAGCATGTGTGCTCTTGCATTTACTAAGAGAAGCTTTGTGCAATGTGTCATACTTTTTATCTGTTTGAAGTTGTTTTTCCTCCTGCTTGTATCGAAGTTGGTATTAACACAGATGTTTTCATGAGGGATAATCCCACACCTGTAAATTCTGAAAGTTTGAGATTCCCTCTTCTGGGCCTCCGTGGTTAGGTTTTTAATATTAAGCAGTAACATCTTGAAACATAATGTTGATCTCTGTGCATTTAATTGCCATTTTTGTTTAACAGTGATTTTTTGTATAAATTAGTAAATGTCATCCTCAGCAGGTGTTTACTTGGGGGACTTAGAAAGCACCTGTGAATTACTGAAATTTAACTTCCCTCTACCCTTTCTCCTTCAAATTAGTAGTTCAAATACAGTCAAAAAATTTTAGCAGATTTTTCGTTGCCAACTTGTTCACTACCCTTGATGAATACGAAAAGTACTGTACTGCAACTGTAACACTAAAATAAGAGAACTGATGTCTCTTCTTTCCTTCCTTTTCTTTTCTTTTCTTTCCTTTTTTGCTTCAGGAATGACTGGCAATTACCTACTAACAAATCCTCTTCTTCGACCCCACGGCACTAACAACCCCTATAACACATTGCTCGCTGAAACAGTTGTATGTAATGCCCCTTCAGCTCCTGTATTTAACTCACCAGGTGTGCTTATACTTATGAATAAAACTACCTTTCTTTGCTGCTAAACAGAGCTCTGGTCTTTGCCCTTTCTCTAGAATATTCATGTTGCCATGTATTTATTATTACATCCATAGTCTCTCAATTGAAAGAGAATGGTATTGAGCATGCCAGGCTTCTAAAACTGCACTATATTATAGTAAACATTCAGTCATGACAGTATTTACCAATAATTATCCATGTTTTTGACACAGGTGGCATAAATCTTAATATATTATTACAGGACTGACATCACATGGTCCGCGAGCCCATCTTCAAGATTTATATCACTTAGAGGTATCCGCTCTATGTAATATTCTGTTCAGTTGACTCTAAAGCTTGCCGACAGAATTTGCTTTTGGAATGGATTAGCTAATAAAGATCATTGGATGCCTAGCTATAGAAAACGGCATCCAGCATTATCCATGTAACCACACTATAGTATAGTGCAGCTTTATGGTGGTTTTTCTTTTTTTCTTAAAATAGCTTTGAAAATAAAGTTAATATCAGTCAGTTTATACCTATAGTTGTGTTTGTTTGTTTTTTAGTTGGGGGAGGGGGAGAGATTGTCACTAACCCATCCGGTATTACTGTGTTTTCTAATAGCTTATTTTTTTAAAAGCATATATATTTAACAGAAATTTTCAAGGTTCTGGTAAAAGTTACTGCTGCTAAATTACTGCTAGCATATAGTCTTTATTTGTGATTGATATTTACCACTAAATTTAACAAAGAACTTTGTTTCTGTTTTTTTTTCCTTGAAATTCTATTTTAACGTAACTGCAGCTTTTCTTTTCATTCTCTTGTTTTTCTCACTTTCCTTATGCTTTCCTCTAGCAACCTACAGAGAGACAAGTATGGGAGTAAAACTTAACTTTGCCTATCAAATGTAAATTTTTTCAGCATGATTTTTAACCGGCACAATTAAAACATAACTAGCAGTCATGACGTAGACTCAGCGGGCAAGTGGTTCACAATTTGCAACTAAAACGTTACCAAATTCAAACAGTACATCTGTCTGTACTGCCCTTTCTCAACAACAGAGGTCTGTAGCAAACGCTGTCCATACTTAAGTATACGCAATGCTGAAATAATTTGCTTTTTAAAGCCCGAGGTACTGTCACCCCGAATGCTGAATAATTGACTTATCATTTCTGCATTCCCACAGTCATCTTGCTACAGGCTGTGGAAAGTCTTCAAGTGAATTACCTGAACTTGGGCAGAAAATTTGCCTCTTCCAAACCAGTCAAAGATGTGCTTAAATCTGCAGTATGTCATAGAAAACACCTCCTGTTTTACCTAGTATATATGTTTATATTTATTAAGCAATAATAAAAAGGAAAAAGAAAAAAGATCAAACCTCTACAGAGGAAACAAATGCTGGCAAGTGATCCACCATGTAACTTAAAGCCCCAGCAGTTTTCCAGTGGTGGATCTTATAAAGACTGTGGTGCACATAAGAACTTATAAAGCTAGAGAATTGTGTCAACCAAGCTAAAGGAAGCCTTACAAATAGCTCTCAGAGCTTTATTTTGTTATATGTGGAGCATGATATTAATTGGCCTGTCAGTTTCTTGAATGTAGAAGTTGGATGAGAGTTTTTTTAAAAAATAACATGAGTGACCAACAAATATAATCACCCCATTTTCTCATTTTCTACTAATGATAATTTATCAAACAATTATCATATATTTATTGGTCATGACATTGAGTTTTCTAGGATAATCTGCAGCTTTAAGAGTGGAGTGAGCACTAAGAAGGGAAAGTTCCTATTTTTTCAAGAATTAAATTTTTTTCCTAAACTCCTCCAAGCCTTGCATACAATGCAGCAGCCTCACAGTGGTCAGTTTCATTTCAATAACCATCATTTCATTCTTTTTTTTTTTCCAGACCTATCTGTAGACAAGTGATTTTATTTTTTCTCTAGGATTTTGAGAATGAATAACCCAACTTCCCATGGTGCAGATCATTTAATTTTCTCTATTTTTTTTCCCATTTGCCTGAAAAGCACTGTGATGTCCTAGTTTACATGTTTATGTGTCTGTAGAAAAATACAACTCTGATTCAAAGAGAGCATGTTACCGTATTTTTTTTCTTCCTAAACCTCTTTTCATATCTTCAGCAGACTTATCCAATCTTTCATTCCTTTAGAGATAAACAATATATTAGCCAAGGCTAACACCCTTTTCCCATTCCATAGTGAATATTTATTCTTGGTTTAATTTCTGTGACCCATACTTAAGAAATCTCTAACATTTCTGCATTTAACCTCCATGCCCACAGTGTCTGTGGGCCAGTCTCGTGCAGTAGACTGCAGGTTCATTCGGTGCTGTCACTGTGACTGATGCAGACTGCAGGGCTGCAGGCAAACACCTTGACCATTAGGAGCCTGGGGCCATGGCTATTAGAGTACTCATTTCCAAAGTACATATCAAAACAATAAGAACTATTAAACCAAAACGGGAAAGGCTGCTATTGCTGGTAACCTAATTTGTTGAACCCTTGCTCTGACTAAGTTGCTGAGAAGCTTAGAAATTCTTCATCATGTTACAATAAATCATTTTACTTTCTTTTATATATCAGCTACTCTTAGGCCAGATAGCCTGAGCAGACAGACATGATGTGAGTTGTCCAAAGTGAGTCATTCCACCTGCTGCCTGTCATGTTGTTGGATGGTGCTTGTGGGCCCCTGGCCCGGTCCGTATGAGAAATGGCTGTCTTTGTTTAACATGAATTCTTTGTATCTGTCCATATTTTTCATTCTTTTTTTTTAAATTTCATCTCCAGAAAAAAAGGAAATGTTAGATGTTGTTTAAAAAAAGTTGCTTGCCACTTACGTGGGTTTGTGTTGTACATTTGCCTTTGGTTTTCGTATGTGACTTATTTCTTTTTAATTTAGTGTTGTTTAGGACAAATTATGTTAATTTTATTTTTATAAATCATAGTCTCGTACTTTAAAATGCAATTGTCAATAATGAATTGCTTTGCATTAACTATGCAAGGGCATGGAGTGAAGTCTTTTTTTGTGCCAGAGATTTGACCCAAAATCGATTAACTACTGTCTCCCCGAAATTGATCAAGTAATACTCAGTATGCCATCTTCCTTCCCTGGAAAACAGAATTATTCTTTCACACGTTTTCGTATTAGATATCTAAGGGGGTGCAACTGTTTACAGTTGGGAATGCGGGAAAGCCTGGCACTTTCCAAGTGTCCGCTTTCAAATACAACTTTGTCCTGAACGACATTAAAAAGTTTTGTGCCAAAGAGTTAATGATTTTTGGAGGAAGGATCAGCGGCAATAATGGAAACCCCGTTGTCTGTTTCAGGACATTCACTGAACAATGCCAGGGATACAAGTGCCATGGATACTCTACCGCTAAATGGTAATTTCAACAACAGCTACTCACTGCGCAAGGGGGACTACACCGACGGCGTGCAGGTCGTGGACTGTGGACTAAGTCTGAATGATACCGCTTTTGAGAAAATGATCATTTCAGAGCTAGTGCACAACAACCTACGGGGCAGCAGCAAGACTCACAACCTGGAGCTCACGCTCCCAGTCAAACCTGTGATTGGCGGGAGCAGCAGCGAGGATGATGCCATCGTGGCCGACGCGTCCTCTCTCATGCATGGCGACCACGCAGGACTAGAGCTGCACCACCGAGAGCTGGAGGCCCCGCTCATCCCTCAGCGGACTCACTCCCTTCTGTACCAGCCGCAGAAGAAAGCGAAGCCCGAGGGCACGGACAGCTACGTCTCCCGGCTGACCTCTGAGGCCGAGGACCACCTGCAGTCGCCCAACAGGGACTCTCTTTACACGAGCATGCCCAACCTCAGAGACTCTCCCTACCCGGAGAGCAGCCCGGACATGGAGGAAGACCTGTCTCCCTCCCGGAGGAGCGAGAACGAGGACATTTACTACAAGAGCATGCCCAACCTGGGGGCTGGCCACCAGCTCCAGACGTGCTACCAGATCAGCAGGGGCAACAGCGACGGGTACATCATCCCCATTAACAAGGAAGGCTGCATCCCCGAAGGTGACGTGAGAGAAGGGCAGATGCAGCTGGTGACCAGCCTTTAATAGCTCAGCCGGGGAGGTCCGAGGGCCACCTGCGAGTATTCACAAAGCGCGGCCCGTGGGCCCCACGCAGACTCTGCCGCACAGACAGCCCTGATGACCTGTGGTTCCTCCCGTGTAAAAAAAAAGATGACTGAACCTTGCCGTTCTGTGAATTTTTATAAAACATACAAAAAAAACTTTGTATATACACAGAGTATACTAAAGTGAATTATTTGTTACAAAGAAAAGAGATGCCAACCAGGTATTTTAAGGTTCTGCTGCTGTTTAGAGAAATTGTGAAGCGAGCAAAACGCAACTTTCCAGCCATTTTACCGCAGCAGTTTGCGAACTGAATTTGTAAATATGGCTGCACCATTTTTTTTGTAGGCCTGCATTGTATTATATACAAGACGTAGGCTTTAAAATCCTGTGGGACACATTTACTGTACCTTACTGTTCCTGACAAGACTTGGAAAAGCAGGAGAGATGTTCTGCAGCAGAGTGCAGTTCACTGCAAATCTTTTCCATTAAGGCAAAGATGGAAACCATGTTTAACCACTAGCAATCAAGCCACAGGCCTTATTTCGTATGTTTCCTCAACTGTACAATGAACTATTCTCATGAAAAAAAAAAAAATGGCTAAAGAAATTATATTTTGTTCTATTGCTAGGGTAAAATAAATACCTTTGTGTCCAACTGAAATAGAATTGTCATTAGAATAATTTTAAAGAGTTTGAAGAAAATATTGTGAAAAGCTCTTGGTTGCACATGTTATAAAATGTTTTTTCTTACACTTTGTCATGGTTCTGCCCATTGTCACTTAGTTTCCACTGTATACAAGTGTTCTGCTTTGACATGTTAGTTTTATCCTTCCATTTAAATTCCTTATTGCCAAAAGTTCTATGGGGAGAAAAGTTTTTGAAGCCAGTTACGCCATGCCTTGCACAACCGTGGTGAAATCTAGAAAAGATTGTGTGTCGCCCCTCCGTTTATTCTTGAGCAGAGGGCAGAGAGGGCACTGGGCACTTCTCACAAACTTTGTAGTGAACAAAAGGTGCCTCTTCTTTTTTAAAATAAAATAAAAATAAATATTACTCTTCCATATTCCTTCTGCCTATATTTAGTAATTAATTTATTTTATGATAAAGTTCTAATGAAATGTAAATTGTTTCAGCCAAATTCTGCTTTTCTTTTCATCCCTTTGTGTAAACCTGTTAATAATGAGCCCATCACTAATATCCAGTGTAAAGTTTAACACGGTTTGACAGTAAATAAATGTGAATTTTTTCAAGTAGTTAACGTGCACTTTTATGTATGATACACAATTGGCTTTAACACATTGGCCCTCTCCCACCCCTCCCCCTTGGATATATTTAGATCCCTTTGTATTATAATCCATGGATATGGAGAAGAATACAGTTAAGTTGCTGTATGGCTTTATATGCTAAAAAGTATATAATATATTTGTATTCTGATTATCCATTACCCGTGCTCACAATTTGGCCAGTAAGTTTCAACAAAGAATCATACTGAAAGCTTTGTATTTGTTGGATTGCACCAGAACTTAAAAAAATAATAATGAAAAAAGGGGGGATTGCAAATTGTACAGTCAAATTGAACATCATAAAAAAAAAATTTGATTTTTCAGCACTATTGAGAAGAAATTCCTAAAACATACTTTTACAGTGTGAGGATTATAAGTATCCCTATAAGGGAGCTCCAAATGACAATATTTGTTATCATGGAAAGGTTCAAAAATCATAATTGAATCTCAACAAGTAGATGTTTCCTGTCCACATCATAAGCGTTTATACCAAATTCCTCTACAGCTTAGTGGTTCTCCCCCGTGCTCCCACCAAGTTAGAAATCACTTTATTTTATGTGGACACACTTAGTCATGCCTGTTGAGTTTAAAAAAGAGTAATGAGAAAAAATGTTCAAGTATATATTTATATATCTAAATGTGGCTATAATAAGGTAGACACTATATAATAAAGGATCAATATTTAATAGTAGGGTAACAATGAAGGAGTGTATTCACATGTAGTTACCTAACAAGTTGGAGATTGACTATAAGACATTATATTCATATTCAAACAGATACAGTTCTCTGAGAGGAATAGTCATATTTCTTTGGCTAAAACTCTTCAGTCATTTACAAAATTTTATTTGCTAGAAGGAAGTATTATATAATCAAACATGTTAATTTTCTATTTTATGCTTTTTTCCTTTCAAAGCCTGGAACTATACAGTGTTGTGTGATATGTACGTCCCAGTATACAAACTGAGTAGGATTAGGTTGGTTCAGTATTGAATTACCAATTTTTTTTAAAAAAAAAAAAACAAAGATAGCATTGATTATTCAATTAGTGCTATTTCTCTTGAAGCAGTTCTTAAAACTGGTATGATGTGAACAAGTATATGGTACATAAATGGTTAATCTCTTTAGAAAAAGTAATTTACTATGAGTCTTTATATTAGAGAATAGAATCTGAAAGCTATCATTCATCTTTGCCACCAAAAAAAAAATTGTCTTTAAAACTGATTTTTTTAAAAAAACACACATATAAATGTTGCCTTAAATTCCATCTAGGCTTCTTCTTAGTACAAGTTAGTTTCTTAAGTTTAAAATTATTAATCTACTGTCTGACGCATTACTCTGTTTATTAGCCCAGTAGGTTCTTTGGGTCTGCCCAGACTCCACCTGGATATACAATTTCTACATCCTTGATTGTTTCTCTTTGTGATAGTCACAACTGTGAACTTTTATAAAGTCACGTTATTGTACCTCTTCCCAGGGACAGTTACTCTACTGGTCTGTTAATAAGGAATGCTTGTTAACATTGGCTTTAGCTGTAGCTTCATACCGGTTAATTCAGACTGACTTATTTTAAAATATAGGCCTGTGTTTACTCTATTTACAAAAGAAAACAACTATATATATTCATCTTACAGGCTTTTAAAATCATTTATGTGGAAAAGAACCCATCCATACAAGTGTAAAATTACTTAAATATGTTGTCAGTTACAACTCATCCACGTTTACTTGAGGGTAGTTCCATGTAATATTTTAACCAGTATGAACAACTGGTTTTAAAGTAAAGGAACAATTATTTGACAGAAAATTCCCATCACTATTCTCTGCCCCCAAAAAAAGCATCATGCACAAATTCATTACCAAATTTCAAAGAAATATTCATGTGTACTTATTATATAACTGTTTTCAGGACCCTGGCTTTATGTATTTATTTAAATGAAAAAGGAGAAAATGTACTTTTCCATCAATTCAACTTTGAACCTCAGGCTTCAAACTGACCTTTATGATGCTCTCATGGGATAGAATGTTTTGTAAAGAACTTGAACTCACTAAGAATTTTATTGTGGTTATAACCTAAGTAGAAAAACTTGAAAGAATGCATACAAGTTGAATTTTTGTAATGAAAACAGCTCTTCGTATTTTACTGATACTGAAATTTTCTTTAAAGACAGTTATTCCTGCAGTGTTTTACAAATAAAAAAAAACTACCTGTGTTCCAGATATTATTTCTCTTTCCATGAAATTTTTGCATTAACTCTCAAACATCAGTATGAAAAGGTACTGACATGTTGAATGTAGATGAGGATTGCTTCACAGGGTAATAAAATTAGGGTGCTTTTTGGTGAAAATGCTTTATCACATGCTAACTGCTTCAAGCTGATTTTGAGCAGTCCTTAAATAGCTGAAGGATGAGTGAATGGTTCTGGGTTTGGGGATTAATTCATGGCTGCCTTAATTATCATTTGAATGGTATGGAATGGGAATTTTCTATTATGTCACTTTGAGTCTCCCAGTGATCATAGAAACACATTAATTAGCCAAAAACTTGAATGTTTAAGAATATCACGTTTTCTAACCGACATGCACTTGATGCATATCACGGGTGCTCTGTTCCAAAATGTATGGGACTGATGGAAGCTCCTGGATGTTATCCAAGTTCAACTCAACACACTGTGCAGCCTGCGTTCAAGGCCAGGGTAACATATCTCTGTCAGAGGGCATTAATAATAAGCTGAAAGAGCACCATGTAATTAGGCTAATTAAGTGAACTGTAAGTGTTTTTCAAATATTGGCAACAGACCACCCCTCATCTCTTAACGGCCTCTGGAGTCTTCATCCTTTCCCTGATGGCATTACTGTTTCCTGAGTGTGCAGTTTCTCAGAAGGCCTCAGAAGTCAGTTCGATTTTTAAAGACATTTTAACTGGTAAAATTTTTCTGAATTAATGCATTCCGAAATGCTATTGGGTATCCTGGCTTTTAATGTTATACAGATCATGGTTTGAAATAAGAAATAACAAAACACCAAAATCTTTATCTGCTTTGGGAAAAGAAAAAATACTGCCCCATGAATCTTTCACCCATTTCTCTGTTATGTGCTTCTGAAACTCTAAGACCAAAATCTCTTAGAAATGTTTTAAAAGCATAGTTAATTTCAAGCAAATAAATGTTGTGTGAGCATAAGAGACTAGTGATGATCAATTTTTGAATAGTTTGTTGAATATTTTTACATAAGCATTTCAAAATCATATGTCAGAACCAAGCTTTTTAAAAAGTGTTTTGGCAGTCACAGCCACATGGCTTTCTCAGTTGATTTTACTAGGCAAAAAATGACTGATCTTTTGATACTCTATTAAAAAGGCTGACAGCTACCATATAGAACACCCAGCAACAATAATGATAGAAATGTTGATTAGATTGAAAGATTCACTAAATGTTTTTCAGCTGAAATATCAATCTTTATAAATAGACTAGAGGCCTGATGCATGAAATTTGTGCAAGGGGCTCGGCCCTTGTAGCCCCAGCTTCATCCGGAAGGATGTCCAGTCTAATTAGCATATTATCCTTTTATTATTATAGATGGCATTTAAACCAAAACATAGCAGTAGCACACAGTAAATTCTTCTAAAACTATAATAAAGGAGCTACAAAACTAGATGTCTAATTTTTCAAAGGAATTGCAAACTAATTTTGTCCCCTTTACTAACTTTACATATTGCAACAAGAATAAAAGTACTAGCACCTACCACTTCATAGGTGCTTGAAATATGTCAGGCTCTATACCAAATGTTATCTTCCTTATTGTACTCAATCCTTTCAACAATGCTCTCAGAGGGGTACTCATTATATACTTACGCAAATTAGAAAAATAATTTGCTCAAGGTCTCAGCTGGGGGGTGGCCGAGCCTACACTAGCATGATGATTGTTTGGCTAAGAGTTTGAGCATTGAACCAACATATGTCACTTCTGGTTTTACTGGTAGTTCCAAGAATATTCCTTACACTTCATATACTTTCTGCTGGTACTTTAGTCAGAGAGGTTTTGTCTTGAGTCTATAGAATTGTAAAGTAAAATGAAGTGAAGAAGTCAGTCATTGCCCTGGTTGGTGTGGCTCCATTGGTTGGAGCGTTATCTGGTACACTGAATAGTTTTGGATTTGATTCCAGGTTAGGGCACATACCCAGGTTGCAGGTTTGATCCACAGTTTGGACACTCAGAAAGCACCCAATCGATGTTTCTCACATCAATGTTTCTCTCCCTCTCTCAAAAATCAAGTTTTTAAAAAGTCAGTTATTAAAGAAGTCATTGTGTTTTAGAAGAAGATAGACCTCTGGTAAAAGATAATCTATTTACCTCAAATCTTAGCAAAAGCAGGCCCTTTAGCTGGATGGCAGTGGAATGTAAAGTTTATTGGTTAATGATTTGTCCCCTTTGAAAAGAACATAAACAAAAGTTCATCATGAGGGAGTTGTAACAGGGAGAAAAAAAATCAAAGATTTTGATTCAGGATGTTGAGTTTCTAGTCCTCATCTGCCCAATAATATAATCCTGGCTTACCCCGTTAGCAGTGTGATCAACAACCACAAAAAATGAGAAATAATTTATTTCAGTCTGTGCTTTTTATTTTCCTTCATGTCCAAGCCATACAACAGTGAAAAAGTCACATGAAAAGTCAAAATTTTGAGTTTCTTAAATTTTTTTAAAAGTTAATATTGTTTTAAATGTAAATGATGGGTGTGTGTGTGTGTTTCAGTATTTAGGAATTTTCAAGTTCATAATTTTGTCTTTAACATTTGTCTAGAGACCTTTTTCCTCTGAAAAGTGAAAAGTTTGAACTAAACAATGTTGTAGTTTATTTTTTCCAATAAGTGTCCTGTAGAGTCCCAGAGTTACATGGCGGGGGTGGGTTGGCCCCAGGCGGCGGGGGGGGGGGGGGAGGGGGGGTGTGGAGGCGGTGAGGACCGGGCGGGGGGGAGGGGAGGGCTCAGAAAGGCAAGGTGTTTAAGGCTTCCCTATGAATTAAGTTGTTGTAAATGTAGTCTACTTATGCTGAGCTTTGTGAGTTATTGCATTAATTCTCAAAATTGAAAGGAACCCGTACCAGAGTACTTCAACATAGCCAACTACAAAGTGGTGCCTGGGAACTGCAACTTAGCTTCATGCCTGAGCCCAAGCACTTGAGCACTGCTTAATTCTGTCTCTGGGAATAGTGGGCGCCTAGAGCCTCCAGGGCCCCCAGGAGCTCTGCAGCCATCAGAGAGCAGCAGAAAGCCACATGCACTGATTTTCTAGGGAACTGCTCATTATGTGGCTGGCCCTGGCGGACCAGAGGAAAGGGAGAGTCTGGGGACATGAGTCTGTGTGTAGTGGCCGCTGTCCAAGGTGGTCACTGTCTCTTCTCCCGGCCAGGGCACCTGAGGACCCTGAGTCTGAATGGCCTTGTTGGTGCTGCTCACTTTGGTCTTGGCTCCTGCCTGTCTTCCTTAACCCTTTAATCTCCTCTATTTCTTTCCCCTTCAAACTCTTTGGTTTTCTTTTTCTCTTAATTTTCTCCTTTAAAAAATTATTTATTTGATTTAAAAAACCGTTTTAGTTCTTAATCATATCTACTTTTATGTGTCATCTTGTCATTTAATGGGTTCTAGTCTTTTTTCTTACTAAGGTATATGCAGATGAAATCAGACAACCAATTAAGCAGAGACGGGTTGAATCATGTGTGAGTGTTTATTCTGATAATGCCAGCAGTATGGGAGAGTAGCAGGTCGTCCACAAAATACTTCTCTGCCACCCCCATAAGCCAGATGCTTACATAGGGTAGGACAAAGATTACATGGGGAAGTAGGCGAAAGGAATAAGAAAGGGTATAATGGTTACAGATTACAGGCAATGGAGGGTGCTGGGGCAGGACTCCATTGTTTAAGCAACAAGGTTGTTAATCTTTCCATGATAATAGACAGTTCTCTGATGCAAATGGACCACATTCCAAGGTTGACTCCCAGGTCCAAGGTTGACTGCCAGGTACCTGGGGCATGCAGCTCCACGCCAGATTAGAAAGTGCTTTCTCCAATCATGGTGAACAGACCATGCTTAATATTTCTTATAAGTAGTAGCTTGTCTCCAATATTCTATTTCTGTCCCTAACACAGGGTGGGGCAAAAGTAGGTTTATAGGTTTTCTGTGGAAAATAATACAAGAATAAACTGTTTTGCATACTCACAACTGTAAACCTACTTTTCCCCCACCCTGTATTTTAGTCTGCGGATTTCATCTTTCATGTCATTGTCTTCTGACTTCATATGCTTTTTAAAAAATCTCATTTAATTTGTATTTTATTTTTTAGTCCTGACCTTAACATCTTTATTGGGATATAAGCTTGTTTATATTTAAATTTCTCCTAATTCTGCTTATTTTCCTCTGCCCTTCACATTCTTTTAAAAACAAACAAAATCCCTCTGTTTCTTATTAATTTGTTTTTTCTTAACTTTCTTTTTCAACAGTCAGCAAGAGTCAAGCCACAAAGAGGGTGGCATTGAAAAAGATTCTCCAGTGTTTCAATCCTACTTCTAATTCTTACATATTTATCCCAATTTTCGTGTTCATTTGATATGATAAGATAGACATAAATAATTTAATGAAGTTGAGGTATAATGGTGCTGGAAACTTTAGATTCACATAGACATAGGGTTAAGCCTTTGCTCTCTGGCAGGCAAAGTACTTAACCTCTCTCAAATTATTCTCTCCTCCGTAAAATTGGAATCAGCCTACCTTGCCAAGGGTTGCCGGCAGATTAGAAGTAATGTATGTAAAGTGCCTCAGTGCAGCCTTGCACATGATAGGCACTCGGTGGATAGTAGCTTTTTTTCTTTAGGAAGCTATTTTGATTGGCATAAACATCTCGTGACTTTAAGTTGCAGAAAAATAATCAGTCATCAGGACTTCAACTGGATTGTCATTATCTGCCGCAAGTCATGTGGCCAGGTTACATCAGTGACACTTTTATGAACGATGTGCCGCCAACCACAGCCTCCCGCCTACCAGGAAGGCGGGCTTCCTGCAGCGATCTAGGTTAATGAGAGCAAAGGGGAGCAGGCCTCCGAGCCTCCTTCTGGAATATTAATTTAGCTAATTAAAACCATTTATCTTATGCAGAGAAGTGTGTCAGTTAGTGTCTCCACTTCTCTTCTTTCTCTTTTCCTTCTTTTGGCCTATTCTTTCCTACATAGCAATAGACAAGACTCTTGCTTTGTTTGTTAGCTTTCTTATCTAACAAACATTGGTTGAGTCTCTACTATTTGTTTTATGTATCAAAATAGGTGATGGAACACAGACATAAAGGATGTTCTTGCCTTTGAATTGATAATGTTATGACTAACACGTATCAGTTGCCCACTGTTTGCTACGTTCTGTATTTAAACCCTCATGAACATAAATTTATTTTAAAAATTCTAGTACTTGGAACAATCCCATAGCATTATAACTATTATCACCTGCCTTTTATAGGGGAGGAAACAGGCTTAGCAAGGTGAAGTAGCCTGCTGGGGATTAACAATTGAGTAAGTGGGGAACTTGAGAGCCAAGTGCCTAAGGACCTTGAAATGATACCGAAACATATTGACAAGGATAGTTACAACCCCATCAGATAAAGGCTTAACCACTGTGAGATCACAAAGGAGAGTGATGGATTGAAAGGAACACTAGAAAGGTTTTACTGAGGAGATGGTGTTGGAGCTGGGTTTTAAAGGATAAGTAGAAGTTTTCTGGAAGAACAAAGTACAGATTTCAGAGAGGAAGGGAGAGGGAGAGACAGAGAAACATCAATGATAAAAGAATCATAGATCAGCTGCCTTCTGCACACCCCACACAGGATTGAGCCAGCAACTGGGCATGTGCCCCGATGGGGAAGTGAACTGTGACCTCCTGGTTCATGGGTCAATGCTCAACCACTGAGCCACTGGGCACTAGAAAGATTTTCTTCAAGAGCACTGAGTTTGTAGCAGGCCCTGTTCTAAGTACTTTACATCACTTTGTGTAATTCTCAGAACAATCCCATGAGGTAGATCCAATAGCTGTCCTCATGGCCATATTTTATAGATGAGGCTGCTGAAGCCTGGAGACCAGAAGTACTCTGCCTTATGGACTACAGTTAGTAAACAGAGAGGGCAGGGTTCCAATCCAGGCAGTTTAGCTTCAGAGTCTGTGCACGTGACCACAGCGCTATGAAGGGTAAAATAATAAAGAATACCGCAGAGACAGGGCTGGTCTGGCTAGGAAGTTGGGAAAGGCCTCCTGAGGAAGGCTGTCTGAGTTGGAGACCTGAATAGGGGAGAGGAGGTGTTTGTTGAATTTCTGGGGAGAGAACATCCCAAGCAGAAAGAGGAGCAAGTAAAAAGGCTCTGGGTTGGGGATGAACTTAGCATGTTTATAGACAGAAAGAAGAGAATGGAGGGAAATGAGGCTTTAGCCAAGAACAGGTTGGGAGCTGTAGAGAGATGGGTTGGAATATCACCTTCAACACATACTAGATGTGTTTCTCCTGTGTTGCTGTTTCCTATTCAACTGCATTGGTCTCTTCTTTGGAATAAATGTGGTGACCCACATAAACCTTAGAATAACAAGGCAAGTAGCAAGTGTTCAAAACTTGGTTTCTCCTTGTTCATGCTTGGCCATGCCATCCCTATCCCGTTGCAATGGTGTAACCAAGAACTGCCAGAGGTCAGTAGCTTGTAAAAGAATGACTGACAAATTGTCATATAGTTTCTTCTCTGCTCCTGTTTATTACTGATTGCAAATCGTCAACTGGGGTTTGGAGCTACCGTGAAGGGGATCTCAGAATCCTCTCCACGCTCAGGGAGCGGAAGTGGCAAGGGCCCGAGTGAAAGAAGAGGGCAGAAAGAGCAGGAGGCTCAGCGGAACTTTCCAGGGACTCCTCTGAAGTCCAGAGCTGAACTGCCTGGAATGCTAGACAACCATCCAGGTGCATTTCAAATGCAAGAACTGCCTCTGTTTGAATTCGTTCTTACTTTTGAGACAGGAGGCTCTGCACTGTTTCAAGGTGAGACAATGTTATGTGCTGCTCAGCGGATGAGACTGTACTAATTATATGCCTCCTTGATTATTGTTCTGCAGACTGATTATAACCATATTCAAGACATTTGTAGATCATAGTTCCTGGACACTTCTATATGTTAGCAAATCAAGTATGATTTATCCCTGGAATTATTGGTTAGGGACGGCTTCTTTTTTTCAATGCATGTTCTCTCTAGCTTATAATTTTAATTAGTGCTCGCTCCCAATTCACACCGAGAATAGGGACATCACTCCCTCGCAGATGCACAGCCTCAGCGGGTAAGGCAACTTTGACTTTCGCGTTCAGATTCCTTAATCGATACTGGATGTAAGATGAGGGAAACTGCTGCATTAAAGTTACAGTGCAGCAGCCCTTCAATTTAGGAGGTGAATTTGAATTAGATGACTGATAGGCAGGGCTGGATTTGACAGTCCAGGGTCCTTATCTCCCAGGCCTAATTCTGGGTAGAGATCATGCTCTTCTTGCACCCGATCCAACTGCAAGTAACTAGGCCCCATGCTGGAGACGATCCATGCAGCTGGGAGACTTTGAGGCCAGTTTTCTCTGCTGCTTGCTGCTTTGTGAGACAATGGCTTGCAGCTGTCATTGCTGTGCTATTGTAGCAGCATTTGCTGCTCAGACTGTCCCTCGTCTTCCCTCATCCATACAGGGACATGGTATTTTCTGCCTTTTCTCTTTTCCATTGAGGGAGGTAAACAGGAGCTTTCTTGGATGTCCTGTCTTATGGCCAAGGCGAATGTCTGTGCACGAGGGAAGTACAATTACTTCGTAAGAATGTAAAATAACTATCAGAAAAAGCTGCTTTGAATTTCTGATTACCCTCTTTCCACCGGAGATAATATTGCATTGTTTCTTGAAAGATCCAGTATCCTGAACAAGATAATTATATTCCTCCTAACACTCAAGTTGAATTTTCCTTCCGTGAAATACAAGAGAGCTCCCTATTTTTAAAAGATTCGAGTTCAAATGTAATCACTTTGTCTCTGAACTTCAAGTGAAATTTAATTATCATCATCTTGACATACATAGACTAATATACAAACAGTGCCATTGAGAGCAGAAAATTGAGAATGTGCTGAAGAAAATAAAGAGCTGAGGGGAGTTTGACAGAAGTTTGGAAGTTTCAAGAATGCAATCTGTTTCAGCAAGTTCAAGCTCTTCTTAAAAATGCGCTTGGTATTCAAATACAATATCGCTTGGCAGTTGCAATATGAATATTTAACAGTAACAGGTTGATGCCGTTTAAATGATCCTGGGCCTGGGTTTAATAGAATTTTGTAAGGAAGATTACTTTCATGAAGTGAAAAGAGGTGTTTGAAATGAAGTAGACTGAGGATAGTCTACTTGGAGAGTATCAAGCTTGATACTCATAGAGTTGAGTTTGACCATAGAAAACCAGTATAAATTTTGCCCTAAATGGAGGGCAACTTGTTTTACTCAAAGTCCACTGGTTTAAATGTTAATCTCATAGAAACATCAATGATAAAAGAGAATCATTGGTCAGCTGCCTCCTGCCTGCCCCACACTGGGGATTGAGCCCGCAACCCACAGTATGCTCCAACCAGGAACTGAACCATGACCTCCTGGTTCATAGGTCGATGCTCAATCACTGAGCGACGCCTGCCCAGCTGGATATTGTTTTATACCTTTGTTCACATAATTTATTTTTTAACCAAGAAATGGAATGGAATCATACTGTGTACATTGTTCCATAATTCTCTCTTAAAAATATGTTATCACTAATCATCATTATTACCATCATGAGCATTACTACTTATTGAAATACGTGTACTTTTAGGGAGGTATCATTATACCTATTTTCCAGATAAAGAAACTGAGGATAATAGATGTTAAGTAAATTGTGATTTAGAACAATTTTAACCAGGCTTTATAGAATCCAAACTTAATTTATGTCAATAAATGCTTATTTTTTTTAAAGTTAATATCATCTAAAAAGACCCTTGTAGAAACATCCAGAATAATATTTGATCACATATTTGGGCATCGTGGCCCTGCCAAGTTGGCACAGAAAGCAGGCTGGTGGTTGTCAGAGGGGAGAGGGATTGGGGGACTGGGTGAAAGAGGTAAAGGGATTAGTAAATTCAGATTAGTAGTTATAGAATAGTCTCGGGGATGTAAAGTACAGCATGAAGAATATAGTCAATAATATTGTGATAAATATGTATGGTGCCAGGTGGGTACTGGAAATATCAGGAGAATACTGTGTAAAGTATGTGATTGTCTAACCACCATGCTGTACACCTGGAACCAATACAAAATAATATTGGAAGTAAACTGTAATTGAAAATAAGTAAATTGTAAAAAATTATCTTAGTTGTTGATAGGTTTTTACAATCTCTCTACATTTAATTTGAGGTATTTTCAAAGTATTATTCCATTCTCCCTGTTTGGTTTTATACTTTTAAAATATTTTAAATTTTAGGATTTTTCATATTAGAATCAATAATAATTGCCGCATAATGGACTCAGATTTTAGGAATAAAATGCTAATTAGCTGATGATCTGGGGGTATGGGTAGAAAAAAAAACTACTCACAATGAAATTAATTTAATTGAAATAGAGGTCCCACTGCCCTTCCCTTTCTTTGTCTTCTTTATGCAATAACTCACCAAGTCTCAGTTTAATTCCTTTTCCATGAAGGAAAATATAAGTAAAATTAGTGTTTATTAAGTGCCTATTATTTGCAAGGCACTATGCTAAGTCCTTAAATACATATTTCAATTCATGTCTTCAATACACCCCTTCTTGTCCATTCCTGTTAGCACATTTTAGCATAGGCCTTGTAATATCAGATCTTCTCGTAGGATGTTCTGCTCCCCTCTCCACTCTCCAATAGTTAGTATATTAACACCAGATGTATTCTTTTCTAAGACAGTGCTCCCTTTTTTTCTATACCTTTGTTTCCCAGTGACAGCAAAATAAAATTTTCAATAAAAGATTCAAGTTCAAAACTTTTTGGCCATCTAAGTTCTCTGTGAGCTGACCCCTTCCAACTAGTTGAACTATTGACATGTGCTTTCCACCCCTGCCCACCCCGCGTTCTCCAGTCCAGCCAGGTTACTGGGTGTCTCATGCTTCCATCTGTCTGAATTCTACCCACCAGCCTGTCTCTGAAGTCTCTCTGTCTTTTAGGCACTATGATCTACAATTTGAAGGACATTTTCTCCATAGTATTCCCGTTTCCAGCAGAGTGCGGAATGCATTCTAAGGACACATTACATATCTGTACATAATGAACATATAAATTAATGAACTTGTTTTTCTGGAAATAGAGGTCTAGATATCTGGACTGATCCCCCCACTAAATACACTTAGAAATGCTAAACAAAATATTTTATGATGTCTTTTACGGTAAAAAGCATTGGTCAGCTAGTCAGAAAGTAAAGCCAAACACTAAGAGAAAGGTGGAACCTATCGGGATGCACTAATGTGAGCTGACCACTGAAACCAAATGTTGCCTCTTCCCTTGAGAGCTGTCACTGAAGCTGGGAAACTGGATCTTCAGTTCCCAGGGGGTATGAAAGCATGGGAATGAATCAGAGGGCCATTGGCAGGGACCTGTCTGAGAATTCATAGCCTCGAGATGGCTCTCCTGTGGGTTTGCACCTCGAATTTATATTGGGAAATCTCAAGTTTACTTTTGTTTTACAGAGGCCCTGCTTACATGAAAGAGTAGTAACAAGTTGGCATTCCCTAAATATGTGTCCCTAAACCATTCGGAATACCAAGGGGTTTTATCATCTAATGTTCAGGCCTTACTTTATCAACAATCTTGAGAACTACACCCAAGTAAAATATCAATTATTTAGTCAATCATTTATGTAACCTACCTACAACTTATATGAAATGGACCCAGAGATCAACTGAAAGCAATTTTTCCTAAATCAGACCCTTGGTCTAGATAATGCCTTAATGTATAACAAGAAATACCATAAAACTCAGGAAAGATTTTTACTTTTTGTGGGAAAAAATAGGTTAAGTCTCTTCTGTGGTGAGATTAAAAAAAATAATAAAGTAAACAAAATCATGAACATTAAAGTAATAAATATAAAAATTGGAATTTGTAAAGTTAAAAAATGTAGGTTAAGAGGTTTGGCTATAGAAAGATTTTATATCATAAGAACCATGAAGGAAAAGAGATAATAAATATTATTAGACCATGTGAAAACATAAAACTATTCATAAAAATAATGTAAAAAGTATGAAACAATCATTATTTTTTTAAAAAAATATATTAAAATACATTCCAGTTTACCAGTATCAAAAAGAAAAACAAAAACAAAACAAACAAAAAAAACTGTTACCAGGGAGAACTGCTCAGTTAGTAAAACTGGCAACTTCAACATCATCGGAAAATATCTAATGAACCTGTGTTACTATTTTTACTAAATTTATAAACAGGGAACCCAGAGTTCTTGATACTATTTTGGCCTTTACAGCTTTCTGTGAGGTGTTTCTGGGCAAGTTCAATGAGGAAGCACAGAGATAATTAGATTGCAGCAGACCCAAAGAAGCTGACATTTATTTAATCTAAGAAAAAGAGGTGCTTAAAACAGTCATGGAATTGTTATTATATCAAAGGGTACTAATTGGTTTCATTTCTACAGAAGAAAGAAAACCAGTAAGCATAGCCTGCAGGATAATTTGTATTACAGCGCAGGTATTTTGGATATTCTGATACACGAGTTGTGCACTAGGTAATGAAAGACAGTTTGGAAATCTTTGTGGATGATATTTAGAAATAGAAGAGATTTTCCTCTATCTCAGATGCTTCTGTTTGAGATAAGAAGCTCTACTAAAAACCTTCCCAAGGATCTCTCTGGAGCTGTAATTCCAAATCTAGACTTTATGTGATACAGTTTTTAAAAAAGCATGGTTTAAATAGATCGCACTGCTTGATAAAACCAACTTGCATGCTCTAGGCTGGACTACTCCTCTCACATTATGGAGTCCATCTACACATGGTGCTTGATTTCTTTTCAAGCGAATGGAGTAAGTTATCTGCCCCACCAAAATAATTCTCTTTGGGGTGTGTTAAAATTAGATATTCTCTCAGGATTTATGTGAAGTGGATTAAGTTAGAGAACAATGTGAAAAATACCTAACATGAGCCTGATCATAGGCAGCACCTCAACAAATAAGACTTGGAACACTAGCAGAAAATATAGTTGAGAGTTGGAGGAAACACACACACACACACACACACACATTCTATATATATTATATCTTCAAATATTCAAAACTGGGCTTACTTTAGTGCTACAAGTACTAATAATTACAATTTTAATACACTTAATGCTTGCAATGTGTCAGACACTTACTTAATCTTTCAATAAGTGTGTTAAGAAGGTATTGTTATTATCCCTTCCTAAGATGAAGACACCAAGGCACAGAGTAAAGAGAAATATAGAGCTGGGAAGGGGACTGGGAACAGTCAGGTTAGAAAAGAGCCTGGGGACAGTGCCAGGGCTGACCACTAGAACCTGAGCAACGGATGAATGATTACTCCAACGTTTGCTGTGAAAGAGAGGGCTAAGGGATGGCCTGGCTAAAGGAACCAGGTAGCCTTGATTGCCTGCCTCATTAGGCTTTTATTGGAGCAGTAGTTTGAGATAAAGTTTACCTTTTAGATACAATCAGTAGGGTAAGTAACCTTGGGAGGACACATGTGTTTGTAGTGTCTTTTAAGCAAGGACACCCAAAAGATTAAGCATAAGGATTCCGGTAAACACCTGGGGGTCTGCTTATGCACAGACTTCTTTGGAAAGGTCAAGGAATAATTAGGGGCACCGCCTTCAGCACTCCCCTAAGTTGGAATTCTGGTAAACAGGGTAGGCGGCCTTCCGCACACTTCCCTTTTCTCAGAATGTCCTTCTTACAAAGTTTCCAACCAAGTCTCAGGCTTCCTCACAGGACAGATGGTGAGATATTTAGGACACTGCGAGCCAAGTTTGTAGTTTATTCTAGGTTGGCCTTGTGAGTTTCTCAGAAGAGGAATGACTAACCACAGGCGTGCTTATTGCATTGTGAATAGTTCTTATACAGTGATGAATAGGTGTTGGAGGTGAGAACTGCAGGCTTGAGAAATTGAAGTAGTTTGGATCTTAGGTAAGAGAGAGATGAGTGGGCATAGAAAGGCAGGCTTTACAGGACTTCATTGCTAATCCTGTGTCAAAGAGAGGGAAAGAGAAGTTTAATATATTTTCTCTTTATTAATTTTAGAAAGTAAGATTGTATTTCATGAACAGTATCTGTACATAGTTGACCATTATTTCTGAAATGCATTAATCAGACAGATCATTAACTTTCCTGGTTTTTGTTTGTTTATTCCAAATTTAAATATCCTGCCAAAAAAACCCAGGTCTCTTAATACATGAAGAATAAAGTTAAGCATATGTTTGAAGTTGTGACAAAATAACAAAGAGATTCAAATCAACCCAGGCAGTTGATGAACTAGATTAGCTCAATAAATGTTTCTTGAATGAACGAGTCAAGCAAATAAGCTGACCATCTTTCCCAGATCATTATGGCAAATTCTTCTAAAGGTCAGGACTTCTTGCCAACTTTTTAAAGTCTAATCAGAAGTTCAAACGACAAAAACGCTAGTTACAAAAACACTAGTCACAGCATTTAGATGCTTCTAACTCCCAGAAAGTATGGGAAGAGAAGAAATTCGAGAATCAGTACTTCCAACTGTACATGCAGCGGAATAACACCCTACACCGGTAGTGTGAGCAAAGAAGAAAGACTCCTTTGCACCTCTTTCCAGCCATTCTGGTTATTCTTGGCATCCCGATCTCTCCACCATTATTCTCTCTCCACCCCCACTAATCTTCTTACCACTCAATTCCATTTTCCGCCCTTCATTCAGTTCCTGCTCTCCTTCATTCTGGAGACACCTCAATTTTCTTCTAATTGCATGCCTGCATGCTTTTCCCTCCTGTGTCTAGAGAGTTTCCCCTGCCTGGATCTGCCAAATACCTTCGCTTATAGCCTTCAAAGATCTCTTTCATTTTTCCTTCCTCCCCATGGCCCATCATACCTAAGTGTGTGTGATATTGAATCTCTCCTTTATTCTAACTTGCTACTTGCTGCTCACCCCACAAAAACCACAACTGCTGAACTCAAACATACTGTAATACTTATTTAGAATGAGCTTGCTTTTTCTCTAGCATCATCCAGGTTGGATAATTCTATTTTTGACCACATTAATGTAGTGTGGTCTGAAATGTAGGCATATAGACATGGGAATTGATTCTATTTAACTCACTTAGAAAAGCATAAACATAGCACAGTGGGGCTAAATGCACTATTAATAAGTCCTGCAGAAATCAGAAATCAGACTAAGGCTGTGTGCAGAATGGCCACATTTAGGCTGTGTATATTTGCGTTTCATGGTGCAAGGTTTGACCCTGGAGATCAGAGATTGGAGGCAAGAAAATGGGAAAATTGCCTGGCCAGAGTGGCTCAGTGGTTGAGTGTGGACCTATGAACCAGGAGGCCGTGTTTGGATTCTAAGTCAGGGCACATGACTGAGTTGTGGGCTCGATCCCCAGTGTGGGAAGTGCGGGAGGCAGCCAAACAGTGATTCTCTCTTATCATTGATGTTTTTCTCTTTCTCCTTTCCTCTCCAAAATAAAAGATATATATATATTTTTTAAAAATAAAACGGGAAATAAAAAAGGTAGAAATCACACACTTCATGAAACTACACATAGTAAGCCTGCCCCTCACCCCGATGAGAATGGGTTGGCTCTCTCCATACGGCACTGTGGTTCAGGCTGCTGTCCTGATTTCTTCGCATACGCTCTCCCCTCTGCTTCATTAGCTAATCACAGAGCAGGAGCCGTTCCGCCAGCATGCACTGTTTCTTCTCACTCTGCAAGTAAAGCTAACACTCACTGCTTAATCACTTTCTCTCAACAGGTAAGGATCATAAAACAGTGGGGAAAATGACAAAATTTAGTGCACCATTTTCTGTGTTAGGAGTCAGGCATTAACTTTTTCTTTGACATTCAATCACTTACTGTAGCACAGCAAGAAACTCAAGCAGGTGCGACCTCAGCATCCTCCGTCCTGAAATAGAATAAGGAGTATCCTCCCGGTCTAATTCTGGGCTCCTGGTTGCCTGGAGTACCAACTGCGAGATGGCGGTAGAGGATTGAACAAAAATCCTTGGGCTGTCTCTCTTGTAGGACTTCCATAGTTCCCAGGACCATTGAGGCAAAAATTAGGAATGGAGATCAGGAAGGTTCATTTATTGATATTATCTACTCCAATGCCCTATTTATATAAGAAATCAAAGCCCATGAGGTTGAAGTGACTTTAGGAATTGAGAAAGCTGACTCATATGACATTGCTGGATTAAGGAGCAGCATGCACTCTGATAAACATTTCAGGTTTAGATTTTTTTATATCTTGGTGAACACATTTTTTTAAATGATAATACATATTTTATTTTTATTTTTGATTTGAGAGAGAGAGGAAGGAAAAGAGAGAGAGAAAGACATTGATTTGGTTTCCACTTAGTTATGCATTCGTTGGTTGATTTTTGTATGTGCCCTGACTGGGGATCAAACCCACAACCTTGGCATATGGGGATGATACTCTAACCAACTGAGCTATGTAAACATAAAACATTGATAAGCAGTAGCTTCCTCATATCTGCAAATTACAAATAGATTATGGCAGACATTACCAGTGTTTTTCAATAGCAAGTCTCTTCCTAGAGCCATTGAAAACTATTTTACCAGCTTCTTGCAGTTGGGTGAAGGCATATAACTAAAAGTCATGTGTGTCCCTTCTAAGGTGAACATTTCCATGAGTGTTCCAGCTCTTTCTCTCTCTCTCTCTCTCTCTCTCTCTCTCTCTCTCTCTCTCTCTCTCTCTCTCTCTCTCTCTCTCCCCCTCCTTTCATTGTTTAAAGTAGAGGCAATGTGTTGAGTGGCTGAGTCACAGGACTGAAGCAACCTAGATCACTTAGTCATCACACGGATGATAAGCTGCTCGGGAAAATTGTCTGAAGGAGAAAATAATTTCCTTTTTTTTCTAGATGCTTTTATAATTTTAATTTTCAATTACAGTTTACATTCAGTATTATTTTGTATTAGTTTTAGATATACACCATAATGGTTAGATAATCATATACTTTACAAAGTGATCCCCTTATGTTCTGTACCCACCTGGCACCACACATAGTTATTACAATATTATTGACTATATTCCTTATGCTGTACTTTACATTCCAAGTGCCCATTAATAGATGAGTGGATATAAAAATTATATATACAATGGAATATTACTTGGTCATAAAAAAAGAATGAGCTCTTACCCTTTGAGACAGCATGGATGGATCTAGAAGTTATTATGCTAAGTGAAATAAGTCAGTCTTAGAAAGACAAATACCATATGATATCACTTATATGTGGACTCTAAAGAACAAAACAAATGAACAAATAAAATGGAAAGAGACTCATAGATACAGAGAACAGAACTATGGTTGTCAGAGGGAAGGGGGTTTGGGGACTGAGTGGAAAAGGTGAAGGGATTACGAAGTACAAATTGGTAGTTATAAAAATGTATGTTTTAAGTAACTGAGATTTTTAAGATGGCTTGTTACTGTACATAAGTATAGCCCATTGTAATTCATAGAAAGATTCTGGTATTTGTTATGCATTTGCTATTATTCTTAATGTTAAATATTATCTTGCATAGATATGTTGTATTATTATTTATGTCAAATAAATTGTGATCTGAGAGGAATTCCCTTGACCTATGACTTATATTTTGAGATGCTCTACCAAACGTGCTTGGCCTTGGCCTGCTGAGCTTCCCCATCACAGCTCTTACCTTTTAGTGATGGCTTCCTCGCTTAGCACAAGTTTTTGAGAAAATAAAATCTGAAGTGAACACTTAGTGCCAGTGGTTTATAAAAGTGAAAACCCAGGGAAGTAGAGGTGGGGTACAGAGGAAGGCAAGGCCTGGAAAGGAGAACAAATACAAGGAAGTAAATTATGGAGTGGGCCATGACTTTGTGATAAACTGACAGCTTGGTTTTGCAGAATGTCTTTTGAGAAGCTCAGTGAAGCAATTGTGCCTCCAAACAGTATGGAGGGTGGACAGGAAGAGAGAAACATAAATTCTCTCATCCCCATCTCACATTTTTCACCTTTGCCCCTTGGAACTTGAGCTCCTGACATTTTTTATTTGCATATTGATGGATGTGACATCCTCTCTTGTCTCAGGGGTTACAGGGAAATCCTGAGGTATGAGATAAGTGCCTGTGCTGTCCCTGTGAGCCGCATGCGGGGCTGGGAGCATCTGCCACAGTGGACAGCAGAGACCAGCTCCACGGTGCTGGAGTGGCACTGAGCCTTGGCTTCAGTTGTCCAGCTAGATGGGGTGCCTAAGAGCAGAGCTCGGAGGATGCATAGACTGCACTGGTGAAAGTTTCTAATCTAGAAAGACAATAGTACTATAGCTAATTTAAGACTCAAATGGTATCCTATATAATAAAGAGCTAATATGTTAATCAGACCGAACAGCAGAACAACTATCTGGACGACCTTCCGGATGAAGCTGGGCTGCGAGGGCCAGCCAAGGCTGCAAGGGGCAGCAAGGGGCTACGAGGGGCTCGAGGGCCAGCCGGGGCTGCGAGGGCTGAGCTCCTTGCATGAATTTTGTGCATCAGGCCTCTAGTAATATATATATAAAGTGCTTAGCACAGGGCCTGGCACAGATTAATTAATAATCGGAGGCCAAAAGAAACAATTTGTTAATAACAAAGCTTGTTAAATATACATGGGACTTTTGCATAGTTATTATGCATTGTCCTATTACTAGATCCCTGAGCAATAGGAGGGGCAGGTCTCATTTCTCTTTTACTGGTGGGGACATAGTGACAACAGAGGCGTTAAGGTAGCTTCACAAGACCAGTCAGGCCTGGTGGTAGAGTCAGAAGATTCAAAAACACAAGGCTCATTTTTCATTACCAGTATGTTCATAGCCTGTTTTTATTCTTAAGTCACCATAATTTTTTCCAGTGATTTCATTGAGAACCAAAATAGCTAGACAAGCAACAAAAAAACAACATGACTGTATGGTAGCATTTCCTCTTTTTTTCTTGATACCTGGACTTTTGGTAGACATAAAAAGCTGAAGGTTCCTAAAAAGAAAGACTTTTTTCTATTTATTTTTAGAACTTTAGGAAGAGTTGAACCCATAAATGCATATCTTATACATAAGGCTGATGTGTCTGGAAAAATTAATGAAATAAATATTGTGAAAAAGGAAAATTTAGATTAATTTGCCACTTTTTCATGAAAAGAAAAACTAAGGAAATCAATAACTATTGTTTGAGCAAGTAAACAAATGGAAATCTTGGGTACCTGGTAAAAAATGCCTTATGAAAGCCCTAGCTGGGTGGCTTGGTTAGTTGGAGCATCATACCATACACCAAAAAGTTGTGGATTTGATCTCTGGTCAGGACACATAACTAGGTTTTGGGTTCCATCCCCAGTCGAGGCACGTGCAAAAGGGAACCAATCAATGTTTCACTTTCACATCTCTCTCTCTCTCTCTCTCCCTCCCATCCTCCCTCCCTCCGTCCCTCCCTCCCTCCCTTCCTCCCTTCCTCCTTCTCTCCCTCTCTCTCTAAAAATCAATAAACAAATCCTTGGCTTAGGATTAAAAAAAGTGTGATGAGAATTCTGGCACTGCAGATATTTCTAAATAAATTTGTATATATATATGCTTGTGAGATGTATATTATTATACAAAAAATAAGCAGAGATAAGCAAAAGGAAAAACAATTGATACACAGTCTCAATAGCCAGAATTAACTTTGTTTCAACATCTCAAAATTAATTTCTCTTCATCTGTTTCTTCCTTTCTCCTCTCCTTTTTCCTTCCCTTTTATCTCTCTTTCCTTCTTCTCTGTCATTTTTCTCTTCCCCATACAAAAATCTTTTGTTTTTAACTGTCTTTTTAAACTTAATATTATGACTTTAAGAACATTTTGAATTCAAGGGGAAAATGTATTTCTACAAATTTCTACTGCTTTAGCAATTTTACCTAGTAATCCTCAGAAAATTTCTAACTACAGAATCCCACTTGACACTTGTACAAGCTACACTCAGAGCTTGTTTTGCCCAAGGTCACATAGTCTGATGTCTAAGAACTTGGTTCCATTGACTTATACAGTGAGAAGCAACAGTTTGGCTTCCTTCTTATCTGCACATGAGAGTAATGAGTGACACAGAGGCATTGGCCCTACTCACACACCAGGCAGAACGGCCCAGGCATTTCCATTCTTTGATGATGAAATATTGGTTTGCCAAGTCACTGTATTATAAAATTGCAGGTGTATTGTTTTCAGAATTTCAGAGAGTTTGAGAATACTACTAAAATTAATTAAATATGTTGATAGAAAAATAACACCCTTAGAAGATTTGGTAAGAGCCATCAACCCTGCAGAATAGAAAGCATTTAAGGAAAATCCCTAATTTAAGTAAAAAGCAAACAAACAAAAACAAAACAAAACAAAAAAACCCTCCTAGAATAAATTTGGAATAATGCATTGTTGACTCTGTTTTTGTAGTCCATGCCATTCTGTCCATGGTCTGTACAGACAAGTAGCATCAGGAGAACACGGCTCTTCCATTGAAAAGGCGCAGAGGTGTGGTGTATGCCACCTGTGCAAGTACACTGGAGCCTAGGACCTCATTTCACTTTCAGTGACTAGTGTGCAGGAAAACCAAGGAGAAGTATTAATGCAATACATCATTGCCTTTGGAAATCAGGAGAATAATTACGTTCCTTCCTGACTCCCATTAACACCGTTTGCTATTTGCTATAACTATCCAGTCCCTACGTACACTTTAGAGTGATTACTACAGGAAATAAACAATGAGAAACTCCAAAACTTGAGGCAAAAAAGTCTATAAAATGAGACTTAGGAGTGCTATTAGCAGCATTTTTGGTGGCCCTCACTGTATATCACTTAATGGTTGCAAACTATAAATGTGAATTGCAATTGAATTTTGTTTAGTCAATGCAGTATATCAATGAGCCACATTGTTCAAAAGAAAGCAATTTAGTGAAACTAGTAGTAAATATAAGCATGATCATGGGCTTATTTCTTAAGGTTCTTGAGCAGGGTGTGTTGCTTCGGAAGGACAATTCCAGAAGCATTTACCAAATACTTACTACGTGTTCAGGCTATGAACTAGTAGTAGAAGTATGAGATATATTGTTTCCCCTCAAGGAACTTTCTTTCTCTCTTCCTTTCTTTTTCTGTTCTTCCTTCCTTCTTTTCTTTTCTTTTCTTTTCTTTTCTTTTCTTTTCTTTTCTTTTCTTTTCTTTTCTTTTCTTTTCTCTTCTCTTCTCTTCTCTTCTTTCTTTCTTTCTTTCTTTCTTTCTTTCTTTCTTTCTTTCTTTCTTTCTTTCTTTCTTTCTTTCATATAACATTGGTTAATAACATTATGCGACTTTCAGGTGTACAGCATTATAATTTGATATCTGTATACATTATAGCGTGCTCACCACCAAAAGTCTAACTTCCATCTGTCACTACATATGACCGCCTTTACCCATTTGGCCCTCTCCCACCCCCCGATTCTGAGGGACTTTTAATTAATATTTAACAGAGATGAAGAGGTTATGGAGAAGATAGTGCAAGATATAAGTCCCAGATCAGTGGGAATGTTGGATAATTTTGAAGAAGGTGAGAACAGGTATTGCAGAGTGGTCAGAAAGTTCTTACCAGACATAATATCTGAATAGTATTTGAGCTAGTCCTTAAATTATGGGTATAATTCAATAATTCAGAGAGGAGAAATAGCACTGATGAATAAAGGTCAAATGAAAAAATAAGAAGGAACAAGATATTTGTTAGTTTACTCCAGGGGTCCTGAAACTTTTTAAACAGGGGGCCAGTTCATTGTCCCTCAGACCATTGGAGGGCCGGACTATAGTTTAAAAAAAAACTATGAACAAATTCCTGTGCACACTGCACATATCTTATTTTGAAGTAAAAAAACAAAACGGGAACAAATACAATACTTGTATTTGCATGTGACCCATGGGCCGTAGTTTGAGGACCCCTGGTTTACTCAATTAGTGTATCAAATTGTTGTAGAGTGAGATGTATGTGCCCCACCTTCTGCCAGGTGCTGGAGTAATGGGTCAACAGGGCAAACATTGTTTCTTTCCTGGTGGAAATTTCAGGTAACCTTCAGGCAGTCACATTGGCTTCAGAGTAGGAGGAGATGAAGTTGGAAGAAAAGGGTAAAGGGCAGGAAAAGTCCTATCCTCTCATATTATATAGTCTATCCACTTATCCACAGCTGGTAGCACACGCCTGCCTGGCTATAAAAGTCCATGTTGACACTGGGAGTGTACCTACCTTGCCAAGGCTCAGCAAAGTAAGTATGTAAATATATGGCTAAGAGTGGATGGTATGATATTATGATCTCATGTGAATTGATTCTTTTAAGAACAGACAGGCTCTACTTCAGGTGTGCAATGGCGGTGAAGGTGGAGCAAAGAACAGCATTTTCTTTCTTTTTTCTTTTTAGCTATTATGTGCAAGGCACTGCCTTGGATCTCTCATCCTTACAGCAATCTAATTATCAATATTATTTCAACAAAGCTACTATTGCCATTATATATATGAAGCTTAGAGAGTTTTAGTGGCTTCTCCAAGAACACACTAGTTAAACAGGGGAGCCAAAACTTGTAACTCAGACACAATTCATTCCTCTGCTCATTGTCTTAGCTGCTATATTGCTGTTGAGAAGAATTAGAGCATTAGGATCAGAAGCCATTTTAAGAAAGAATATAATAAATTTAACAAAAGAATTTAGAATCTTATTATCTGTTCTCAGATATAAACCCTAGTGTAAGGCATTTGGGTTAATAATCATAGGTATGTAAGAGGAAATAAAAAGAAAAATGAAAGAAAGAGAACCCTAAGGGTAGTAATAATTACATTCTAACAAGAAACCAATTGCATTTAGCAAAATATACTTGTGCCTTTTGAAATGATTTCAAAATGTGGCTTTACCTTTGAACAGATACCTAGTGGAGGCTACAGCTTTTGAGTCTTCTTCCATTGCCAAACGCTTTCTATAAGTAGACAAAGTAATTGTCCCCAACTCTGCCCATGTCTTCCTACCCCAAACCTATGAATATATTAATTTGCAAGGCAGAGGAGACTTTGCAGATGTCATGAAGGTAAGGACCTTGAGATGAAGAGATTATGTTGGATTACCTGGGGAAGTCCAGTGTCATCACAAGGGTCCATTTAAGAGGGTCAAAGTCAAAGAAGGTGATGGACAATAGAAGCAAAGGGAACATAGGCGATATGACAGCATGTGGTGCCATGAGACAAGGAATGCAGGTCTCTCTACAAACTGGAAAAGACAACGAAGTTGATTCTGTCTTAGAGCCTCCAGAAGGGATACAGTGCATGGCAATTAATCTTCTATGTTCTTAAACTAAGATAATAAATTGTGTTGTTTTTAGCCTTTGGTTTGTGGTAATTTGCAGCAGCAGTAGGGAGCTAATAGAATACATGAAATCCCTGGTATGAGTAGCAAATTTGGGGCTGGAATGATATCTGATACCAACTACCTGGAGTTGGGCCAAAGTTCACAAGTTAAGGGCATGGTCCACCACAGGACTGCCCACACTTTCACTGCAAGCTGAGAGTTCACTAACCTACTGATTACAAATTCAAGGGCTTCTCATTAACCCCTCAGTTTTGTAATTTGCTAGAACAACTCATAGAACACAGGAAAGCAGTACATACACAATTGCAGTTTTATATATAGCAAACAGATACAAATTAGGACTGGCTCAAGGGAGATGCACAGGAGGAGGTCTGGGAGGGTCTCAGATGTGAAGCTTCTGTTTTCCTCTCCCTGTAGCGTCAGGGTGCGTCACCCTCCTGGCACACTGATGTGTGACAATAGCAGAGTACTGCCCACCAGGGAAGGGCACTCAAAATTCGGTGTCCAGAGTTTCTGTTAGACCTCATTACAAAACACACTAGATTAAATCAATGGTTATGTGGTTAAACTCAACCTCCACTAGCCTCCTCTCCCCAGTGGTTCAGCTAATAACACATGGCTCAAAGCCCCAATCCTCTAATCACATGGTTGGTTTTTCTGGCCTGGCCAGCCCCCAACCTGAGCCTTGTAAGCGAGAACTAGCTAGGCGCCCACTTAGAGTCAGCTTATTAGCATACACTCAGTGTGGTTAGGCCCATATGAATAACAAAGACACTCCTATCCCTTAGATAAGTGGTTCTCAACCTTCCTCATGCCTCGACCCTTTAATACCGTTCCTCATGTTGTGGCGACCCCCAACCATAAAATTATTTTCGTTGCTACTTCATAACTGTAATTTTGCTACTGTTATGAATCGTAATGTAAGTATCTGATATGCAGGATGTATTTTCATTGTTACAAATGGAACATAATTAAAGCATAGTGATTAATCAGAAAGACAATATGTAATTATATATGTGTTTTCCGATGGTCTTAGGCGACCCCTGTGAAAGGGTCGTTCGACCCCCAAAGGGGTCGAGACCCACAGGTTGAGAACTGCTGCCTTAGATAATTCTGGGGATTTAGAGATAACCTCTCAGGAACAAGGGGCATAAGTTGGCCAAGTTCTTTATTATACAGGACCTCTGTCTAAAATTTCTTCTAAAATACTATGTCTATGTTGACATGGGGATGAGATAGATGCTGTGCCTATAGAGTGGGGGGCAATGTTGCAGATGCGTGGAGATGTCTGTATCTGTCCTAGGCATATTGAAACTTGGTTTATAGCACCAAAATTAATTCTGGACGTGGGGAGCTCACTGATCTGCCAGCCTTGGCTAGGGGTGGCTCAGTGCTCAGAAGGTGATCAAAGTAAAGTCTTTGTTAGCTATGTTGTGGGCTCATAGGGCGACACACATCTGCTCCCCATCTTAGTTGTCAATCCTTAAAAAAGAATGACTTCCTCACAAGTGTCCTGAGATATAAAATAAATGCAGTAAAGTCTTCCAGGGTAATGTATGTAAGTGAAAAATGTTGATCTTTGTGGGCAAAAAAAAAAAATAAAAAGGGCCACATACTAAACCTGACAAGCTCGGGGGAGGCCAACATGGCAGGCCTAGAAACTCAGAGTGAAACTAACCACACAGGATGGTCTGAACATAAGAATTCCTAACAAAAAGCGAGTCACGGTGGGTACTCACATCCTAGGCCTTTAGCTTTCTTGACACAGGTCAGTCTTTACCTTTAGTGAGCCTGTCCATCATCTTTTTGCATCTACAGCAGGGTTGCTTTTCCTGGAGCGCTCTCCTCCCAAACACATGGTCACTTTAATTGGGACTCTTGCCATGGTTTCAGTGAACATGTGTTCTTGTCCTGCCCTCTAGTAACAGTACAGAATGGCCATTTAATGGCAGTGAATGTGCGAGTAGAAATCTTTGGAAGGTGACTGTAGAGGTTGAATGGTGGTCCCCAAAAGATGTGTCGCAGTTCTAATCCCTGGGACCTGTGAATGTGGTCTTATTTGGAAAAAAGGTCTTTGCAGATATAATGAAGTTAAAGGAACTCTAGATGAGATCATCCTGGACTATCCAGAGAGGACCTAAATCCAGTGACAAGAGTCCTTATAAGAGACATACAAAGGAGAGATGAAGGCCATGTGAAGATAGGGGCAAATATTGGAGTGACACAGCCACCAGCCAAGGAATGCCTGGCACTACCAGAAGCTGGAAGAGGCAAGGAAGGATTCTCCTCTAGAGCCTTCAAAGGGAGCATGGCACTGCTGATTTCAGATTTCTGCCCTCCAGAACTGTAAAAAAATAATTTCTGTTGTTTTAAGCCACTAAGTTTGTGTTGATTTGTTCCGGCAGCCCTAGGAGCTAATAGAGTGACCATATAAATACTGAGTGCAAGGGATTATTTACATATTCCCCTTATACTATAAGCATATTAATAAATTTGCTTCCACGGATTTCTGGTGGCAGTTACCCTTTCAGCCATAACAACTAACTCTTCAGATTATAGTCATTATAAAGAGCACAAAGAACAAAATGTGCTATGGAAAATGAAAAGTCATAACGATAAGACCAGATGAATACATCTATTGTTTAGTTAGCACTACATAAAATGTTACCTTCATAATATCTTAGAAGAGCTAAAAGAAAATCTTTAGTGACTTTGAATTTGATTCTCAAATATATAAACACATTTTTTTTTTAAACTGTGGAATAAAGAACTGGGGATTGTTTATATATTGGGAATGCATTTACTTTTCAACCTTGAAACCAAAAGTAATATTTCATTCTTGTTTAGAATGAAGCTTTACCATTTACAATTAATGTTAACCATAAATGTTTGAACTAAAAGTAAGTACAATTTTGACAATTATTCAACAAACTCAAAGTAAAACAGGACTCTGAATAATTAATGATGCCAGGAGTATATGGGTTATTTTGGTAGCCCAAATAATTCAAATTCATGCTCTTACTTGAGCTATACCTTTTTCTGATTTCTTCTAATTTAATATGTCATCAATTATTTTGTCCCTTCTAGCATAAGCAGTAATTCTCTCCCATGTTCCAAATCTTTTAATGTCATAGATAAGAGTCTAACAGCTTATTTCTGGGGCAACCTTAGAACATTGCCATGCTGAGTTATATTGTCAGTTTTAAGTCATTCCATGGTATGGATGCAACTAACAGAAAACATCAAACTTTGTGTGCAGAAGAGGATAACTGGATTAAATTAGTGGATAAACTTCATCTTCACTCAATGTTAAAACATCTCTTAGGTCAATATTATTGTAGAATTTTGCATCTGGAAAAGCTTGGCATACTCTTTTGGATGGTGGATATACCTCAGAGAAGAGATTCAAATGTTAGGTTTAGGAATATGGACACTTTGGGGAATTTTTGTCATTGATAACCCATACTGCTTTGGATAAATATCAAACCTTTCTGGATTGTAAAATGAGTTTAAGAATAGAATAAGTGTGACCACACTATTGAATATTAGGGATTGTTGTCATTTGATCCCTGACAGTGTAACCAAAAACTGTGTACTTACCTTCAGAACACTCCATTCAGCAGGTTTATTTCATTCTCATGTTGGATGATCTTTTGTATTTAATAAGTCGGTTGTGGTTTAATTAAAAGCAAATCCTAAGTACCTAGCTGAATTTTCATTTGAACTATTTTTGACATCAGTGAATGACCAAAATTCTAGTTGGTCAAATTAAGCCTTGCATGAAAAGTTTTGTGTGCAAAATCTATGGTATTCCTAGTTCCCTAGTACCTTTAATATTCACTCTTAAATTACAGCCAGTGGTTTTCTTCAGAGAAAATCTTGGCCCCTAGAATAGAAAGTCTGGGCCTCCCCAGCATCCTAGTCATCCTCAGATACAGGAGCCGGGGGAGGCAACCCAATCCATCATGGGACGTGCCTTTCACAATCCCAGGTTTAGGAAAGGAGAACAGACCTGGGGGATTTGCATTGTTATGTGACTTGTGTCTCCTCCGTGGGGTATCGTTTTCCTACTCTTGCTCCCTTTGGAATCGTCAAGGTCAGCTGTGACCCTGCATTCCCTGCCCAGCTTTTGCTTGTAGAATTAGGCTCTCGTGCCTCTTAGTGTCCACATCACTTCCCGTGTTGCCTGGTAGATCGCTTACCAAGCTGGATCTCCATTATCCCTTTTCTTTCCTGCCTCTCTCTTTACTCTGAGTGCCGGGGCTGTGTCCTCTGTTTACGTTTCCTAGTAGTGACTCCCCTGAGATGAACTCAAAATTGAATGCTGAATGCATGAATGGAAGAACTTCTGCTTTTATAATTAAAGCAATGTATTAGAGAAAATGTTTGACTTAGGCGTTGTTCAAATTTATTTAAAGAATAGTTACATGAAAACATTTCACTGATTTCTGGTATTTTTAAAATCTTACTATGGCAATAATTTTTCTAAAACTCAATGTAGAACAATGCCCCAAAGTCATGACTTTGAGTTTCTGATATTTTAGATTGCAGCTTCAAAAGTAACGAATGAAATTCCTTAAATATTTTCAGCCAGGAAGGAAGGATATTTTTATCGCTGATAAGTTAAAAAAAAAAAACACAACAAAAATAAAACAAAACAAAACAAAAAAACAACCAACAACCACCACTACCATATTCTCCCAAAGAACAAACAAACAAAATAAGCTTTTATCGCAGACATGAAACACTTGTTTGGAGGCTGAGAGTTTGGGATCCTTGAGGGTCAGCTGAGTGTCCTCTTGGCCTCCCTTTCCCAGTGGCCCTGCCATGATTGCTATCACTGCTCTGGGACCTGGGAGACCTCTTCTCTTCACCACCAGTCTATCCTGGAGCCCTGTCACCATTTATCTTCCCCCATTATTCTTTCTACTCTGCCCTTCCTGGTCTCTTCATCCAGATGCATAGGTGCCAAACTTTCTGCTTTAGGACGGCTTCCACCTGGCGGGACACAACTCAATCCATCTCTCCTGGCCTGAGCAGCATCTGCAGGTGGTTGAATCCCATGGAGCCAGGGCTCTGAATGAGCTACCTCTCTGCTCTCTGACATACAAAACCCCAATCCACCACAGGCAAGAGTGTCCTAAGAACTTAAGAAATGTCTCAAACAGTGGGCACCATTCCTTAAATTTCTGCGGAGCTTACTGGAAATGTGGATAAGCCAGCCTTCAACCATTTGGAACATGCCATTCCTATCTCTTAATAAGTTTGTAACTCAATTTTCACATTAGAATGTATAATATTCTATAGGGAAAAGGCAGCCTTGCTCATATAATTTCAAGGAGACTGCTTCTTTTATGTGACATATGTCTAATGCTCTGGGTATAATAACCGTGTAACATCCCCTAAATGCCCATTGGTCATTAATTGATAACTGCTCTGTGGATGATAAACCCCATAATTCAATAAAGAGAGATTTAAGTCCAAATCAAGTGAAGGAGAGCATTTGTGCTTCGTTTCCATGTGCAGCTATATGGGGGCCGCCAGGTGGGGACCACTGCCCTCTTCAAGGTTGGGTGGTCAATCCAGGGGAAAAGAAAGAAACAACCAGCTAGCAGTCCTGCTATGGAGCAGCTTCCAATGAAACTGTAAAAAGCACAGCCATCTGGGAGCCTGTCCTCTGGCCGGGCTTAGCCTCTGTGGTTGGCACTCGGAACTCTCTGTAATGAAAGACAAATTAGCACATTGCACATATAAACAGGAGAATCGATGAAACCAAAAAGGAGCTGCCACAGGAAAGTAGAGGCTAAACAAGAGATAAAGGACGATGTCCTCAAATAATGGTAGTACCTCTCACCCAGCCAAGGCGCCTTTGTGTTGTTTTGCTAAAGGAGACCATAATTTTGATGTTTCATAAAAAGTTCAGTGGAGATTTTCTTTTCGCGGTAGACATAAATCTCCTGGAGGCAAGCGTTTATATGTAATCCCACTTTTGTGCTGCTAAGAAAACAAAGAACAGGTGAAGCTTTTACTGCAGGTAATTTTGTAAATTATTAACGAAAAACCCTCCCATAGCCATGCCATAAACACTCTCTCTATCAAAAGCTAAAATAACAAATCAACAACACCCTTTTTTCAGGTATGGTAAGATATGGCGCTCAAATCCCAAACTAGAAATAAAACTGCCTATAAATATTTACTGGTGAGATGACTGTGATAATAAATAGCTCTTTAAACCAATGCAGCAAGTATTGAAATCCTGACACATACTTGTGACTGACTCTGAAAAGGAAGTGCAGTCTAATATCTGCAGTGCATACCCATGGATGTGCCTGGTAAGGCTCTGCTGAAAACAGCATCTTTGGGATTTTAAATTGTTTAAGGGGAATAAAATAGTGCATTACCAATCTGTGTTGAAGAAAGTACAGAGTGAGGTGTATAATACTAGATTCATTCATAAGTTTAGGAAGCAAGTTTCAGGAAACTTTTAATTGTTTTTTGGTTTGTTTGTTTTTTAATACGGCATGTGTGCTGCTTCCAGAAGTTCTTCCCCATGTCTGGGAGATAGTCTCTGCACTTGGCAGTTTGCTGACTCCCACCTCTCCAAAGAAAGCAAAAGAACACTTGGCATGAAGAATGATTCTTTTTAAAAAATATATATTATTTTATTGATTTTAGAGAGGAAGGGAGAGGGAGAGAAAGAAACATCAATGATGAGAGAGAATCATTGATCAGCTGCCTCCTGCATGCCCCCCACTGAGGATTGAGCCCACAATCCAGGCATGTGCCCTAGGCCAGAATCAAACCTGGGACCCTTCAGCCCGCAGGCTGACACTCTATCCACTGAGCCAAATCAGCTAGGGCTGAAGGAAGATTCTTGGAAAAAAAGGGGAAAGGCTCTGGGATGGATTGGCTAAGCCCCATCTTTATCTTTTAACACAAAAATCCATTGTAGTCAATTATTCCCTTGATTTTTTAGAGAGCCATACACAGAAATTATGTTTGAGGCTCATTTTATTGCTCTAAATAGTTTTATTTTGAGAGTGTATGTCCTATGTTGGTCAAGAACGGACTGGCACCTTTCTATCAAGTGAAGGCATTATTCCTATGTTATAAACCTCCATACATCTTATAGGATTATGGCAGAATTCTGGAGAAATTGGAGAGGGAGAGAGAGAGAGAGAGAGAGAGAGAGAGAGAGAGAGAGAGAGAGAGAAAGGAAGAAGAAGAAGAAGAAGAAGAAGAAGAAGAAGAAGAAGAAGAAGAAGAAGAAGACGACAAAGGCAGAGAAGAAGAAGGGGAGAGTAGGCAGAGAGAGGTAAGGGAGGCAGAGATGGAGACAGAGAGACAGGGAATGGACAAACCTTCCCAGTGAGCCCCTGAGGGTCTAATGGTTGCTTTCAAGCTTCATTTAACAGTCCTTGCTTGCCTGGGTAGCATGAATTGAATGGTGGAATGATTCCATTTTGTGTAGCCACATGATTATGAAATACTAGAGGCCAGGTGCACTAAAATTTGTGCACTGTGGGGGGGGGGAGGGTTCCCCTCAGCCCAGCCTGTTCCCTCTCGCAGTCTGGGACCCCTTGGAAGATGACCATCTGCTGGCTTAGGCCTGCTCCCCGGGAGACTGGGCCTAAGCTGGCAGTCAGACATCCCTCTGGCAGCCCGGAAGCCCTCGGGTGATGTCCACTTGCCAGCGGGGAGCAAACCTAAGCTGCAGTCAGACATCTTTAGTGCTGCTGAGGAGGCAGGAGAGGCTCCCACCACCACTGCTGCACTGGCAGTCATCAGCCTGGCTTGTGGCTGAGCAGAGCTCCCCCATGTGGGAGCGCACTGACCACCAGGGGGCAGTTCCTGTATTGAGCGTCTGCCCCCTGGTGGTCAGTGTGTGTCATAGTGACCAGTCATTCCCAGTCTTTCTGCTGTTAGGGTCAGTTTGCATATTACCCTTTTACTATATAGGATAGAGGCCTGGTGCACAGGTGGGAGCTGGTTGGTTTGCCCTGAAGGGTGTCCCGGATCAGGGTGGGGGTTCCGCTTGGGTGCCTGGCCAGCCTGGGTGAGGGACTGATGGCTGTTTGCAGCTGGCCACACCCCCTTTAGGGTGGGGTCCCCACTATGGTGCCTGGCCAGTCTGGTTGAGGGGCTGAGGGCCGTTTTCAGGCTGGCCGGTGACTGAAGCTCCCAGCCTCTCCTTTTTTTCTTTTCTTTTTATTCTGGGATTAATTTACCTTCTATAATTGAAACTTTGTTGCCGTCACTGGAGCTGAGAGCTGGCTCCAGCTCTGAGGCCACAGCCTGCTGAAAGCAGGTATCTGTGTGGTTTGTTTAGCTTCTATAATTGAAACTTTCTTGCTTTCGGAGCTCAGAGCCGGGCCGCAGCAGGTGGGGAACTTTGGCTTCCTCCATCACTGGAGCAAGCAAGCCTCCTGCTCGCTTCAGCTGCATGGCTGCCAGCCGCCATCTTTGTTGGTGATTAATTTGCATATCGCCCTGATTAGCCAATGGGAAGCATAGCGAAGGTACTGTCAATTACCCTTTTTGTCTTTTATTAGATAGGATAGGAGCCCAGCGTGCGATATCTCACGGTGCCACCCACCCACCTGCAGCCCTGCCTTGACACCTGAACCTGTCCATGCAGAGCTCCAATGTGCCTGGCCCAGCCCCCAAACCCTCTGGCCTTCTCTGGCCATTTCAAGTCCCAACTTCAGTCCCTCCAGTCACCTCGGGCTGGTCCCGCCTTCTCTGGGAGCCTCCCCGCTTCCCCCCCATCTCTGGAGCTACTTGGCAGCTCCACCCGTCATGGCGCCAGAGGAGAGCATGGAAGCCTCCCGCCTGCTGTGCTGTGCTCCTTCCCCTGGCAGGTGAGCCGCGGGGCACTCAGAGTGCGAGCAGTGGGTGGTGAAGGACTGGTGAGGGGGGTGCTATGGGCTCTCACTCCTGCCCTCCCAGGCACGGGATGGTCTCACCTCCTCCAGGCCCTCCCCACTTCCACCAGTCTCCAGAGCAATGCCCCAGTTAATATGCTAATGACCTTGTCATTACCCATTACGGCATTCCACTCATTAGCATATTAGCTCTTTATTAGTATAGATTGTGGGGCAATTTGTGATGCCAATCTGTTGCTCACTGTTCCTCACCTTTAGATGTATCTGCACAGCAAAAGATACTGAAAGGAAATGGAAAGTGAAAATAAAGCCCCTGCTGTATCCCCTTGCCACCCAGCCCCAGAATGAAGCACATTACTCAGTGCTTTACCTGGAAACCCAGAGGCTGCAGCAGGAATGGGAAATGTCCCCAGTGCCCCTGGAATGGCGGCAGGGGCTGGCAGGTGTGCTGTGTGAAGAGAGGCCTGCAGCTGCTCTGGTGAGGATCCCTGTACCCCCCAGCAAACTCGAGTTAATCTGTCGGTGGTTTTGTCCAATCTGGGGTTATCTTCAGATCATCCTAATCAGATACTCCACCCCATTCTTCCTTCCCATCACCTGCCAATGCACAGGTTAAGTGGAAAGACCAAGAGGAAGTGCCCAGGCTACTCTGGACTATCTGTGTGGAGTGGCTCTAGAGCAGCGGTTCTCAATCTGTGGGTTGCGACCCCTTTGGGGGTCGAACGACCCTTTCACAGGGGTCACCTAAGACCATCAGAAAACACATATATAATTACATATTGTTTACAGTAGCAAAATTACAGTTATGAAGTAGCAACGAAAATAATTTTATGGTTGGGGGTCACCAGGACATGAGGAACTGTACTAAAGGGTCGCGGCATTAGGAAGGTTGAGAACCATTGCTCTCAAGTATATTGCAGAACAGCTAGGTTTAATGCTGAAATGGAAGTGCTCTTTGCAGACTTTAGAGGAAGGGGGTCACAGGCTAGAAATGGGAGGGCTACTCTGTATGCCACTTTTATGGGCATTTCCTGGTTCTGGTAATGTGTACATACTAAGTGACTGCCCCTAAGACAAACCGACCCTTGCTAAAATTTCAGGGTGCTCTGGTGCCAAGAGTAGGGGTGCAGGTTGTGAAGGTTGCTATGAGAAGCTCAGTCTGCTTCATGCTCCACACAGAGACAATGCTTTGTTTTGTTTATTAAGTTTATTGGAATGACATTGCTTAATCACACAGGAAGTTTCCTGTATTTATACCATTTTACCTTCTTTGTCTCCCAAATATGGGTTTTTTCCTGTTCCCTTTGAAAGTTCTTAAAGAGCCCCTATGTGCTGGGGCTTTGAGACCTCAACCAAAGGCTTGGCCTCACCCCAGCACTGATAACTTCGTCTGGAGAAGGTTTAATGGCCTCTCTGAAATGGGAGTAGTCTTATTTTCCTTATTATTTAAGCCAGCAAGCATTACAGGAGCCAAAATGCAGGGTTAAAATTTCAAACAGCAGTTTTCATACAGAATGGATGCTTCATTACCATAAATTTGACCCATTTTACCCTCTTCATCCTCCCCCCAACCCTCTCCCTTCTGTTAGACAATGCCTTTTATCTACATTTCTAACCAATTTTACTGGAGGATTGATTTTATTTGCCTTTTCTCATACTTGCAATGCTTTATGAATAGTCTACCTTTTTATGTGGAAAAGACATTTGCGAACTTTCTCATGTTCCCATCCTGTGAAGAAAACACGTAACAATTTTTGGTCACCAACCTAACCCAACCTGTGAACTCTCCCTACATCCCAATTTGAACCTTGCATTCTAGAAATTTTCCTAAATTAAAAATTTCAGGCGAATCTGTCTTTTTCTGCACTGCTCTATCTCCCTGCAAACCTCCTCCTCTTGGCCTCTCTGGCTTCACCTACTCATGTGTGAAGACCTGATTTTGGTTTCAAGTTTCCTGACATTGATTTAGACCTGCCCTGCCTGGTAGCAGACCTCAGGATGGAGCTCTCTCCTCCCTAAGGCACTTGATGTTATTTATTTATTTATTTTTGGATAACATTCATCTTTATAATTATTATTATTTAAATATGTTTTTATTGATTTTTTTTTAGAGAGAGAGGAATGGAGAGGGAGAGATAGAAACATTGATGATAGAGAAACATTGACTGGCTGCCTCTTGCATGCCCCCTACTGGGAATTGAGCCTGCAACCTGGGCATGTGCCCTGACTAGAATAGAACCAGCAACTTCTTGGTGCCTGGGGTAATGCTCAATACACTGAGCCACACTGGCTGTGCTGTAGGCAGTTAGACCTGAGCAGAGCAAGGATGATGGGCCAAGTACAGAAGGTCATCAGGTGGAAGGCCCCAGGTGCCTAGCAATGGACAATCAATTGCAGGGTGGGACCTTGCCCCCAGGGTGACTTTTCCTCCCCTAGCATAGCGCTGGTCAGGCCCTTTGGACTCCCTGACCTTTCCTCCTTAGAGATAACATCTAGGCCTCAATTGCATTTCAGCTCCAGGCCAACAGAAGCAATAAAACCAGCCACAGCTGCATTGAATAATGACCCTGTGCCCTGGTGCTGGCCAATTAATCAATGGAGACCACAATCCTGAACGGGGAAACTTCTGAATATTCTACAGTGGGGCCTTGACTTTCGAGTTTAATTCATTCGGAGAGACGGAGCTCGTTAAGGAGCTCCTTAATAACTCAAATTACTCTATCAACTCAATGTAAAAAATCAGCCGAGAGACAGCTGGTATCTCAAAAAACTCGTTATTTGGGACATTCCTAAATCAAGGCCCCACTGTATTAAGATCTTTCCCTGGGACCTCCCCTAAAATCTCTGCCCTTAAAATCCTTAGGATGGAGGACCCAGTACATCCTCCCTCCAGGGAACATGCCCATGCCTTTCTCTTTTCCCTCCCTCTCCCTCGCCCCCTCCCCAGGCAGGTTACCTTAGCTTCCTCACTCCCAAGCTCCAAGAGCCCTTCCTTTACCTCCGTAACTCATTTCCTAAGTACTTTTCTTCTAGGAATTACTTTTTAAAAAAAAAAAAAAATATATATATATATATATATATTATTGATTTTTTACAGAGAGGAAGGGAGAGGGATAGAGAGCTAGAAACATCGATGAGAGAGAAACATCGATCAGCTGCCTCCTGCATACCTCCCACTGGGGAGGTGCCCGCAACCCAGGTACATGCCCTTGACTGGAATCAAACCTGGGACCTTTCAGTCCACAGGCCGACGCTCTATCCACTGAGCCAAACCAGTCAGGGCAGGAATTACTTTTTCTACCTCTGTAATTTGCCCACTAAGTGTTCTCTTACAGTTGGGTCTTGCTCTGAATTCTTTCCTAGCGAGAACTCAAGTACCGAGGTTTAGTCTGACCCCACCAGTCAGATACACGGTGCATTCCCACCTCCGACCACAGCTGGACCACTCAAGGTTATCTTAGAAGTAGTTTCATTCCCAGTACACAACCAGAAGCCTAGTAGGTGTTCAACAAAATAAATAAATGAATAAAGGTGGTGGAAAATGTTTGGGCTTGGTCTTAATAAGATCTCTGTGTGAAAATCAACTTTATCGCTTATTAGCCCTGTGACCTTGGGCAAAGTACTTCATGGTTTTTCGTTTCGCTGGGCATTTGTGACATGGGGCTAATAATAATAGCTGCTTCCTAGGGTTCTTGTAAAGATTAAATAAGATAAATATATCAAGTGTCCAGCATGTAATACACACAAAGTAAAGTATAGTGCTCCTTCCCCTGCGAGTCTGTGGGACAAAGATTGAAATAAGCAAGCTCAGTCAGTAGCAGAAAGCATCTGTAAACCTGGAATTTTGTTTTCTTCAAGAAATCTTCTCCTTTCTCAATCTTCCCACTCGCCATGAGGGTCCTTTTCTCATGAATTTGTGCAGTGTTTTTGTAATTGAATAAACTTTTGGATTCAACAGCTGTTGTTGTGTGGGTTCAGAATGAGCCAGCCCAAGATGGGCTTCTGTGGAATGCAAACTATTCTGAGCTGAAGGCAATTAACCACAGGCTCAAGAGAAACTTCTGCCCATAGTAAGAGATTATGAGCAACAACTTTTTGACCCACCTATATGGCAGGGCAAACTATTGTTTACTAAACATCTGCTCTTCTTATCATCCTGTCACGACCCTGTGCAACCCCAAGGTGTGTTACCTCATCCCTAGCTCAGGATGTCTCATATATATACCTCAATCCACCTTTCTGTCTCTGAACCTCTCCTGCCTGTGGGGTCTCTGACTCTCTCATGTGTGCAGGGGTACAGGGTGTGGGATAGAGGGGTGGGGAGGTGTGGTGTCCCCATACATATGTACGTGTTAAATTTGGTTATTTGCTCTTGCTAATCTATCTCCTGTCTATTTGATTGCTAGACCAGCTAGAAGAACCTTGAGGGCAGAGGAAAGTTTGTTTCTCTCCAGCATCATTAATACTTGAAACAGCTGTGATTGGCCTCCCCATTTCCTGAAACGGTTAGTTAAAAATTAATATAGTTAACCATCTTTAGTCATTTATTCCAAAGATGATATTTAATGAGTATGTTTTTTAATTTTACAATCGTCCTAATCAATTTTCTTGTCACCTGTACAACTTATTCTAATGTGTGTGGCTCCCGTTAATGTTCATTATTTGACTGACAGTATTTCACAGGTAATAGTAATAAGAAGAAATGATCAGTAATGCTCAAGCTGAAGCTAGAGAGGAAATGTTTTTTAAAGAAACAGTAAAAAAAGAATCCAAATTTAAAAAAACGTTTCCTTCAACCGCTAAGGCATCCAAACAATGTGAGAGATTGAATGGCTCCATCTTATAGCTGCTGAGAAGAAAAACATTCTATTCATATGTGGTCCTGAATACAGAATAGTAAAGACACAAAGCTGTATAATATTTCAAACACCTTTAGTTTCTGTTTTGGAAGGCAAATGTAGGCTTTATATTGTTCATTTGAAATAGGAAATATTGCAAAATGAGAGTTTGAATAATAATAATTAATAATAAACTCTTGCAATTACAAAGCATCTTTCATCCCAACATCCTCAGGAGTTTCATATTTTCCCCAAAGGCACTGTTTAATGCTCCTCGCTTGCAATTGGCTCACAGCACACTGACATGGCAAATCAAAGGCAAAATAGCACTTACCACTGAAAGATTGAGCCACCGCAGCAACACCAAATGTAAAGCTTGTTCTAGTAAACTCTGCCTTCTTTTTCCTTTAAAAAATATTGTTTTTTAGAAGCTCATAAAGCCAGGGAATGCTTCTAGCCTGTTCCCACAGTCAGTGCTCTGCAATTTAGATTAGCCCTTTGTATTGCCCTGATAGGTCAAATTAATTCTGCATTTTTATGCAAAATCATGGCCCTTCTCTTTGCTAGCCCACTAGGACATATATTAATCATTTTTAATAGCCCATTAGGTGTAGTCATATCCTGTGGCAACCAGGTCTCTATTAATTTCAGAGTCTTTAGCTTTATGCAGCATACCCAATAATACATTTTCTCCATCTGCTTGGTTAAAGAGCGAGCTTGGAGAGCATCATCAAAACAGTGCTTTTTAAGTTTTCATTAGATCATATGCTTTTTGGGGGAGGTGGAAGGCAATACCTTAAATTATATGTGTTAACTATTCAGAATATAATGGGATCATTATTACAAGTAAATGCCAGTAGATTATTCAAATCATAGTTGCTAGTCCATCATCTGGGTAATAGATACAAAGTATGAATAAATATACATACATTACCTTCTTGTTTGGACCTCAGTAAACCTGTTTCTAATAAATAACAGCCTTGCTGCATGTAGATGACTCCCTTTTTCTGAAACCTGATTCCTGGACTGCATAATGCTTAATATTAAAAAAGGGGGTATGGTACATATTAAATTGGGGCATGGTGGTAACAATTTGGTTCTGGAGAGAACTGGCATTTATGAACATCACTGTGCCTGGCACATCATCTTAGATACTTGCCAACATGAGAGGTTGGCGTTATTCTCAAACTTTGAGATAAGAAACATGAGCCTCAGAGCAGCGAAATGATCTATAGGACTGAATGATGGGCCCAAGATTATTCAGATGATAAATTAAGCTTAGCTGAAATTTTACTTTGTGGTCAATAAATTTCCTACAAGTAATAACAGTTAAATTGTTCAAACTAATCAAATTTTAAAATACTTTAGGTTAGAGTTTTGCTATGCAACAACTAGTCTGCAATTTCCAAAGCAGCAAAAATTTGGTTCATTTTAGTTATCATTGTACCCATATGCCTACGCAGTGTCTGCACAGATTAGATGAATAAATATGCATACAATAAATAAATAAAGGCCTAATTTCATGGTCTTGCCTGTCACCTTACAAATGACCACACATGTAGAGGTTTCCTAGGTTGAGCTATGTCTTGATTTTTTCCTCCAGGAAGAAATACAGCTCACTTATTATGTTAGAAATATCAGAACAAATCAATCTTCATAAATTACATGAAGCGTCACTCTTTTTGAGAATGTTCCACATGTTTCTGATAAATTGCACACGTGTACAATTTTGATTGCCTGAATTCAGCAGGCATGGCTTTGTTGCCAAGCTGGGTCATAGCTACACAAAGAGGAATAAGACAGTGGCCTTATCCTCAAGAACTGGCATGACATAGTGGAAAACAATTGGATGCTGGGATCAGAAAAAAGGCACTGGAAACCTGGGACATTGGGCATATTATTTAGCTTATTCCAGACTCAGTTTTCTTATTTCTTTTAGTAACTGTTTACAATCTGCATCCTTATGTTTTAAAGGCATCTGTTGTAAGCAGCATATCTCTGGATTTTGTTTTAATCCATATAATATTTTTCTTTTATTTGGAGAGCTTAGGCAATTTATATTGATGTATTTGAAGTGTTTCTACTTTTCATTTAATTTTGTGCTTTCTATTTGTCCCTTTTTTTGCTACTTAAAAAAATTAAGACTTTATTTTTTAGAGCAGTTTTAGGTTCACTGCAAAATTAAAGGGAAAATAAGATTTTCCGTATACTCTCCATCCCATACATGCATAGTCTCCCCTATTATCAACACTCCCAACTAGAGGGGTACATTTATTCTGATTGATGAATCTGCTTTGACACAACATCATCACCCAAAAAACATAATTTACATTACATTTCATTCTTGGTATTGTGTATTCCATGATTTGGGGCAAACGTATCCCACCTGTTACCTTTTTCCTGCTCCTTTGCCTTGTTTTGTATTGGCTGAGTTCCAATCCACCTCTCCCTGCCTTCTTCAATCTTTCTTCTCTTTCCCATCTTTGCAAATTATATGGTTTATGTCTATTACTTTAGTGATTTCATAGCTATTTAAAAATGTATAATGAACTATATCTAAAGTTAGTCAACATTTTACCCATTGCTCAAGCAATAAAAGGACTTTAGAAACTCCAACTTGTCTTTGTTTTGAAATATTTTCGATCTACCTTCTTTCCTGGTGTCCCCACCTTCAACACATTAATCATTATCATGTTTTACCCTGGGTTCCTTAGAAAGTAGGGTGTAATATAAAGATTGAAGCAAGTAGTTTATCTGGAAGTATGTTAGCTGAGGAACAGTGGAGTGAAACAGGGAAACCATTACAAAGATGGGTTGCTAAGTTAGCTACTATTAGAAGTGACTGGGTGTGTATTCTTTTAGGACCATAGAATGAACCTAATTAAATGAGTCTCAGACTGTCAACTTTGGTTAAGAAATAGTGTGGGGAGGTGGGACATTATTAATTCACTCCCAGTTCCCTTTGGTCAAAAGTTCTGGTTATTCTTTGAGGCATTAATTACTTGCTGGTCATGTTTTGACCATGAACAAGAATTCCAAGGGGAGAAAGTGAATGGTGCAGTGCTGTGAGGCTGAGTTGTGTGAAGCTGATTAAAGTCTCCCTATAATTTACTGGTGCCGATGTGGCTAGAACCAAAGGTATGACCAAGAGTATTTGAAGAGGTACATCAGAGATGTTCAATTCAATATTTGTTCTTGATTCTTGGATTATTTCCTTCTGCATGAAGTTTCCTTTAGAGAAGGTCTTTTTGTAGTAAAAATATCAGTTTTTGTTTTTCTAAGAATATCTTTTTCTCCTCCCCAGTTCCAGAAAGATTGCTTCCATATTGCAACACAGATAAAGCTCTGTGCTGAACATTCTTTTTTCCTTCAAAACACTGAAGATATTTCACTGTCTCTGGCTTCTATTGGTGATGCGAAGAAGTCAGCCATCAGTTTAATTGCCTTGTTGTTTTGGAGATGAGCTGCCGCTTTTCTCTGGCTGAAATTATATTCTTCTTTTTTACTTTGTGCCATTCAGTTTCACTCTAATTGATCCGGTGTGATGTCCTTCTAATTTCCTGTTTGGGATTTGGGGGCTTCCTGCATCTGATCATTAGTGTTGCTTCATTCGTTCTGAAAAAATTTCTGTCATTTTCTCTTTGAATAGTGCCTCTTTCCTATTTTCTCTATTAATTCCATCTGGAACTTTGATTAGATTGGCTCGTGTTTATTTCTGACAATCTGTGTCCATATTTTATATTTCTTTGTTCCTCTAGAGTGCATTCTGGATAGTTTTTTGTTTTCCAGTTCTCTAACTCTCTCTTTAGTGTTATCTGTTCTTTTGTTTAATCCATTCACTTATTCCTTTAATGTAAATATTTTTCATTTATAGAAGTTCTATTTTGATCCAAAAATATGCTTGATCATTATTTTTAATCTCATATTCACTAATCAATATTCATGCTTTTCTTATTTTTATTTAAATGGGTCAATGTCATTCATTTTGTATCTGTAAAAGACTACCAATTTCTGAAGCACCTGTGGGCCTATATCTTATTCCTATTGTTTCTCCTGATTCCCATTCATGGTGCCTTCTCTTCATGTATGCCTTGTAATTTTTCTTTTGTTTACTGTGGGTGCTCTATTTTCCTTATATCTTATAGAATTCTATTTTCCAAGGACTAGGTTGAATTTTAACTTCTTTAGAGAGAATATATATTTTATTCTGGTAGTTACCTATTGGAACTACCTTCTCCGGATCACTTTATATTAAATTAAATTATCCATTTTTATTTTATGATAATATAGGTAACACAGATTTGGTTACTAACCTCTATGTGGGCCAGTTGCATTTATAAACTATCAGGAGACATTTTTTTATTTCCTCCACCCAGAACCAAGATCATGGCAAGAAATTCTCTTTGCTAACTACTACTCTATGGCATATTTTATTTCAAGTTTACTCTTATGTTGAGGATGGAGACTTTGGAATTCAATGCAAGCATCTTTTCCTAAATCTTCCACCTTGAATCACCTCTGATTTTGTCTCCTGTTTGCTGCTCACACTGCATCTCTCAAGGAAGAAACCTGAGATTTCCAAAGCTTGGCAGAAACTTGGAGCAAAAGCCAGATTTGGATTCCAGAGGATCCTGTTCCTTTGTTTTTAGTTCCATGGATTTCTTTAAAAAAAAAAAAAAAATCTTCATTGATTTCCGAGAGGGAGAGAGAGATGGAAACATCAGTGATGAGAGAGAATCATTGATCAGCTGCCTCCTGCACGCCTCCCACTGGGGATTGGCCCACAACCCGGGCATGTGCCCTTGACCAGAATGGAACCTGGGACCTTCAGTCTGCAGGCCAATGCTCTATCCACTGAGCCAAACCAGCCTGGGCTAGTTCCATGGATTTCTTAATACCATGCTCATTCTCTTCTTTTTGGCTTCTTTTCCTTCAGGTTGTTATTCCTTTCTTCTCCTACTTCTATTATTTCCCTTCTTTTACTATCTTTTCTCTTTCCTCATAAAATAAAAATTAGAAAGAATCTAGTATCAATGATTTACACTTGGTGAAAGATTGATTTATTACATTTTAATGTAGTTGTAATCTTTCAGTCACTTACCTTTTGCATATCTTTTTCTGTTACATAAAAGTAGGACTTTTTCTTGTTTGCTTACATTTGAAATTCTTTTAATAGGGAACAAATTGCTTTTGGGTATGAATACTACTGAATCTCATTTTCTGCAAGGATGTGCTGATGGTAAATGTAATTGAATATTTTAGCTGTAATAATAACCTCTTTCTATCGGACAGTTGGTATATGCCTGACACCATGCTAAGTGTTTTTTCTACATAATCTTAAATCTTTAAACTGCCTGGTTAGGTAAATAATATTGCATTTAATTTATTGATGAAGAAGAAGACTGAATATTCAATGAATGAGCTAATTTAGCCAAGTTTACACAGTCTGGTTAGTCTGGTCTCTAAACCTGTCTTTCCTTTCCACTGTCCCACACTCTCTGTTGAGTACTTGGACTTACAAAAACTGCCTCACCATCTCTCTCCTTTGATGACTGCTAACTCTTAAATGGAGAGGCTTAGTTCTAGTTGTGTTTTAATTTATAAAAGTTCTATTTGAATTCTTTATCAAATCTGCCTAGTCATTCTTTTTAATCTCTCATTATAAAGAATAGGTGGTCTGTTTCCAGATTCTACGTGGAGGTTGGAGGTCTTGAAATGGGATATTGAGCCATATGTATATTCACTTTCTATACCCGGAAGCCTAGCCTATAACGTCCCTGCTTTCAGACTTCCCCAAACCCAAATATTACACCCTCCTTTTATCATAATTATTTCATTTTCTAGAACAGGTGATGTTATTTCAGTTAGTGTTGATATGATCAGACCATAACTGGCTCACCTACTGACATACTGGAATATATCCCTAATGCCTCATATATCTCCAGCTATGGTAGTAAAGATTCTGACAATAAAGTGTACTGTTTGAACATAGCTTCTTCATTAATAGAGGCATTACTCTACTTCTCCAGTAAAACCCTTTCTGGATGGGAGCCAGGAGGGACCCGCCTTGTGCTGCAACCTGCTCTGCTCTATTCCCTCAGAGTGGTTCCAGAGCGCTGCTCCCTACACTCAGTCGCTGACTCATGCTCTCCTTCCCCCCAGGCAAACCAGGACAATGCGGGTGGATGGGGAAGCCAATTAAATGCTTTGAATTTTAAGACAAACTATTATCAATAAAGCTCCCATAATTATAAAGCAGTTTATGGCATTTTTCAATGAACAAGTTTAAATGAAGAGTAGAAATTACGGTTAGCATGCATAGTTTATATAAATGTGGTATTAAATTCTGTATATAAACATCTGTACCATATAGAATAGTTTAGGGTTGCAGCTCCAATGTTTTACAATATCTTCTGAACTGCTTATTTAATTAGTTATTTTCTGTGTTCTAAGGAATAATCCCACATGAGGAAGCCCTGTGAGAATCCGAGGTGGGGAAGCCTGCGCTGGGCTCCAGGGGGCCACCCTGTGCCCCTGTGTGTTCTCAGCAGCACATGCAGGAGTTCAATAACCTCTCAGGACGCGCAGGGGAACTGGCATGGCAGCTTTGGCTCTGCAGTCTTGTGGTTGCCCAAGATACATGCTATTCATTATTTTGGGGGAAATTAATGGTCTATTTATTCTATGGAGTTGGGGATTGAAAGATGATTAAAATGCTGTTGCTAGCTTGGGGAGATGTGACACTAAGTTATAATAAAGTGGGGTAGCTAAGCTTTTTACTAAATTATGGACAAAGACTTATGAGAAGAAGGAATGGGAAAAGGCCCTATTCAGGGGTATTAGGGCAGGTAAATGCAATTACTATTCTTAGACATGAGCAGTGCAAGGCTGACGGGCCAGGTACAGAAACTCACCAGGAAAGAAAGCCGCAGATGCCTAGCAAGAGGCAAAACTGGGAAAATAAGAACCTCACCCTCAGGGTAACCTATCCGCCCCTAGCATATCACTGGTCAGGTGATTTAGACCCCCTGACTTTTCCTCCCTACAAATAACATCTAGGCCTCCATTGTAGTTCTGTTTCAAGCCCAGGAAAGCAGCAAAAGCAGACAAAGTGACATTGTGACTATCTCAGGACCAGCGACATTGACTAATGACCCCCTGCCCTGGCACCAACCAATCAGTGGAGACCATGACCCTGAAAGAGCACACCTGGAAAGATGATGAACATTCTATTAAGACCCTCCCCTGACTCCTCCCCTAAGATTTCCATCTGCCAGAAAGAGATAAATATGCTCAGGACTCTCCCTCCAAGGAGCATGCTCGTGCCATTCCCCCACAGGCAGGTATCCTGCAACCTCTAAGGGACCCCACGAGACTTGCAACCAGGGAGCAATGGGCAGAGGCAGCTCATCCCTGGCTAACCCCCTGAAGGTCTCCAAGGCCCCCTTTGAGCCAAAGCAGCCCAGGCTCTCCTGTTGCTTCTTCTATGCCCTTCCTTGTTTTATTGTCCTAAGTATATTTTTTGCTGCCATCATGGACCCAATACCTTTGGCTCAATGCTGTGTACCTCTCCCTTTGGATACCTCCATCTCCCATCCCCTTTTCCTTAAATAAATTCAATTTTCTTAATCACTGTCTGAGATGGCTATTTAGCCTGCCCGAGTACCACTGACTTTAACCTTTCAACTATGGTTAAAAATTTATTGTAATATTTAAAATAAAACCCTCTGCTATTTGGATGTTGTATAATTGGGCACTGTACCTATCAATAAACCTGCATTTAAAACTAATGAATAAAATAGAACTAGAGGTATGAATACATGGAACAGGCTGACAGATGTCAGAGGGGAAGGGGTTTGGGGTGGAACTGGATGAAAGATGATGTAGAGAGTGCATAGCTCATTGACAAAGACAACAGTGTGATGAAGGTGGGGGGTGGATTCGGGGACGGATGGAGGTGGGCAAAGGGAGGTTGGAAATGGGAGACATCTGTAATAGTGTCAACAATAAAAAATAAAATAAAATAAACCTGCATTTAGATTTCCTTAGCTTCAATGCAGAGAAAACAAAGCAAACAAAACCAACTGCAACCCAAAACCATCAAAATTCAGACCCAATGTGTGTGGAAGGGCGCAGAGCTCGGGTTTCTGCCCCCGCGCCTTTTCCTCCAGCCTTCAAACCGCTCCAGTGGGAATGCAATCTGCACAGAGAAGTTGGAAGGAGACACTGCGTTCTAAACTCAGACTCGGTCAGGAACCACATGTAAAATGCAGGCATGTGGCTCTTTCCTGGTGTACGTTCTCCCTTCCTCAGGTCCTGGAGCTGCGGCACTTCGGAGCCTGGCCTCGCTGACCAGACTGCTCCAGTTTGGTGGAGCGTAGGAACTTTTCTCCAGTCAAGTGTCTGGCAGGAAATGAATGCATTAAACTGGACTTTATGAGAAGTCTGCTAAAAATACCTGCTTTAGTGTGGGGGCATTTCAAAGAGGAATTGAAACTGCTAATTTTAGCCCATTCCCAAGGGAACATGTTTGCTGGGTCCAGGATGATGACCTAAGATCTCTCTCTCTCTCTCTCTCTCTCTCTCTCTCTCTCTCTCTCTCTCTCTCTCTTTTAATCCTCACTTGAGGATATATATATATATATATATTTTAATGATTTTAGAGAGAGAGGAAGGGAGAGGGACACAGAGGGGAAGGCAGGGGGGCGGAGAGAGAGAAAAAGAGAAAGAGAAAGAGAGAGAGGTGGATGTTTGAGAGAAATATTGCTTGGTTGCTTCCTGTATGCACCCCAATGAGGAATCGAACCCACAACCTAAGTATTATGCCCTGACCAGGAATGAAACCCAAAATCTTTTGGGTATAAGGGATGATGCTCCAACCACTTGAGCCACCTGGCCAGGGCTAAGCTGGCTTCTATTCCTGACTCTGTACAGAGCAGAGGGCAACGGGGCTGGTTGTGGCCTGAGCCTCAGGGCTTTGCTGCACTTGTCATGTGGCCTGTGGTGGGTTGCGGCCTCTCGGATGAAACTGAAGTAGCTTTTTGTATTTCTGTCCGGAGTAGACTTGGAACAGGAAGAGACATTCCAGGATGTAAATAAAGGTCCACTTATCAGATACTTATTGTCAGAGGGATCCTTGAGACAGTTCATTGCTTGTCTCCCGCGTGCCCGTGTCTTCTTTCAGCAGGAGCTGGTGTTTGGATGAACTTTAAAGCTTCCGGAGTTTGATGTGGTGCTGAAACAGAAGCTTTGATGCTTCAAGCTGCTGACTGGAGAGGAAGTGCAGGGTTTAAAGCTTATCAGCAGATGTACAGAGCACACAATGTCCAAAAGCGTTTCCCTCCATAGGTTCCATGATAGCAAACGGTAGACTAAATATTTATATGAAGTGCTCAAGCCCTGGTCCCTGACTTCTGTCACGCCCAGCTCTCAGTGGCCCCGGGTCCACTGTGAGGTTGTCACCACACTGAACTCAAACCAGCCACGGGCAATGTTTCCTCTCTTGGCATTTGCCTCTCGGTTTTCCTTACCTGAAATGCCCTTTGCTTCCTTTTTGTCCTGGTGTGTTAGTGGTATAGGGCTCTGCTGTAATAAAGTACTACACGTTGGGTGGCTTAAAAAAACCAGGAATGTATTGTCTCACAGTTCCAGAGGCTGGGGGTCGGAGGTCAAGGTTTTGACAGGGCACTGCTCTCTCTGAAACCTGTAGGGAAATTCTTCGCCTCTTCCTGTTTGTGGTGGTTTGTTGGCAATCTTGGGCGTTTCTTGGTTTATAGATGCAGCACTGCAGTTCTCTGCCTCATGTGGTGATCTTTTGGTGAGACTTTATGTCATCTTCCCTCTCTGTTAGTCTGGCTCTGGGTTTAAATTTCCCATTTTGTTAAGGATGCCAGTCATACTGGGTAAGGGTCCACCCTAAAGACCTCATTTTAGCTTCATTATCTCTGGAAAGACTACATTACCAAATAAGTACACATTTTGAGGTACTGGGAGTTAGGACTTCTGCATATCTTTTTTTTTAGGGGGACGCAGTTAAACTCACAACATCTGCCTAGTATCTTTCCTGAGAACTTTGATTCTAAGCATCTTCCTGATCCTCCAGGCTGGGATGAAATGCCCTTTCTATGAACTTCTTTTTGAATCCTCCCAAAGATATGTTTTTATTGAGAGAGAGAGAGAGAGAGAGAGAGAGAGAGAGAGAGAGAGAGAGAGAGAGATATCAACCAGTTGCATTTGGGGATTGAACCTGCAACCTAGGTATGTGCCCCGACCTGGAATTGAACCTGCAACCACATGGGAGGACACTCCAACCAACTGAACCTCCCGGCCAGGGCTCTATGAACTTCTTTGACACTTGGTATTTCTCCCGATGATGGGACTTAATATACCATGTTGCCTGCCTAATTATGTGTGTTTCGCAATAAATGGTCAACTTGAAGCCAGAGCCCTGCTTTGTTTTGCAGTGCCTAGCGCATGGGGAGCACTCACTGAACTCACAGCAGCAAGACATGAAGTGGGGGGAAATTCTGCACCCGTGATTTTGCAAAATCTTTAACATTTGCAGGGATAGTTTATATTGAAAAAGAAAGACAGTCCCTCAATTTACTAAGTAGATGATTTCATCTGAAAATAACCAAATGGCTATCCCTGGCCTTGGTAAGAAGAGTTTGCAATGAGTCAGAATCCAATTGAGAAGTGAAAAGGGTGGTTTGAGTATGGCCACAGCCCTTTTTTAAAGGTGAATTGGACAGGGCTCTGGGACAAGTGTCTCTGTAATAATGGGGTGTGTGGGACTGAATGCTGTTGAGGTGATTAGAACGTGGGGGAGCTTGTCCCAACAGCTGGCTTCTATTCCTGCCTCACCCTGGATTCCCTGCGGCCTCCGGCAAATCACTTACCTTCCGACACCCTTTTAAGTGAGCTTTAAAGTAAGGATGGCAATTGTGACCATGTAAACACATGCAGTGTGATGAGGCCCAATTGTGAGGATGGGCTTTAAAGAGACTTTCCTGAAAGCTACTATTTACTTTAAATGTTGCGAATGTTATGAACTGGCAAACGGGTAATGTTAGCTACAATATAAAAAAGGTAAAATAATTTGAACGGGTAGATTCAACTTCAGTAAGTTTAGAATCAAATATCTTTTTTCCCCTCTGATAAATAAAGCCAGATGTATCAAAAGCAAACTGCTTTATAAAAAAAAAAAAAAAGTGATCCATCGCAATCTTATTTTCCCCCGTTTTGTTTTCTTTCTGTAGAGAGCGAACTGGTGAGAGGCTGGATGGGAGCCCTATAGCAGAAGTGGAGAGTTTAAGGAAATGAGCATTGACTACACCAGTTCCCAGGGGGTTTTGACAGAGAAAATAGAGTTTGAGACTACACTGTTTTCTGCACGAATTTCAGAGGACAGTAGCAGAAGCAGCTCCGGAACTTCGGTTAGTGAGGCAGCATTGTTGGTCAGGATGCTTGGAATTGTGCTCGCAGAAAAATTTATATTTAATTATAAAATTAAAATTAGACAGTTCAGAGGATGGGGGGATGGTACTGTTAGAGATTATAGAAATGTTCCCGAAGCTTCCAGTTTCCCTCTTCAACACCCTATAACCTGCCAGTGGGAACTAGAGCCAATGAAAGGAATGCATACAACGGAAACATACACATGGACACACAGGCACAGCCCACATGAGGATGAGGCCCACTCCTTTCTTTTTAATGCTAAAGGAAATAAATAATACACGCGGGTTCTTGCTACAAGGTGTCTGACTTCCTATTAAACCATTAGTCTAGACATTGACCGACTACTAATTTTTCGACAGTGTGTTAAGCGGTGTGGGGTTATTCAAAAAGGGAAGGGTAAGAAAATATGATGTCAAATTGTTTGTAGTTGGTTATTCAGAGTAGCTGTAAGAGAAGGAAGCAATTGTAAGGTAATAATGCAAGAAATATAAATCTCGTGATAAATTATGAGAAGGTATGTTGTAGTTGGTTATAAAAAGAGAGATCTTTCATGGATAGAAGGATGTAGTAGGTTCTCAAATGACATTGTTTGATTCAAGGTGATTTTGTTATAATGTTGATGAGAAAAACAAATCATGGATATCCAGCCAGGGCTGCTGTGTGGAGTTGGCACGTTCTCCCCATATCTGTGTGGGTTTTCTCTGAGGACTCCAGTTTCCTCCCACCTCCCAGAGATGTGCACGTGAGGTGAACTGATGTGCTTACGCTGTCCCAGTCTGAGTCTGTGTGGGTGTGTGTGAGTGCGCCCTGCCAAGGGAGGGCATCCTGTCCGGGCTGGGGTCTCCCCTGGTGCCCTGAGCTGCCGGCATAGATTCTGGCCACCTGAGACCCTGAACTGGAATAAGATGGTTGGAAAGAATTATCTTGTTTTTATTTATCTTTCTTAAATGTATGTATAGCTCACATTTATCTCAGTGCTTAGTATTAGACGTGTTTGGGGTCTTTTTGGCGATGTTTCTGTGACCAGAAATATGATGTAGGAATTTAATTCTTGTCTCCATCAAATAGCCATAGTAGAATTGATTTCGTTATATGTTGTTTCCCTTAAAGTCTCAGTTTTCAAGAACCCATGGAAGACATTAAGTGAGGACTTACTGTGTTCAAGATCATTATGAAAAATATGAGACTTAGCTGGACCTTGAAGGAGATCTGAGCTGGCAGAGGGGCTGGGGTAGGCCAGGGATGGCAAATCCATGTGTCTGGATTCTTACTGTCTCCTCCTTTGTCCATGGCAGACATTGTTAATCAATCACCCCATAGCAGAGTTTTCTTTCCTTAGAGAACTATTCACATACTGGTTACTTAGATGAATTTAAATAAATGGTTTATTTCCCTATTATGCTACAGTCTAGTGTAAATGTTAAGCCTTGCTCATCTTGGGACCTACTGAGCCAGGCACATAGAAGAGCCTCATTGTAGCCACCACAAAAGTGCTCGGCTGCATCTCATTCATAAAAGAACTCCCCACTCAGCTGTGAGGAAAGAGCTGGCTGATACTCTGCTTTAGGGATTCGCTGTTGCTGCAGCATTTGACCCAAAGTCACACTCTTCTGGGCAGCCTCCAGCTAATGCCCGAGCCCAGTGTGGGAGCTAGGGCTGGACTCTGTGCTATTTGCAGTGTTTGCTCCGGAGCTCCCCATTAGGTTGGCTGAGTATCAAATACGCAATGCAGCCTGCTTCCTCCCCCTTATCGTTCACAGGCAATACCTGCCAGTCAACCTCTTGTATTCCTAAGTCACTCTCAGTGTCTGCTTCCAGAAGGATGCCCATGGACTCAGCAAAAGTTTATGGGATTAAATTGAGTTCATGATAAGTTTTTACTGGATCAACCGTATTATGCCTCTAGCTCCAAGTTGAGCTTCATTCATTCATTCTACAATATTCTCAGCACCAGCAATGTTTTGGGCTCAGAGACAGATGTTGGAAATTCAAAGAGGAATAAAGCTAATCCTGTCCTGGCCGGTGTTTCATAGTGGTTAGAGCATTGCCCCTCACACTGAGGGTTTGATTCTCTGCCAAAGGCACATACCTGGGTTGTTGCATGTCTGGTCAGGGTGCATATGGGAGGCAACCAATTGATGTGTCTCTCTCACGTTATGTTTCTCTCTCTCTCTCTCTCTCTCTCTCTCTCTCTCTCTCTCTCTCCTCTCTTCTTGTCTCCCTCCCTTTCACTCTCTAAAAATCAATGAAAAAAATATCCTTAGGTGAGGATTAAAAAAAAAAAAAGCTGGTCCCTACCTTTGATAAGACAGATTCATAAACATGGATATAGAAACTAGACTTAAGAGAGGAGCACCTTGTTCAAGACTATTCTCCTCAGTGGTCAGCTGAGTTGAATCCAGAAAGGGGGTTTTGGTTACAAAGTAGGGATCTGTAACACTTAAATGCACTAGTGTCCACATTACTTTGTTCTGGTTCATATTCCCAGGGGGAAATCTTTGGAACACTAACCCCTCAGGTGTGCTTCAGGGAACGAACATGTTCCACGGGGGTTCGGGAGGAGTCCTGCAGTTCAGGAGGAGTCTTTTATAAGCTAAGTGACGTGGTGCATTTGCAAGAGCAGTTCCAATAATCCATGTTTTCCAAACTCATTTGGCTCAGGAGTTGTTTTACAGTACACCATTGAGAAATGCTATCCTGCCCAGTTAACTCAATTGTTTATTACTGACTACAATCAATAGCTAGCATCCATTTGACATGTTCTATCTGCTAGTCACTGGCATCCTGTGAAGGAGGCACCATTATTGACCCCAGGTTTCCGATGAGAAATAAGCAGCTACACGGCCATGCCCTGCCCCACTTCCCTGCACTGTCCTGCCTCCCAGTACCTCTGAGATGTTGAGACCAGTGAGCCTGCCCCTTTCTGAGAGGAGGGACATGTGACTAAAGTTCACCAAGGACACAGGAATAGCATTGGTGGAAGAATTGCAACTGCTTTACTCACCCAGAGTGATGGTGGGTTTTGTGCAGTTCAATAGGACAAAGGCACAAGCCCCAAGAAGAAGGTTGGTTTGGATGATGGTTAGTGGGAGGGTTGAGCAGGCCGAGCATCAGTGCTTCCATCTGGCTGTCTGGCAAAGAGGGGTTCTCTCTTCCAGGAATCAGCATCTTTAGGGCTGAGTCTCCCTTCTCTCCGATGCCCCTTCACCTCTTTTTCTGGCCCTCTCTCTGTTTTTCAATGCCCAGCAGCACTCCGTCCCTCGTACCTCAACACATACTGTCAGATAGAAGGCGGCTGATATGGTGAGAACAAGGGCTTTACAATTAGGCACCTGGATTTAGATCTTCCCTGTATCACTTGCCAATTGTTCAAGAGACTTAATCTTTCTAAGCCTCAGTTTTCACTTGAGTAACACGGTGCTGCGAAAACTATCTGCATCATAAGATTATTGTAATGATTCAAGAAACTAATATATGTAAAGTACTTAGTACATAGTGGGCACTTAATAAATAGTGTCTGCTGTAAAGTCTTTATCTCTCTGGCTGCTTCTGAAATTAAATTGTCACCTCTTACACGGAATATTCTCCCACATGTCAAGGGGGCTGGGATCTAATTTCAGGAACCATGCAGGCAGTAGGGAAAGGAAAAAAAAAAGGAACATTTTGCAAGGAGGATGGTGGCTTTTAGATCCTCTCCAAATACACTCCCTCAGTGCACGACTACTGTGTGTGATTGCCACCTGCCACAGAGGCCAGCTGTGGTGTATTTCGTGATGACTTCAGGCAGGGCAGGCCCAGGTAATCTGCATGTGCTTTCCAGGTTTGCTGGCCAATGGTTTTCTTACGACTTTCTCCTGTCACCTCCATACCTTGCCAGTAATTTGAGTCTTTGAAGAGGCAGACAATGAGCGTTTAGGTGGCTCTGATGTCTATTCTGTGGCTTTATTTGCCTCTTTCCCAGAGGCTGAGCGTGTGTGTCTCCGGGCAGAAGATCGATTGCTGCATTGTGCAGCGGAAATGAAAAGGAGATGTTCTTTCCTCTCGAGCTCTGCCCGGCATCGGCCGCGGCAAACGGCCTTGTCTGAGCGGCCGCCGGTCCTGGGTGTGTGGACACCGCGACTGTAATTGCACACTTATCTCTGAGACAAAAAAAAATAAATGAAATTGCTGTCTAATGTATTCAGATGGCTCTCAAAATGCAGCATTTCATGTATTGATTTGATTCCCAGGAACCAGAAAGTAACCATGAAGGCTTTGTTAAGGAAAAGTGAGTCCTTTTTTTTTTTTTTTTTGTCCTAGCCACAGTAACTAATAGCTTAAGATATAAGATAAAAATAACGTATTTTGTAATTAATATTTTAATTCACGAAGATGGGAACTAAACGGTGACTAGACTTCTCTTCCCCTTGATAATAATGAACCCAGGCAATTTCCAACGAAGGAGAGCAGCCAGGAGTTTAATGCCTTTGATTAAGAACATGTTTCCACAGCAGCTATTATGTTCCTATTTAAGAGAGCAAAACAAAACCTAGGCTTTTTTTTTGGGGGGGGGGGGGAGGGGAACTGCAGGGAGTCTTATGGCATCAAAAGAAGAGAAGAAAATGTTTAAGGATAATTAAAGGCAATTTGCCTCACCAGGTCTTTTTCCTCCACCCTTTTCTTCCTCTCCTCCTTCTCCCTACAATACTTGCTAATTGCCATTTCAGTGACCTGAGGATTTTTTTTTTTTTTTTTTTTTTTTTTGTCTTTGAGTAGCTTACCTATTTGGCTGTTGCCTGTACTTATAATTGACTGCATAAAACAATGAATCTCCATCAGTTCATTCAAAAAAGCAGAACATGAGTTGCTTCCTGTCTTATGGCACTGGCTAGTTAGACATTAGGAAAGCTAAAGGTAATACATGAATTGCATGTGTTAATCCAACTTATCTCTGAAAGAATGCTATAAAGTGGCATCAGCATGCAAAAGCAGAGTAGCTTTCCTAGGGTCCACTGTTTAGGGTGAGTTTGGAACTCTAAGCTTTGTTTTCACTTTATTACCTCAAGTTAAGCTTTCTCTGTTTGTTTTGCTAATCTTAACTAATAATAGACAAACATGTAAATTAACCGTCCCTCTGCTATGCTCACCAGCCAATCAGGAGAGCATGCAAATTAACCCAATAAAGATGGCGGTTAATTTGCATATGTAGGGGCAAAGCAGTGGAGTGAAGACTGAAGGCTCCATCCGGAGTGAAGGCCTGGGTCCCGGGTGCCAGAGGAAAACCAGTGCCGGCAGCCAGGGGAAGGGAAGGCCTACTGCACAAATCTCTTCATGCAACCAGCCTCTAGTTGTTTTATAACCACAACAAATGAGCACAGAGAAGGCCCTGATCAAAACAACACAATAAAGGTTCAAGATCAAGGTGGTCCTTAGGCAAGACTGAAGATTTAGTCTCTGGTATAGGATCTGGGCTGCAGTCCTTGTTTATGGATGGATCACTGGGTATGTGGCACAGTCCATGCTTTAAACAATTTGAACAGAATGGCCGTGGACCAGGTAGAAGTAGATGACGTGTTCTGTGTCATGTGTCAGGTAATTTCTGAAGTTCCTCCTTACAATGCAGGGCCAGGTGGGGTTCTTCTTGTGAAACTCCTTAATGTGGGGCCACAATATGCTTCTCTAGGTTATACTTCTCCGGCGCCTGAACAGCACATTCCACGGAGTCCTGATGCACCTCCTCCGACCGTGGGTGGTTTTGATCACCTTTTGGTTGCACATGGTTACCGGTTACCATGGAGCATGGGCTGGCCCACTGCAGGGGTCCCCTGGGGGAGAGGCCTACGAGGCTCAGACCCAGAAGGAGAAGCCTGCACTACCCAAGTCCATGAGCATCTGCAGCTTTCTCTGTTTCTTTATCCATTTAAAAACCTTGCATTTAGAAATGTCATTCGATTTGAATGCCTCTGGCATGCACTTAAGTGTACAACACGTAGGCTGCAAAAAGTGAAGTTGGCAACTCTCAGAAAAGGCTTTGTGAAGTCATTCACAGCAGCTTGCCTGGCACAAAGAAAACTTAGTCGCCTCCAGGAAATGTTTAGGTAAAGTTTTAAGATAACAGAACCCAGGATAGGAACTGAGCTCTTAAAATGCAAAATGTTTTAATTGGACATTGTGTTTCAACTCCGAAAATTGATGTTGAATGGCATCACTCTCCCAGTATAAAGTGACTTCCTGAGAACACGAGTGATCCGGAGACGTTTGACCTCAAAGTTGACTCAGGTGAACTGAACAGTGTGGACCAAAGTGTCACATGCTGGTAAGAGTAGGAAAAAGGATGCTGAATCATGGAAAGGATTAGGGTGTGTGTTATGGTGGGAACCCCACAACAGCCATGAGTCTGAAATGGGATGTTGCACTGCTGGTTTGGCAAAGGAGCACCACAGGAGGAAAGCAGCACGGACATGGTTTCATGTTGATTCTTCGGCTCGACAGGATATAGGAAAAAATCGGTACGATCTCACCCTGTTCACATATATGAGTCTCAGAGAAGTAAGAAGGGGTTTACTAGTAGTCTCGCTTCCAGATTTGCCTTTTGTGAGCAACTGCCAAACTCACAATCACACACATTTCAAATCAATGTGGGCACAGAGTTTGAGTTTTTAAGGTTTTCTTTTTTTTTTTTATAGCTTAGGATTTTACACACAGAACCAGTCAAATATGTGCATATGAAGCACATTTGATCCTAATTCTAATGTCAAAAGATTTCAAAACAATATTAGAGATAAAGACTTTGGAGAGTAACACAGAAAAGGGGATGGGGGAACCCGTGGAATGCCTGGATCAGCCTAACCTACTTAGATGCTAAGGGTAAGGAGATAGGGCAGAACTTTTATCCTCAGAGTGAAAGTGAGTGAACCAGGCTCCAACTTTGTTCTTCGGTTCCAAAATTCACCAGGCAACTGAAAAATACACAGGAGTACTTGGAGGTCCAGGATAAACTCATTTATTTTCAGACTAGAGGCCCGGTGCACAAATTTGTGCACGGGTGGGGTCCCTCTGGGTGGCCTCCAGGATCGGGCAGAAACCCACAGTCCAATGCTGCCTGCAGCTCCTACCTGCCACTCCCACTCATCCCAACCCCACTGTGCCTGCCGCGGGCTCACACCAATCAGTCTTGATTGGGAGAGGCTCACATTGCCACAGCAGTGCTCACCAGCCATCGACCCTGCATCTGATGCTCTCCCAAGGGGAGTGGCCTGCGGGATTGGGCTGAAACTGGCTCTCCGACATCCCCTGAGGGGTCTTGGATTGAGAGAGGGGGCAGGCCAGTTTGATGGACCCCACCGGTGCACAATCTGGCAGGGGAGGGACCGCAGGAGGGTTCCAGGGTGTGTCAGGCCCATCACCCTCAGTCCTGATCAGCCGGATCCCAGCAGCAAGCTAACCTACCGGTAGGAACATCTGCTCCCTGGTGGTCAGTACACGTCATAGCGACCGGTTGACCAGTTGACTGTCTGCCCCCTGGTGGTCAGTGCACATCATAGTGAGTGGTTGAGCAGCCTTAGCATATCATTAGCATATTACCCTTTGGTTGTTCAGTTGTTCTGCTGTTAGATCTATTTGCATATTACCCTTTTATTATATAGGACTAGAGGCCCAGTGCACGAAATTGTGCACAAGTAGGGTTCCTAGGCCTAGCCTGTGATCAGGGCCATGTCCGATGCCCAGTGACGTCCCACGACACCCTGTGCAGCTCGCTACCCTGAAGCTCCCCGACGCTTGTATCCACTGCCCCGTGATGCTTCACAAAGCTCCCCACCCCATGAGCTCTGTGACTCTCTCCTCCATCGCCCCATGATGCTCCGCGAAGCTCCCTGCCCTGTGAAGCTCCCACGAAGCTCCACGATGCTTGCCTCCACCACCCCGTGAGGCTCCGCGAAGCTCCCCGTCCCACAAATCTCCGTGACGCTCACCTTCACTGCCCCATGAAGCTCCACAAAGTTTCCCACCTCGTGATGCTTGCTGTTGGACTCTCACCACCTGCAGCCCATTGCTGCTCAACAGTCCCCAGTCCCGCCCTCCTACCACCCCTGGGGGGAGGGACTGAGAGGTAGTCAATGCACCTCATAGCGACTGGTCAATGGTCGTTATGGTTGTGATGCCGTTATGGTCGCTGGCTTTTTATTATATAGGATGTTTCACATGGACTCAGGGGGTCAGTTCTCCAAATCCTGAGTAAACCAATATGGAGGAAGCTTTCTCTTTATACCCTTCAGTTTCTTTGTTTTTCTATCTGTTTCCTAACTACCAGGCTTTTGTGGTGGGCTTCCACAGCCCCTCCTGAGTCAGTTAGAATGGGGAAGTTAGATTGTATCCAAATGCCTGGTCTGGGTGGTGCCAGTGACCTCCCCTCTAGCTAAGCTGTTACATTCTTTGTTTATGGCTCCTTTGTAAATTGGGAGTAATTAGGAAAACAGGTCTTGCTAGACCAGATTGTGGAGAAAGGGGCAGTGACTTAATTATAGGCTATCAAGAATGTACATTAGCCGTAACCGGTTTGGCTCAGTGGATAGAGCATTGGCCTCGGGACTTAAAGGTCCCAGGTTCGATTCCGGTCAAGGGCATGTACCTTGGTTGCGGGCACATCCCCAGTAGGGAGTGTGTAGGAGGCAGCTCATTGATGTTTCTCTCTCATCGATGTTTCTAACTCTCTATCCCTCTCCTTTCCTCTCTGTAAAAAATCAATAAAAAAAGAAAAAAAAAGAATGTACATTAGGTTACTGGCTCAGATTTAGATTGCTAGCACCCCAAAAGTGCCTTATTTTCCCCATCACTTCTACCACCCTTTGTTCTGTGCTCCAGGAGAGGTTTTAGTCCCAGAAGCCTTTACAACATTTTATATCCTAGAAACTCTGCTTGGTTCCTGACTGGTTGAACCAAGGTTAAATCTACTCTGTTTTGAGGAAATATTTGAGAGGTTGGGAGTAGTCAGAATTAAAGGTGAACCAGTGGATTAAGAAGTTAGATATTTTTTGCATGGTAAACTGCAAATGAAATAGAAAATTGTGAATTTGGGTTAATGTCGAGGTCACATTCATTCTAATTTTGGCATAGTTTTTGAGATACGTGTCTCTATGCAGTGCTGGATCCATTCCTACAGACGGGCTAGTTTCTTCCCCTCCAGCCCCATTGCCTGGGATTCTCCTCTTTACTCAGCTCTAGCCACTCTCTGGCCACCTTTCTGCTTCTCCAACATGCCAGTTCCTTCACTCCAGCCCCAGCACGTGCTATGTCCTCAGCCTAGGACACTTCTCCCGGGTCCCTCCAATTGCCTTTTGGGCTCATTTTTTTGCTCACCTGTCAGGTGACTAATTAAAGTTTTTCTTGTTTTGTTCTTATACCACCTTGTATTTTACTTTACCGGATATATAAACATAATTAAAAGTCACTTGTATAATTCCTGCTTTAATATCAGTCTTTTCTTTAAAGATTATAAGAGTCATGAGGATAGAGGCTGTAATTATCTTGTTTACCATTATATAATAGTTCTAGGCCATACCCAGTGCTTGGTAAATCATTATTGTATGAATGAATGTATGACTGGTATTGGGCATCAAAAGTAGGATGAATACTTCACTGTCAAGGCAACTGAAGTGGAAGCCACATCTCAGTATTGAGGGTGAAATAGCCTTAGGATTCTAAATGCTAAACAGAGAAACGTGGGTGTAAAGCAGTGGTTCTCAACCTGTGTGGATCTCGACCCCTTTGGGGGTCGAACGACCCTTTCACAGGGGTCGCCTAAATACATCCTGCATATCAGATATTTACATTACGATTCATAACAGTAGCAACATTACAGTTATGAAGTAGCAATGAAAATAATTTTATGGTTAGGGGTCACCACAACATGGGGAACTGTATTAAAGGGTCGCAACATTAGGAAGGTTGAGAACTACTGGGCATATACTGAGTGGTGAGGGGTGCTGGGGAGACAGAGAGAGAACAAACAATGCTGACTGTCTGATATTAAGGCACAGAACAAAGACCCAGGTTTACCTGAGATCATTACATGGCAGGTAATGGAAGGGGAGTTGTGGATTGAACCAGTCCCTGGTATTAAAACACGCTATTTATGGTAACCCAGATCTGTCAGTGAGGTAATATCTTGACCTTCTGACAAGAGTGGGAGCTATGATTTCAGTGTCATCTGTCCACACACATAGAATGCAACAGTTCTCATTCATCTGGAGTTCTCTGTTGCCTGATATTCCATTAGCTTCTTCAGGAAACTTTTTCAGAGCAAATCCATGGTGCCCTCTCTATTGATCATTGCATATAGTTGTTGCCTCCACTAGACTGCAAGCTTCTTCATGACAGGGATTTTCTCATTTGCCTATGTAGTTCCATAACTAGCTTAGTGCCTAGTCATTTTAGTTGAATAATTGTTTCCTTTTGCCAAGTAAATACATTGATTGGAAAAAGATTTAATGTATATTCATATAAGGGTACCTAGCAGAGTAGGTTATTTAAAACATAATGAAGTTTATTGGAATAATTTTAGTCATAGATACTTTGTAGATTCAGGCAAAAATCACCTCATTGCTGCAATGTGATTTTGCAGCATCTCCCATCAAGTGATAGTCTCTTTACCCACTCCTTGAATCTTGTCTGGACTTAGAATTTGTTTTGGCCAATTGAATGTGACAGCAATGATGATGTGCCAGTTCCAAGCTTATCTCTTCCCTCTGTTCTCTTTAAACTTTGAACAAGTCTAGACAGCTATCCCAGCTGAGATCATCCTAGACCAGCTGGTTCTAGCTGACCTGGCTTCTGACCACAGATACCCTAATTGAACCCAGCCAAGGCCAGAACAATTGAGCTGTACATAGCCCAGATTACTGACCTGTAGAATTGTACGCTAAATAAGTGGTTGCTGTTTCAAACCATTACATTTCAGGATTATTGTGTAGCAGAAGTTAATGGTTATAGATATGTTACTTTTAATTTGCTCAGTTAAGATAACTGGTACTATATTTTGCTAAGATGATGGGTGGTGAGATCTGACCCATGCATACAGCCTTCTTTGGAAAGGAGAGTACTAGATAGAATGACCTAGTCAGTGGAAGGCTTGAGACATTAGCTGATACTTTGAGTGAGAGTTGGAAAGTGACAAAGGAGAAATTTTCCATAGGTAATAAACAGCGGCTAATACATAGGCAGAGCCCATGAGGCATCTCATAAAGAGTGCCAGCTTCTTTGAAATTAGAGGTGATTTCAGAGGACAGATCAAACATGAAGGTGAGATGACTTAATGACTTGAAATTCAGGGTAAGCAAGCCGTGCCATACACAATGCTGGGAGGAGCCTGCATGAATTAATATAATTGCAGTCTATCAATACTGGGGAAGAATAAAGATCCTGAGAAAATAATCATAAGCCATGGGATAAAAGCTAGAAGTGATTTTAACAAAAGAAGAACATTAAGAAGCAATGCTTATAAGGATAAAGAATGTAAATAGTCCTTCTGGTGTGGAGTGTGGAGGTTTGAATTTGCTTCTTATTACTACCACTATTCGGCTTTCAGAAAGTCAATGAGCTCCAGGTTCTTCAAGGGGAAATGGGTTTCTGTGACTTTATTTCACAGAGAGAATCAAGTAAGGTAACAGACCGGAAAGCAGAAGTTAGTGTGGAGAGCAGCTAGAACAGTGGTTCTTAATACCTAAGGTTGATAGTGGAAACTATAACTGGCTAATTTTGGATTTTCAGTTCATGGACAGTCACACAAGAAATGTTTTTGTTTTAAATCCATGGCTTCTGTTATTTTTTAAAGAAATATATTTTATTGATTTCAGAGAGGAAGGGAGAGGGAAAAAGAGATAGAAACATCAACGATGAGAGATAATCATTGATTGGCTGCCTCTTGCATGCTCCATTCTGCAGATCTAGTCTGCAACCTGGGTATGTGTCCTGACCAGGAATCAAACTGTGACCTCCTGGATCATTGGTCGAGGCTCAACCATTGAGCCATGCCCATGGGGCTGGCTTCTGTCATTTAAGTCACCATTTCCTAGTGTCCTTCCCCTCATCTCTCTCCAGAACATGCTTGTTTATTGCAGACAGTAGCAAAGCCTTCTTTCTGAAGTTGGAATGTTCACTTATCCTGTGGCTCAGGGCGATTACAATACAGTTTCACCTGCTTGTAAGGTTTCTGCTTTTATATTCCTGTGACTTGCTCTAGACCCCTGGATGGCACAGGTATGTTCAAGAACATATGTGCCCAATACTATTTTGGGTACAGTCTTTTGGAATTGATTTCTTTTTAAAAGAAATTTGGACAAGGAAGGCATGATTTTGAAACTTTTCTTTCTGTGCCTTTAATTCCTGTTAGTTCACTGGCCGGTAGTCCCGCCCTTTGAGTCATGACACTCATTGCTCTAGGAGGAGGGCAGACCCAGCCAAGAACAAAGGAGGCAATGTTTAGTGTTCCAATTCCAAAACATGCTCCTGAAGCTAATTTCTGAGACAATGGTTTTGAGAAGCCAAGGCATTAACTTGCAATACCTTGGCTTGTTAAAAGGGAAATCAGAAGCTTTACTTTAAATATTAATTATTCCCTTAAAATATTAAGAAGTTAGAGGACTGAAGGAAGAGAGATTTACTACAAGCCACAGAATACAGAATATAAAGGGTGTAATGCAAAGATAATTTTCTAATGTACTGAAAAGAGAAAACTGGTGGGGAGGAGCCTGGAGAGAAAGAGTAAGAGAAAAGCAAGATTACTGAGACCTGGATTGGGGCTGGTCCCTCGGCCTGGGAGGGACTGGGACCCCAGATGCTTTTTGAAATTCCGGATTAAAGGAGGCTTGGTTCTCATACCTTGCCTAGAACTCTGGGTGGAGATAATGGCCTCAAAAGAGGCACCTTCAGTAGAGCAGAAATGATGGTGTTATGTGTGTAAAATATGCAGTCCTGAGCTAGCCCAAGCCTTCAAGTCTCCTGCAAGTCCAGAAAGGAGGGCCAGGAAAATTCCTAAAATTCTTAAAATTGGAGCATGGGATGGTATCTGAGAATGAGAAAACAGCACGTCTTCCAGGAGGTTGCCACCAGCCTAAATTGGAAACTATGGATTGGATAGCCCAAAGCAGGGGCCAGCTGAGGATGGGGCTTGAATCTCAGAATGACAGTGTGCATGTTAGTGCTGAGGTGAAAGCTAGAGGCTATGGGCAGAGAAGACTGAACTACCTGAAAGCCACCACTTCCATGCTAAGGAGTCAGACCACAGATACCAGCATAACACAATTCGGCACAGTGACAGGCTAGTTGCTGCTCAAACCCCAAGCAAGAGCCAGATGTCCTTTCTCTAATGATAGCACAATTCCATAAGCCCCTTCTGCGTAGGAAAGGATGTTGGGGAAAACCTAGAATTCAACTATCCTAAAGAGATTAAACTTGAAAAAGAAAGGTCTAAGTTCCCTTGAAATAGGAAGCGTTTGCTTCTGCCATCCCTGGAATGAAGGCTCATGAGTCTGATGAGTCTGGTTATGTATCATACATAAACTTGACCCCAAAATACCACTATTCAGAGGTGTGTGGGGGCCAATTTGGGCCCCTGATATGGGTTAAGCCCCTCTTTCTTTGTTCCCCTCTAATGCCACTCTCTGCATTGCAGTATGTACCTATAAGTCTGTCTCCCCACTTGCTTGTAATCTTTATGATCATACAGACCATATCTCATTCTTTTTTGTACTCAATTGCTGCCGCGGGGTCTGGCACATAGTTATCTCCCAAGAAATATCTGTTGAGTAAATACAGAATAACAAATTACATTGTGAACCTTTTTACAAAAAGCTATCTTGTAGGATTCTAGAAAATCTGATGATTTGGGTTATCAGAATCACCTGACTATTTTGTCTGTGCTGTGGAGACTAAGCACTTTTTATGTGGAAATTGTTTAATATTCCCAAGGATCCTATAATGTTGCCTTCATATTATTGATGAGGAGACTGAACCTTGAAGCAGTTAAGAAACTGACCCAAGATTCCAGAGCCACTAAGTGGACCAGACAGGCTATAAGCCTGGCTCTAGCCCATGTTTTTGGCTAGATACTATATCTGCCCTTAAATATATACGAGAGTGTCCTCACATAGAAGTAGTAATTCAGTGTGTATTTGTGACTAGTCACAGGATAGCATTCCCTGTATAATGCATATGATTTCATGTATGTATACACTTAAACTACTGTTTTAGTGTTTCAACAAATAAGAGTTCCCAAGCCATGTGGAAAGAATGACATCTATATTTCTTTGCAATAAAAAGCATTCCTGGGAATTGGCGATGCTGGCTTATTTGTTCTTTCAGGTGTGGAAAGTTCTAGTAAGATCAGCCAGGGGCCAGGGCCTCTTCTGTGATCTCTGTTGTGAGCCTCCCCAGGCCTGGAAAGTGGCTCTGGGCTCCCACACCTCCGTGAGTCTGGAAGAGCCCTGGATTTCTGTGCATTGAGTAGGGCTTTTTGGGAGGAGCAGGAAGGAACAAGGAATGGATGAAGGTGGAACTCCAGCGCTGGGCTGCCTGTCCCTGCCCCAGCTCCTCTCAGGAGTGAATGCATCAGTGGAAAAGGGCTCAGGGATCGGGGTGGGCCCTTGGATCATGTGACTTCTTCACGTGCTGGGTGGGTGGAATAAATCTCTCTCTCTCTCTCTCTCTCTCTCTCTCTCTCTCTCTCGATAAATCCAGGGGCAAGATGCTATTTGAGGGACTGCTCTGCTTTTGTGTGTGTCTAGTCTCACTGGGACAGCCAATGATGGGCAGAGGCTTGGGAATTCCTGTAATAAGAAATGACAGCAGGGACTATATAGGGACCTTCAGCACATTTTTTTTTTTTAAGATGATTCTGACCATTGAAATTAGCTTCTGGACCTAATTCAGTATAAAGTAGAAAAGTGCTCTCTAGTATTTGGAGGTGACCCCAGAGGGCTTTAGGCTGTGCTGTGCCACTGGGCATCAGTATGACTGTAGTTGATTATTTTTAAAATATATTTTATTGATTTTTTTACAGAGAGGAAGGGAGAGGGATAGAGTTAGAAACATCGATCAGCTGCCTCCTGCACAACCCCCACTGGGGATGTGCCCGCAACCAAGGTACATGCCCTTGACCGGAATCGAACCTGGGACCCTTCAGTCTGCAGGCCGACACTCTATCCACTGAGCCAAACCGGTTAGGGCTGTAGTTGGTTTTTAAGCAGTTTGATTGGCTGTGCCTGTGCCACATTGGTTGTTTCATGTGTTGAATGTCTCCCCTGGTCTTAGGAGAAGAAAGAATGTTGCCAAAACAGAACTAGCTCAATGAGAATATATTGAGACATACTCTTTTTTTCACTTCTACATATTTTTTTCATAATTTCTTTAACTTCACTGTAGGAAGGTAATAAACATCAAAGCTGGCAGAGTCAATGATATTTTTCCAGAGATATGACCAGACAAGCCTCCTTTCATTGGGCTCGTGGGGAAAGTACATTCCCAGGAGGGGAGAGGAACATTAAACCATGTGCCACTCATTCTGCAGGAATGGAAATGTTGGTTTCTCTGCTTGTAATATTTTAGAGATTAAATGTTGGACACATGACTGCAGGAAGGCTGTGATTTGTTTCCTAAATCATTAAATCTTGTTTCCATTTCTCATCCCGTATACATCTCCTTTGGAAAGCCATATGACTTGCCCAGTGTGCCATTGTGTGGAATTGTGTCAGCATGTTTGTGAGTCTCTCAATAAATCATGTCACATAGAGACTGCATTCATAAGCCCATGCCCCACCTGGCCACCATCCCCCCAAATAAAATGTGCTTTGTTACCTATGATGGGAAGCTTCCAAATCATTCTTGGCTATTTCCTATTACTTAGGTCCTTCTAACTTTCCCATAGCGATCATAGAAATGTTGCTCACCAGCATCTAGTGCCCTGAAACTTTATCAAAGGGACTACTCTCTAATCATTTTCAATTGTGTGAAGGTTTGGGACCTGACTTTTGATCACCTGAAATACTCAGGACCCTGACTGCCTTTTATTTTCCTGCCTGCTTGTCACATCCTACTTGTTGGAACATAATATTTGTGGCTCACAGATTCCCAAACCTAACCAAGTGATGGATGTACTGTTGATGATTAATCCACATCTCGATGTAGTTTTGAGTCTATTGCTTTTCAATTGATTTGTGCTGGGGGTTAAATAACCGACTGTAAGGCTGCTAAGTTTGTGTTTTGTTTTGTTTTTTATTTTGAGTACCAAAACAGAGTTTATTCTTTTTTATTTTTTTTTAAATTTTATCTTTATTGTTGAAAGCATTACAGATGTCCCCCTTGCCCCCCCATTGACCCCCTCTACTTGCCCCCCTCCCCCCAGATGTTCACCACACTGATGTCTGTATCCATGGGTTATGCATATATGCATATAATTATTTGGTTAATCTCTGTCCCCCTCCCCTCCCCCCTCCTCCACTGCTGATAAATCTTGATTCTTAACTGTAGTAGTTTTCCTAGGTGTCTGAGTATACATTCTCTTGAACTGCTGATGGTCAGATGGGCTACTATTATAGATAAGACAAAAAAACCCACATAAACTAAAAATACATAATCAAGTTAAACATTTTGTCACAACCTGAGAGTACTATTTCTCTGTGTGTCTGTGTGTCTGTGTGTCTGTCTCTCTCATCTCAGATGCTACTTAATTCTACTCCTTAGTTCCAGGCAGACAAATTAGCATTAGTGGAGGATTATCTCCTATTTGTTTTAATTTGTATTTCCTTTTCTTTCTAGTCCACTCATTCCCCTCAGAGCAGAGGCTGCCAGAATGGAAGGGGTTCCAGAGCCTTCTTTTAGGAATCTTACCTTCCATGTTCTAGACCACGGAAAATGATCCATGGAACAGTTTGAATGGGACTCAGCAAATTCTTGTGCACCTGGATATTTTATTGAAAGGTGTTAGCTCCTAGTTCCATTACTATAGGCAACTATTTTGATGTGCGACTTATTGTTTCATATAGTGTTTTATTGTCCTGTATGTCCATATTCTTTTAATTCATGTAAATGACATCAGATGATGTATATCTTGTTCTGTGTCTTTTATTTCTCTCTTTTTAAGGATCCATCCTTGTTGCTATGACCAGATTTCATCTGCTATTTCTAATCACCACATGATGCTCTATATTGTGCACCTAGCATGTTTGACTTATCCATTTTCCCCTTGATGGACACAGGTTGCTTCCAGTCTTCCTTCCCCCAATCACAACTAATGCTGCACTGAAATGTCCAAAATCCAAGGAACTGATGGGTGTTCTTCTTTAATGAGTCTTTCTTATGTTTATGGAAAACTGAATTTATAAGATAAATTTTAGTTTTGTTTCAATTCTTTTTTAGCCTCAAGCAGTTCTTTAATATTTTACATAATGCTCCATAGTATAAAGGTTACTTATAGATTAGTCATGCCCTTTCCTCAAAATTGATCTGTTTTCTCTTCTTTTTAAAATTTACAATTATCATAGCTTTCTGTTGTGCTCACTGGGTGACCTATATGATTGAGAGAACTACTCAGTTTGCATTTTTGCCATGGTAACAGTACCATTTCTATAATAAATCAAAAAAGTAAATTAACAAAGCCTAATTCTACAACAAACAGTCAGTGAAAATCTGTAGAAAGCTGTCAGTACCATTTTAAAAAATCCTATGCATGACAAATAGAATGGCTAGATGTGTTTTTCACATATTTTTCTTTGTCTTGAAGAACCCATCTGTTAAGTATGCCATGGGTGGCTAACCCTATGGTTCAATATTTTCCTATTCTCTAGAATACTAAGCCACAATAAACTGAATAAAATAAATATAGCTCTATTTATTTTTTAAAAAATTATTCCTGTTGTTATTTTGAAGAGGAGTCCACAAAACTGTGGGACTTTGCTTTACCAACATATCTTCTGAGCTAAGCTGCTAGAGGTGAGTTAAAGGGCAACCAGTGCCCTATGACCTTCAGCATCTCTAACTCTGGCAGACTGTGTTAGGACTCTGTGCCTGACAAAGGCAACCACATGTAGACTTAGTTGTGATCCATGAAGGGGCCTCATACTAGTATGACAATTAGTCCCAAAGAGGTGCTACAATTAGAAAATGATGAACTAAACCAATTAGATAATCTGTTTGGGGGTTATTGAAACATACAGAGAGATACTAAAAATGGAATAGGAAGAAGCAGCTGATAGAAAGAGAAATAAAGTAGTTAAAAGAGGAAAAATAGATAGATTTAAATTTCTATGGTATGATATGAAGGAAGATTTCATTTTTTCTTTAGACCTATTTGAATATTGAGATAGTTTTCTGTGTGTGATTCTGATCCTAGAATATAGACTTTTTAAAAAACCAAAATGATCCCAAATAAAAGCACATAAGAAGAACAAAACCAAATTTGAAAGTGGTAATGAAAATGAAGTAAATTGTAATTTTAGTAATTTATATTGTAAGTATAAAGAAGTAAAGAAGTTATTGAACCAATGAAAATATATTAGAATGCTTGAGTGTCTATAAAGGAAATGACATATTAAGCTCTGAGTGTATCCATGTTTAAAATGGAAGGGATAATTCACAACATATTTATTTTTAGTACAATAGCTATTGTACTCTGCACTTGGGATACTTTAAAAAGTTGATGGAAGGTAAGGATATTGCCCAAGCTCAAAAGTGGTGGAAGTATGTGTCCCAGACAGTAAAACTCACCAAATATTTTGAAGACTTCCTTTTAGTTAGGTTATTCGATGAGTTGTGGTCAATGGCCGGGGAGAGGTTGCGATATGTATCACCTCCAGACTATGATATTCATGATTAGTTTTGGATTCTTTTTGGCTTCTCTTTGCTTGTCTTGGAGACCCTGGAAGCCAAGTGTTGAAATGGTGGAGCCACAAAATAGGACCTGGAAGCGTCCATGATTCACTGCTGGGAAGTGAACTGCCCTGGAGAGTATCTAGACTTGCAGAGGGTTTGTGAGAATGGGTAATAAACTTTTATGTATAGAGCAACTGAGATTCTTGAGGTTGCTTACTACTGCCAGAATCATACTGGGTGGGATTTGACTCACGGCCAATCTATTTTACTAGAAATATTCTCTTACCACCACATTATATTGGCTTAACCAAAATAGAAGGTTCTAGATAGATAGGTCTCAGCTTTATCATAGAAATGGGGAGAATGAACACCTCCCTGTAGAAATGTTATAAAAGCTAAATGAGATAACTTTTAAAATGTAGTTTTTACTCATATTCATGTATGGTGGGGCCAACAGATCAGGAGATGATTGTCATTAAAAAGACAGTTTGTCACTCACAGTTCCCAAAAGGAGCAGGTGCGTCACGTCATGCAGGCCACAGGGTTGGTCAGGTGGCAGAGGGAGTGAGAGGAACATGTGGGCAAGAGCCTTTATTATTGTTTCAGTGGAAAGGAATGGTCAAGGCAGGGTACACAGGTTTGGGATTGGCTAGTATGAATTATTTTAGCAGGCTCTGAGGCATAGGAACTGTCTTTAGTTGTACTGGTCCTGGGGTGTGAGAAGGGCAGTACGGGAATGAGTGAAAGAGCCTAAGAAAGAAGGTGGTTGGGGTATGGGCTCTGGATTGGTTTTCTGGCAAGGTGAATTGTTGCCGGGAGCCAGTCCATGCTTGCTGTTTCAAGGGACCTGGCATATATGGCATACTGTTCTTAATATGTTTGCTCACCTTCTTGGCACTATGTGTTTTAACCAAGGTCTCTGAGAAAGGTTGTTTCCCCAGGTAGGGATTTTCCCCTGAAGTTAGGGAGGGAATAAAACCTCTTAACTAAGTGCCAGGCGGGTAATTAATCACTTTAACTATGAACAATCATGCTTAAGCTACATAATCTTTACTCCCTGGAATGGAGATAAGAAACGCCCTAACCTTTGGAATAGGGATTGATAGGATTGGAATCAACTGGTATAAATACAGATGTAACAAGTCAGAACTTAGAAGACAGAACCTACAGACAGAACTTAGAAGACAGAACCAGGAGGCACAGAACCTACACAGAACATTCTCTAGAGACAGAAGAACTTCGCTGGAGAGAACGTGGCAAAAGATCCTGGACAGAAACTGGCCTCAGAACCTAGAGACAGAACCTAGCGAGAGAACATGGCAAAAGATCCTGGGCTGAACCTGACTACAGAAATTGGCAAGAGAACCTGACTAGAACCTGGTGACTGAACCTGGCTGGAGAACCTGGACAGAACCTGGCTGGAGAACCTAGCGAGGGAACATGGCTACAGAACCTGGCTGGAGAATCTAGCAAGAGAACATGGACACAGAACCTGGCTGGAGATCCAGACCAGAACTTCACTGGAGATCCAGACCAGAACTTGGCTGGAGATCCTGGCTAGAGATCCTGGCTAGGCTGCTGAACAACTGAACACTGTCTCCGTGTCATTCCTTCCTTGCCGACTCCGTCCACACCTTTGGGGACCCCCGGACCCGCTGGGGTTGGACCCCGGCAAATTGTTTATGATCTCTAGAAATGGGCAATCCCTGGGAGGGGCAGTCCCTTCAGAGTCAGCAAAGCCCCAGATGTCAAAGCATCAGTATGAAAAACATGCTTAATACAATAACATACAGGAAAAGCACCTAAGTGAGTGCCTGGCCCAGAATAGGCACTGAGGTGAATTCAAAAGCAGGCCGAAAGGAAGCAAGTGGGAGTCTTAAGAGAACAGGTGGAAGGCATTTACATTCTAATTTATCTCTATGATAAAAGAGATTCTTTAGAAATGTGTTGTTGGTTTTTTAAAACCCTAAATTAGTCCATGCTCTTCTCCCTTTTTGTGTCACTCTAATCTCCACTTTTTTCAGAATCCATTCTACTGATATTTTAAGTCTTAATGAGTGACAATTTTTTTTTTTCTGGGAGACCGCCCCTCAGTTCCACCCATGCCATCCCTATCCTCTGCCCCATTCCTCATTGGGTCCGAGACAGGGCCTCCTATGTACCCACACATCATTGGTTATCTCACTCCTACCATGGTGTTGGAATTTTGTATTTATTTGTCTGTACACATCATTAGCCAGGAAGCAACATTAAGGTGGAGAGATTTTGAGAACTCCCTCTCCTAACCTAGATGGTTCCCCTAATACAAGCTCCAACTTCAGCGGTACTTCTCCTTTGTAATACTGACAATTTTTTTTCATGGACTCAGTGTGTGTCCAGTCTTTAACTGTTGGCTCCAAAAAAAGTCTATTGTTTTTATTGCTGTAATTCTAGCACATAGTCCTTGATCAATGCATGTTTCTGGAACGCCTGACAGGCAAGACTTGAATCTGTCTTGATTTTCATAAGGCTCAAGCCTTTAGAACAGTGTCTGGCCCATTATAGATGCTCAGTTAAAGTTATTTAAATAAAAGCAAGTATCAATCCTCATAAAAATCCTCCAAGGTACAGAATGTTATAAGGATTCTTAAGGGTGAGCAAATAGATTCCCAGGAAATGAAGACTCACTCACCCAAGATGCTCAGCAAGATGGAAACAGAGCTGGAACTCATACTGAATTCTTCTGATTCCAATGCTTGTTTTCCCTCTGGCAATTCCCAGTCTTACTGAGCTGTCTGATTTGACAACAGTGGTTCAGTTCAGTGCTTGTCAAACTTTAATGTGCAAACAAGCCATCTGACAATCTTGACCAAATGCAGATTTCGAGTCAGTAGGTCGGGGGTGGCAGCTGAGATTCTTCATTTCTAACAAGCTCCCAGGTGATGCCTGTGCTACTGGCACAGCGAACACACTTTGAACAGCAAAGACAAAGATGGCCCTCAGATTAATTTATCATATAGCTTACAACTTCTACAGAGAAATAAAGAAGAAAATTAATCAGTGGAAAGACTTGTTATTAAGGAAAGGAGTATTCAAGCAAGATTGGTTGTCTAAATTGATTAAATCCAATAGACAGTGTTCAGCTCTCTACCTAATCTTGCTGTTGGAAAGAGAGGGTCTCTAACTCTGAAACCACACCCTTGTTTTTGTTTTATCATCAATAAGGAGTTGACAACAACATGATTTCAGTCAAAATGAACTATGAACTAAAAATGTTGTAATGGACTTCTTATGTGATGGCACAATTGCATGTCTTAGGATGCGTTGCCTAGAAGACAAGCCTTTGAGATTTTCCTGTAGGAGGTTTACTGGGAGTGAGGGAAGCAAGTTGGGAACAGGGAGAAGTTGGCCTGCAATGCATTTGCACCTGAGGCCCAGCTGATCCCATTGGGAGATGTGGAACTGAAATGACCTTTGGAGTGGTTTTAGAGCAAGGCAAGACAACTGTGTCTTTATATCCCTAGTGACCAGTCATTGGGTGCAGGCTTCCACAGAGGGGAGGGGTATAACTTGAGTGAGGTGGCTTTGACCAAGGGCAAATCACTGAGAGGGACTCAGAGTGGACAGCTGACAACCCTCATGCCCAGAAGATGGGGGAATAGGAGGCTCAGCACAGAGGGGTTCCGCAGCATTGATGACATGCATTGTTCCTAGAACTCACACAGTTCCAATAAGTATCTTCAGCACCATCTCTGGGTTTTGTAAACATTGCTCTGCAGACTCTCCAGAGGAATAGGTTTTCTTTGATGCAAAGAGCTGGAAGTCACTAGAACAGACGGAGTAGGGGAGTGAGTTAAAAAGACAGCAGTATTCTACTACATAGGTATACTGTTAGCTGTTTCCAGACTCTCTGAAATAATCATGCCTACAAAAATTTCATTAAACTCACAACATGTGTATTGGATCCACCCATATATCGGTTTCTTATATTTTTCTAGCTTTTTCCTTCTGAGTTTTTTCATTATAAAATGTGAAGTTTCAAAGAGACAATCTATAAAATCCCAGAGAGTTTCAATAAAATACTGATTATATAACTCTTTCTCCTTCAATAATCTCTGCCTTTATCAACTGACTCAGAGAACAGAAACTTGGCCTAATTTAATTTTTCCCCCCACAAATACCTATCCCAAGAAGCTAGAAATGCCTAAGAAGAAAAAGGAATAATTTAATAAATATGGGTTCTTTTACATCACAACCTCTCTTAAACTAAAAAATTAAATTAAAATTTAGTGTCACTTCACAGAAATCTGGAATATAGAGATAACAAAAGAAGACAACTATCTTAACTAAACTGATAACATTTAATTATATTTACACTTTGTAATTTCCATATAATTATAATTACATAATTAAACAATTTTACATCCTATTCTTTTCATTTAACATTGAATATCCAAAGCATTCCCACATGTATTGAATGTCCTTTGTAATTAAATATAAATATCTTTATATTATTTCTAACAATATACATTAGAATTCACTTAATACCTCTAATATGGAAGACTTTGCTTATTATTATTTCTAAAAATTTTTGCTTATTGAATACAGCTTTGTCCACAACTTTTTCCTAAAATTTGGATGATGTCTTAAGATAAAGTCTCAGAATTAGAAAATGAAGCAGCTTTCTAGGTCAAGGGAAAGCAGTTAAGATGGTCAGAGCCACAGAAGAGACCAAGCCTGTAATGACATTGTTTTATCACCTTCCTCTCTACATCAGTTGGAGACTGACATTTACTAGTAACTAGTTCGTGATCTGATTGTTTTAGAAGTTTCAAGATTGGTAGAGAACACCATAAAAAACCGATAGAGAAAGACAGGAAAGAGGGAAGGAAGGGAGGAAGAAAGGACAAAAGAATGAACAAACATGGATTGTTCTTACACATGTATCGGTTTTGTAGATAGATCTATTCCACCCCCGCCCCCCGCAGAAACACACACTTAACTATTGACACTTACCTCATTTTGAGGGAATCCAATCAAACAATATTACTTTGTACTTTGTGTTTGCAAACGTTTGTGTGATGAACAAGGAGGCAGATCATGGAAGTCATTCTACACTCCAGGCAGAATATTATTATTCTAATATGTGGTTTGGAACTGGGGTGTGAAATTCTCCTTCACTGGAGACTTAGAGGAGAATGGAATGTTATTTCTCATTTGGAAACAAAATTTTGGATGAACAACGATCTACCTTTCAAAACAAATCTTCTTCCACTACTAAAAATTAGAGAAAATGAAAGGATAAGGGAAAACTCTTAAATTTCATCTTTTATTTTTCTTTTATCAAAACTCCCTCATGTTGTATAAAACTTTCTTTTTTCCTTTTATCCCCCCAGAATAACGCTGTCTCTATTTCTCTGTTCCCTCATTTCTCTCCCTTTTTTATTTCTCTTTGGCAAGGGTGACCAGCAATGCCAGTTGACCTTTGAAAAATAACTTGGGAAAATTTCCAAGGTGCCTCTCTATAGATAATTTCATGGATTCCCTCTGTTTATGATATAAATAAGAGGTGAAACCCAGGGCCACTGGATAATGTCTAAATGCTCTTTTTTGGCATAGCTCGAACAGAGCATAAACACTCTGAGCAAGATTTAGATGCGGTATTCACGGATAGACTATTTCTTTTTTAAAAAACATATTTTTATTGATTTCATTGACGAAGGGAGAGGGGGAGAGAGATAGAAACCCAATGATGAGAGAGAATCATTGATTGGCTGGCTCCTGCATGCCCCTTACTGGGGATTGATCCCACAACCCGGGCATGTGCCCTGACAGGGAATCTAACCATGACCTCCTGGTTCATAGTTCGATGCTCAACCACTGAGCCACACCCCCTGGGCCAACAGACTATTAGTTCCTCATAAATATTCTCAATTCAGGTCAATCCAAGTCAGCCTGCTAGAAGTAAAGTCAGCATCAGATCATATATATAGTGTCAACTATTACTGCTAGCTGCAAGTGATCATCCAAGCAATGACTCTGTCACTCTGTGGCTCTTAGAGGGATAGTGGGCTTAGACAGGCTAAGAAAAGCAGGGGGCATGATTGTGAGTGCCTTTTCAGCAGCTGCAGATAACTTCCTTTGTGCAGAGCATTTAATCTACCGGAGTTTCAGTTTACAGCTCTGTAAAAATGAGTTCAACAAATATTAACTGACCTTGAAGTGATCTGGTGGAGTCCTAATAAAAATTATAGAAAGCAAATATCAATCATTAGGCAAACATTTAGGGATAATTTTCTTTTATTTAATGGTTGTGAGTTCCTGGGCTTTTCTCTATTTTTTGACCGATCTTTTCTTTTTCTGCACCCCTCTTCATGTGCCGAGTCAGCATGTCAGTAAGACTAGCCGAACGTTCTGTGTTGGAGATAGCTGCTCTCCTGTGATGCTCTCAGTCTACAGGCTCGGACGTGCCCATGCAGGATCTAATTCACAATGACACAACCCTCAGGAGTGTGTTTTCAATAGAGCAAGTAGTACAGGCACAACTATACACAGACGTTGCCATGCCTAGAAAACACTTGAATGAATGTCTAGAAAAAAACACTTGAGACTGGTAATATCACATTTGAAATCATTTGGATTGTAAGAAATGCTTGTTTCTGAAAGTTTCATTGATTTATCCATTCAGCAATGATATATTAAGCTTCCGCTTGTATTCATTGCTTTTCAGTTTTGGAAATTAAGGATATAGCAGTAAAGAACAGAAATAAAGTTTATGCTCCTCATTGGGAAAGCTAAACATAACCGCATAAGCAAGTTTTACAAAAAATGTCAACAAAAGCCGTAAGGGCTGTAACTATAGTAAAACAGGGTTGTAGGGGCCCTTATGAAAAGGAAAGCTACTTACATTAAGTGGTCAAGGAAGGCTCTTTGAGTGGTGGCAGCTGCTCTTAGACCTGAATGATAAGAAAACATAAACCATCAGATGAGAAATTTCCATCTGCTGCCACCACATCTCTCCACCTCATGAACTCTGCCCTCCTTCCTGGTGCTAGTGATGAACTCCCCCTGCTTGTCTCCCTCGCTTGTCAACTAGATTCCACCCTCTCTTTCCTACTCAAGGGAATCACACAGAAATTATCTTTTTGCTCTACCGCAAGACTAAATTTTTACGTTCTAATGGTTAATTAGAGACATTGCATATTGATACATAAGCATATTGTTAATTTTTTCTATGTTAAAAAAAATACTCTCCAGTTCCCCCCTCAATTATCCACTCCCTTTCACTGGCGATTTCTTAACACTCTTTCCTCCTTGTCTTTGCCACTCTGCTTCTGGAGCCACTCCAGTCATGTTTTTACCCTCAGCACTCATTGAAGCAGCTCATATCAAGTTCAAGGATAATCATAATGTTGATAAAGACAGTGGTTAACTATCTAACCTGACCTATCAGTAGCACTTGACAGAGTTGATTGCTCTTTTTCCTCAAGTACCAGCTTCATTAGAAATATAGGATACCACACTAGCCAGGATTTCTGCCCATCTCACGGCCTGTTCCTTCTCATATCCTTTCATAGCTTCCTCTCATCTTCTCTAGATTTTGGAGTTCCCTGTAGCTCAGCTCTCACACTTTTTCTCTTCTTCATCCATATTCACCACTTAGGCAATTTCATGCATATAAATCCCATCTCTATATTGGTGACTTCCAACTTTATCTTTCCAGTCTGGTTGCCAAACTTTCATATCTACTAGTATATGGTTGCCTGATACATACAAATACAAGCCTAATACTATTTCAACTTAATATACCCCCCCCTCCAATCCCTGTGGCCTGAGAAAATAATTTGTCGCTTTCACCAAAAGGGGAAACATGGAAGAAGAAACAGTTTTATGATAAAAATGAAAGCATTCTGTGTTAGACCAGTGTCTTCAGGGTCATTGGTCATGTTGGACAAAAGTTCAAGAAATGATTAGGGCTGGAGTTGAAGAGTTGGGGGAATGCTTCTGATTTGCACAGCAGCCCAGCTGTCAGAGATACGACTTTTGTTCTTCCACTGGCAATTTACTGGTGTAATCTTTTGAATTTAGACAAAAAGAAAAGTTTATTTTTTAGTGTGTTTAATTTTTAGTGTATTCTACTTTTGAAATAGTCTGTGTTGTTTAGGGGAGAAAATCTATTATAAGTAGATTTGCCTATCCTATTTGTATTATTGAAAGCATTTATGTTATTTTAAAAGTATATTACTAAAAAGTATTTGTGCAATCTAAATAATCACTATCGCCGGGACTGGTTTGGCTCAGTGGATAGAGCGTCGGCCTGAGGACTGAACGGTCCCAGGTTCGATTCCAGTCAAGGGCATGTACCTTGGTTGTGGGCACATCCCCAGTGGGGGGTGTGCAGGAGGCAGCTGATCGATGTTTCTCTTTCATCGATGTTTCTAATTCTCTATCTCTCTCCTTTCCTCTCTGTAAAAAATCAATAAAATATATTTAAAAAAATAAATAAATAATCACTATCATTGCTATAGGTATTGAAATATCAATACTATGATGTTGTATCTGATATTGAAAAGCTTACAATCTTAGAAATAGCACCTATAAGACAAATACTGTTATAAATAGAACAAGTCATAGTAGGTACTTCAGATACTTTACCAGGTACTATTTTACAGGAATACGTTTTAACCCTTAATAATTATAACAAATCAGGGGGCAATAGTCTTATATTACTTGAAGGATGTAAAATTTACTATCGTACGGTCAGTTTAACTAAAATATATTTTAAAATACTTCAATTAGAGACAAAAACTGTCTGATGATGCCAAATTTAGATATTCTCATGGTTCATTATAAAAATTAAATTGCTTTTTATTGGTTAGATTGATATTGAACGTGATATTTAATTTGAAAATGTCAGGGGAAAATTTAGAAAATCAAACTTGTAAGGCATATATCCCATGTAATTCTAATTACCGAATTGTTTTGTACCCTAATTCTATTTGATGCAAAACAAAGAACATTAACAGTTTCCTGCATGACAAGATTTAAAGTAAATAAAGAAATGAGAATTTCTACATAGGTGAGCTTTGTGTTTTAGAATAAAGCCAGGCCATTTTTTAAAAAATGTATTCATTATCTATTGATCCTATATAATAAAGAGGTAATATGCTAATTTGTCCTCTACGGTGTCCGAGTCACGCTCAGTCAATGGGTTGCGCATGCACAGGAGCTGGGGGGCTGGGAGGGGTGGAGGGGAGGAACTTCGCCCCCAGCGCAGGCACACCCAGGCCTGCCCAGCGCTAACCTCCCACCCAGCGCTGAGGTGAAGCTGTCTGCCTGTGTCCCTGACCTGGGACGTGGCACTGCCTGCGTGCGTCCCCTCACAGTGCAGAGCTTCGGTGTCTCCGTGAACTTTGCAACCGACCCAAGGAGGAAACAGACAGGGGAGAGACCAGGAGCTGTGGATTCCCAGCACATTAGTCACTTGAAAACTGCCCCACTTGGAATGCGAGGGGGCTGAACACCACCAGCGCTGGGCTCCGGTTGGTCTGAGGCCCGAGCGTCCACCAAGAGAAGGAAAAAACGGAGGGAGGGGCCCAGAGGAAGGAAATGGGGACCATCAAAGGAAATGTGTCTAGAGACATTCCCCAGCCCTCTTCCTCTTTCTGCTGCCTACAAAAGCCCCAGGCCTGGCCACAGTTCTGTCTCCACCTTTTAGTCCCCTGTTCTCCAACCACAGAGGCAAGAAATAAGGAAAGAGTCCGTGCTGCCTCCAGAAAGTATCTATATACCTGATCAGCCCATTGCCGCCCGCAGAGGGAGGCCAGACTGCGGCTTAGGGGAGCAGACCTAAGCCGTAGTAGGACATCCCATGAGGGCTCCCCGACTGTGAGGGGGGGCAGGCCAGGCTGAGGGACCCCCCTCCCCATGCATGCATTTTTGTGCACTGGGCCTCTAGTATATAATAAAATACCCCAAATCTTCGGGAGCTCTTCTTGGATGATGACTACAACAACCAATGACTATTCACTGTATGAAAATCAACTTCTTTCTTTTTATTTTTTGTCCTTCTTTTCCCTCTGCCTACTAGCCCATGCCCCCAGTGCTACGTCCCTAGAATTGATTGTGTTTTATTTTTAAATGTTTTAATTAAAGCATATTATTATATTGATATGCTATACAATATTATATTAGTTTCAAGTGTACAACATAATGATTCCACATTTACATACCTGACGATGTGGTTAGCACATTAAGTTTAGTAATCATCTGTCTCCATTAAAAGTTATTACAATATTATTGACTATATTCCTTGAGCTGCACATTGCATCTCCATGGCTTTTTTTTTTTAATTTCTTTATTGATTAAGGTATTACATATGTGTCTTTATCCCACCATTGCCCCGCCCACTCATGCCCTCACCCCCCTCGTGTCTGTGTCCATTGGTTAGGCTTATATGCATGCATACAAGTCCGTTGGTTGATCTCTCCCCCTTATCCCCACCCTCCCCTACCTATCCTCTGAGGTTTGATGGTCTGATTGATGCTTCTCTGTCTCTGGACCTGTTTTTGTTTCATTAATTCCACAAATGAGTGAGATCTTGTGATATTTATCTTTCTCTGACTGGCTTATTTCTCTTAGCATAATGGTCTCCAGTTCCATCCATGCTGTTGCAAATGGTAAGAATTCCTTCTTTTTTACTACAGCATAGTATTCCATTGTGTAGATGTACCACAGTTTTCTAATCCACTCATCTGCTGATGAGCATTTAGGCTGTTTCCAAATCTTAGCTATGGTGAATTGTGCCGCTATGAACATAGAGGTGCATATATCCTTTCTGATTGGTGTTTCTAGTTTCTTGGGATATATTCCTTGAAGTGGGATCATTGGGTCAAATGGGAGCTCCATTTTTAGTTTTTTGAGGAAATTCCGTACTGTTCTCCACAGTGGCTGCACCAGTCTGCATTCCCACCAGCAGTGCATGAGGTTTCCTTTTTCTCCTCATCCTTGCCAGCACTTGTCGTTTGCTGATTTGTTGATGATAGCCATTCTGACAGGTGTGAGATGGTACCGCATTGTCATTTTGATTTGCATCTTTCGGGTAATTAGTGACTTTGAGCATGTTTTCATATGTATCTTGGCCTTCCTTATGCCCTCTTTTGAAAAGTATTTAGGTCCCTTACCCATTTTTTGATTGGGTTGTTTATCTTCCTTTTGTTAAGTTGTATGAGTTCCCTGTAAATGCTGGAGATTAAACCCTTATTGGTGATAACATTGGCAAATATGTTCTCCCATGCAGTGGGCTTTCTTGTTGTTTTGTTGATGGTTTCTTTTGCTGTAGAGAAGCTTTTTATTTCTCTTAATTAAATATTTTTTTAAAAAAGAATGAGACAATTAGAGTGCATTGAGCTTAGAAAAACTAAAACCTTTGGATACCAATCTTGTGTGTGCTTTTTAAATGCTTCAAGTTCCCAAGTTTATGAGCCCAGAAAAAACACAATTATTCGTAAATTCATTGGGGGAAAAAGCTTAAGACTAATTTGAGATGCACACTTTTAATAAGTCAACATTTGATATATCTAGCAAACTTGGCATAATGAATTGTGGTTTTAAGATAAAATGGGGAATGAGGAAATATGGGGATAGAGGAGCTTGTGACCAGTGACCAGCATATGCATTATTCCATCATTCTTGATACTGAGTCCATGATTTATATTTACAAAGTCTTGGCCACTTGGCTAACCCAAGAATCACCTGGGAAACAACGTACACTGTCTCTTTGGCTTTCTGGTGGAATCCTCATTGTGTTTGTTTTCTGAGGACAACATGCCTTCCTCTCCCCTCTTTCTACTCCTTATAGGTTTTCAGATGATACTGAACTTGCCTAGAAATGGTTTCTGTGGCTTTGAGCCAGCGACAAGGACTCTCAACTTTCTCTGGTGCAGTGTCTCTCTTGTTCCTTTTTAACGACTTCTCATTGCTGGGGCTTCCCTGGCCGCCCTGGCATCTGCTTCAAGCTCCTGCTCCCTGTCTCAGGAAGGAAGCTGGGAATTGCGATTTGTAAAGGGGTGCTTTCCACTGAAGCAAGAGTTCCTTTGCGGCTTTCCTATACAGTCTTATCTGTCTCTGAACATGTGATCTGTGTGGTAGATGTAAACTAATGAGCTGAAGGATCTGCAGTTTCTTCTCTCTGGATCCTCAGGTAATCTCTAGTTGGCTGGCAAATTCGCAGGTTTCTACAGAGCTGGCACGTCAGTGGGAAGGAAGAGGTGAGTTCCGGGTGATGGCTGGCTGGAAGCCTGTAGCGGGCCAACTGTGGCAGTACATGTTGGAAATGCATAATGTAGGAGAAGCACATTCTCCACTCCAGGTTGTGCTTTTATTCAATTGCCATTTGCTGCTCCCACTGCCCCTGTCCTCTTCTGTTTAAAGCTCCATTTCTGAAGTAGTGTCCTTCCTCTCACTTGTCACAGAGAGCAATGGGCAAACATCAGTAAACAAACTGGGAAATAAAAATGCCTTTAACTGAGAGGGATAATCAGCAAGGATCCAAGATTTCAAATCTTAGACGCTTGGACCCTGAAGATGGAAAGTCCTAACCCTTAGTCTTGCTTCAGGTTTCAAGTAGGGGGGAGCGTGTCCATACAATGGAGCTGAGGCCACTGCAGACAGCCAAGGGCTAAAGTGACATGACTGGAATTGGCCAGTGCACATGGCTTGGGCTCGTTCCATCTCAGAAAGGGAGTCCATCTCCAAGTCTCTCCCCCACCACCCCTTCTCCCTGTCCTGTGCCTCTCTGTGCTTAATTGTAAATTATTCTTCCTTATCTCGTTTTCCATTTTCCTTGTGTCAGTGAAGCGATTCAGAAAGTGCTGGGGCTGCGTTCCCACTGGAAGAAGCAAGCCGCGCTCAGGGCCTGCGAAGGCCGCTCAGGCCCGGCTCGGGAGCTGGTGACACTATGAAGCTTGTTAATTTCAAATCTTCCCCGTTTTACATTTTTTGTGATACATTTTACAGAAACCCACCCTGGGGAGAGAAGGGCCAGTTGCCTCTTTATTACACTGTAGAAGAGCCACATTAGCGTTCCAGTCTATATATTATGAAATTAAGTGGATACCCTTGGGGTTAATTCCTTGTTGTAATTGTAATGAAAAGAAACAATTTCTAACCCTCCATTTAAGATCTATAACTATTAAAATCCACTAGTCTTAGTGACTCCTGGGGCCAGTGGAGTGCTTTCGTGTGTATGAAAAAGGGCACTCCTACAGTGTCCAATATCCGTAATTTAAAAAATAACAGCCTCCAAGTGGGAAAACTAACAAATGAGTTTTCCATTTGGCCCCTCCCCGCTGTTTACCCGTGGTGTGTGATCTGCATCAACAGTGTGAAATGATATGCATGGGAAAATGACGGGCCTGGCTTCTAGGATTTCGGTTGGACCAGAGGCGGGGAAGGGTCCAGCATGATGTTCTACAGGATGAAACTCTGAATGAATCATCAGAAAGGACGGAGCTGGAAGAATTGGGAGAAAGGACCCTGTTTATTCAAGGAAACCAGCACCTCTGCTTGCTCCCCCGCTGTCCCCAGAGATTCCTCTCAGAGTGGTTTCAACACAGGCTTTCAACTGCAAATGGTTTCAACTGCAAATGGATACGTGTTTTGCTTTATTATATTTAGGCTGCTATAATTCAGTTTATAGTTAGCGGCCCAAAATGTACCTTCTGCCTATGACATCTGATTTAATTTTTTTATTACAGCTATTATAGCCATCAAAACACCAAATTTACTAGTGTATTATCATCTGACACAGTGTAAATCACTGGCTGGTACATGCACAAGGGATGATGACAATAATTTAGAATAAAAGAAAGGGACGTTTCAGTTCATAATAGAGTTGGTATATAAAAAAGAAGGAGACTCTGTGAGGCTCCTACGGTTCCTGGTGGGAGTTGTCTTTAATAAAGGTGTTTGTTCAGTTGTGGTTGACACAATCACAGCTCTTTTTCTCCCCTTTCACTCATCGTGTACCAACGGCTTCAGAAGGAAGAAAAAGCCAGTTGCATGCTTGACAGCAAAAGAGCAAACTAAGAAATAATTGTATTTAGAAAGTTTTATTCTATCATCTCGAGAAATGTGATGGAAAGTTCTATTTAGAGATCTTGTTTGGATAATATATTGTGTTGTATGACACAACGTATGGGGCACATTTCTATTTTGGGTGAGTGTGCCCTGTTACTTCATGCGACGCATGAGACTTGTGAGGTGTCTCAGTGCTCAGGGAAAGTCATTACCCCTCCGCTGTTCGCAAGCCATTTGCAAATCTCGCCATTCCCACATTTGTCTCTTCTGCAGTCATTTCCGAGTGCCAGCAGAGGGCTGGTAATGGCCCATCATGTCTAGGTCACTGGCTTGTATCCGAACCAGGCAGGTGGTCTGAGTGAAATTAGTGGTCCTGTCTCAATTCAGTTCCCAGCCTCCTCCAGACCACTCAATCACAGCATTTTGCCGGCCTCAGCACTGCGCTTCTCACTTGTCCCTAATTGGCCATTTTGGAGAGAAGCTTTTGAGAATCTCTCACATGAATATTACAACAAAAGGAGAACTGCTTTGCAGTGAAGTCTACCTGGGAGTATCTAACCCTTGATGTGATAGATTATGTTTTATTTTTAAGTTTTTTTTTTTATTTTTAAACTGTTTTAGACTTATACAAATTTGCAAGCACTGTACTGGAAGTTAACATATATCTTTCACCCAACTTTTCCTAATATTAAAACGTACATAACCATGGCACAATGATCACAAGCAGAAAGTTCAAAATGGCATAAAATCCTTATATTAATTCCAGTTTATTTAAATGTCCTCAAATTCAAGATTATTTAAATGTCATCATTTTTTTTCTTTTTCAGGATTCCATCTCAGGATTTACATTGCCTTTACTTGTTATGTCTTTTTAGTCTCTTCCAGTCTGCAACAGAGTCTCAGTTTTATCATTCAATAACTTGACATTTTTTCCAGGGTACTGGTCGGTTATTTCATGGAGTGTCTCTGAACTGGGTTTGTCTGCTGTTTTATCATCATCAGATAAAGGTCATGCATTTTTGGCAAAAATATCACAAATGTGATGTGTGAGTTATATGAACAGTACACGATGTAGATAAGTCTTATTAGTGATGATGTTGAGCATGATCACTTGGTTAAGAATGTGTCTGCTGGGTTTCTCCATGATAAAGTTACCATTTTTCTTGCTACAGTAATTTTAACATTCCAAAGTTTAAGGTCTTTGCAAGGAGGTATGTGTTTGTGCGTGTATGTCAAGGAAGAGCCACCCTTCTCTCAGTTTTGCATTTAAATAGGCCTAACATTTTTTCCACAACCTGCATTTTGCAACCAGTTAGTATTGGAGAATCTTAAATACTTGATGTAAAATCATCCTTGGTGCTATGATCCTATGACAAGAACTGTGATACGGTAGCATGAGAACAATGCAAGCTTGTGGCCTGCACTTGGAGGCAAGGAATCTGAACCTGGTCAGTGGCAGATGTTGGCATTAGTTACTGGGCCAGGAAGATGAGTAAAATATGAAGTGTGATTTGAGCTGTATTCCTGAGATCACTTGTTTATTTCACTAATATGTGTAAATGTGTTTTTGTATGTGTCTGTCTCTGCCACTATACTGTAGCCCCAGGAGGTTGTGGGTTATAAACCCATATGGTTCATAACTGTATTATTTTCCATCTACAAGGTCCCTTAATCATGTAACATAACATATTCACAGGTTCCAGAAAATAGGGTGTAAACATATTGGAGACCTACCACATTTGCTGAGGGCCTGAATGAGACTAACATTGTTAGTAGGAGACCAACATTTTATGAGTTACAGAAATATTACCAGGAAACAGAGACCTCTTCCCACTGTTTTTGTTGTTGTTGTTTTTTTGTTTGGTGTTGTTTTGTTTTTTTTAAGGGTCATTACATGTTAGGTGCTTGTACTTGATATTTTACATAAAAATATAACATTGATTCTATTCTCTCTATTTTTCACATGTGGAAACTAAGGTATCAGAGGGCTTAGTAATTTACATAGCTAATAGATGGCAGAGGTAGAACTTTATTCTTTAGTTCTTTAGTAAAATTTTAATTTACTACTGATGGCAAAGAAAGCAGTTAGGATAATAAAGTTCCCTGTAGCCGAATTCTCTCCCTGCTTTTCTATTATCTATCATATATCTCTATTATCTGCTTTTCTATTAAACAATAGCCTTTGAAGACCTGGAACGACAAATCAGAACTGAAAAGTGAAAATAACCATGAATAGATCAAATGGACTATGAATTGGGAATGTAAAATAAGTCAAATAATTTTATTAATATTTTAAAATAAAAAATATGGGTACAATAAAAGCACTAAATTTTCCTTGTAGGTGTTGTAAAGTTTTCAACAGTCATGTTGGCCTTTTTAAATTACACAGGTCACATTGGAACTATACTAGACCTGGAGTTAAATTAGTAAAGGAGGTTCATTATGAAATTAACATTGCAGTTGGTGATTGCTGAGTCAAGGGTACAAAATATCCTAAGAGATCATAAACTCAGAGTAAGTTATAACCACGTTAAAACTGCATCAAGTTGTTATGGAAAGTCGTAGAAATACTCCCAAAGAAGGTTTCGACGATAGGGCCATGCAATTATTATGACAAGTTTTATTTATCAGGATAAGAAAACATTTCCTTTCTTTTGGACTATGGCACTGGGACATCAAGACTTCCCCCTTGGTGTTTCCTGTTTTTGCTGGGGTGTGTATTCTTTGTCTACGTGGCAATATTAACATCCTCAGAGGCCAGCCATCGGTGAAATCCATCCGAACACTGGACAAAGATTCTTCTGAGATTATCTGACAGATTAGGTGTCAGATCATTCCTGCCTCTGATATTCTGCCAGCTCCATTGTACAGGAAACTTTAGATATCTAAAGGCTGCCTTTCATTCGTGGTCCCTTTATCAGGGCATAATATTTCTGACATGTACTTTAACTTTTAGAAATTTCTCAGTTTCCAAATACGAAGGATACAATATTTGCCTGCGGTTTTTCTAATTGCTTCTTATTTCTCTGTGTTTTTTTTAAAGTCTTCAGATCTTAAATAAAACTTTTGATAAATATACCTTACATTGAAGTTTAAACATTAATTATGATTATTCCTTTCCTCCTTTCAGGTGTACATTCTTAATATAGGAGACTATTATTGCTAATGGAATTTGTAAGTCTGGGCCTAATTTAGGATTCCTTGAGCCTGGTCAAGGAGTCAATGAAAATAATGTCTTCCTTAGAGCTTGTGACCTGTGACTGCCTTAAACAGCTGGAGATATATATATATATATATATAGGGAATCACACATATTAATCCAGACAAAATTAGTCCTTCCAGTCACTGTTGAATAGTTTAATTCCTCTTCTTGATGGCCATTCAGTTATCTCAGAAGTGCTACTGTCTAAGCTACTCCCTGTAGATTTATAGATAATTCAAGAGAATAAGAAGCTCAGAAGCTGACACAAGCCTCATATATAAGTTCCCTAAATATGCTCATGATGTGAAACACAAGAAGCTCAGAGATATAAATTGAGAAAATGGGAACCTTTTCGATTTGTATTATAATCTCTGTAAGAGTTTGTAAATTAGAACATATCTTCTGAACTTGTCTCTGACACAGCTTGTTTGACCTTTAAATTGACTAATCCATTCAATAAAACCAAGTTTTATTGTTTGATGATTATGCTTTTCTAAATTGCTTGACTTAGTCAAATAACATTATATCTATTTACATGCAGACACTGCCCAACAAGTCTATAAATTAAGATAGTCAAACCCCTCTCCTATGCAAAAGTGTCTGTATTTGTCAGGTATCACCAGAGAAAAAAACAGAACAAGCTATACATAGTATAAGAAATTCACTCAGACAGTGATGGAAGCTGGCAAGTCTCAAGATCTGCAGGGCGAGCTCATGCGCCGGAGACCCAGGAGAGCCACTGGTGTAGTTCCAGTCTGCAGGCTGGAGGCTTGAGACCCTGGAAATGCTGATGTTTTAGTTTGAGTCTAAAGTAAAAAAAATGTTCTTGTTCAAAGGCCATCAGCCGGGAAGAATATTGTTACTTACAGAAAGGTTAGCATTTTTGTTGTATTCAAGCCTTCAGCTGATTGGATGAGCCCACCCACATTGTGGAGAGCGGTGTGCTTTACTCAGTTTTCCTATTTAAATGTTGAATGTCATCCAAAAACACCTTCACAGACATCCAGGATTAGGTATGACCAATTAATTGTCTGGGCACTCTGTGGCCCAGTCGAGTTGACATATAAAAATTATCCAATACCGTGTACAAAGGGCAGAGTATTTTAAAGTGTTTGAAAACACTACATTTTACCAATTATGGACCCAATCCCAATAGATTGTTCCGAGTATAATTCCCCACCCCCTTAGAACATCAAAATGCATGATAGAGTTTAGTAGTTGACAATGAATGGCAAGATATTTGCTTTCTCATTCTACACGAATCTCAAAGACTAACACAGGCTTTGCTCTGCTTTATGAAAACCCAGAGGCTACAGCCAGTGATATTTCCTCATTTCTAATTCTTCCTAGTTTCTGTGTTCTTGATATGCATGGTAACTCTTTGCTGTTTAGATGTCTCTTGTGTCCACTTGTGAAGGATGCCCTCAGCATATTCTTTGCAGTCACAGGGGAAGTCACATGGCCTCTGGCTGTGACTCCATCAGTTCATGCTGCTGGCTCATTGTCGCTGTGTTGGCATCTGAGGAGAGGACACCGTGGATCCTGTATCTAAATGCTGCAGAAACGATGATTAGAAGGAGAAATGTCAGCGAGTCATTGTAGAAAAAGATTTTCCTGTAAGTAATCGTGAGAAGTGTGTTGTTGAAGATTATAAACCCAACCACAGCATCAGACCCCAACCCTTTAAAGCGCACTTGAGAGTTTTCAAAAGCAGAGATGAGCTCAGTGGGATTCCTAGGTTATGCATTAAATTTTAAATGGATTTTTGTGGAGAAAAAAATACCATTTGGTTATTTTAAAGAGTTTAGGTGCTAAGAAAAATACATTTTATTTGTAAATGCTTAAACTTTTGAATATTTTCAGTATATTTTTAACATATTTTATTTCTCTTAACCCTTGTTCATTAACTAATCTTCTTCCTTTATTTTAGAGCCTTAAAAAACCATATTCCCACAACCCCACCATCCAAACAGTTTATTTCTCTTTATGATTCCATTAAAAGTTATTTCTATAATGCATGGTCTGTATAACTGTACTAAAAAATAATTATATATATATATGTCTTATATATATATATCTATATCTATCTATCTCTATCTCTATCTATCTATCTATCTATCTAATCTCAATTCTTTATCTGGTCTTATTGAAAGTGTTCCTTTTTCTTCCTTTGGGAAAAATTTTCTATTCCATTTTCAATCTTTATCCAATATCAGACATGATATGGTAAAACCAGTATGTGTGATAAGCAAGCAGTTTTTCAGTTTTTTCCATGACTTCAAGTAAATATTAGGTGATGAATTAACTGGTATAGAGGCAACCAGAGTACTTTGCAAGAAATGCACATTAGGTTTATGAGTGAAACAGTGATATTCTTATGAATATTATATACATGTATGTGTATACAAAATACATTTTAAAAACATACTTTTGTGGAAAATCTGTCATATGCTATAGTACCTTTTGATTTGGCCTTTAGAATAGGCTAGTTTCATAAAAAATTAAGTCTTTTAAAATAGTCTTTTGGAGGTCAGGGTTTGATTCCTGCTCAGGGCACATGCCTGGGTTGTGGGGTCCATCCCCAGTGGGGGTATCCAGGAGGCAACCAGTCCATGATTCTCTCTCATCATTGATGTTTCTCTCTTTCCTCTGCCTTTCCTCTCTCTAAAATATACAAAATAATCTTTTGAAAAGGATTATGGCGGTCCCTGTATTCTATTTTTAAGACAGTGCCGTTAGCATGACAGTGATTAAACTCCCCAGGCCTGGTGATGTTGTATGCTCAGTGAAGATGGAGAAGTATGTTAATGCATCTAAATGAGCAAATGTATTTTAAATAAAGCAAATTTTGATTTTGGAACTGGGTGCCATAAGACGTCACTGAAGGTGAAAACATATGGCCGTGACTGGCGTCTGGTTAAGGGCCCTGAAGTTTTAAAATCCTAATGCTTCCTGCATAAACTGAGCTCTGAGAGGGGAAATGAAGGAATTATCCTTTCTAGATGCCCTGGAGTACTGCACTATCAAGTGCATTATGGTGGTTTTATACCTCCTCGAGAGGATCATTAGTCTATTTCTCTGCAACAATTTTTATGTTTTTTAATGTACATCAGTGTGGAAGGAATACCTAACTAACCTATTTATAAGAATCATAAAGATTGTTTTTCCTCTTAAAATCATGTTATAAAAACCAATCTTCCCACTGCTTTATTGCTGGATGTGTTTTCAAGATTTTTATTTTTTTATTTTTGTGAAACATTTATTTTCTCTTAAAAAAACACACAGCCATTTTACTGGTCCTTTCTTATTAAAGGAAAAGAACCAAGGTTAAGAGTGTTTGAAAAGAGAGCAAATTCCTGAATTGGCTCCAGACATAGTGAAATTAACCCCAAATCTACTTGCAAAATCCAGTACCAACTACAATAGAAACAGGTCTTCCTATTCTTAACTGAAGACCAATCTCCATAGTTACAAAGTGAGGGAATTATACTAAAAGTGTTTAAAAGTTCTAACTTGGCAGTAAGCCAATCATAAAAGACTAATTCTTATTACTAGTCTAATTCTGCCAAAAATGCTTGTTTTCTTCCCATAATATAAGCACATTGTGATAAATACACATACTGAAGAATTAGCTTTCTGATGTGAATTTTTGAGAGTTGCTATGTTATCAAGTGATAGATAATGTGTGCATATATGTGCATCTGCCAGGATGGCCAAGCTATTCTTTAGTAACAAATGATCTCAAATTCTCAGTGGCTAAATACATCAAAATTTATTTCTTCCCTAATGCAGGGCTACAGGGAACTCTGTTCATTGTAGTCACTCAGCAATCCAGGTTATGGTGATTCTATCTCGACCATGTTTCCACTACCATTGTGGTAGGAGGAAGGGATTGCAGTGAATCTAACACTAGCTATCACATCTTGTGCCTGAAAGTGATGTATTCTCCTTCCTCACGTTTCACTGGACAGGGCAAGTAATAAGATTATGTCTAACCTCAAAGGGACCAGAAGAACAAGAAATATGGTGAACAGGACTAATGACTCTGGTAGCATAATATCTTTCTATGTGTATGTATGAGCATGAATCTGTGATAGAAAATAAGATGGCTTAGGTAAAATGGAGCTAGCGTTATGACAAAAGCAAGCTGCGGATAAATTCCATGGGTTGTAGAGTTTACACATTTTAGAACAGTTTTAGATTTACAGAAAAATTGAGAAGGTATTACAGTGTTCTTATATAGCCCATACCCAGTTTCCCCTATTATTACATTTTAGATTGACATGGTAATTAGTGATTGAATATTAATATATTATTAACTATAGTCAGATTTCCTTAGACTTTGCCTAATGTCCTTTTTATGTTTCAGAATTCCATCCCGGATGCCACATTACAATCAGTCACGATGTCTCCTTAGGCTCCTCTTGGCTGTGGCAATTTCTCACATTTTCCTTGTTTTGATGACCTGGACAGTTTTAAGGAGTACTGATCAGATATTTTGCAAAATGCTCCTCAATAGGATTTTTTGTCAGATATTTTCTAATGTTTGGATTGGGGTTATGGGCTTTTGGGAGGAAGACTACACAGGTAAAGGGCCATTTCATCATGTGTTATGAAGGGTTTGTGCTATCAACGTGATTAACACTGTTACTGTTGCCCTTGATCACCTGGTTCGGGTACTGTTTACAAGCTTTTACACTGAAAAGCCGCCTTTTTACCCTTCCACACTGTACCTTTGGATGGAAGTCACTATGATCGATCCACACTCACAGAGTGGGAAGCTCTGCTCCATTCTCTTGACGGTGGTGTAGCTACACAAATTAGTTGGAATTCTTCTACATGGAGATTTGTGTCTTCTCCCACATTCATTTGTTTGTTTGCTTATTTATTTAATCATTTTTACATTATTATGGACTCGTGGATATTTACTTTAGACTTTCTGTTATAATCCAATGTTACTTTTTTAATTAAAAAAATTATAGTTGACCGTTTAATAACACAAGTTTGAAGTTCACAGGTCAATCTATGTGCAGATTTAGAAAATCAACTGTACTTTCACATTCCCAACTGCAGTTTCCCAACTGCCAATTCCCAACTGTGGGTGAAAATGCTGTTTTCTAACTTTGTAAAGTATATGATTGTCCAACCACTATGCTGTACACTGAAACGAATACATCTTTCGGCTACTTAAAAATTTTGTTGTTGTTCCTCCAATTGCTCTATCATTGACCACTGAAAGCTCCTGTGTCCCCTATCATCAATTTTAAAAAAGCATTTCCTTACTTTCAGGATGATTGTAGAGATAAATTTTTAGCAAGGTAAGTTAGCAGTCCAAATTTTCCATCTGCTAAAATAACTTGCGTACTGGCAATTATCATATTTTGCTGCCTGTCCCCAAAAGGGAAAAGGTGAGCAGAGCAGAAAGAGCTAGATTGCTGGAGTGGCTGTTTCTGTCCTATAGAGACTACGTTCCAGCACTGATATCTGTAGGAGTAACAACCAAATGGGGCTCTTCCACGGTCTAGAATGTTTCCAGGAAAAGGGACCCTAACCTATATTAAGTCATTGAGTGAATTGATTACTTTTTTTCTAATTAGTCTGGAGTGATATATTTTTTCTTACTTTAGCTTCTGTATAGGGTGCATCAGAAATTCACTATATTGTGCACAATGATGACAATACTTCTTATATTTGCTCTGGAGGGCTAAAGCATTCTAAAAATCATTCCACCATCCTTTGTCATATAATACTAGTAGAGCGCAATCTCTTGCTCTTTTTGTTACAAAGAAACTAATTGCTAAAGCTGTGCATATAAATGCAAGACTCTTTATCAAGTATGTACTTCAATTGTTATTTGGTCTTGTTGCCATAGCATGGGCTGCCATTGTCAGCTTGGGTCATAAAGCCTTTGGCTAACTGGTAGACAGTAATCACCATGAATCTGAGCTGGGTGTTTTAATTGTCAGTTCAGGCCTGGAGAGCTCCAACTTGCTCTCCATCTGCCAGCAGGTCTCCTTAGGCGAGGGGACATTGCTGCTATTGGAATACATAATTTCTCATGCAAAAAATTAGAAGGGGCACGAGATAAAGTGATGTTTATTTGAACTAAAAGATGGGATATTGAATGGAAACAGTGAGGAATGGTGGGAAACAGTTTACAGGCAAAAATAGTTCAGAACTACTTCACGCTGGAGAGCGCTCTTGGAATGGGATGAGAAGAGACAAGAGTTAGGAATAGACTCTTAGGCCGGCAAACAAACGTTTCTGGAGCGATTGATTCCTCCATTCGTGCTGTAGAAAAGTGCAGGGAATGTGACAGAACGGCACTGTCATTAGGTTTCTTCCATAGCTGAATCCCACATCATTAAGGGCCTTGGGACTAGAACAGCATTTAAAATTGGTTGCTAAATTGTGCTCACAGCCAACACAGGGAACAAAGGTTTTGGGCAAATGTGTTCTCGGCGGCACATGTTGCCTTATAAGAGGGTTGATGTTTTCCACACTTGATAAAAATTCTCTGTGACCACCTGTGCCATATGCCATTACCAATCCCCTCAGTTCTAGGACCCCTTCAGCCAGTACAAAAGATCTCTTTACTACCATTAAAATTCAAAAGACTTGAAAAGCCTCCAGGAGGCACTGTAGAGAATGTGCCGTTAGAATTAAATACCTTTTAGTTGAGGAGAATCAGGTTCACACTGGTCTCTGAACTTGGAAATCTTAGCATTTTCCCCCTGGGAGATTGGGGTGTTGAAATCAGATTGCTGAAGCTGTGTTACATGAATGAGAGCTTAAAAAAAGATTAAAGTAGTTTAAGGCAAAGTTCAGATATCTCTTTACTATCTTCCTCAGCACATTGACACAAAGGATTAAATGCAGTTTAACAGAAAAGTAGAAAAATGATTTTAATAGAATATGGTCAGAATTTAGAAACTCAAGGATTGTTATCTGTATTCCTAAAAGCAGAATATCCTAAAATAAAATTGAGAAGTCATTGAAGTTGTGTTTGTCTATAATGACTTTCAGAAAAATCCCTATTCATTTTGACCTGAGAGGAGTTAAGGGAAAAAAACCAAAAACTCCCCTAGGAATGAGTATTTTATTTCATTTTCTTCCTGACTCACAATCACAGCTGTTATATTAACATCTACCGATGGGCTGACATTGTTAAAAACTCTGAGCTGTACTCAAAGTATCATTTATAGTAAAAACACTCCATCAAAGAAATAATCCTGATACTAGTATACTGGGTTGAAAAAAATAAAATAAAACCAGTGAAGTTAAAACCTTTAATACCTTATATTTGTATAATCAAGAATTTAAATAAATTTGCTTTGCTCATACTTACTTTTAAAGATTAAATTAAGAGCAAATGACACTTTAGGACATTGTACTTTGACACTACTTGGTAAAGGGGAAAACGCCCTCCAAGTACCTAACTTGAAGAACTCCATGCGATTCGGAGAAACATACTGTTTGAATACTTCAACTTATAGTGTCTTTTCAGTACTCAATTAGCATAATTTGACACAATTATAGGTATAAACATTTTATAGGCACTTGGTAGCAGGAGTGTCAAAAAAGTGTTGATCTCCATCCACTTATATTGGCAACACTCACCTAGTTCTAGCACGACACTTGAATGAGCAGTGAAATGTGTTCCCTACTATTAATAAAATGCAAAGCATACTTCATCTTGACACCATATCACAAGTTTGACACTGCGGGTCCTCTCTGTGGGCTTTTGAGTCATGGAGACATCCCCTTGCTACATCCCTATCTCAACTAGATGATAATTTGACGCAGACTATTTCAATACATGCCAATATGTATATCTCCCCTGCAACATGGAGGCATATCCACAGAGAAAGAAGGTATAACTGACAGGTCAATATCATTTTTTGAGGTGGTACCTTAGTGGTTTTAAAAAAACTCACTTAAGTATGACTTACTTGTACCCATTCTTTTCTCATGCTTTATCAGTAAGACTTTTGTGAATATAAATGGAACAGAACAAAGAAATTATTTTTAAATGTCCTAGTAAAATTTTATTTGTAATCTATTACTTAAAAAATTTCAATCATGGAAGAGGTAATTTAAGCACATGTAAATCATTTCCAAATCAAATAGCATGGAGATGTATTGAAATCAGCAGCTTCATAAAGGATTTGGTTTGATTTGTTGTTTTCTAAACAGCCAGACCTCTCTATGTGTGTGTATTACCCAAATACTTGAAGATGAAAATAAATGAATGATAAGTACAAGATCTATGAGAGGAAGAAGCTCAATTAAAAGAAAAAAGAGGGTACAAATCCTGAGATGTGATATTTCTTCAGCCTTATTTTCCCGGATTGATAATCATTTCAGTTTTCCCAAAATGGAGATAAAGCCCATTTGACTTGGTACCATTTTACCTGTGATTTAACAGCTCTTATGAAAATTTATGTCTAATAAAAATAATCTGATTCTGTTCTTTCCTTTCAGCTCTAGGCCAAGTGGCTGCTTTCAAAATCCAGGAAGATGGTGCTGGTCCTGGCCGGATGCTACTCTGGACGCATAGCCATCATCATGAGGGACACTGAGGATGGCACCTCAGATCATCGCTATAGCCATGCTCTGGTGGCTGGAACTGATCACAATCCCCAAAAAGTGACAGCTGCCATGGGCAAGAAGAAAATTGCCAAGAGGTCAAAGATTAAGTCTTTTGTGAAAGTTTATAACTACAATCACCTCATGCCCACAAGGTACTCTGTGGATATATCCCCTTGGACAAAACTGTCATCAACAAGGAAATCTTCAGAGTCCCTGCTCTAAAACGCAAGGCTGATGGGAGGCCAAGGTCAAGTTTGAAGAGAAGTACAAGACCAGCAAGTTCTTCCAGAAGCTGCGGTTTTAGACTTGTTTTGTTTCAGTCATTAAAATAAAAATAAAAAATCTGATTAATCTTAATAATATTGAAAATAGAAAACAAACTCCATATCAGTTAATATAAGTAATTCTGCTTTTTAAATGGTTGTTTTGATATATGTAATTATTTTTAGAAATTGATTTTTAGAGATGTTCTTTTAAATCTCTGTAAAATCAAATGTGTTAGAACTAGTGTATTTTAAAACACTTTAAATTTACATTACTCAGTTTGAATGAAAGCATTACATTGGGATTGTTTTTAATTAGTACCTCCAAAAGTAAGAGGGGTACCCTCATCAGTTTGGCTCAATGGATAGAGCATCGGCCTGCAGACTGAAGGGTTCCGGGTTTGATTCCAGTCAAGAGCTGAACCTTGGTTGCAGGCTCGGTCCCCAGTAGGGGTTGTGCAGGAGGCAGCTGATTGATGTTTCTCTCTCATAGATATGTCTAGCTCTCTGTCCCACTCCCTTCCTCTTTGTAAAAATCAATAAAATATATTTAAAAAAATAAATAAAAGTAAGAGGAGTGAAATAATATCAATATTATTTCCTCTTATCAATACAGTAATGCACAGTTTTTGAAGTATTAAGACATACTAATATCAGTTGATATTCATGGTAACACAAGTAGGGAGAAGTTCTCAGAGTAAGGGAAAAAATTTTTCAATGATTAGAAACTGAAATATGCCCTTGAAATTCTGACCTTATTATTGAAGGATATTACATATTTTATGTACCTCCTAAGGTCAGAACCATTATCACCCCCATTTTACAAATGAAAAAGTGAGGCTGAGTAGTTGGGTAATTTGATCAAGCTCAGGAGGTGGTGAGTGTCAGAGTTTGAATTTGAACCCAAGTCTCTTTGATAACAGAGTTCAAGATTTTAACCTCTACTCCAACTTGTTTCTTTTGAGAGCAGCTCACCCAACCCTTTTAAAAAAGTCTATATTTTTATAGCAGTTTTAGATTTACAATAAAATTGAAAGAAAGGTACAGTGATTTCCCTGTGCCATTACATATTCAGAGCCTCCCCCATTATCAACATCACTCACAAGAATTTTGTACCAAGAATGAACCTACATTGGCTCATCGTAATCACCCAATGTTCACACTTTACCTTAGGATTCACTCTTGGACTTGTATATTCTGTGGGTTTGGGAAAATATATAATGACATTTTTCCATTATTATAACACTAGAGGCCCTGTGCACGGAAATTTGTGCACTTGGTGTGTGTGTGTGGGGGGTTCAGCCTGGCCTGTGCCCTCTCGCAGTCTGGGAGCCCTCAGGGGATGTCCAACTGACTGCTTAGGCCCCCTCTCCATGGGGAGCGGGCCTTAGCTGCAGTCTGGCCTCCCTCTGTGGGGGGATGGCACCAGCTGGTGAGTGGCCAATCCCACCCCCCATTGCCCAGCCATTGCTGCCACCGGTGGCCTCCCTCTGCAGGAGGTGACCGGGCGGGCGGATCAGGGGATGGCAAGGCCGGCAAGTGGCTGGCCCTTCCCCCCCCCCCACCAATTGCCCCTTCACCATCGTTGGTTTCTGCCGCCCCCTCCCCCCCATTGATGTCCCCTCTCTCAGCCTGCTGGCACATGCCTTGGCTGATCTGGCACTGCCTGCTCGCTGGCCCTGCCCCCTGCCGACTGGTCGTATCACTGTTCAGTCGATTTACATATTATGCTTTTATTATGTAGGATCATATAGAGTATTATCATTGCTCTAAAAATCCTCTGTACTTTGTTTATTCCTCCCCTCTCTCTACCTATGGCAACCATTGATTTTTAAACATTTCTTTAGAGTTTTGTGTTTTTCAGAGTGTCATATAGTTGGAACCATGTAGTATGTGTCCTTCTCAGATGGGCTTCTTTTAGTTAGCAATATGCATTTTAGTTTTCTCTATGTCTTTTTATGGTTTGAGAGCTCATTTATTTTTACTGCTGAATACTATTGTCTGAATGGACCACAGTTTATTCATTCATCTACTGAAGGACATCTTGGTTGCTTCCAAGTTTTGGCAATTATGATAATGCTGCTATAAACATACATGTGCAGGTTTTTTTGTGTGTGAACACAAGTGTTTAACATCTTTGGGTAAATACCAAGGACTATAATTACTGGATTTTAATAATATGCTTAGTTTTGCAAGAAACTGCCAAATTGTCTTCCTAACTGAGGAAACCATTTTGCATTTCCACCAGTAATGAATGAGAGCTCCTGTTGTTCCACAATCTTGTCAGTATTTGGTGTTATCAGGGTTCTAGATTTTGGCCATTCTAATATGAACACAACTCTTTCTTTTTTTTTTTTTAGATAAATAAACCGAGTCCCAAAAGGGCAAAGTGTTTGGGACCAAATTTCCCAGGCATTTAGTAGGAAAACTAGAGTTCAGGCCTTGATGTTAGATATTTGTTCTGAATTTCTGGGGCTACATTGTTCTCTTAATTATAAAACTCTATACATGGATCACTGCAAAGCAAATGTGCTTGATAATTTAATGGCAACTAGAGGTGATTTCTTACCTGTGCTTCATGAATGAGATATCTCAAAGATGACAGGACTATAGATTTATTGCCCCACTCAGATGGGATTTGAGCTTGCCCTGATCACTCCGCTATGTGGATCAAGCCATACTTTCTAAAAGCCATTCCCCCTTGATTAGCCATCCTTTACCTGCACTGATCAATGAACTTCTGGTTGTAAAGATAGGATTGGAAATGGTTTCTTTGATTTCTCTTGATGATTTCAAAGGCGTTAAAAGACACCACCCCTTTTGTGGGACTCGAGCTAAGGGTGTATATTATGATAGCCAGCCAAAGCGAATCCTGACCTTTCTTTGCTGTTTCTTGAATGAGATTTTGAAATTGACAGAGACAGAGTAGAAAGGATAGAATGAGGACAATATAGCTATGGCACACTTTTGGAAGAACTAGGGAGCTAATACTGAGGGAGGGATAGCATCAATGATCCTTTAAGAATAAAAGATAAGCCCTATCCAGTTTGGTTCAGTGGATAGCATGTTTGGCTGCAGACTGAAGGGTCCGGTCAAGGGCGCTCCATCCCCAGTCAGGTCAGGACACACTTGTGAGGCAACTAGTCTTTCTCACAGGGATGTTTCTCTCTTTTTGTCTTTCCCCTTCCCTTCCACTCTCTCTAAAAAAATCAATGGAAAAAAATATCCTCAGGTGAGGATTAACAACAACAAAAAATAATCTATAATAATAAAAGCATAATATGCTAATTAGACCAGACAGCTGAACGACCTTTCAGATGTCATTCTGGACATCCTTCCAGACGAAGCCACGGTGGTGAGGGCCAAGGCAGAGGTGGTTCGGGGCGATCAGACAGACAGGCAAGCAGTTCAGGGCCATTAGGCAGGCAGGCAGAGGTGGTTAGGGGCAATCAGGCAGGCAGAGTGGTTAAAGGCAATCAGACAGGCAGGCGAGCAGTTAGGGGCAATTAGGCAGGCAGGCAGAGTGGTGAGGGGTGATCAGGCAGGCAGGCAGAGGTGGTTAGGGGCAATCAGGCAGGCAGAGTGGTTAAAGGCAATCAGACAGGCAGGCGAGCAGTTAGGGGCAATTAGGCAGGTAGGCAGAGTGGTTAGGGGTGATCAGGCAGGCAGGCATGTGGCTAGATGCAATCAAGCAGGCAAGCAGGCAAATGGTTAGGAGCCAGCAGTCCAGGATTGTGAGAGGGGTCCCAGATTGTTAGAGGGTGCAGGCCAGGCTGAGGGACCCCCCCACCCCCACTCCCTGTGCACAAATTTCGTGCACTGGGCTTCTAGTAAAAGATAACATAGAATGAAGGAATGGAGAACAGCAAAGTGGAAAGTGGTGCCAACATGATTATGTAACTAAGTGAGATGATCTTATAGTTAAGTGAGATGATCTTTTCCCATCGCTATGTTTTTTGTTGTTGGTTTTTATTTTCTGCAGAAAGGTCTGTGACAGCACAAAGTGGGTGGAGTATTAGTTATTTCACAATGAGCCAATTTCCAAATGAAATTAATTAATGTTTGCCACCAAAAAGTTTATATCAATGACTTTAAAATAGATGGTGGATAGCTATTACTTACTTAGACTGCTAGTGGTTCTTAACGATTGATCGAGTGATTGATTGATTGATTACAATCTCTTTTCAAATTCTGATAAGAGCATGAATTTTTTTTCTCTATGGAAATATGCATATACCTATACCCCAATTATTAAACATATCATCTTAGATTTAGGGGCTCCCTGAAGGCAATCCCTGAACTCCTGTTAAAGAATCCTTGGTGCCGAAACCGGTTTGGCTCAGTGGATAGAGCGTCGGCCTGCGGACTGAAAGGTCCCAGGTTCGGTTCCGGTCAAGGGCATGTACCTGGGTTGTGGGCACATCCCCAGTGGGAGATGTGCAGGAGGCGGCTGATTGATGTTTCTCTCCCATCGATGTTTCTAACTCTCTCTCCCCCTTCCTCTCTGTAAAAAATCAATAAAATATATTAAAAAAAAAAAGAATCTTTGGTTCAGACTGTCATGCCAGCTTTATAAGGTGAGCAGAGAAAGTGTGAGAAGAAAAGTTTTAGAGAGGTGGAAAGATTAAATGCGAGGCATGTAGAAAGTGGTCAATAGTATTGGTGAAACAGAGTGGATGATTGAGCCAAGAGAATTTTCTTCCAGCTCACAGCTTCTCTACCTCTTTATTGTTCCAGTACTTAAAGATTCAATAACCTTGGTAAAGATCTGTGCCCTTCACTACCCACTCCTTCCTTTTTTTTTTTTTTTTTTCCTTATTCACCTCTGAAGATTGAAACTGTGCTAGGAAATAGCAGTCAGCCTGGAAAAGTCTCAGAGCCTAATAGCTACTTATGTCAGCTGTGGCAATAAAATGGTTACAGCAACCCAAGCTTCTGGGAAGTGTGTACTCAGCGTTAACTGAACAGCCCATCTTTTAGGCCATTGCTTCTTGAACTATAATGTGCCTGCCTCCCTAGGGGTCTTGGTGATGTGACGATTCTGGTTCTGTGGGTCGGGGGTGAGTTGGGGGTGTGCATTACTGACAAGCTCTCAGGTGATGCTACTCCTGTGGCTCCTTGGACCACACTGCGAGTGACATGCTAGGGTTTTCTTAGGAAGCTGGCAGAACTGTGCTCATCGCTGTGGGTTATACTTTATTTCTGTGTGTCAAATAATCTAGGTTTATTCCCCCAGAAAATGATAATTTCTCAATATGACCTCCATAAAAGATTTTGAGCCTAAAAAGGAAGTAAAGAATTATTTAATTTTTGAAAATGCTAAATTTTTCAGAAAATTGAAAATCTGCTTTTGATCTAATTAAGTGAAGACTAGTGTATAACAGCATCTCTGGTGGCTCAGCCTGGGAAATAGGAATAACACCGATACCTATCCAGTTTCCATACTAATGTCAGCTAGGAATAACCAGAATAGCACATCATTTACAGATATATGGTGGGATCAAAAGGCTTAGCAAATTTTATAATAATGAGGAAGCTAGTTCCCTATATTCATTTCAGGGACTAAAATACAAAAAAAAATATATCTCATTATAACATTCATGTTCTAATGCATCAATTTTTTTCACTTTTCTTTTTGGTTATTTCAAATTAGTTGGTTTAATTCCAGGCGGTACAGAATTCGGGATAGAACAAAGACTGAAGGTCACACTTTGGCAGAACTCTGAGCTGGGTTGAGAAATAGGTGAGTGAGAAGATTTAAAGAGATGAGCCACTATCAGTGTACGGGACAACGTTCCAACCAACTGAGCCACACTGGCCAGGGGCAAAAGTTCATTCTTAAATGTACAACAAGCTCAGAGTCAACACTTTATTCTAGCTAACAGTAGCAACAGATGTTATGGCAGGAATCCAGATGTCAAAACAGGAATGGAATTAAGGATCACCATTTCTCCAGGCACAAGGCACAGCTCACTTTTTGCCAGATTTCTTAATTCCACCTGTGGCCAGAGGGCCCTTCCCCTTGGCCTTCGCTTTTAGTTATTCAAGTTTCTCCTGCTCCTCTTTTTGCTTCTGCTTTATTGCCTTCTCTTCCTTGTCCATCTCCTTGGGCTGCTTCAGGGCTTCTTCTTGCCACCTTTATGTGAGACATAGCACCTGCCACCCCTCCCCCAGACCCTGCCCCCTTTTTTCACATTTAACATGCCTGAAATTAGGGTGTGTGTGGTACTCAATGGAGTTTTACAATTGCTGTTGGCCAGGTGGCAGTGGTAAGGACGATGTCATTGTGTGTACATGTGTGAGTTCAATTGTTATTCCTGGTGGCAGGGCTGGACAATGGCAACCTCTTGACATTTCAGTCAAAAACCATCAGGGCTGTTTGAGGAAGGAACATGAGTGCAGACGGGGTGTCAGTAGCATGAAAGAAGAGGCTGGGGACAAGTTTAAGAAATGATGCATCACCGATGCTCTTGAAGCATAGAGGTTGATATTGGTAACATGGTATCAATGGCTCTGAGATGAAACGTCATTCAGAAGAGTTAGATTCCATGTGGCAGAAGTTTTTTTAAAGCTGCTATTAAAATATATTTTGTGTATATTTCCCTTTTATAACCTACTAGAGGTCCAGTGCATGAAATTCATGGACAGGCAGGGTCCCTAGGCCTGGCTGGCGATCAGGGCTGATCTGAGAGGCAACTGATGGAGTGAGCAGGGGCGGGGCCCCACTGGCACCTGCCTTGGCTGGCCTGGTGCTGCCGGTTCAGTCAATTTGCATATTAGGCTTTTACTATATAGGATGAACAAGAATAATGCATGGTAAAAATCCCAGTGTTAATGAGCCTGGAAGAACTCTTTCACTAAGTATAAAATAAATAGCCTACATAGTAAGAAAGCAGTGTGTTCTAATTTGATTGTCAGCATTTTGTTTGATTTCCTAGAGGTGCATGTTATAATTAATGGCAAACTGATTTGATGGAATAATGCAGTTTAAATTGTACATGTTGGGGAAATAAAGCTACCCAAACTATAAAATTGTAGATGATAGAATCAAAAGCAAATTCAAGAAATTGTCTTTAATCACGAGTGTCTAAATCATCCAGGGCACATGAGGACTAAGAAAAGAGTGAAGAATAGTGGATGTTACTGTGAAACCGGAAATCTGGGTAGTGGCTTTGGTTTTGATACTGAGCAGTAATATGACCAGGACAAATCACTTTAGTGCTCTGGATCTCAGTGTCCTAAGCTATACAATGGTGAGTTTGTCTTAGATAATAATCTCCAATGTGCTTTCAAGATCTTGGAACTCTGGATATTTAAAAAATGTAGTGGATAAAAAGTTAAGCTTATCCACTATTTATTATTTTATTCCCTTTATCACAATAGAACTTTGCCCAATGAGCAAATGACCTTGCTTACATTTTAGCCTAATCTGAGCCAGGGTTCATTAACTGAACTCTGTTCAACTTCTATGGAGATGGGAAAAAAACTGGCCAGTCTCTTCTTAACAATAATATGGATATGCGAAAGACTGTAATGAAAAGATTGCATGATTTTCTTTTTTCCAGATAAAATAATCTTAAATTCTTGTTTCCAAAAACAATACATTTTACCATTGGCTTTTTGGCTGCCCACAACCATCCCCCTTTCCAAACAGTGCCCCTTTTTCTTTTCAAAGAATGACACCACTCAGCTCTGCAGCCTTACTGAGGCCTTGAATAAGGGTCTCTGCACTTGTTAGTCAACAGGTGGGCATTTCCCCCAGAACAAACCGGTCACCTTATTTCTGTGTGTGTGTGTGTGTGGTAACAGGAATATGAAAAGCAGAGTTCACTCGCTCCTGGGCAGTGTCCTGAAGAGATAGATAGTCAAGGTGGTCTTGTGTGCTTGACACCCAAAACTGGCCTGTTCCTTACTGATGCTGAACTGACCCTAAGCCTGCCTTGAAGATGCTTTGCCATTTGAGCTCCCTAAGATTGCTTTAATACATTCTCTTTCTGTTGAACCAGAATGGGTTTCTGATGGTTACAATCAAGGAAGCCTAACAAAGGCAGGGATAAAGGTTGTATGGGGAGCTCCTGGACTCCAGTGTTAAACCTAATCATCCAGCCTCCCAGTGCCTTGGGTGAGCTGTGGGGAGGGTAGAGGCGCACTTTCAGGATTGTGCCACATAAAAAGGGTTCCAACTTCTTGACTGGTGTCAAATACATATAAAACTAAAACATCTATATATGCTATTTTCACTTTTCCTTTGGATTTCCCAAAGCCTATCAGACTGTGTGATGGGCTTTGGTTTTGACACGAATTACATTTCCAAATAGAATTTTGAAATGCGATTTTTACATTATCCTTCTGTCTGTAGTTAAAAGTAATTGTATCCCCTCCTTGACTGATTGCCAAATGTAGGACACACACACACACACACACACACACACACACACACACACACAAATATTTGATAAGGGGAGCCATTAAAAGTCTGTTTTATTCTATTTGGATGTCTCTTTACAGAAGAAAATAAACTTTTTTGTGTGTATGTGCTGTGATGGTTCCATTTATTAATTAATACCCTTTGTTAAATTTTTCACTAGCCAAACCGCTGTGCCTTTGGAAACTTATCCTGCTACTACTCTTTCAGGCATTAAAAACCATTGCTTATTTAAGTGAAAAGAAATATAGAGGCAAAAGACAGGAAACTCTTGATGAAATTAACTCATGGTTCTCTAAGTTACTTCTCATGTAAATACAAACTGTAGAAGATTGAAGATGCCTTTTCTTGTCTTCACTTTTTACCCTGATCCTTCCAAATGGCTTTCCTTTCTGAGGTTCACAGAAGACATTCCTGCATGCCTTTAGGATGGCAGGTAATAGTTTAAGTTCTAGAATCGCATCTTGTGTGTATGCATATTACTAGATCCCTAAAGATGTGAACTTGGGAAAATTAATCAATGTCTAAAACTTAAATTTCTTCATCTATAAAATAGAGTTAGCCAGAATATATCTCCATGTGATTATTAGGAGGTAACTGATATAACACACATCACAGAGCACCAGGCACCATATTAGACCCTTGATGCTTGCTTTTGTTATGGTTAATTTTATTTTATGGTAAGCGATAGACGCAAATACATAATGAAGGCAGTTTTGAATGAGTCATGTGGTGTAGAATGTGGATGGATTACAGAGGACAGGATGTGAGGCAACAAGACGGGGAGTTGCTTTTGCAGTAAATCTGATGTGCTGTTCAAAGGGCCAGATGTGATGGGTGGAAACTAATGATCAAAAAAGGGGACAAATGAAAAGAAGAATGAATGGAAAGGGCTTGTTGATGATCATTTGAGGGTATCAAAGGGGGGAGTCATTCCTGATTTCATGACTCAAGAGCAGTATGGTGAGTAGGTTTAGGAAGCAAGAGGAAACACTTTGCTGAGTACGGGAGAGACATCCAAATAGAAATGTCCAATCAAGAGGAGGGCATGTAAGGTTGAAGCTTGTGAGGGGGCTGATTTGAAATCCTTGGTAGGTCTTTTGTATGAGTTAACAGGGCCTATCATCTTTTTCTTTTCTAGGGGGTGCCTCAGGAAGTTATGGGAAAGCAGTTGCTTTTGAAAAACACATAGTGTTATATCAGTTTCCCCCTCTGTAAACCTGATGTTGAATGATTTTTATGGGTTAGGTCTTAAACGGAAATGGATATGCAAAGTGCGAATTTAGTTTTTGTTGTAGGTGTCTGAAATGTTTAAGATACTATTGGAAACAGGAGACTATTGAAAAAGCATGTTTAAAAGAGAGAAAACCTATCTCCTTCCTCACTCTCTTCTACAGTGCTCCCAGATCTGATGCAGGGTCCATAGATACAACCAAACCATTGACAAGCAATGTCCACCAACAGTCTAAGGTTTTATATGACGCATGTAATAATATAGAAAAGAGGATTAACTTCAAAGGAACAAGGGGATTATTTGTCTGTATGAGAAATAGAGACCATAGGTATAAAAATACATATGAATGAAGTCTTTAAAATTGAGATATGTGTGTGTAAACCATCCTCAATGAAATACAAGTATGATGATTAAGCATGTAAATGTGGACTGCAGGCACAGACTCCAATTGTGCTCACCTAATCATCCATTATATACACAATTTACTGATTTGCACGCTCACCTAGACAGGCTCAAATATTATTTGGATGTCACCTAAATGTCTATTGTTTATAAGTTTAGAGTTGCTCAAAATGAAAAGGCTCACTTTCCTGGCATGCATATCACTTTACATACTTTACCTGCTTACATTTTAATGAACAAATGCCCACAGCTTATTTCTCAAGCTTATTTTGCTTTTAATTCTATAAAGCAAATTTGTTATTTTTTATGTAAAAATAAGAAAATCTATTTTATTTTACTGATAATCATTGCATTGATTTATGTAAAATCATTATATTTGGATTTGTTTCACAGGCTATGGAGTTTGGAGTAGCCTTTGAACTCAACTACACCTTAAGTAGTGTATTTTAGCTTTTGATATCTTAATTTATAGAATTTGTAGTGGGGGATTTGAAACTTTGAGGACTATTTTTATCTTAAAGATTGGATTTGAAAATGTATATCCCTTCCCCAATTTTTATTACCAAATACTTATTTTGGAATCTCATATCTCTTTGTTTCTGAGGCCACACAGGAATGAGTTCATGGTTCTTGGCAGAACTTTTTGGTTGAAGAGTTGTGTATTGGAATTGTGAACCCTGAGAAAGAAGATACCTATTAAGAAGGGGAACTGGGCTCAAATTTAAAAAAAAACAGAGCCAAGTAGCCATTTCTACACAGAGATCTCTCACACAGACTGCTCTTCAGGGAGAAGCTTGCACTGAGCTATTTGTCTCTGCACTGAACTGCCTGCCTGCATTGGTGTTTCTGCTATCTGAGCCAGCTCTTATAAAGGAGTTTCTGAAATCTAACTTCAACCAATAGGACTGAGCCTTTCCCCATTCAATTGGAATTGCACAGCTCTGACCAACCAGAGCAGCTCTATTCTGACCAATCAAATTGCAAGGATTTGGAACCCTCATTTGCATGAGGACAGACCAACCAGGGACCAGGGGCAAAGACTTCGGTCTGTATGAGCCACCTGCCTGCTGGCTCTGGGAATGCATTTTTCTCTTTCCACCGTGTCTCCCTGGCTGAGCTGAAACACTGCAGATGTCAAGGAGCAGAACAGACCAGTGCAGGTCAGAGCAGACTGTCCCCAAATGGAGCAGACCAAAGCACAGTAGTAGGCCAGTGCAGTGCAAAGCAGACCAGAAAGGAGCAGAGCAGAGCCGTCTGGAGAGGGGCCTGGCTCCAGGCCTGCCTGGCCCCGGGCTGCATCATAGCTGTGCTGTATTGCAATTGAGCTGTTTTGCACTGAACAGTTTCCTTCTTCACCTCAGGCCAAATTGTTGGCGTGTAATTGGAGACTATGGCCACTGGCTGACAGAATGGACTTATAATTAGTTGCATAAACAAATAGAAAAAAAAAATCTGGAAATAGGTATAAGTTACAGTGTTCTTTTAGAAGTTTATAGAAGAAGATCTTCCCTCTTCTTTCCCTTTGGCTATGCCCACTTTAAGTATTACTTCTGACAGTTATTTATAACTCCTTCACATCGATGTTGACAGTGCAGTGGTCAAAAGCTCAGTCCCTGAGTCAGGACTTTGGGTTCAAGTACCAGATATGCTAATTACTAACTAGGAGACATTGACTACATTTCATAATCTGAGCAAGTTTTACATTTTTAATTAGAAAAAGTTTAAAAAAACAAATTTCTTTCAAATTATTTTATTTTTTTCCCCTTTGATTCTGCAATTGCTAGGTACAGTGTTCTATAGATGTCCCTTAGGTCAAGTTTAGTACTTATGCTGCTCAATTCTTTTATATTTTTACAATTTTTTGGTCTGCTTATCAGAACAGCAGCTGAGACAGGCATGTTAAATTATCCCACTATTACTGTGGATTTGTTTTCATTACAGTTGTATTAATTTTCTTTTACATATTTTAAGTTACATTAAGTGCATGCATATTTTATTATATCTGAAATAAACCACTTATCATATGTGAGTTTTAAAAAAGCAATTTCCTAATGGGTATCTAGCATTTAAGGTGTAATACATATGAAGCATTTGGATATAACAGCACGTGCTTCCTCCCCTTCTTCTTCTTCTTCTTCTTCTTCTCCTTCTTATTATTACTAGAAGGCCCGTGCACAAAAAATTGTGCACTGGCAAGGAAGGGGGGTCCCTCAGCCCAACCTGTGCCCTCTCATGGATCACACTGCCGCTCGCCCTGCCCGCCCTGCCCAGTCGGCAGGCCCAGATCTTATGCTGGGGCGGACAGCAGCTCGGATCATGCTGCCGCCTGCCCGCCCACCCCGCCCAAGACAGGGCAGGCCAGGATCTTGCCTTAGACAGCGTAGCAGGATCTGCTTGCAGTATGCAAATTAGCCTCCATCTTTGTTGGCGGTTAATTTGCATATCTCACTGATTAGCCAATGGGAGGTGTATCGGAGGTAGGGTTAATTTCAATCTTTGTCTTTAGATAGGATTATTATTTTTAGACTTGCCATTTCTCCCTATCTATGCCATGGCTCAGGCAGATGGTACTTTTATTATTCAAAGGCAAACCTATTATGAATCCCTTTATAAAAATAGCTCTTTGTGAGAAAGACTTTTAAATTTTTAGAAAAAATTTTTTAAACACTCATGCATACACACATAATAGAAATACAACTGATACACACTACTTGGGAGTGTAAGTGCTACAACAGTGGTCCATTCTCAGAATACTTATCAAGTGCTTTTCATGAAATACATATTTAAAATTTTACAATAATCTCTAAGGTGGGTATTATAATTATTTTATTGATGATAAAATTAAGATTGATTGAGGTAAAAATCTTTCCCAAGGCCAAAGAGCTAAAAATGTGCATTCTGGGATATATCCATTGTATAAAATCTGATTTTTTAAATTAAATTCATTTTTTAAAATATATTTTTATTGATTTCAGAGAGGAAGTTAGAGGGAGAGAGAGATGGAAACATCAATGATGAGAGAGAATCATTGATTGGCTGCATCCTGCACCCCCCACCCCCCTGCACAACCTGGGCATGTGCCCTCACCAGGAATCAAATAGTGACCTCCTGGTTCATAGATTGACGCTTAACCACTGAGCCATGCTGACCGGGATAAATTCTGACTTTGTTGCTGTTTTACATGAAATTGCCTTGTTAGTTGTATTTTAAAAAAAAAAAAAGCACAACTATTTTTGATTTAAAAAGCACACACACTAAGAATGACAACTATGCACCCCCAGGTTCTGACAACTCTAATCATATTTATTGATCCAAAATATTGTGCAATGCAAGTCAAATAAGGTACATGTGAAAACAATTCTTCATCAATTCTGAGAATATAAACATTCCTCTGAAGAGGAAAAAAAGTCACATTTCCCAAAATTTAACTACTTCCTTTAAGTCACACTGGTTTTTCATCTTTAGTTTTTTTTATTCACTTACTGAAATGCTATTAGGTTTAATATCACTCAAATAAATAAATAAGCCTATTTCTTTCCATTAACTTGCCAACATGTAAAAAGGCTTGGATATTGATTTACTTTTAGCAACCAGTTTAGAGGTAATTTTTCTAGATGCAGTGCAGGTTTTATTTCTTCTAGTCTCACTAACTGTCAAGCCAATAGTCCCTGTTTTATTTTCCTTGCCTTGAAATTCCTTCACAGTTAGCTTCAGTGAAAATAAATAGATATACTTCTATTATTTGTTTTAGCAAAAATATTATTGGTAAAAAGGAAATGTAGAAGATAAATGAGAAAAATGCTACATTTTTATTAGACTACTCTATTTTGCATTTAGAAAAATGTAAATGCTTGTAATTTTTCCCCCCATTGAGTATGATGTTGGCTGTAGGTCTGTCGTATCTGGCCTCTATTATGTTGAAGTATGATCCCTCTATTGCCACTTTCCTGAGAATTTTTATCAAAAATGGGTACTGGATTTTGTCAAATGCTTTTTCTGTATTTATTGATATGATCATATGTTTTTTGTGATGTATCACATTTATTGATTTATGAATATTATAGCATCCTTGCATCCCTGGGATAAATCCCACTTGGTCATGATGAATAATCTTTTTATTATATTACTGGATCCAATTTGCTAGTATATTTTGTTGAGGATTTTGACACCCATGCTCATCAAGAATATTAAACTGTAATTTTCTTTCTTTATAGTGTCTTTATCTGGTTTTGGAATTAGGGTAATGCTGGTCTTGTAAAAAGAGCTTAGAAGTCTTCCTTCATCTTAAATATTTTGGAATAAACTAAAAGTGTTTTCCTTAATAACAGGAACAAGACAGGAATGTTTGCTTTTACCACTCTTATTCAACATAGTACTGGAAGTCTCAGCCACAGCCATCAGACAAGAAGAAAAAGGAAAAGGCATCCAAATTAGAAAGGAGCAAGTGAAACTGTCATTATTCACAGATGACATGATACTGTATACAGAAAACCCGCCAAAAAACTATTAGATTTAATAAATGAATTCAGCAAAGTATCAGGATACAAAATTAACACCTAGAACTTTATGGCATTTTTATATGCCGATAATGAACTCTCAGAAAGAGAAACTAAGAAAACAATCCCATTTACCATTGCAACAACAACAAAAAAATAAGATACCTTGGAATAAACGTAGCCAAGGAGGTAAAAATACCTGTACTCAGAAAACTAAAGGGCTTGACAAAATAAATAGGGGAAGATACAAACAAATGGAAGAATATACCATGTTTGTGGATTGGAAGAATTAAACATAATTAACATAATTATAACATAATTATAATACTACCCAAAGCAATCTGTTTATTCAACACAACCAATAAGACCTCAAATAGCCCTAGCAATCCTGAGAAAGAAGGACACAGTAGGAGGGATTGCAATACCAGATATCAAGTTATATTACAAAGCCACTGTATTCAAAACAGCCTGGTACTGGCTCAAGAACAGGCATAAAAATCAATCAAACAGAACAGAGAACCCAGAAATGGACGCAAGTCATTACACTCAAAATTAATATTTTACAAAGGAGACAAGAGCATACAATAACATGAAGACAGTCTCTTCAATAAGTGGTGTTGGGAAAACTGGGCAGGTGCATGCAAAAAAAAAATGAAACTGGACCATCAACTTACACCATACACAAAAATAAACTCAAAGTAGTTAAAGGACTTAAATGCAATTTGTGAAACCATAAAAATCCTGGAAGAAACCATAGGCAGCGAAATATCAGACATCTCTTGTAACATTATGTTTGCTGATACATCTCCTAGGGCAAGGGAAACAAAGAAGAAAATAAACAAATGGGACTACATCAAAATGAAAACTTCTGCACAGCAAAAGAAACCATCAACAAAACGAAAAGGGAGCACAATGTATGTGAGAACATATTAGCCAATGATACTGCTGACAAGGGATTAATTTCCAAAAAATATAAAGAACTCATACAATTTAACAAAAGGAAGACAAACAATCCAATGAAAAAAATGGGCAAAGGACCTAAATAGACACTCTTCAAAGAGGACATAGAGAAGGCCAAGAGACATATGAAAAAATGTTTCAAGTTACTAATAGTCAGAGAGATGCAAATTAAAACAAAAATGAGGCATCACCTCACACCTGTCAGAATGGCTACCATCAACAAATCAACAAATGACAAGTGCTGGCAAGGATGTGGACTGCTGGTGGGAATGCAGGCTAGTGCAGCCACTGTGGAAAATAGTATGAAGTTTCCTCAAAAAATTGAAAGTTGGAACTTCCATCTGACCCAGTGATACCACTTCCGGGAAAATATCCTAAGAAACCTGAAACACAAATCAGAAAGAATATATGTACCTCTATGTTCATAGCAGCGTTATTTATAATAGCTAAGATCTGGAAACAGCCCAAGTGCCCATCAATAGATGAGTGGATAAAAAAAAAAATGTGGTACATTTACACAATGAAATATGCAGCTATAAAAAAGAAGGATCTTTTAAGATAGCACGGAGGGGCCTGGAGAGTATTATACTAAGTGAAATAAGCCAGTCAGAGAAAGATAAGTATCACATGATCTCCCTCATATGTGGAATCTAATGAACAAAGTAAATTGATGAACAAAATAAATACAGTGACATTGAAGCATTGAACAGAATGATGAATCTCAGAGGGAAGGGGAAGGTGGGAAGAGATTAACAAAGAACATGTATGCATAACCTATGGACACAGACAATAGTGAGGAGAAGGCCGGCGGGGAGGGGCAGGAGAGGGGTGGACATGGTCACTGGGAAGAAAAAGAGGACATCTATAATAATTTCAACAATAGAGATAAAAAAAAGAATAAAGAAAAATGGAGAAAATATGGAAAAGTCCATAGCAAAAGTCTCTCAAAGTAAGTTTAATTAGCCAAAGAACAATAGTAAATACATATATGTATATTGTGAGTAGTAATATATAGTAAACAGCACTAATAAATATACATATATAAAATCAGAACTATTATATGGAGAGAGAGAGAGAGAGAAGAAAGGAGAGAGAAAAATAAAGTAAAATGAACTATGTCCCAGAAGCTGGAATTTATGTGTATCAGTGCCCCTATGTTTATTACTGATTTTTTGTGTTCGATCACCACAACAAAATTCTCTGCCTGGGTTACAAATGGACAACTTCAGTAATATAGCATCATGTAGCTATTTCATTTGATGTGTGAGTTAGAAAAAAATCTTACTCATTGGAGTAATCCTTTTGCAGCCAAACCACAGATGTTATAAGACTCGGTTAAAAGATGGCATCTTTTAAAATTTGAAAACATCAACTCTGCCAATTTACTCATTACTATTAATAAGATGGAATCAGAGCAATATCCAGCTCAGTAGGCCTTTATGTATTGTTGCTATTAAAAATGTTTTGCATTGCAGAAAAAATAAGACCTGTGAAAATAATAGGAATAAAACAACAATTCACTGGGAATGTATTATATGCCAGAATTTTACAAACATTGTCCTTCTTACATACAACTCTGTAATGAAGAAGTTATTTTACAGGCAATGAAATGGAGGCTTAGAGAATTTAAAGTGAATGAAGGCTAGAGATCTTTTCTGCCTGGTTTAACATTTGGTTTACATGCCCTCTACACCCAGCTGCTGTACCTAAAATAATATTATATATATATATATATATATATATATATATATACACATACACATACATAATATATATGTATGTATGCATATAAATGTCAGAGATATAAAACCATATATATATCTGTATCTATACATATAAATACATATAAATACTTATAAATACTTAAATCTATATCTATTAATTTTTATCTCTCTGTATCTATATTTTTATCTATCTCTGTAACTTCATCTGGGAATTAATGAGATTTTAATATGTAAAATAGCTGAAGAAATCAGAGTATGATATGAAAAAGTAAAGTACACTCTGAACTAAGTAGAATATGAAATATACTCCTGTCAAATTACAGCGGGAAGACCGGGGAGTGTTGAGGAGGGGGTGGAAAGAGATCAACTGAAGGACTTGTATGCATGCATATAAGCACAACCAATGGACACAAGTCACTGCGGGGGTGGGATGAGGGTATGTGCCAGTGGGTAGGGGAGGCTGGGGGAAGGTCAATGGGGAAAAAAGGAGATATATGTACTACTATTTGTAATACTTTAAACAATAAAAAAAGAGAAAAAATACTCAAGAATGAAAATGGTAGAGCTCATTGCATTTACCAGAAAAAAAATGTTATTTAGGGTTTTTGCCTTATTGGAAAAGTGGGGCCATTTGCGAAGAGGAGAGAGAAAGGATCAGACGATGTATTTTTGGAACACTGAGTGTGTTTTCGGCATTGGGAGAGAGAGCTTATTCCTATGCACACAGTCCTCTTATTATCTACACTTTGCAGGACAATTACACTCCAAAGAGATGTATCTAACCCACAGCCCAGAGCAGGACTTGACCCAAGGTCTATGGGGTATCAACTGTTACGTGCTTTTCACATCACCTTGAAACCAACAGAACAACAGCGCTCTGTGAAGGTTGGTCTTTGGAAACAATATTTCGATAATTTGGAGGGTAAGAGACAGGAAATGAGGGAAATAAAGTAAATCAAGAGCTGAGAAGAAGCAGCCTGAGGAAGGGTGTGACATTACCTTTAGAGGAGATAATAACATGATTTTATTTCTCCTGAGCATAAGTGGTTCTTAGTCTCTGAAGTGCTTATAGTTTTCCGGAAGTTCAAAAGTCACCTCCTATCTTTCATTCATTTGATAAGCGTGCATTCAGCTAACTTAATCTTGGGAAGTACTTACAAATGCTTGTAGACTGTCGGGTAATGGAAGAGTTTAGAAATAAATAAAGCGCATATACAGAATTTACTGGGTGTGTAACAGGCCAAGCTGACAGAATAGAACACAGCAAGAGTAAGTTAGGGATTTCTCACCATGCTGAATTATGTTCTGGGTGGAGAGATGAAGCACCTAGTATTTTTAAAAATGAGTTCACATGTGCTGATTAAATGAAATTATGCTGAGAGGTCTTGAAAGTGTTCAGAAATGAGATTGCTGAGCAATTTCCAGTGATTTTATTATTAAGAAATTCTGGGGACTAGAAATCGGCAAACGGGAGATAAGCAAATATCATTCTGAGTTTTAAAAAAGGGAAGAAATATTTTGCAAACCAGAGAGTGGGAAGCTTTATTGATCTCTGGCAAGAGGAGAATGAACCAGAGGAGGGTGGTTTCACACTTCTGGAAGAGGAAGTGACGGTCATTAAGACCCCATATGGACTCACTGAGATCAAAGCATGTGAAAATAATGCATTTCATTTTTGAATGGCATTGATTTTCTGGTACAACAGACCAATGTGGCGACATTTCTTAGGCATTTCATTCATCTAGTTGCATGATTATTTGACATCTGCCCTGACTGCAGATCTGCAAAATCTCATCCCTATTCTTTCCTCTCACTTGATGACCTTAATTCTTTTTTTTCACTGAGAAAATAGAAGCTATGAGAGGGAACTTGCATGTGCTTGCTCCATCAAACTCTCCCTCTCCCTGCATCTGTGCTCACACAGCCTGCCTTTCCCCTCTCCTGGGGATGAATTGTCCTGCTCCAATGTTAGTCCAGCTCCTCTCATTCCCTCTTGCTTATTCCAGGCCAGCCCACCAGCAATGCCCCTTCTTTCTCTGATCCCCAAACATATAAAATCTTCTCTTGTTTGTGAATCTACTTCTTGTGATTATTTCCTTTTTTCCCTGTAGACAAAACTTGAAAGAGTTGCTTGTTTTTGCTGTATCTAAGTCTCCCCATGTTTTCTTGTGAAGCCATTTTTTAAAAAAGTTTTGGTAGCTGTGTTCCAGTAGAACTGCTCTTGTTAATGTTATCAATACTGATGCCCTGAGGTTTTGACTTAATTAGTCTGGGATGGGGCCTCTCTGGGCCCTGTTATTTTTTGTAAGCCGTCCAGTTGATTATAAAGTGTGGCCCAGGCCAAGGACTGGGTTGACATTCTAAATAAGAATCAGAAATAAGCCAGTCGGAGAAAGATAAATATCACATGATCTCACTCATATGTGGGATATAATGAACAACACTAAACTAATGAACTAAAATAGATCCAGAGACATAGAAGCATCAAACAGGCCATCCAACCTCTGGGGGAATGGGGGAAGTGCAAGGGGGTGGGGTGGGAAGGGAAGCAGTAGGCGGGGGAAGGGGGGAGAGATCAACCAAAGGACTTATGTGCATGCATATAAGCATAACCTATGGACACATTCAGTAGGGGGTGAGGGCATGTGCAGGGGTGGGGGAGGGTGGAGTGTGGGAAGGAGTGGGGAGAGGTCAATGGGGGAAAAAAGGATTCATATGTAATACTTTAAACAATAAAGAATTTAAAAAAGAGAAAAAAGGAATCAGATCCCTTTGAGGGCTTATTCCGTCATAGTGCTGGCTACCCCTGAGGGCCTGCCTAAGGTATCCATTTGGCTTCTGTAATAGAGTGATTATTTTGTGTTATTCTTTTAAGAGTTACTGCAGAATCACCTTAAGTAGAAAGCTTACAATGCATTTTTGTAGGGAAGCACGGGACTTGGTTGGAATGTCTGTAAGGAGGATTCTCCGGTCGAGGCCTCTGAGGGGACCTTACCGAAGCAAAACAAGTCCGATCCCCTCGGGTGTTTTGCTAGAATCTCTGTGTTTAGTCTTTAAAGACCCAACCTTGTAAAAGCGTATACTTTCTCAAGGATACTTACCCTGCTGATTGTATCTAGAGATTAATTTTAGTTCAAGCTGTTAGGACAATAAAAGCCAAAGGAGGCAGGTGAACAGGGCTACTTGGCGGGCGGTGACAGACAAGTAGTGCCTTACCCTCTCTTTCACAAAAACGTGTGAGAGCAATCTGTTCATTTGTTGCTCAGGGTCTGCTGGTCAGCCCCTGCACATCTACTTATATAAAAACCCTGGGTCGTGTTCATCACGACCAGACCAGAACGGCGACCAAGGGGAAGGAAGTCAGTCCTACAGGAGGTGTCTTGGCAATGGCTGCACCCTCCCCTGAGTTGTTTCCCAAAGCTGTTTCCTGTAAGGGCGGGGTTTGAGGCAGGAACCCACCCTGGGAGCGTGGAGGCAGATCTTTATAAAGTGTGCCGCACCAGCACAGCCAAGGGTGAACCTGAGTGGGGGTGGCTGCAAGGCTTGGAAAAGACAGACAAGGGAGTGAAAGTCGGGTCTCGGTGGGATGCTGCTTCTCTGAGAGACAGCGACCATGCCCATAGCCATGCCTTTATTTTATAGCAGATGCTACCAGGCAAAGTAAGGGTGTGACCAAGATGTTTACAACATTCTCCTGGGTTTCAATCCTACTCAACTATATGCACCTGAACTCTATCAAGCCCACATCACTCAGGCACGTGGGGCCACATGTTAGGACCATAGGTTCAAGCTTACAACTACAGCTGTTGGCTATAATTGTGCTGGGAGGGCCCTGCCCTCCCAGCTGGGACTTGCACGTGGCAATGAGAGGACTGTGCCCTCTCATCAGTCCAAGGCTTGAACCTGTCCAAAACACTGTAGCGGCTCCCCACAATAAAGTTTTAATTCTGTTTTTTTGTTACTAATGTTGTGGCCTCACCCCATAACAAAGAAACAATTTCCAGAGGATGAGGCCCAGGAATCAGGATTTTTAAAAGATTCCCAGGTGATTCTAATGTGTAGCCAAGGTTGAGAACCACTGCTATAGATAATATTAAAAATATATCTAAAGGTGCAATTCTTTGTCCAAAAAATGAGCATGTTCAAAAATTAAATGAAGAAAATTTGGATATACTCAATGGAGATTTTTGCACATATTTGAGTGATTCTATTGATTCTACAGATGATGCTGAAAAGGAAAATTTTCCCATCGAATTTCTTAATAGTATTAATCCTTTGGGAATGCCGTGTCATAAATTAAAATTGAAAGTGGGTGCAATCATCATGCTATTGAGACATCTCAATAGTAAATGGGGTCTTTGTAATGGTACCAGATTTGTTATCAAAGGATTATGATCTAACATTATCAAAGCTGAAGTATTAACAGGATCTTCAGAGGGAGAGGCTGTTCTGAGTCCAAGAATTAATTTGTCCCTATCTGACATTGGCCTCCCATTTAAATTTATTCGACGACGGTTTCCCATGACACCAACATTTGTGATGACTATTTTTTTTAATATATTTTTTATTGATTAAGATATTACATATGTGTCCTTGTCCCCACGTTACCCTCTACCCCCTCCCCCCCCCACTGATGCCCTCACCCCCCCCCCCCCCCGTTGTCCGTGTCCATTGGTTAGGCCTATATGCCTGCATGTAAGTCCTTTGGTTGATCTTTCCCCCTTACCCCCACCCTCCCCTACCTTCCCTCCAAGGCCCGACAGTCCAATCAATACCTCTCCATCTCTGGATCAGTCCTTGTTCATCAGTTTATGTTGTTCATTATATTCCACAAATGAGTGAGATCCTGTGGTATTTATCCGCTCTCCAGTTCCATCCATGCTGTGGCAAATGGTAAGAGTTCCTTTTTCTTCTTCCTCTTCTTAAAGAATACCTTTCAGCATTTCATATAATGCTGGTTTGGTGGTGATGAACTCCTTTAGCTTTTTCTTATCCGTGAAGCTCTTTATCTGACCTTCTATTCTGAATGATAGCTTTGCTGGATAAAGTAATCTTGGTTGCAGGTTCTTGCTATTCATCACTTTGAATATTTCTTGCCACTCTCTTCTGGCCTGCATGGTTTCTGTTGAGAAATCAGCTGACAGTCATATGGGTACTCCCTTGTAGGTAACTGACTGTCTTTCTCTTGCTGCTTTTAAGATTCTCTCTTTGTCTTTTGCTCTTGGCATTTTAATGATGATGTGTCTTGGTGTGGTCCTCTTTGGATTCCTTTTGTTTGGGGTTCTCTGCGCTTCCTGGACTTGTAAGTCTATTTCTTTCACCAGGTAGGGGAAGTTTTCTGTCATTATTTCTTCAAAAAGGTTTTCAATATCTTGCCCTCTCTCTCCTTCTGGTACCCCTATAATTCTGATGTTGGTATGCTTGAAGTTGTCCCAGAGGTTCCTTACACTATCTTCATATTTTTGGAATCTCTTTTCTTTTTTCTTTTTCGGTTGGATATTTTTTGTTTCTTTGTATTTCAAATCTTTGACTTGATTCTTGGGATCCTCTTGTCTGCTGTTGGATCTCTGTAAATTATTCTTTATTTCAGTCAGTGTATGCTTAATTTCTAGTTGGTCCTTTTTCATGTCCTCCATGGTCTCACTATACTTATTGAGGGATTCATTAAATTTATCGGCGGTTTCCATAAAATTCTTGAAAAACCTTATAAACGTGGCCTTGAACTCTATATCCAGTCATTTGCTTTCCTCCATTTCTGCCATTTGTGACCTGTTTCTTTGTCTCCGCATTTTGGCAGCTTCCCTGTGTTGATAGAGTGGCCCTGCATGCCAGGTGTCCTGTAGGGCCCAGTAGCTCAGCCTCCCCAGTTGCCTGGGGTGGACACTCTTGGTGCACTCTTGGTGCCTTGGTTGTTGTAGGATCACTGGGAGGAATTGACCTCCAGGCCAATTGGCTGTGAGAATCAGCTGTGTCTGAAGTGGGAGAACTTCTGTGCTGAAGACACCCTTCTGGGGCAAGACTTGCTTCAGTGGGGCTTTGGTGCTCACTGAGTCTGCCCCCTGAGTGTGTCCCTTATGGATCTGAGGAGTTGCAATCTGGATGGTCCCCCTCTGACCACTGGGTACAGTGGTTCCTGGATCTAAGGAGGTGCTAATTCAGCCTCTGCCTGAGGCCACACAGCAGGAGCCATGAAGAGGCTCAGCTGTGAAGCAATGCAAGCCGCTGCGGGGACTTGGGCCTTCTCTTGGAAGTTCCAGGTCTGCCTGGCTTGGCTGCAGTTAGGTACATTCACATGCAAAAGCCTCTGCCACAGTCTGGGTGGGGCGGGGTCTCAGGGAATCAAAGGGTGGAGCAAGCAGCTATGGCTGATTCTCCGCCCAGCCCTAAGGAGTCGCGCGTCTCAGTGACCCGATAATTGCTGCAAGCACCTCTGAGGGAAAGCCGCCCTCAAGTTCGCCCGCTGCCCGACAGTCCAGCTTCTCCCCGTATGAGTCCTGGGTCCCCAGAGACTTCCCGGAACTGGAGTTCAGAGCAGTCGGGAGCTTGTGATTCAAAAAGACAGCCGCGTCCTCAGGTGCCACCCCCTTTCCGTGCGCGCGCGAGCCGCCGTACCTCTGCACTTCACCTCCGCAGCTCCTCTGGCTCTCAGTGTGCTTTTCTTTCCTTCTAGTTGTAGAATTTACACTCAGCCAGACTTCCTGTTGTTCTGGATGATGTCCGCTCTGTCCTTTGCGGTATTTTTCAATTGTTGTGGGAGGCGGCAATTTCCCGGTGTTTATCTATGCCGCCATCTTAGTTTCTCTCTGGGCTCCACACTGTGATGACTATTAATAAATCACAAGGAAAAACTCTAGACAAAGTAAGAAGATTCCTACATGAACCCGTTTTTGCACATGGTCAGTTATATGTTGCTTTCTCTCGAGTTTGAAGAGCATGTGATGTTACAGTTAAAGTTCTAAGTACTTCATCACAAGGGAAATTAGTCAAGCACTCTAAAAATGTTTTTACTCTTAATGTGGTGTACAGGGAGATATTAGAATAAGTTTAATCACTTTATCAGTCATTGTTTGCATCACTGTTGTTTTTGTATCATTTTGTTGTTGTTTTCATATCAAGTTTTTGTTGTTTTCATATCATGTTTTGGTCGTTTTTATATCATGCCTCTGTTGTTGTTATATCCTTTTGTTACTGTTTATTTATTAATAAATTTATATATGATTTTCATAAACATTTTACTAATTTCCTTTCATCTCTCACACTTCTATAATAGAGAAAGGGCAAATAGCAATATTAAAATAGCTCTGCTAATAATTCCCTTTTTTAAAAAAATATATTTTATTGATTTTTTTACAGAGAGGAAGGGAGAGGGATAGAGAGTTAGAAACATTGATGAGAGAGAAACATTGATCAGCTGCCTCCTGCACACTCCTCACTGGGGATGTGCCTGCAACCAAGGTACATGCCCTTGACCAGAATTGAAACTGGGACCCTTGAGCCTGCAGGCCGATGCTCTATCCATCGAGCCAAACCGGTTAGGGCAATTGATTCCCTTTTAATGTGCACGAATTTTGTGCATCGGACTACTAGTCTTATATAATAAGGAGCTAATATGCTAGCTAATTAGACCAAACAGCAGAATGATCACCCCGGCTAAAGCTGCAAGGGACTTCGAGGGCCTGCGAGGGCTGGCCGAGGCAGCTGGGGCTGCAAGGGCCGAGCCCCTTGCACAAATATTGTGCATTGGGCCTCTAGTTTTATAATAAGACTAGAGGCCCGGTGCACGAAATTTGTGCACTGGTGGGGGGATGGTTGTCTCTCAGCCCAGCCTGCACCCTCTCCAATCTGGGATCCCTAGGGAGATGTTTGACTGCCAGTTTAGACAGGGGTGGGGACTAAATCGGCAGTTGTACATCCCTCTCACAATCCGGGACTGCTGGCTCCCAACCGCCTGACTGCCTGATTGCTGCTAACCGCTTCTGCCTGCCAGCCTGATCACCCCCTAACCACTCCCCTGCCAGCCCGATCACCCCCAACTGCCCTCCCCTGCCTGCCCGGTTGCCCCTAATTGGCCTCCCCTGCTGGACATCTTGTGGTGGCCATCTTGTGACTACGTGGGGGCAGCCATGTTGTGACCACATGGGGCGGCCATCTTGTGCAAGGGCATGATGGTCAGTTTGCATATTACCTCTTTATTATATAGGGTTATGACTTACAAAAAATTGATTCATTCATGAATTTCTGAAACATAGCTATAACATTAGGCCAGGTACATATTTGCTTTTCAGTCTTTTGCAGATGCTTTTATGCCTTTATAAACTAACATTAGAAAGAATATGGGACATAAGCAAATCATTCTAATAACTTTATTTTTTTCTCATGTAAAACATCTCTCAAGCAATTGAAAGTAATTTACATTTTTGTAGGACAATATTTGACATGTATTTTTTAAAATATATCTTTATTGATTTCAGAGAGGAAGGGAGAGGAAAAGAGAGATAGAAACATCAATGATGAGAGAGAATCATTGATTGGCTGCCTCCTACACGTCCCCTACTGGGGATCAAGCCCACAACCTAGGCATGTGCCCTTGACCAGAATTGAACCTGGGACCCTTCGGTCTGCAGGCTGACGCTCTATCCACTGAGCAAAACCAGTTAGGGCTTGACATGTATTTTTGAATTGAAATATTTGCCCAGACTACTAAAAATTCATAGAAGCCCTTAAGCTGAGAGTTCTTTAGCTTGTGTGCACAAAAACCTTTGAGGAGTTAAGTGTTATGTATTGAAAATGTAAGAGTGGACACATTTTTTATCAAGCTCTTGGTCTGTCATCTATTTCTACAGTGCTTATCATCCTATCATCTATTTGCTATGTGTTTTCTCAAGATAGAGGCTTTGTACTTTTCTCCATATTATGGCACATAATGACTTTTGAAGTTTATTTGCTCCTATTTTTCTTTTGAGAAAGATCAAGATAACATAGTATACGGTACTAGAAAGAATGAGAGACATTGTTGACTTTTTCAACATTCCATATACACCTTGCAGATCAAATCAGCAGTAGGATAATCTGAAAAGTCTTACAGGCTTCCCAGGAGTGAGAAGAGGTCAGAACCGGTGTTAGACTAGGTTTTCAGTCCCAGGTTGGCCACTCATTAGCCATGTACTTTTGGATGCATCTATCTATTCTAGGCCTCACTTTCTTCAATTCTAAAAAGAGTTTAACTTTGACATTATTCCAAAATGCTTGGGAATGTATAAGGATTTTTATAGCTATACCTGAGAAAACAGTAATCTATCTTTTTATAAGGATTTTACAGTTTAATAAAAGCATGGGGTTAATGTTATATTAGCTGTGAATAAACCTTGTTTCAGTGAGTGCTAAAATAATTTAGTAATTTTTCTTTATAAAAATTATCAGAGAAATTAGATCTGTCTTTGAGCACCAACATGAGTCAAAAAAAGAGTAAATGCAATTTCAGTTTTATTCATCTTTCAGAGACTGGAGACAAACTTGGAACTTTTCCAAAAGACCCAGTAAACAGAAAGAAAATGTTGGAAGATTGATTCAGAGCCAGAATAAACTAGGATTTCTAAAAACTAGGTTATTGCAAAGGAATCCAAAAAAATATTTCAAGGAGATACAATTAAGTCTGGAAACCAGGCCAAGTTGTTTTAATTGAAATGTTCAGCATTAGGAAGTTAATTTGCATCAATATTAATCTACATGAGTGACTACTGAGAATGCACAGAAAAGACATTTTGACCAATGACACTTTTTCCCCACAGTGTCAATCAATACCTGTGGTCAGTTAAGTAGAAGAAGAAATTCAAGTTAATATAGTAAAATGAAGTTTGTATTTTTTAAAAAATTGCATTTTAAGGCTTTAACTCAATTTTATTTATAGTTATTTGTAATCATTTCTATAACATTTAACAAAAGAGTTATTTTTAGTGGGATGTAGCTTATTTTATAGAAGTAAATGTAAAGCTCATTCATTTATTCAATAAATATTTACTGAGTGCCTCTATGTTGAGGTGCTTTGTTAAATGATTACTTTTTTTACTCTTTCTAGCCTTATCTTTGCTAAATATGAAACATATATTACTCTTCATTAAATGTGGTTTTGGCTTTATGCTAGCATAAAAAATGAATACTTTGGGAGATTTTTTCAGGATATATTTTCATTTTTTAATTTATATATATTTTTTTTTAAAATATATTTTATTGATTTTTTACAGAGAGGAAGGGAGAGAGATAGAGAGTTAGAAACATCGATGAGAGAGAAACATCGATCAGCTGCCTCCAGCACATCTCCTACTGGGGATGTGCCCGCAACCCAGGTACATGCCCTTGACCGGAATCGAACCTGGGACCTTTCAGTCCGCAGGCCGACGCTCTATCCACTGAGCCAAACCGGTTTCGGCATTTTTTAATTTATATTTTGAACAATGTATTGAACCATCAGTTTTGTTTGGACATCTCTGAAATCCTCTTAGACTCACCTGTTCCACTGAGTTCATATGTAACACTGCCCATATGGAAATAGAAACGTGAGGGCTCTGCAGGGGTCACCTGCAAGTTTGATTAACTCCTAATTCCTTCTTCCATAACATCCTGTCCTTTATAACTATATCAATTAGCAATTGAAAAAGAAATGAAATGTTAGTGCAAAACAAACAAACTTGGAGCGAAACAATGTTCATGAATTTGTTTGCCTGATATAGGTGATACAGATAATAGGCATTGCTGATGTTTCATAATCCTCCAACTGGACGATGAGGACTAAAGACAACACAGTATCCCCAGGCTGGGCAGAACTGGCAATTCCAGCCCAATCTCTTACTAGTAAAATTGTCTATCAGCCATGGGCAAACTACGGCCCGTGGGCCGGATCCGGCCCAGTCGGCTGTTCTATCTGGCCCGCGGAGCCGAAAGAGTGGTGGGTTCTCTTGCTCTCCCCTCCGCTCCTTCACCAGCAGCAATGTTAACATGGCGACGTCGGGAAACATGGCCGCAGCTCCTTCTTCTGAGTCCAGTTTAAGAACCCATTGTGGCCCTCTAGTCAAAAAGTTTGCCCACCCCTGGCTCTAGTTCAAGGTGCTTAAAACCTTGACAGCATTGAGATTTGTAGTAACACAGACTTGGATTTGAATCCTGGCTTTATCACTTAGCAGCTCTGTGACCTTGGGGGAATTTACTTAACGTCTGCAAAGCACAGAGAACATTGGTAAAAATGGAATGATAATTTCTACCTCGTACTACCATGATTGAGGATTAATGGAATACTGAAAATAAAGTGTTTATTGCAGTTCTTAATCTGCTGTTTGAAAATTTATTGATCAAATCCTATCTTCGTTGGTATATATTCTGAATGTTATTAATCAATCTTTCTTGGGCACCAGGGTCTCTACCATATGCTAGAGGTATAAGGCTAATCACTGTTTGATGGGAGAGAGAAGAGATAAATTGGTAGTTATGATCGAAACTACACGAATCCTACTTAGTTTTATTGCATACATATAGTTCCATTTATGGGAAGGAGATCATTTTCATTTTTATTACCACTTTTCTTGGTAAAGCCATGCAAACCTTTATTTTATGTTATGATATGTTTTGTACAAAGACAAGATAGCAAAGAGATGAAAAGCAGGGCTCTGAAACTAGACGGCCTGAATGTCTGTTCTGGCTTTAGGACTCACTAGCTGTCTGACCTCAGGCTATTTATCTTTCTGTTTCCGTTTCCTCAACTGAAAAAGGGTGTAATAATATTACCTGTTCCTTAAGATTGTTGCAAGGTCTAAATGTCAAAATGTACATAAAGTTGTCAGAGCAGTTCCTGTCTCATAGTGAGCACTTAGTAAATGTTGGCTATTTTTAAAATCATATATCACATACTATTCAAACATAGTTAAAGGTGTGTGTGTGTGTGTGTGTGTGTATGTGCACGTGCACACATGGGTGCATGTGTTAAGGCTTAGAACTATGAAGTGTTAGCTCAAGCAAAATAATATCAGCATTCTATATTTCACACATTTGTCTTTACCAATTTTAAAAATATATCCAATAACTATCTTTATTTGGTAATATTATATTTAGTCATAGGGATAATAGTGTCAGGTATAAATGGCACAATTAAAAACACCACAGGAGCTAAGTTGCTCAGAAAGTTGCAATACAAATGTTCTTTCCTAAAAGCCTTGCAAATGCACAGTGAGAAAGAATGAGGGAATCTTATTTTATTCCTTGGTGAGAATTTATCCACATCAAACACATTACATAACTCTGCACGTGGGCAGCCTCTGTGAGAGTCCCTGCCTCATCATGTAGGCCTTCTAGAGAAAGAAATTGATGGCCATTCATCTTGTTTTTAAAGGAGTCAATATATTAGAAGTCTAAGTTAAAAGTAGAAGCCTGTCACGTGATTCTTAGAGATATTTTGGAATGTCTAGTTTAAAAGTGCTAATATTAACCACATTTGGAGCTGTTTACATATTATTGTGACATGAAATTTCCATTACATTAAAAAATGCTTCAAGATGACATTTATTTGGTTTATTCCAGGACTATAGGATTAATTTGCTCATTCACTCATTAAAAACTTATCAGGTATCATAATATATTGAGCACTATACTAGGCACTGAGATACAAAGACTGATTATAATTCCCTGACTTCAAGGGCTGAAAGTTTAATAGGGGACCAAACGAAATAGAAGAACTCTTAAACAATAAACACTATGTTAGATTTGTATAGAGGGATTTAGAGGACAGAAGAGAGGTGTTTTTTTTTTTTTTTAATATATTTTTATTGATTTCAAAGAAGAAGGGAGAGGGACAGAGAGATAGAAACATCAATGGTGAGGGAGAATCATTGATTGGCTGCCTCTTGCACACCCGCTACTGGGGATTGAGCCTGCAACCTGAGCATGTGCCCTTGACCAGAATTGAAACCAGGACCCTTCAGCCCACAGGCCAATGCTCTATCCATTGAGTCAAACCAGCTAGGGCTAGAAGAGAGGTTTTTAATTAAGACCAGAGTGGGTATCACCAAAGGCTTTCAAGTATTGAATCTTTAAGTACTGGCCTAGTAAGCTAGTGGATGCATATGTTGGGCAATGTAGTATGGGTAAGTGGTGGGAGAAGATTGGGGTGTATTCCTAGCAAAGGGAACAGCTTGTGTGGAGTCAAAGATGTGCAACAGCATGAACTGTTTGAAGACCAGCAAATATCTATGTGGATGGAGCACAGGGATTGATGTGTTCACAGAAACAGTCCATTGCCCTCTCCCAGGCAGGTAGACACTGGATGCTGGGTGAGACTGGAGGGTAGTGTCAGGAGTAGGGACTGGAGCATCCCTTGCCCATGGGCTAGAGTGTGCATCAGAGCACAGGGGGTGACTAAAGAAACCACAATTTGGAGAGAATGAGAAATTGAAAGTGAGCAGATCCTACATCTAAGGAGGCAACCAGGCAGTGTTCAGATTGGAGACAGAGGCTTAAACCAGGAACTCAGATGACAGCAGAGGCTCAAAGCTGCAATCAGGGTGGGATGTGAAGCTTGGAGGGATTTCCTGAGCAGCCGGAACATAACTGCAGCAGATTTTTATAGGGCACTTGCAGCCTCCTGAACTGGTGGGGAGGGAGCTGTTAAGGGCACTGATCTGGCTCAGGCAGAGGGCTTTGAACTAAACTGATGAGCTTGAACTGTATCCTGAAAGCTTTGGGGAGTCATTGCAGGGGTTTAGGCAGGGCAATGGCATGATCGGATTTGCGTTTTAAAAGGATCTTGTTGGCTGCTGTGCACGGATGAACTGAAATTTGTGAGCCTGAAGGTGTGGAGATAAGCTAGGAGGGTTTGTACAGAGGAGAGTTGCTGGGGCCTGCTCTAAGACACTGTAGTGGAAATGGACATGGGAGGAGACATTCTGGGGAGACCTGGAAGGGGGAATGGAGAAGATGGGTTAAGAGGGAGGAGAGAGGAGGAAGAGAAGAGCCTAGGGATCATCTAGTGTTTCTGAATTGGGTATCTGGATAGCTCATCATGCATCCCCTGCAGCAGGGGTAGGGGAGGGGCAGAGGAGGACAAAAACTGATTTCAAGGGTAGAGGTATTGAATTTGGGAGTTCTGCTGAAAAGTTAGATGGAGACTATTTAAATGGAGTAGTATAGGGAAGGCCAAAACTTAGAAAAAAGATCTGGATTAGGGAAAAAGATTTGGGGTTCATTAATATTTAAATGGGAATTAAAATGGGTTGATTTAAATGAAGGATATAGAGTGAAAAGAGGAGAGGACACTGGTAGACATTAACATTTAGAAGAAACTGGAGGAAGAGGTTTCATGAAATTGAGATGTCATGCCCAGAAAGAGAGAAGAGAAATGAAGAGACAGTGATGGTAGGTAAGCCAAGTTTAGAAATAATTTCAAGATCAAGGGAGAGCTGTAGAAGGATCAGCATACAATAAGTCTATGATGATTGTAAAGGGTAAGACAACAATTGCACTAACTTTGCCAGACATTTTACATGTAGCACGTCATTTCACCCTAGAAACAAACCCATGGGTTGGATGCCATTATTATCCCCCTGTTACAGATGAGGCTGCTGAGTCACAGAGAGGGTAAGTCACCTGCCCCACATTATAAAACAAAATAAATACTCAAATGCATACTTTGATCAATCAGCTCTGTCAATGCTGAAGAGCTAAAAGATAAAGGCAAAGAGTAAAGCTAAATTACAGTGGGCTGAGGAAGGAGGGGGGGGAAACAGGAAGTAGAAACAATGAGTGAATAGCTCTCTCAAGGAATTTTTATAAAGTAAACTGCAAGGTTCTGCCTGGAGGGGACATGGGGCTGAAGGGAGTTTTGTTTTTTTTTTTTTGTTTTTTAAGAGTAGAAAGATTTGAAGTGATTTATGTATTGAGTTAATAGGAAGGGTAAAGGTGTGAATAAATATGGACACATGATGCAGTGAGTCCTTGCAGGCATCAGGAGTGGTTAGGATCAAGAATATAAGTACAGACATTAAAGTGAACAAATATTTGCTGCACACATACTTTGTACTTGGCTTTAATAGGTGGCAGGGATATAAAGATGTATAATATATGGTAGTTGCCCTCAAAGAGCTCAAAGTTGAGTTGGAGGCAGACAATTATAACATCATAACATGTGCTGTTATGTAAGGGGCCGCTGATTTACTGACTTCAAGGGAATGGGAATGAGAAGTTTGGGAGTGAAAGTGTTACTGGGAAATCTCCAATTGGGCTTGGGATGCCTGTCGCTGTGCCCAGTAATGAAGGCAGGGTTGAATCATATTAGGCATTTATTGAGAAGGCCAGCCAAACAAGAAGATAGGGCGCCTACAAGCATTCAAATCTTGTTTTACAGCAAGGTGCAGGGAACAGGATTATAAAGGGGAAGGGATTAGGGTGAGGCTGGGGATGGAATGCAGCTACATGCAGTGCTGGAGGCCCGCATATGTCAGCTATTGTCTTTAGTTATTAGGTGATGAGACGATGTTGATGAGATGATGTTTTGATTCCTGGTGGGCCAGTCTGACCATGCTTATGGGTTCTGCTTGCTGGTTTCACAGCTGAGTTACCTCCTCAATCACTTCGCACAGGCCTTGAAAAGGAAACTTAAGAAACAACTTAACCCCCTATTCACAAATAAGAAACTTAACCCTCTATTCACATATGTGTTCTAAGATTTAAGATAATATGATTATTTTTCAGATTAATCCAGGTGCTCTATCTATCAGATTATAAGTCCCCTATCAAAAGCTCATCTCCAACCATCTTAACCCATGGTCTCTTGCTCCAGTCATTCTGGCCTTCTTTTAATTCATGAACATGCTAAGGGCTTTCTGGTTCCAAGTATTCACATACCTGGTCCCTTCTCATCCTCAAGTCTCAGTTGGAATGTGACCTCTTCAGAGAGTCTTTCCCAAACCACCTTACCTAAAGTTACTTTTCCCCACACCTTATCCTCTCTCACATCACCCCGTTTACTTTCTTCATGGCCATTTTCACAATTTATCATTATCTTGCTTATTTAGGAATTGATTTATTGTGTTTCTTTTTCTAGATGTAAACTCCTTGAAAGTAGAGGCTATCTTGTTCACCATTGTCTCTTCAGTGTTTAAACTATACCTGGATACCTGGTACATAGGAGATAATCAATATGCTTTCAAATAAATGAATGAATAGAAGAAATAATACTTTGGGCAGAGTCTTTAAGGGTAGCCATTAACTGTAGATGAGGTGGAGTTGGTCATTATAGGTAAGTGCAAAAGTAGTGCAATGTCATAGAAACGTGAGCCAGGATGGCATATTTGAGTAGCAATCAGTAACTTGGCATGTTGGTAACATCCCCCAAAATGGCTTAGTGGCAGTGGTAGTGAGGGTGGAGGGGTATGGGGAGGGTTTGGCCATCAAATGGTACATTTAGGCCATATAGGAAAGTCCTTGCATGCCAAGTCAAAGATTCTGTTGACAACGCACAGTTCATTGAAAAACTGAATACTAAAGAAATTAGATCTTAAAAAGTCAATGCTGTATTAATCATCCTAAACACACCTTTTTGGAGATGATGATGATGATGATGATGATGATGTCATTGACCGGCTGGAATGCAGACACAAGGAACTGATGCAAAGGTTTTTCTACTGACCTTTCCCTAAGAGTGATTTTGCACAGCCAGACTTGGGTATAGGTGAGCCACAGGGTGAGGTGATGGTGAGCATTCTGAGGACCGTACCTCAGGTATCTGAGTTAGCCAACTTTTGAGACCCCAGCCTGGCGGGGTAAAGAGGAGTGTGGGCCTGTCTTCAGAATGCTGGGGTTGTCAACAGCCGACCCAGGTCCTGCCTCAGAGTCCCAGTTGGAGGAAGGGCTGGTAAGCTTCCCTCCAATCAGTCACCTACCAGAGTCCTGTCCACTTCCAAGGTTTTTATTCTCTTCACTAACTCTCAGACTGCTGTGGGGAGCCCTCCCAATGCTCAACTGTGCCTCAGCAACAGGACCTGTCACCTGCGATGAGGTCTCCCTTCTAGAACCTAGGGTGAATTAAACCAAATAACCCCAGTTCAGTTAGCAGCCTTGCCAGCAGTCCTGGCACATTATCTCCTCTCTGCCTTTAGTCTTTGAAATTAACAAAACTAAAATAAATATCTACACTAATAAAAGAGAAACATGGTAATTAGCCATACGTCTGCTACCCTTCCCATTGGCTAATCAGGGCGATACGCAAATTAACTGCCAGCCAAGATGGCGGTCAGCAGCCAGGAAGCTTGAAGTGAACATGAGGCTTGCTTGCTTCAGTGACGGAGGACTCCAACGTTCCCCACCTGCCGCTGCCGGCCTCTGAGCTAGCAGTTTGAAACATTGTTACAAATATAGAAGCTAAACAAAACCCCAGAAACCAGCTTTCAGCCAGCCGGGATCTCAGAGCTGGAGTTGAAACAGTGTTTCAATTTTAGAACCCAAACAAACCAGATACCTGCTTTCAGCAGCTGAGGCCTAAGAGCTGGAGCCAAGCCTCAGAGCTAAAGCTGGCCAAGAATAAAAAAACAAAAAAGAAAAAAAGGAGCGGTTAGGAGCTTCAGTCACCCGCCAGCCTGAAAACAGCCCTCAGCCCCTCACCCAGACTGGCCAGGCACCCCAATGGGGACCCCCAACCTGAAGGGTGTGTGACCAGCTGCAAACAGCCATCATCCCCTCACCCAGGCTGGCCAGGAACCCCAGTGGGGACCCCCACCCTGATCCAGGACACCCTTCAGGGCAAACCAGCCGGCTCCCACCCATGCACCAGGCCTCTATCCTATATAGTAAAAGGGTAATATGCCTCCCGGCACCGGGATCAGCGTGACAGGGGGCAGCGCCCAAACCCCCTGATCGCCCTGCAGCTCTGTGTGTGACAGGGGGCGGGGCCACAACCTCCCTATCCGCCCTGCTCTGTTGGTGACAGGGGAAGGCACTCCAACCCTTTGATCAGCCCTGCTCTGTGCCTGATAGGGGAGAGCTCCCCAAGCCCCTGGTTGCCCTGCAGCTCAGTGTGTGACAGGGTGTGGCGCCCCAACACCACCCCCCCCAAGGGCCCTGCTCTGTGTGTGATGGGGTAGAACCATAACCTCCCCATCGGCACTGCCCTGAGTGTGATAGTGGCGGCACCCTAACCCCCTGATCGGCCCTGCTCTGTGGGTGATAGAGGGCGGTGCCCCACCCGCTCCCCACAGGCCCTGCTCTGTGTGTGACGGGGTAGAGCCATAACCTCCCCATCGGCCCTGCCCTGAGTGTGACAGGGTACAGTGCCCCAACCCCCTGATCCTCCCTGCTCTGTGTGTGACAGGGGGCGGTGCCCCAACTCCCCTATTGGCCCTACTCTGTGAGTGACAGGGGGGAGCTCCTCAACCCCCTGATCAACCCTGCTCTGTGCGTGACAGGGGGGAGCTCCCCAACCCCCTGATCAACACTGCTCTGTGCGTGACAGGGTACGGAGCCCCAACCCCCCTGATTGGCCCTGCTCTGTGCGTGACAGGGGGTGGCGCCGCAACCTCCCCATCGACCCTGCCTTGAGTGTGACAGGGGGTGGTGCCCCAACTCCCCAATCAGCCCTGCTCTGAGCCTGACCAAGGGCTGCACCTAGGGATTAGGCCTGCCCTCTGCCACCCGGGAGCAGGCTTAAGCCAGCAGGTCGTTATCTCCTGAGGGGTCCCAGACTGTGAGAGGGCACAGGCCGGGCTGAGGGACCACCACCCCTCCTCGAGTGCACAAAAATTTGTGCACTGGGCCTCTAGTGTATAATAAAAAAATTCTGTATAAATCTAGCTATTACCACTAATGCCTCAATGTGAATAATTAGAAAATCTCCTGTTTATTAAGTCCTGTCTTTATGTAATTGTGATCACACAATACAAACTATTGACCTAAGTCCTTCACTGGAAATTAGATTTTTGTGAAAAATAAAGGATTTCTGTTTAGTGTGTATCACATGTTTTCTTGTGATCACTGCCTAGGAATTCAGTGGCCAGAAAATAAAGGGCTTTGTCATTATATGAAGACATCAATATTCATTAAAACAGTAGGGCTGATCTTTGTAGGTATGTTAATGAAAATCTGCAAACTTGTTTAACCAAAGATCAAACAACCTAATTAAATGTTAGTCATTAATAATAATTACCTCATTTTTGGGGGGATAAGAAGTAGCAAACAGTAGAAATGTTGCACAAAAAGCAAGTAAGCAACATTCACTAAGGAAACTTTTTTTTTTTTTTCTTTTATTAATTACTAGATTAGGGAAATGACATTTATAGGGGAAAATAACAGATCATTCAGTGGAATTGCCAAAGGTCTTTTGAACCTCCAGAGAATTGAAGAAATGAGCTAAATGATCAAAACTAATCTTGGGAGCCAGCACAATAATACTTGATAACATTTTTTTGCTTATTTGATAACTTATTTGAGCTTTTAAATAACAGAATGAGAGCGAGGAAAGGACTATAATGGGAGAAAAATATTCAAGTTTGCATCATTGTTTGTTGCTTTAGTCACTTGAGATTATTTACATGAGATGATAATATTGTCTTAAGGGGAATTTTGGTAGTATAGATATCACTAGTTATATGTAGGGAGACATTTTCATTTTACCTCTTATGTTTAGTCACTTGCCTAGAATAATATATCACGTTATAAAAATACTTTACAAGGTGCAATTATTAGCCAAAATAAAATCAAGACCACAAATAGTATCCTTTATACTTTCTGGCACATGTAATATATTTACCTTAATTCTATTTTTAAGTATATGTCTAGATTAATTCTTTGCATTTGCTTGGAAGCATATAGGTGTTTAAAATATGTGTACTTATCCCGGATCATTTAATAAACATCTACTTGTTTTGAGCTAAAGGTCATAGTTATCTTAAAACTTGGGCTGTCTTTCCTTTATTTAGCACAGTTTATGAAACTGGACCATTCCTGCCTGAATATGTCTTTTCATGTCACAGTAAAGATTAAGGAAATTCCTCATGACCATTGCTCCCTGAAGGACACTTGAAGAAAAGCCCTAATAGATAAAGATGGTGAACTTTCAGCTTCTATTCTTGGGATAAGGATTATGCTTGTAAGTCAGGGGTTGGCCAATTATGGTCCATGGACTAAATCTGGTTTACTATATTTTTATTTATTTTATTTTTAAATTTATCTTTATTGTTGAAAGTATTACAGATGTGCCCTCCCCCTCCCCCAAACCTTCATCCAACTATTGTCTGTGTCTATGGGTTATGCATATATGCATATACATTGTTTGGTTAATCTCTTCCCCCCCCCTCCATCAGTCTGTTCCATGCTTCCATATCTCTGGATCTATTCTCACTCATATGGGGAATCTAATGAACAAAATAAAATGATAATCTGCTGTGTTTTTGTAAATAAAGTTGTATTAGATCATGGCCACACCCCTTCATTTACATGTCAATTGTGGCTATTTCATGCTGCAAAGGTAGAGTTGAATTAATTTTTACAAGGACCATGTGGACTGCAAAGCCTAAAGTTGCTCCTACTTGGCCCTTTACAGAAAAATGTAGCTGACCCTTGCTCTAGTGTAAGGTTTCCCTAAGTATTTCCATATGAGAATACTTAGAGAGGATTTTAATGGGTGGGATTAGTCAAAGGTCAAACAGTTAGGGAAACACTAGGTTAATCCAATTTAATTTTTTCTTTCAGGAATTTTCAGAGCGATTAATGGACTAATGCACATTAGAAGGAAATACTATATTAGAATTTTATAAATAATATGCTTGGGCAGTTATAAGTAATAGCATTTATAACTGATAAGTAATAATTTATAATACAATTACTTATATCTGTGTCTTATGAACTATGCATGGGATTAGTGATCTGTGAAACACATTTTAGGAAATGCTCAAACTCTGTTTCCTTCATGATTTTCTACTTCTAGATTCATTTCACTGAGGACAGCCAGTGCCCTCTTTTCTCCATAGTTTAGATATTGTAAGCATTATTTAACTTAATGTAATGTGCACTTGCTCTTACTATTTCAATATGATCCCAGTATGGATTATTTTGATGTCTGATCTCTCATTTTTTAATGGATTTTTTTCTTTCCTCTGAGAAATTTTAAACTTGAACATAATGTATATTGAACAGTTATATAACTGTATGATTTCTTTTTCCTTTACATTACTGCACTTGGAAAATATTTGAAAGCAAGCTGTATAAATTATCTGTTATTCAGAAATTAAGTGCATGTAGCATTTTCTTCACAGTGGATAGTTTGAGTTAACAACTTATCTTTATACGGAAGTAATTGTTTACAAGAGGAAATGCATGTGGACGATATGTTCAATATAATAGAGTGATTTCTTTTGGTAAATGTAAGGGCTAACTTAGATCAATAAAAAGTGATTGAAGATTGTGTTTATATATTTCAAATAATCTGATAAAAATTTGGGCTCATACTTTTTTCAACTTTCTTCAGTCATACAATGTAATACATGCACTCTCAGAGTAGAAGATATTATATATTGAAGGTTTACAGTGGTCCCTCCACAGAGAACGGGATGACCATGAAGTTGTAAAGAGAAGTAGTGTGTGTAAATTATGTGGATAATGTAGTTTATTCCTAGTGATACCAAACTCTTAGGTCTGTGAGGAGCATTTATAGATGACCAAGTTTGAGCAATCCCTGTAGGAGGACATAGATGGTAAATGTTTCAGACAGTATTTCAGCAGCATTGGTCTACAAGGTTGGGAATACCATGATATAATAACCAAATTTAGAATTATGGCTCAAAATGGTAAATGTGAACTCAGTCACCTCTATCTTCTGGTGGGTATACAGGTATTTGCTTTGTGCAGAACTACCCCACCCTACTAGTACTGCCTCTTTTTTGGTGCATTGGTTTTCCATTGCTGCTACAACAAATTACCACACACGTACAGGCTTAAAGCAACACAAACTTAATTATCTTACATTTCAGAGGTCAGAAGTCTGAACTGTATGTGACTGAACTAAAACCAAGGTGTCATCAGGGTTGCATTCCTTGAAGGCACTAGGAGAAAAAACTGTTCCCACATGTTGAACAGCTTTTAGAGGCAGTTTGTGCTCTTGTAGCCTCTTTCTTCAAGGAGGTGGAATCTTCAAATTCTTCTCTGACGCTGCTGCTACTGCCATTACATCTACTCCTCTTACTCTGCCCCTCCTCCTTCCCTCTTATAAGGACACTCATGATTATATTTGGCTGACTTAGGTAAGCTCCCCATCCTAAAATTTTTAATTTACTCATCTTTGCAAAATCCTTTATGTCAAGTTCTGGTGAATAGAATAGGGACATCTTTCGTGGGACGTTAGTCAGGCTTCCACATTTGGCAAACTGGAGTGTATTCTTCAGTGCAGAAGTTACCTACCACCACCACCCTGAATGTATTCCCTCCCCTGTTCCCTACCACACCAGACTAAGATATGTCCCCTAAATGGGATTCTCTAATAAAATCTCATGTTTTCCTGTACTGTAGCACTTATACTGGTAATACATGCCCATCACATCCATTTTTCCTAATAGACTGTGAGTTTTTTTTACTGTCATATCTGTAACACTTAATATAGTGATAAAAGGATCATGGATGCCCAATAACTACTTGATGACGTCTTTGAGTGTCTTATATATATGTCATTATTAAGGAATGCACTGATATTTTGATGTAGGCTATATGTGTTTAATTCACTTCACTAAAACTCTCTGACTTGGAGTCTCTAATTATCTAGTTGACCAGTTCTTGGGTGGCTCCAGTCTAATTTACAGGCTTTCCATGCAGCTTTTGATTCTTACATGTCATTATGTTTTCTTGACTTTCTTTATAAGTCTATGATTTTCTTTATAGCTCATATTAATCTTTCCAAAGAGAACTCTTCCTGGACCTACCTCTAAACTGTAACTGTGCTGCATGGTTCTATCCCCAAACCTTGTCTTTCTTAATATTTGCCATTCTTGGGTTGTTTACCAAAACCCATGCTGTTAACACCTGCTTTGGGGTAACCATACCAACCTGGCCAGATTAAACTCACACCCTGAGCCACATGTTCAACTGCTGACCATACTGACCATCTGCCACAGAATCTCAAACTCCCAACAACTGGCAAACCTTAATTATCAATCATATTTCCCCTCCGTATCTGTATATTCCCCTCTTTTTGCCTATCCAGATTACTAGTAAAGTCAAGACCCATTCTCTTTTTACTTTTGTGGCCCCAGTTGAGGTTTTCTCTCTCTCTCTCTCTCTCTCTCTCTCTCTCTCTCTCTCTCTCTCTCTCTCTCATTAGGACTATGGTGTCGGTAATTAGGTTCTGGAGTCTATCTTCTCCTTGCCTTCAGATTAATCATTCCAAAACACATATTAATTCATTTAAAAACACAGAGCCCTTCAAGTGCTCTCCAGTACCTATGTGTAAAATCCAGGATCTTTATCATATTATGCAAAGTCTATTGCAATCAATGGCATTTTCAAGAGTGTGCAGGGCACAGCCTGTGTGGCTTGGGCAGCGGTCAGGACTTAGACATGCAAGTAAGCCCTGGAAACAGGCTGCTTGGGCTCAAATCCTGGCTCCATTACTTATTAGCTCTCTGACTTTTGATAAATTATCTTATTTTCATTTTCCTTGTCTAAAGAATGGGGTTACAAATATCACTTTCCTTAAGTAGAGATTTACTAGTAGGAAAGACTGAACTTTATAATTTGTGGAAAGCTCTTTAAAAAGTGCTTGGTACAGAATCATTGCTCAGCAAATGGTACATACTATATATATTAATTAGTTAATATATCAGCATCATCCTCTCATTAAGCTTCATATCTTCTATTATTTATCCTATTTCTACATGTGGTGAACACCTGCGAGTGGTACAGAGCACATGTTTGAGCATTGCAAAGCTCTGGATTCACATCTTTACCTCGGATACTTAGTACCTCATGTTTGGAATAGGCAAAGCATTATCTCATTCACAGAGGCCTGTGAGCATTACATGTGATAATACATGCCAAGTAATTATTACAGTATGTAATGAACATAGTAAATACTCCTGAATAGTACTATTATTATCATTTCTGTATCAATGGTGCTTTGCACATATAAAACATCGAACGACTGCTAAGTAACTTGCCAGGTTCTTATTTCGAGAAAACTAGTCTAGTTGAGAAGACTTAGAGTGGTTGTGTCTTTATGCCTAAAGAGTAGTAATCTGCATGAACTATGGGATCAATTTGAGACCATTATGAAACTCAGTCAATTAAAATGTCAATGTATTAAAACACAGAGTAATCATGTACTTTTTTTCATTGGCTAAATCTAGGTTAGGTTGAACTACCAGTTGAAAAACTTGATATTCAATTTGCTCAACTTCTTCATATCAGAACATTTTATTGACAATTATTATTTTCAATTTATAATTAAATAAAAACATGTTGAAAACCATAGCTTTATTCAATGTTTGAATTAAACTAGACATTATAGTTTATGGGCATTAGACATTTAGTTGCAGGAGTTATTTATTGATGCCTATTTCACAAACGGCACAGAGTCTCTCTATTTGTATTATGTGTTTGGTACCAAGTAGGATTTCACTAATATTTATGGAATGAACGAAATTCAATTACATCTTGTAACATTTTAAATTGACCTAAATAAGGAAGAGATTTAAAATTCATCTTATATAGTAAATGTTTCTGTGTATATGATTTGATTTTGTGGTCATTCTAAATCAGGGTTGGCAAATTATGGTCTGCATGGAGAAACCAGCCGGTTTTTGTTTTTTATTTTTAACATATTTTTATCGATTTCAGAGAGGAAGGGAGAGGGAGAGAGAGATAGAAACATCAATGATGAGAGAAAATCATTGATTAGCTGCTTCTTGCACACCCCCTACTGGGGATTAAGCCCACAACCCCGGCATGATCCCTGAATGGGAATATAACACCGACCTTGACCTCCTGGTTCATAGGTTGACGTTCAACCACTGAGCAACACTGGCCAGCCCCCAGACTGTTTTTTTAAGGCTTGTGAGTTAAAAGTTGATTTTATGTTTTAAAATGCTTGGAAAAAATCCAAAGAGGAGTAATATTTTATGTGAAACTTATAGGAAATAAAAATTTCAGTGTCCATACATATTTTTCTTGAATAACAAACATGTTCATTCATATCTATATCACCTATGGCTGATTTTGCCCTAAATGGCAGTTGCATAGTTACAACTAAGATTGTATGGCCCACAAAGCCTAAAATATTGACTATCTCTCTTTATAAAAATGAATTTGCCAACATCTGCTTTAAATTAACCAATAAAAAGAGACACTACGTGGTTCAACTTGCTTTTGATTTTGAATGAATCAAGATAAATGGCCACATGCATATTTTAGTCCTCTATTTAACTATAAATTATATTAGATAATTTACTATCAATCAAAGATTATAAAGTCATAGCTACATAGTTGTTTAAACCAAATCACCCTATTAAAGATGAACTGGTATTAATAAAATATATACATTGCTTAATGTCAGATTAAATAATTTTTATTTTGAATTTTTTTTGTTTTCCATATGCTTTCATTTATATATGCTTAAAAATAACTCATATGTGTGCATATGAGTGTGTTGTGTTTTTTTTTTAGGGTAAAGCATTAAAATCTAAATTTTAAATTCAGGCTTTTTAGAGGTATAATTTTTCTACTAACTTCAGAAATCTTACCTTTAGTTGTTATATATTCCCTTTTCCCCTTCTATCTCAGCTCTCAAGCTTTAGGTCATTAAAAAGAAAAAAAAACCCACTCTGGGTAATAATAATAACACTTTATATTTTGATAGTATATTATGTTCTTTTATTTTTAAAAAATTTCACATAGATCCTGGAAACTCAGTTTGTAAATGCATGTAAACTGAACTTAGTCTAAACCAGTGGTTCTCAACCTTGGCTGCCCATTAGAATCACCTGGGAATCTTTTTAAAATTCTGATTTCTGGGCCTCATCCTCGGGAAATTCTGTTTCTTTGTTATGGGGTGAGGCCACAACATTAGTAACAAAGAAACAGAATTTCTGTAGGATGAGGCCCAGAAATCAGGATTTTAAAAAAAGATTTCTAGGTGATTCTAATGTGTAGCCAAGGTTGAGAACCACTGGTCTAAACCATGCAAAGTTAGGGCATGGTATGCATCATTCTTGGAATTGGTATGAGAGCAGCTATGATACAGGTGAAGAAATTTTTAACCCTGCTTTTTTTCTAGCTTATTAATTCCTGTACTAATATCACAAACTGTTGACATGAATGGAGAAATGGAAGAAGAAAGTCTGTTCTTTAACTTTAGTAGTTGAAAGAAACACCATAGGTAATTAGAATTAGATTTTTAAAAACATTGATGAAAGAATTCATCAAATAACATGTGGTATTTTTAACCATTTTTGTGTGTAACATAAGTAGACACATATTATCTGTGGCTAAATTTGTCATAACATTTTTTTGGCATTTGCAGTCATATGCAATTTCTCATTTGCTGAGTAGCTTTCAAAACCATTGCCAATATATTGTTTTCTCCCTAATAGGAACTGTACTAAACTGGGTACAAGCTAAAATGCTCTAACAAAGAGAATCCAAAATAGAGATTTAAAATGATAGTACTGTCTAATTCTTCTTTCAACAATTCAGAGCTTTGGGATCCAAAGCGGGTGAGAAGATGCTGCCATCCTCGACACAGAGCTGTCTTCTCTGGGTTCACACTGGCGATTCCAGTTATCATTTCCCAAGCAGAGAAACAAAGTGCTTGGCTCAATCCTTTTTTTTTAAGTGGGGGAGGCCTCAAATTGGCATATCTGTCACTTCTGCTCTAATCCTATCTAGACAAATGGCCATACTAACTTGGGTGCACGGGACGATGTTCCAACTACTGGACAACACTGGCCAGGGTGCATTTCAGTAATTTTCAAGGATAAACTCAGTAAGTAGAACTCATTAATTTCTAAATTTTGAATGATTTGCGCTGACTTTGCCTCGTTCTTGGATGAGTAGTTTCTCTAGTAAGTACACTAGTGTTAGATAGACTGTCTGTTGAATTTTTAAACTGACTTATTAAAAAAAAAAGCTCGAGTGAGAAAAATCATGCAATTACAAAGCCATCCTTTCCACTTACTACGAAGCTAGCCATATAAGGCTAATAGTTAGTGTTATTAACAACGCCCATCGTCAAAGGTGTATGATTAAACGAAGGATACAAAAGGAGTGCCGTATTTAAAACATCATTTACATATTTTTTAGAAGAATGCAAATCAAAGACTAGACTGAAAGCCCAAGAGAAAATTGTATGTAAGCATATTTGAATTTCTATTCAGTTCCCTTTAACCCTCAGGTTTTTTTTCTTCCTTTTTGATAACCTTTTGCCCCCAGGCCTGCTGTGAAAAGAACAATGAAGCAGCCACTGGTGTTCCCCAAACTCTGTAAGTGACTCTTCCTGGGTCATTATTCTTCAGCTTCTACAGGGAGCATGAAAAATCTCCTTTCTGCTTCTCCCACCAGGAATCCAGTGCAAAGCTTTATACTCTGTGTCTTGTAGAGCAGAAGTCAGGAAACACGGGGCCCATCTGTGTACATCTTGTGTGCTGAATGGAAAACATTATCACCATTGCACATTAATGAGAACGCTTTTTCTGGCCAAGGCCCTTTCCCCACACAATGTAAGTAATATGGCAAAGATCTGAGACTTCCATGAAATGACTGCTTCCAGAATGGCCTCTTCTAGCGTCAAAAAAGCAGGGGAACCTGGACCATTTTCAGGGACTTAGTCCATGAATCTGCTTGCTGGGCTGGCGAAATCTTTGTGCTTTAAAGTTTTCAGCTTTTTATCAAAAGAAGAAGAAAGGTAAAAAAGGAGAAAGGATTCAAAGCAGTGATGTAAATGCCAGGATTGAAGTTTTGATACTGATTTTCTATCTCTATTCTGCTTTTTTAATCATGAAGCCGAACTCTCTTTTTTTTTTCATTTGTAGTTTCCTTGCTTCTTTGTAAACTCATTAGTCTGTGAATCCAGAGTAGATTTTTATTCAGGAATCAGGCTTCAAATGCCAGGAACATCAGCGATTCTATGAGGTAATAAAACCGTTATCCAAACCTGCAGACTGCCTTCTAATGAGCTGGCATGCTCCTTAGGAAATCCAGGCTTTGCTAGGCACTAGTGGCCTTAGATTCTGCGTACTGTATTTATTAGCATATGCAATCATTCATTACTTGATCAGAATCAGAAGGTTATGAATCGAAAACAAAAACTGAAGAATATATATTTAACCTGCTTACAAGCAAAGGATTATGCTTTACAGATGACATATCTAGATATCTTCTGCGAATAATACTTTTCCACTTCATTTTATGTCTTCCTTCCAGGTGCCTATCTTTTCCTTTTATTTAGTCAAATTCCCATTTTTGACCTTTTCTTTTTTTTACTCTTTTTTCCTCCTTTGGTATTTTCTTCTTATGGATGAGTGAGAAGAGTGACCAAGTTTTGGAGTGCTCTGCTAAACTCCACAACAATTGCATAAGTATAATGAGTAAGGATGCTTTGCTCAGATGCACACTTATTGAATATCTACTAGGCAGCAAATACACTGTCACCTGCTAAGAATACACACAGTCATACTCTTTTAAAAAAAATTCTCATCTTAGGATATGAAATTAGGTGATCTGAAATAGTGACCCATAACTGTCACCTATTCCTATGTGATATTAAGCAAACAATTAACCTCCAGTTCTGGGGTTCCTTGTCTTTCAAATCAAGATGTGTAACTTACCTCACAGGGCGGTTGTGAAGAATGAAAACACACATGTTAGAGCATTTTGAAGCTGTAAGGGGCTATTTGAATGTGAATTATTTTTAGTGTCTTGGTTGTGAATATGTGAAAGATTCCCAATGTTTATGGGTAAAAGTGTTGACTCTTCTGAGATAAGAATATGTTGAGAAGGGAGTATGTGGCTTTGCCAGTTCTGTAACTGGAAACCTGGATTGTGAGCCAAGACTTCTGTCTAAGGGAATGACAAGTGTGTCAAAAAAGAAGAAACTGGCTACAAAATATAGTAATTATATTTTACTCTATTGTTGGTGGAATATCATTTGCAAGGAAATGAAATTCATTTCTCTCTATGTATTCTGTACTCTCAGAGGTTAGGTACTTACAAAAATAGGGTAAATTAAGAGAATCTCATTCAGGATGTTGACAACTTAAAAGGAACATTGGAAAGATGGAAAGATTTCTAAGGAGAGTCATAAATACAATGAAAGGGTTCGGACATGGGACTTGTAGGGAAAAGGTTCTGGGATTATTCAGTTTGCTAAGGACAAGGCTAAATGTAGAAAAATGGGAATGGGTAATATACTAAGGATAAAAGAACATCTGTTTTCCATGTCTAAGAAAAATCAAAAAGGAACTGGGCTAAAGCTACAGGATAAAAATTTAAATTAGCAACAAGAAAGAATTTCCTGACAGTGAGGGTTGTTGGGCATACAGGACTTGCTGGAATCCTCTTTGCATATCTTAAAAAATGTTTTCATTAAAATAGAATGGTGTAGGTGTTGACCTTCCTGAATGTAGGATAATAGATCAGAAAATTTTTAAATAACATTTCTAATTTTCTGATTCTTAAGTTACTCTGGCAAAATAAAAGAGAATGCTGACAAAAATTGTCCAAAATGAAAAAGTGTTTATTTTTATGGGACAAACAAAAAATGCATCTTGTTCCCAATTATTCTATATTGTATTATGATTCAATAAGTAAATTATTGCTTGGGATATGCAAGAATATGGGTATGTTTGGAAAGATCTAATGGAAGATTCATTAGAAATTGTCTCTGTCTGAATTCTTTCAGCTCTGGAGTGACATGGTATAGGTCACACAGAGTGTGGGGAAGACTGTTAGCTATTTATTAAATACTTGTTACTTGTTTTTCCTGTGTTAGGCTATATTTCCCAACCTCACTTGTACGGATGTGTAGCAATATGTTTGAATTCTAGCCAATGGAATGTGAATGTGGCGGATATTATATGTGCCATTTCTGGGTCTCTCTCTCAAAACAACAAAAGGGTAAGTACACCTCCACTCTGTTTCCTCTTCTACCTGCTGAAATATGGCCATAATGAGGTCCTGAAAGATGGCTGAGCTACAAGCTGGAAGGGGCCTGGGTGTCTGAGTTACCATGTAGAAGGCCATCTGCCTACTAGTAACATCTGTCTCAGCTTGTTGTACAAATAAGAAGGAACTTTTATTTTACTTGATCATTTTACAGTTTTTAGACTTGTTTCTTCTGCAGACCTGAATAAGACATGAATGGCCAGGCCCATCTCACTGTATTTTTTTCTTCTCAAATGCTGTTCAAATACTTTTCTTCTCCTTGTTTTAGTTTCCTTTACATAAAACAATGAGAGTAATGAACTCACTTTTTTTCTGTATTGAAATGATGAATGACTGCATCATGATCTATAGTTTTATTATTTAACCTAAAGGAAAAAAGGTTTTTCTAGTTCTTGAATAATTATGTTAGAATGTATTTGTTATAATATGAAGATTGTAACCCATTTTACTCTATCTTCAAAGAAAAGCAATAGAAAAAACTTGAAAATATAGAAGGGGCCAAAGATTTACAAAAAGAATTGTTTGCAAATGAATTTTTCAAACAAACCCCATTAAAAACATGATATTATTTTCTCTGTAAAGATTTTGTTTAGTACGCTTAATAATTACTATTCATAAGCAAGCTGTATTTATGTTCTACCTGTGAGAATTTTACATTTTCTCTTCTCTACCAGGAATTAATAGTACAACTAGTACTTTTATGGAGAAAAACCTATTTGCATTATATTTAACTATGTTTCTGTGAAATTGAAATATAAACTAAAAGAGATTTAAAGAACTTTCTAATTATATTTACTGCCCATGGACACTGTCAATCACAAATATATGGAAACTAGAGACCTGGTGCACAAATTCGTGCACAGATGGTGTCCCTAGGCCTGGACAGAGATCAGGGCCAATTGAGGCCTGCCAGCTGCGGGGAGGGACTGGGGGAGGTTGGCTGGCCTTGGGAGGTTGGCTGTGGAGTGAACTGACCACCAGGGGGCAACTCCTGCATTGAGCATCTGCCCGCTGGTGGTCAGTGTGTCATAGAGACTGGTTCCACCGGTCATTCTGGTTGTTCAGTCATAATAGTCATTTAGGCTTTATATATATATATAGACTTGTGCATAGGGTGGGGGGGGTGCGGGCTCCCTCAGCCCAGCCTGCACCCCTCTCCAATCAGGGACCCTTGGGGGATGTCTGCAGTCAGACATCCCTCTCGCAATCTGGGACCACTGGCTCCTAACCGCTCACCTGCCTGCCTGCCTGATCGCCCTAATCTCTCTGCCTGCCTGCCTGATTGCCCTAACTGTCTCTGCCTGCCTGTCTGATCACCCCTAACTGCCCTCCCCTGCCGGCCTGATCTCACCCCCAACTGGCTTCCCTGCCAGCCTGTTCTCACCCAGTCTCTGTCTCTCTTTGTTTTTCTTAGCAGTCCTCCAGGCTTCCCTGCCTCCCTATCTCCCTCTTCCTCTTCCCGACTGGGAGGGGACATGGACAGTGGGGGCCATTCCACTCTCTGCCCACCCTCCCTTCCATCCAGGCCTCTTCAGGCACAGTCTGTTTTGTTTCCTCATTTTGAGAGAGGCTCTGAGAGCGAGCTGGGAGGGAGAGAAAGAAAGGGAGAAAAGGCTGTGAGCTGGTGGGTGCTGTGTGTGTCTGTGTGTGTGTGCAATTGTGAGTGAGTGTGAGTGCCAGCCCCTCCTCCCCCGTCCCTGTCTCCACTGCCACAAGTCCCCACCCACCAGAGCCTGCTGCACATGCAGCCTGGGCGTTAGGTCAAGTCTCCAGTCGTTGTGGTTGTGATGGACCCAGGGATTTTTTATATCAGGATAATGTAATATACAGCACTTTGACTCTTAAGGCTGGCCCCACTTGACAGGTGAATAAACTAAGGTTTAGAGAGTTTAAGTAACTTTCTTAACATTACATCATTAGTAAACAAAAGCACCAGGATTTCAGTGTGGGTCTGGTGAAGAACTATGAACTGTCTGAGACTTTTTCTTGCAGGCTAACAAGAAACAGTTTCATGCATGCTGGCAGAAGACTTGAGACTCTTGAGTCAGAGACAAAGGACTTTATTACACATATTAATAATAGTAGTCACAGTATCAGCATTTTCCTGAGCCCCCATTTCTACAGAATGATAGTAAGGGGGCCAGGTGTCACTGGCACATGCAGTGAACTGAGTTTTAAGAGAGAAAAAGCTGAGTTGAGGAAATACATTTTTTTTCTTTTTTATAATGGGCACAAAGTATGGCTGCCTTTTGCTCTGTAGGGGAAATGAATCCTCGATTTTCCAAGACTGTTTGCTATTTAATCATTCTTGCAAAGATAGGTCAGAACAAAGTCAGTCAGTGCCACTGTTCAAAAGGCATGCAGAAATGGGAAAGACCCATGCACAATTGTCTCCCCACATACTTTCACTGTAAAACTCCTATTATCAGCCACTAGACCACACTGACTTGGTAATATTTCAGCTGGCAGTAATACATGATGTTGAAATGCTTTGCTGTTGAAATGGAAGCATTTCAATAACATAAATGTCCAGAATTGAAATGCCATTGGTAGTCATGCCATTGAATCTTGGAATGAATCACACTGAGGGAGGTGCACATAGGTCTACAGATGTATAGGCAGGGCTCATTTTCTGCAACTTCTTCTGTCTTTATACACTTTTATCCTGTACTTAGCAGCCTGCCTGAAGGAAGAAAGAGAAAAAACAGGAGACTCTAAGCTCAGTTTGAAGAGAACAGCCTCTCTAGGTTTTAGATTGCATGTCAGTCTTCTTTTTTTTTAATGTATTTTTTTTTTTTATTAATCTCAGAGAGGAAGGGAGAGGGAGAGAGATAGAAACATCAATGATGAGAGAATCAATGATCAACTGTCTCTTGCACGCTCCACACTGGGGATCGAGCTTACAACTTAGGCATGTGCCCTGACCGGAGAATCAAACCGTGACCTCTTGATTCATAGGTCGATGCTCAACCACTGAGCCACGCATCAGTCTTGACAGGTTGCTGCTAATGTGCTTAGGTCTCTTCATAGCATCAAAAGGATAGAAGCTACCAGGTGGAAAGGGCAGTTTGGTCTCTGAGCTTAGATAAATTCTGCTTACTCAACTGGTGTCCTTGGATAAATTTTACCTACATCTCTGGGAGTTTCATTAGCTTTAAGGTGAGGGTGACCCTTGTCAAAATCATAGTACAGTACCTGCCCAATAATAAGCAATCTGTTAACATTAGTTATTATTACTAAAAGTAGCAGAAGTCTGGCATGGCTAAAAGTTATACTGAAACATGCTTTTAATACCTGGAAATCCCATAAGAAATATCACTTTCAGCTAAAGTCAGTACAAGGAGGAATTTTAAATTGACAGTTGTATTTTTATTATTTAAAAAGGTAGAAATAATATTTGTGATGATAATGTTAATGCCGCTGCCTTTAAATCCCAGAATGAAACTCTACTGCCTTCATTTATGCATTCCCCCTCTTCAAAAAGGAACTCTTTTGTTAAGCCTCACTTAGTCCATCCTAAAGCACCTTTCAGTCAAAGAACAGCTTCTCATTAAGGGAAAAATGATTATTAACATCCTCATTTTGCTTCCTCTCGTGAATTATTTGCATTCAGAAATGTGCATGGCATTAGTTTCAGGGTAAATGCAAATATGACAGCGGGATTTCTCACCAAGCTCTTTTTTATTATTAGCTCTTTTTATGTACTCCATTTATTATTCCCTCCTCATTTTTCACATTGTATTAAAATGTTAGATTTCTTAAAATAATAATATCTCTTTCATTTGGTAATTGTCTCAGCCCTGTCTACAACAGTCTACATCATACAGGGCCCATCTATAATTTGGAATGGCTTATCACGACGCTTTGTCTTTGCTTAGGGGCTGCCCAGGAATAAGCTATCCTGGTAACTGAATCCCTCTCTCCCACGGAGAATGTGATTACTCCAGGTGAGGCTCAGGGGCTTGCGAAAGAGGGCAGTGGTGTGAGGAAGGCTTCTGCTGTGAGTGCTGGCAGTGTATTTACAGTCTGGGGCTTAAAGATAAATTAAGATTTTTTTTTTCCCCTCTCAGCTTTAAAAAGTGTCCATCTGTGGTGCTTTTTAAATACAATAGCGCGCACTGGATTTTTCTCTCGATGCTGTGAAGGCATTTTGTGAGAGAGCTTTGTTTGCTGCATCCAGTGTCCTCCCTCTGAGGACTGAGTGAATTGGGAGGCTAAGTATTCTTAGTCAAAGGGTAGTGGGCACAGCTAGGTTGGTGTAGAATCCGGGAATCGGGGGTGTGCTTTCCACTGGGGTCCGCCTTGATAAACGGATTATAATTACTTTGTTTTTCCCTGGTCCTAAAAAAAAAAAAAAAAGGTAATAGATCTGACTAATAAAATGAAACTAATAAAATCATTTGATCATTTTGATTCACTGCACTTCACTGTACCAGCTTCCCTGTTGCCTCACAAATTGTTGCTGTCAAATCATTTTATATTTGTTTCTTTTGGATATGACTTAACGTCTCCCTTTCTCTCCCCTTGTTACTGTCCATCATTTCACTTCTTTCTTCCAGGGAGCAGGGGGATGATTGATGATCAAGGCTCAAAGGGAGCTATCCAGTAGATCACACAAATGTGTCTGTTCTTCCAAAAGCATAGTGTGCAACATAGAGATGGTCTGATAAGGCTCTTACCGTAGGATGTGCTTCTTGGCGCATTGCGAGCTACAGGACAGAGTAATTAGCTCTTGTACTTCTGCCGTGTGATATGCAAATTGCTTCTTTGCAGAGTATGAGGTGAGAGGGTACTGACTTCATCATGATCTGGAAGACAGTACATGAGTCAGCGTCCAACTCAGCATTCTGCTGGTACAGGCCCGCAGTGGGACTAGTTCTCCCACTTGTTTGAGAATGCCTGCCTGGTACCAGTTTCATTACAAAGCTCTTGTGAATAGTGGGTCAGCATATACCAGCAGCACTTGGCAGGTAGGAAAGGGGGATATATTGTTCTTCACAACTGCTAATGGGCTACTGGACAGCGTACCCCATTCGGCCTAAAGTAGGCATGTGGTTTTGAGTAGTTCTGATGTGCCCAGCACTTTGGTAGGTGGCTTACAGACATTATTTCATTACATTTCACAATAAGGCCATGAGGTAGTTTTTATATTATATTCATTGGTACAAGAGGAAGTTGAAAAGCAAAGACAGTAATCAGAATTTCCCCAATTTTTCATGTCATAGAGCACCTGGGATATTAGATCTCTGTGGTACACTGAGGAAGGAGGGTGAGGGTGCTTGCATACAGGCCAGAGTCTGCGCAAACCTGAGACCCTTTGCAACACAGCAATGTGCATTGGATGGGAATTTGGTGAGATCTTTTTTTTCTTCCTCTTCTCCTTCTCCTCCTCCTCCTCCTCCTCCTCCTCCTCCTCCTCCTCCTCCTCCTCCTCCTCCTCCTCCCCCTCCCCCTCCCCCTCCTCCCCCTCCCCCTCCTCCCCCTCCCCCTCCCCCTCCCCCTCCCCCTTCCTCCTTCTTCTTCTTCTTCTTCTTCTTCTTCTTCTTCTTCTTCTTCTTCTTCTTCTTCTTCTTCTTCTTCTTCTTCTTCTTCTTCTATTTGTATTCTTTATGTAGTCACTTGTTCATATGATTGGCCTTTTATTCACCCTAAATTTCCTTTTCCCCCCCTATTGATTTGTAAATCCAATCTAGGATATGGAGGTGGCAAGATGATAGACTGGATTCAAACTCCCTGGGTTTATGTATGGGCACTGTTCATGCATGTCTCATGCTTATGTTCTGCCACTTGTTAACGGTGACTACTAGCCAGTTACTTTCCATCTTTCCCTCAAAAGACAATTATAATAGAACCACCCCTTGGGTCTCTAATGAAATAGTACTTGTAAACCAGTGAGAACAGCACCCTTACAGAAGAAGCACTCATAATATTAGTTATTATATCATGGCTATTAGCACTTTGTTATATATATTACACATATTTTTCCAATTTACCTTTTTTTGGGGGTCAACTTTATTTGTGAGATTTTGATACACGCAAAACTTTTGATGAAAAATGACTGGAACAAATCCACAAAAGTGAAAAGAAACTATTAAAAATGCTTGTTTAAAACAGGTATGCAGTTAATAGCAGAGATAAAATCTATGTAAGTAAAAAGACATCCACGACTATTTCAATGACATTTCATTTATTCTTTTATCTATACACTAGAGGCCTGGTGCACAAAATTTGTGCATTGGCGGGGGGGGGGTGCGTCCCTCAGCCCGGCCTGTGCCCTCTTGCTGTCCGGGACCCCTTGCTCCTTACTGCCCACCTGCTCGCTGCTCCTTACCACTTGGCTCACTGCTCCTTAGAGAGGCTCCTGCCAAAGCCGCTGTGCTCACCAGCCATGAGCCTGGCTTCTGGCTGAGTGGCGCTCCCCCTGTGGGAGCACACTGACCACCAGGGGGCAGCTACTGCATTGAGCATCTGCCTCCTGGTGGTCAGTGTACATCATAGAAACCGGTTGTTCTGGTCTTTCTGCTGTAACGGTTGCTTAGGCTTTTATTATATAGATTCCAATGATTTCCTTCAAGGAGGAAAGCAAATCATCTATATTACATTTGCCAGTTGATTTCTTCCCGCTTTCCCCCTCTCTATGTGCACTTTGATAGTCCAGAATGGAGAAAGCATATTTATCTCATAGGAACTGCAGGGCTCAGGAATGCTTGATTTTGATGCCCTCACTGTAAAGTACTATGAGGTACTTGATGTCATCACTCAAAACCCTGGCCAATTCTATTAGGATCCATGGAGCACAGGGGTTACAGCAACTATTTAACTGCCATCCAGGCAACCACCCAGGGGAACTGAGCCAATAGATTGAGAAATGATGTCGCTGTTGAAGGATGGTCCCTATATCAGTGTTGTTATATGTATTATGTGAATGACAGGCTAATACAATTCTTCATCCACAGAGAGTTGGTAAGAAAAATACACTTCAAATGGAACCAGTAAGACTCATCATTCGCTCAGAAGATAAATTGCAATCATTTTTTGACCTAGTGTAATGGTCTTTTTCTGATTTATGTGTGTGTGTGTGTGTGTGTGTGTGTGTGTGTGTGTGTGTACACACACATTTCTTGGAAGGATAACCACTCAATTAAAAACATAGACTTGGCAGACTTGGCCTATTGTTTTATATACCATACTATATATGATAATTTTTCTATTTAGATTATCTGGTGTTTGACAAACCACAACTTTTCCACAGAAATATTTCAGAGGTCCAAATCTCCCCCTCCCTACCCCCCAAAAAGGAACTCAACCATGAAAAGCATAAATACCTCAGACCTCTGAAAGTGGTGATCTCTTTGATTTGAATTTTAGTGGAAGAGTTTATTCTTTAGGGATCTCTGGTTTATATTACCCCAATTTCCAATAAGGTACACATGATTTGTATAATTAACAACTATACATGTCAATAAAAAAAAACTATACATGCCACATTTTATATGCCCATAAAGAAAATTACCACAGTGGGGCATTTAAAAAAATGCTCAGAAAAACTAAATATATTCTATCAACAAATACAGTTAATCAGTGTTTGGAGGCCCAGGAGGTTGTCCATATGTTCTCAATCCTTTAGGTGATTCTGGCATCTATTGATGAAACTCTAGGCCAAAGATTCCTTTAAGTCACATGGACCTGCCAGATAGGATCTGGCAAGGATTTCCTTATTTTATTACAACCTGTCTGGGGACTAGTGTGAAAAACTATATGGCTGAGCATATGAATACATCTACTGTCCCTATCAAAAAGGTAGCTATCATCAGCATAATTTTGGTCCTGAGGCAATGCCTGTCTTAAGCTTCTCATGATAATGTTGAGAAGAATATTTGGCTGGTACTGCACAAAAATAGAGTTATTTATATATGAAGAACTTAAGGGAATATTCTAATTGTTGAAATAACTCAAGAAACATCCATCTGGATTAGTATTAATGCTTGCTGGTTTGTGCACATCTAAGTTAAATATAAACAGATCCTTTAATGTCTAAGAGCTTAATATGAGTGGCATATGCATAAACAGATTGAAAGATATACAGACAAATGCCAACATCAACCAAAAAAGTAAATTGAACCAAATATTTGCATGATGTACAATTGTTTGCACAATGCTAGGAAAGTGCAATTTGAGACATGAAACGTGTCTATCAGAATATCTGTTATTGAGGGAGAAATAATATCATTAATTCTAGTTATGCATAGAGAACTTTCTAAGGCAATAGTTTTGCTATTTGAAGGGCCTAGCATGGCATATGAACCATAGTAGATGCTCAGTAATTTTTTTTAATTTTTTTTTGTAGAAAGAATGAAGGAAAGTTTGGGGAAAAAGAGGGTTTTAGGTATGTGTAGTAAGAAGATTTAAGACCTAGGAAAAGTGGACAATTTGATTGAAGGTCCTGAGAAAATATCTTTGTTAGAAAAACAACAAAACATGCCAATAATCAGAACATTAGAGAAGAGAGAGAGGGAATGGGAAAAATAAAATGCAATTTTAGTTAAATGCTTTTCCGACTTTGATAACATACTTTCAGCTTGATTGTATAAATCCTTGTATTTCACAGATGCCTGTTGTTGATTTTGATAGTGGTTAAATAATTAAAGTGAAATTTCTCAACTCTTATTCTCGATGGCTTGAAAAGGAGGAAGCTTCTTTGCTCAGGATGATATGGAAGGGATCGCAGGACCTTGGCCCTCCCTGTCTGATGTCATGCCTATAAAAAACCTATCGGAAGGAGCCATAGTGAGTGAAAACCATTAATTTTCTCTTGTCAGATTTTTACCTTTGTCGTGAGGGTGAAGAGCTTTGTTCCACACCAGTGGGACCGTGCAGTGTCAGGTGGGGGGAGTTTGAATTCCAGTAGGATTGTGCTCCAAAGGAAGTGTGGCTAATCGCAATGCCAGGGTTGTCTTGATGATGTTGAGACATTCAACCTGGCCAGACAATGAGGTTCAGAAGAAATCTGCCCTGACAGGGCTAGGCTCCCTTCAAAGCCCTTGAAGGGACACAGTCAGGAAAGCAGAGAAGGAAATGGGAAAAATAAAATGCATAACCATCGAGGAGGCAATCTGATCACAAACAACAGAATTCCACTCCTTAAAGTGGGCGTTTTAAAATTTATGTATTTTATGATCTACTTTTTCAGTTTCTACTGTCTACTAGGTTAGGTTTTCAGGAGGGAGAAATGACAAGCCCTTCCCCATCTGAAGGAGCATGGTCTTTGAATCGCATCCACATCTAAATTCTAGCTTTGTTTGTTAGCAGCTACGTGGCTTTGGGCGAGTTACTTCACCTTTTGGGGTCCCACTTTTCTGTTTTGTAAAATGGAGATAAAAGGGTCTATCCAGCAGGACTTTTCCAAGAATTTGATGTTATAAAATCGCCTAGCACCAGCACCTGCGCAATGTTAGATTCCTTTACAAAGAAGAAAGTGGGGAGTAAAAAGAATCCAATTTTGAAAGAAAACCAAATACTTAAAGTTTCTATGCATTTCTCTAGTTTCAGCAATATAGTGAAGCTCAGTAATAAACTAAATCTGAAAATGTAGCCAAAGGATATAATCATGATATTGTGCAAATATTTAAAAGAATGTTACTTGCAGTTTTGTTTATAATGGAGAACATTATAAATGATCGAAATGTTCACTATGGGATTGCTTAAACAGACTGGCAAATCCATTTGATGTAATACTAAGAAGTCATTAAAAATATCTTGTAGCTGGATACCTAAAGAGGTGGGAACATTTACAGTGTGCCACTGGGGGCAGGGGGGAAGCCTAATTTAATTACTACAGGATTCCAGTTTTAAAAATTGAACATAATATAAACCTTTAGAAACTACCCAGAAAGTAATATACCTACATGTTAAAGCTGTTACGTGGTTGGGGTGATATTGTGTGTGATTTTATTAATTTTGGGGGTCATTTTTGATGTCTCCTGATTTTTCAACAACAGTAAAATTTTGTTATAATAAAATATATTTTAAAATAATTAGTCTTTCACTCATACTTTAAATAATAGTATAATTAATGAATGGCACAGTTCCTTAAAAGCCAAAACCCAATATTGAAATAATTACTAAATGAATTATATTTCTGCACATGTCTCAAGAAAAACAGGTGAATTTGTAGAGTTGGCAATGCGTATTATAAGGATATCTGTCTTATTTCTAGTTTAAACAGGTATTTTATATTATACCTTTTATTGACCATAAATATTTTCATTTATATTAGAATTAACTCTTCTGAATGGATCAAGATATAAAATGCTTGGTTTTAATTTGGTCATTTACATAGAAGGATTATTTTTATATGTTAAAAATATTTTGCTTTTATTTAGAAAATTAAATACATGTGAAATCGCCTAACACAGAAGCTAAATGATTAATGCATGCTTTTCAAATTTGAATTCAGTAGAAAATAATAGTGGTTTGAAATATGTGTTAATTTATCTACTCATTCATTTGTTTTTTTTCATTAATTATACCTTTCTTCTATTCAAATGTAGCTACCGTTTAAAATAGAAACATAATACAACATTTAAAATATAGTTTTAAATGTAATAAAATAATCTAGGAGTCGCTATATTCTTACTAGTCTTCAGCCTCACTTTTAGACTAATTAAGTCATACAACTGAAAGAAAAAAGACTATGCATTTGCTTAAACTTGATTCCATTAATATAACTGTGGACTTTGTTATAAGGAAGTTGTATTAGGATAGTTAGTAATTTGGAGAATTTAGGGAATCAGATTCTATTATAATACTAAAGTTATAAGATCTCTGAGTCTGGAGTTAGATGATATAAAGCATTATTTGTTATCACTGGGTCGACATAGTAAATACTGTGTCCAAAAAATTGTCTTTAAAAACTGATGAATCAACTGTTTGTAGTTACTTCCTTTTCTAAGAAATCCCATGATTTATTTCTATAAAATCACTTTTATTGGATCTGACTTGTCCACTTATAAGACTAAAAACAGATGAACATTTTAAAATTCAGTACACTGACATAGGCCTGAGGAGTAAAGGCAGTTAGTGATTAAGAATGCACAGCAAGAGATGTGCACATGGCTTTTAATAAATATCCTACCACATTATCCTTTGATAGATTCAGAAACAGATCTCATGGGCGACACATAACTCTGACTGCAGTTGATTTCAGTTATCATCGATGTCCTGCTATCAGGTGTTTAAATATTTAAATAGATTTAAAATAGATTTTATATATGCTATATGTATATGCATATATAGAATATAAAAAGTTATAACATTTATTGAAATTTAACGTTTTCTTCCTTTGAATTTTATACAAAAAATATTTCTATATGAGGAAAATAGACAAATATAGTATAAGTAAGAAAAAATATTAAAGGGAAGCGAGTAATCATACAGAAGTAATAATCTCTGTTAACATTTTGGCATATTTCTTCAATCAATAAATCTCTCACCACACACAAAAGATAAATGCACACACGTATACATGCATATATATACACATCAAATGAGTACAATAGTTAAATAATTCCAATTTATGTATAAAGTTATAATCCTGCTTTTTATCCACATAATATTATATCACTTGATCCATTATATCATATAATATTATCCCATACTATTGGGTACTTAAATTTGTCATTTGCCACTAAACATTTTTATTGACATATAAATAGTCCATTGTATGGATAAACTTTAATCTACTTAACTATTATAATTTAATATTCAGGTTTTATTAAATATTTACTATTACAAATAATATTCTGATGGACATATTTAGCATACAACTTTGTATATTTCTAGTAATTGCTGTGTCAAAATTTGTATATGTATATAAACTTGTTTAAATACATTCTCAAAGTCAATATTAATGTTTTTCAATGAGACATGACCAACATGAAATATATGTGAATTATTTTTTTAAATTTAATAAAATTTAATACATTTATTAGGGTGACATTGGTTAATAAAATTATACAATTTTCAAGTGTATAATTCTATAAAACAACATCTGTATATTGCAATGTGTGTTCACTACCCAAAGTTGAGTCTCCTACTGTCACCATATGTTGGACCCCTTTTTCCCTCTTCTCCCTCCCCCTCATCCTCCTTTCCTTCTGGTAATCACCATACTATAATTTAGTAAGGTGATTTTTCTCTGCCTTTTAAAAAAATAGATGAGAAAGAGAGAGAGAAAGAGAGAGAGAAACGTTAATTCTGCTCCTCCCCTCCCCCCGCCCCAGACATGCATCTAAACCGGGGATCAAACCTACAACCTGGGCTTGTGCCCTAACCAGAAATTGAACTAGATACTTTTTGGTGTACAGGATGATGCTCCAACCAACTGAGCCACAACAGCCAGGGCACATGTAAATTATTTTTAAATGTACTTTAAGTAAAGTGATAATGCTCCTTCATTCACTTAAGTATCTATTGAGTACCTGTTACGTCAGCACTGTTCTGGATGGTGGAGATCTATCTATCCTTTCTTTCAGTACCAGATTATAATGATGCTGTTCAAATTGCCTTTTCCAACAAGTCTTTGTTAACCTATATGTTGCAAAATCCAATAATTATATCTATATCTATATCTATCTATCTATCTATCTATCTATCTATCTATCTATCTATCTATCTATCAATCATCTATCTATATTCATCACTATTTGACACAATGAATTAACCACTCTTCTCAGGACACGTTCTTTTCTTTGTATGTACCTGAGACACCACTCACTCTTGGTTCCTCTTTAATTTCATTGGCTGATCTTTCTTTGCTGTTTTATCTTTATTTTTTTGACCTATACATATTCAAGTGTTGTAGGGATAATTCCTCAAACTTCTCTATGATATGCACAAGCTAGATGATCTCATCTGCCCCATAGCTTTAAATGCCATCTATTTCCTAACAAGAGCCAAATTTATTTTCTACCTCTGACTTCTCCTACATTTCAGACATACATGGCCCATTTGATCTCTCCACTTGAATATGTAGTAGATATTTTAAACTTATGTTGAGAGCTGAAGTACTGACTCCACACTTTCCCACTAACTAAACAAACATACAGCCTGCCTCTGCAGTGGTTTCCTGCTCCCATGCCCCCAATAAGTGGTAACTCCATTCGTTTAATTTCTCTGTTCAAAACCTTGGAGCCACCATGTCATTTATTCAACAAACAATTATTCCAGGCTCTGTTGTCAATTATGGGGATTAATCAGTTGTGCTCATGCACATGCCCACAGCCTCTTAAAATAGAGTTTATATTTTAGTGAACTCTATTTCTGTCTCTTTCAGCCCCCATCATTCCATCAGAAAATTCTGTTGACTCACTTTCATAATAAATCTAACGCTGGCCACTTTAGGTATCTATACCCCTTTCCACCTAGTCCAAGCCATCACCTTTCTCCTGGACTGTTGCATTATCCTTCTAACTGGTCTCTTTTACTTCTGTCTTTGCCTCAGTAAAGATTTTTGTTAATACAATATCCAGAGGGACCTTTTAAAAACTGAAGCCATATCGTGTCACTCTTCAATTTAAAATCTTTCCTATTTCAAAACAAAATCCAAAGTCCTTACCATGAACTTTTAGACCCATAGTAGGAACTCAACAAATATCTAGGATGAAAGGCTAGATGAAAAGGTTAAAGGGATATGACTTACAGGCCCTGTGTGGACAGCCCTCCCCAACTTAATTCCAAAGCCAAGATCAAGCTTGTTATGATGGCTGTCTCTGGTGGAGGAGGTGGACTGTACTGACACAGAGGTCTGAGTATTTGATTAATAAATAGTCAACCTAGTTTTTGACATTAAGACCAATCTGGTTAGATGTGGCCATGGATGCTTTAGGAAGACCTTTTCAGTGGGAAGAAGGAGATTGATTTGAAAGAGAGGCTTTACTCTTAGCATTTACCATCCTCTTTTATGTGGCATTGAAGAGCTATAAAGTCAGATGCTCAAGTATGTTCCAATCTATCCATATAAAATTCTTGATTTATTTGAATCATATGTATATATTGCCCAATAGTTACGGGTATCAGTCGCTCTGCACCTACCTCATCTGTTATCGTTAACATTAATCGGTTGACCAAGCTTGGCAAGCTACCCAGACTTTAATCCATAAGTGGAAACAAGAAAAAAAAAATCAATTCTTTTTGGTTTATATGTGTGAAATTAAAACACTTCTAGTTTAAAATCCCTGCCTGGCCTCAAAGAACTCAGTTTGCCTCACTATCATTTTAAAAATAGAACCATTTGTTAGAACATTCCTTTAATGTGTTGATCAGTAGCAAATTTCAGTTAGTGGTATTTGTTATTAATTTCAGTAGCTAGCTCAGTGGTTTGCCATGCTAAAGGCCTGTTTGCTGCTTTCTTTTTAAAAATGGGAGCAATTATTTGTACTTTTGAGAGTGGTAGGAGCAACCAAACACTAAAAACAGGAATTATGAAATTAGCTGCCGGTCAATTACAGAGCAGGGACAAGTCATGAACATTTCCTCTGTCTGGCCTGCTGCTGCCCTCCCTCCTGAAGTGGATGCGTTATTTACTTGAACGGGTGACATGTTGGAGAGCCCCTTCTCTCACCCGGTTCCACGTCTCTTCAGTTTGAAATGCCAGTTGAGGGCTTTGTTTGATGTTGCACTTTGGTTCCGGAGACAAACCTATTAGAACCATAGCTGAGAGTAGAAAATGCATTATGTCAGGGCCACCTGTTAAATGTGAGGTGTAACCTTTGGACTGGGTGACAATTTTGTGGTTTTTTAATTCTACTTTCATGTCTTTGAACAGTAAGCTGCCTCTGTGCAAAGGTACTCTCAATTCATATATTTAATGAGGAAAATGTTTTGAATTGGCAAGTGCTATTTGTTATTACTACCTAAAATACATATACTAGTATCCATTCCTCTCAAAAAAAACAGCCAACAACAAAAAAATGACCGGATTCACCTTTGGAGAATAGAAAGAGGGGAAAAATAATACATGAGGGAAAAGGCTCTAAACAAAATCACATTTAGTGATCAGATTCACTGTTTTCTTGGCTGCTGTTGCCAAGGCATCTGCAATTATTATCTTTTTTGTATCAGGATGAACACATGGAAGCAAACAGAACTTGCACCTAGCTGAATGAAATAAAAGAATCATTTGGGTGTAGGTGGAAAGGAAGCGAGAGAGTTCAGAAGAACAGATGTTCTAAGAGTTATTAAAACTTTTCAAATGAAATTTCAGACCCTACGTCTGATTATTGCATAGCTCTTCTTGAGAAAATTGAAGAGAAATGGCATGTAGAGGGCAAAGTAAAATCAGCACTCTGACCACTGACAACTTTCAGCCCAAGACATGCTGGCCCTGCCTTCAGCTGGTCACCTACATGGCAGAACGCTGCCCACAAAAATGCCAGAAAAGAGCTCTTCTGATGGCATGTCTCGCATTCTTCAAGTACATTATTAGAATTCCTCTGTGAAGGCCCCCTTGGTACCCTATTGTTCCCAAAATAAATGCTTTTTGATTTGTTTGACTTCGTGTTTGCAATGCCCTAAAACAGAATCCATGTTATTCTCTAGCGTCAAGTTATGTGAGCACGCATTTTCTTTCTATGCAAAACTAGGTTTTCTGTACCAATAGATTGGGAGCTAAATGCTTCATATTTATTATCTTTAAGGTGCTGTGTTAATGAAAGAATTTTAATCATTGACATTGCTCTGTGAATTATGTATTACAAAAACCCCTGCTGGTGAGTTAGACAAAATTAACCTACTGTAAGGGGCATTAAAAAAAAATCACATCTAATTAGTAAGCCAACAGGAACAAAGAAAATGTAAAACAAAGATGTGGAGAACAAGACATTGAGGTGGAAACACGCCTCCGTTTCAGACTCGGCTCTTTCATTCCGGCGACATTTGTCACCTTGCCTGCCACGGCTGGACTCTCCCTCGGATCGCGTATGTTCCCTTAGACTTGAGCATCTTTATGTTTTGTAATTAGTTTTCTAAGCTACAGACTCTTCCCTCTTTCAAATTGTGGAAATCCAAAGGCTCATAATAGAAAATGGAAGATATTTTTAAATGCTTTTAAATTATTTCCCAAGCGATCTATATTAGAGATGTAAAGCAATTCGTGGGGATTATAATGGGAAATGATTTCCATCGCTTTTTTTCCCCTTGAATCCCTCTGTATGCTCATCAGATCTCCTGTACCCATTCTGTGTCTTAAAGTAGCCACGCTTTGTCCAGGCTCCCTTCCCGATGGCAATTCCTTGTGGAGCGGACAAAAAAGCAGGCAAGGGTTTAAATCACAGACCGCTTGCCTCCTTAGCTCCCCCTCACGCTGACATCCAAGGGGCCATGCATCACTCTGCTGGTGCTGAGCTGGGAGGAGACAATTGACCCTGAGAGGCTGCCGGAGAGGTGCTCACGCTGGGCCCCATTTGCTTGTAATTGCTCTTTCTAAGTTATAGGTGGAGATAAAGCAACCAAAATGGGACACACAGAGGCAAGAGACAGCACTAATGTCTATATCAATTTTTCCCTGTTCAACAGAGGCACTGAGCATTAAAAGGGATAAGACAATCCTTTGACCTTTTGTTTTCTTCTGGATTATTTCTTTTTATTTCCTTCGTGTTAAAATTTCTCTCCTGGCCTCCTGATATCCAAGACCATTGTGTTTCTGATGAGAATCTGATCTGTTGTTCTTTAAGAAAGTGTGATTCATCTTTCCTCTTCCGTCCCCTTAGCTTATTGTTAGAGTAACCTCTGACCCTTGGATAATCTGAAGCAAACGCAGTAATTTTGTAAAAATCTTGCCTCTTTTAGGCAAAGGGAAATGGCCAAAGCACGCACAAGAAGGTGGGGTTCCTGTTTTCAAAGTGGCCAAAAGTGTAGAAGGACACAGGATGTCTCCTGTGGGATGCGAGCATTTCACGTGAGAATTTCAGCTCCTCCTGCATTCAACTTGGAGTAGCAGGCATCTCTTTCATGTTTGTCTTTACTTTTTTTTTTTTTTTTTCTGGGCTTAGAGAACTTAAAGGATTGTTCTACCTTTCAACTCAGGTGAGTTTCCTCTTTTATTATAAGCGCAGGGAAAACGGGCGGGACCTCTGTAATACATCTGAATGGTGATGCGTCTCAGAGCCCCCTTCCCACAGTTCTCCTTCCCTCTTCACCCGCAGAAAAGGAAGTTCGAGAAACTTCCATTCCCCCCACAGTCTCCCCACGACGGTCTGACTGGAACCCACCATACTTTTCACTGTTTACGTCAGTCATTTCAAGAGCCCCAGGCTCCAGGCCCGCCCTTTCTACCACACTCTCATCCCCACAAAGCTCACCTGTAATGCGGTTCCTCCAAACACTTGGCGCCCTATCAGCATGCGTTTGTTCCAATACTAGCAAACTGTCCCCATGCTCCCAACTTCATCTCTAAATGTTCATTTTGGGAATATGGCTCTGTTCTGAGGGCTACTTCACTTACATCCCTCTCCAGTGGGAGCTCTCTCATTCCCCCCCATTACCCCCCTCCTCCCTGGCCCAGGAGTGGAAGATGTTCATTCTCTTGCTCCTCCTTGCCCCGCCCAGATCACTTGCTTTCCCCTCCACTCTAAAATTCCCATTTGATCTCTGTCAGTGTCTTCCCCATTGTTTCGGACCTCTATTGACCTTCGGGTTTTCCCTCTCTTAATTTGGTGAGTTTCACTTCTAGAACATTGCCACTCTCACCAGTATTATCTCCAAGTCATGACTTCATTCATGGTGATTTAAATAAATATGCACAGAGCTGATCTTTCTAACTACTGCATCACTCTGCTGGTGCAGGAGCTGGGAGGAGACAGTTGACCCTGAGAGGCTGCCAGAGAGGTGCTCATGCTGGGCCCCATTTATTTGTAATCGCTCTTTCTAAGTGGCTAGTTCCTTGACCACTTCTCCAGGAATCTTTACTTTCACCTACTTTAGCCTTTCCTTTCTGAGGTCATACCCTTAGAGCAGTGGTTCTCAACCTTGGCTGCACATTAGAATCACCTGGGGATCTTTTTAAAATCCTGATTTCTGGGCCTCATCCTCCAGAAATTCTGTTTCTTTGTTATGGGGTGGGGCCACAACATTAGTAACAAAGAAACAGAATTTCTGGAGGGTGAGGCCCAGAAATCAGGATTTTAAAAAGATTCCCAGGTGATTCTAATGTGCAGCCAAGGTTGAGAACCACTGTCTTAGAGGCTAGAGCTGATCGATGTCAATCACAGCATTTCCCCATTATTCAAATTTCCTGCCTTTCTTTTCCTGCAACTACCTCCTATCTTTCCAGGTCTCTCTCTCTCTCCTCACCTTCAATGATCTTTTGACACCACAGTGACCTCTAATGTATTGGGATAATTACTTTGCACTTTTCTTACCAATCCAGTGTCCTTACTGGCTTCCTTATGAAGCTTGAATCTCTTTGGCTTTTTTATTGTTGCTGGTAAATATATCATAATATCGTAATGGTCTGATGTATTTCTGCTGCACTGATTTCCCCACTTTCCTGGGTGATTCACACTTCATCCTCTCCTGTTTAATCTCATGCATAATGTATTAATCCATATCAGTCTCTTGGCCAGTTCATAAGCACACTGCGCATACTCTTTCAGGCTTTCCTGACAGCTTCAACACCTTGTAGCTGTGTAATCTTGGGCAAGTTGCTTGGCTTCTCTGTACCTCGGCTCCCTCATCTGTAAGACACATATATTATATCTATATTGTTGAATTGTTGTGAGGATTAACTAAAAACATATTTGTAAAGTCCTTAGTTTACTACTTGACACAAAACTGGGGCTTGAAAAATATTGGACAATATTATTACTACATTTATTTTTGGGGGGCCAGGAATAAACTTCTACTCATCTTTAAAGGCCACAATGTAATTATTCTTTCTGATAATTGTTGCATCTTCTCTATTACTATAGCATCCTGTGCCAGTCTTTTGCAGTAATTACACTTCATTACATTTATTTCTTATGTGTCTGGCTCCTCAGCTAAACTGTCTTGTCCTGATAACACTTCATATGTCTTACTTAAATTTGCATCTAGATGCTCTAGCCTAGTGACTGGCAAAAATTATGTGCTAGTTGTGTGAATAAAAGAGATAGTTAATAATTCAGTATAATTTAGTACTTCTATGTCTAGATAGATTGCCAAAATTGATCTCAATAATAAAAAAATGTTTTCTATGAAGAATTAGTTGAAAACAAATATTAAAGTAGAATTTAATTCTTCTCAATATCCACATATATTAAAATTACATCAAAGTAGTCAGATAGTTGAATGGGTATTGTCGATTGACTATGTAGCCTGGGGTCAGTGCTGAAGCTAGACCAAGGGCTCCACTTTCTAACATAATCCCATCAGTTCAGCACAGTCCTAGCCCTGTGTATGCTGAGATGCCTTTCGAAGTTCAGCTATTCCCAAGGTTTATTCTGCAACAGATTTGACACTCAAAGGCATGGGTTTCTTCTCTATATAACTTCAACTTCAGACTTCAGTGTGAGACATCTGTCTTCCCTTTGGGGATTCTGTGGTACTCTTTTCTTGAAAATCTCTTCCCTCCTGCAGAGTCATCAGGATCATAAGATGCTAGAAAATTAAAAGTTTGTGCTGAGGCTGGCTGGGAAAGGAATACCCTGCTGCTATTCTTTTTCATGCATTTGTCCTATAAAATGTCATCTTTACATCTCTAAGAAGATTAATTACTTAATAATAATTATTATTAATTGGTTAATAACAATCAATGTTATTGTATGCACTTTACTGGTGAAATGCTAAAAACCAAGGTGTGGGTTGTTTGCCTTCATGTAAAAGTCAGCCGCCCTCAGGTCTGTCTGGGCATAGTTGTTCCAGACTTTGCCTCGCTGTTTTGAATTTTCATCACTCGGGGCTTGACTCATGTAAGAAAGAACTACTATTTCAAATTTATGTTTGGACATAGCACTTTTTTAAGGGAAGGTGGGAGAACAATGAACAAACTGTCTGTAGATGCTGTCACCACGTATAGACAGTCTTGCTGAGGGCATTACAAGGTGCGAAGAACTGTCAGCTGAGAAAAGATCTATTGGTCCTCCGGCTGGCCAGCATCTGGGAAAGAGCTGAGCAGCCCGTTGAAACCTCATACCATGCAAAATTGTATTCGATTTTTCATAGTTAGCTCACTCCCTTTCCACTCCTGAATGGAGAACGCCTACAGGTCCTTTTCCCATCCCCCTCCACTCCCAGCCTGATGGATCATCTGAAACTCTCTGAGGGCACTTCCTATGGAATTACACAAAGAAATATTGTACAAGTAAATACGCTAGTCGGGGACCAGGCAAATATCTGCGTGCATGTCGGAACGTAAAGAGCTAGGGAAAGCTGCTGCCAGCACTTGAGTCTACGAGTAAGTTTCAAGAAATTGACTGGTTTTCACAGTTGATCAGTTAATCTGTTGTGTAACAGCAAAAGCAGACAAAGAACAAGTGGCTCTCTAACAAAGCAGTCCTTTGTTACCTGTAAACTAGTGTCTTCCACCTTGAAACCATAGTTCCTGTGCAATGAACTACAGGACAACACAAAGGCCAAGAGGGCTAACATTGCACAATAGAAATTCAGGGCTGCATAGACAGACTTCAGACCACTGATCTTTACACTAAAAAGGAGAATCCTATTATTATTAGCAACCACTATGTGTACTGACTGATTTCTAAACCCTAGCTCCTGTGCTCAACAATCCAATGCACCTAGTTAGCTCATTTAATCCCTTTAAGAACTCGGTGAAGTTGCTCTATTTTTACCACTTTATGGGAGTGGGAACTGAAACTCACAGAGGTTAAATCACTTGCTAAAGAAAGCGAGGTAGAGAGTAAGGGAGTGTGATGTTGACCCTCAGCCTGCATTTGCATCATCTTTCTCACTTGTTCTTTCCCAAATCTATAGATTATAAATCTATTCCAAAGGCTATAGAGTACATGTGCTTCGTGACCAGGGAACACACCCAGAGAGCCCAAAGCCGAAGTACACTCATGAGATTGTACTCAGGAGATGGTAAATTTGGAAAACATTTGAATGGATCAAATATGGATTCAATGCTGGTCCCAAGCTCAGTAGTGTGCTAAACCCTGGGTGAGAATAAGTGCTTCTGGAGGGGAAGAAATGTGGATCACTCCATTCCTATTCTCAGTCCTCTGCCAAGGAGCAAATAATCCAGCTCCCCAGCCATCTAAGAGCATGTTTCCCATCCTCAAAGGTCTAAGCATCAATTTGGGTAGGGGGACCAGACATTGTACTTTCCCTGGGTACCATTGGCTTACACCCATCCTTCTGACATATCATCAATAGCATCTGCTAGCACTCAAGAGTGTCCTGGCTTGAAAAGTCATATGATTGCCTCAAATTTAGGTATTGTTTTACTATATGGGGAAAGGAAAGGAGAAACCTAAATCAGCCAAGCAATGTTTACTTTAAGGAACTGAGGGCTTTTTTTTTTTTTTTCATACATTGTCTTGTCCTTAGAAAATGGTGTGAGAAAGAGCATGAGAAGAATGGGAAAGAAACTGTGGATGTTCAACGACTCATAGAGTCCCTGGACAGTCTGCATGGCTGGGTCCTCATCCAGCTCCTCCCTGGGGCACCCTTGGGGCCATACTCCTTTGGATGGTATGTATGAGGCCTTAGGGCAGTGATGGCAAACCTATGACATGCGTGTCAGAGGTGACATGCGAACTCATTTTTTTGGTTGATTTTTCTTTGTTAAATGGCATTTAAATATATAAAATAAATATCAAAAATATAAGTCTTGAGGGAGAACCAAGATGGCAGCATAGGTAAACACTGGAGATTGCCGCCTCGCCCAACCACTTCAAAAATACAACTAAAAGATGGAACGGACATCATCCAGAACCACAGGAAGGATGGCTGAGGGGAAATTCTTCAACTAGAACAGCATACCAAGACTCAGAGGAGGCGCAGTGCGGAAAATAGAAAGGTGCAGAGGTACGCGCGGAGTGGGCTGGCGGCTGAGGGCGCGGTTGTTGTTTTCAATCTGGAGGGAGTCTCAGGCTCTGAGCTCCAGTTCTGGGCGAGTCTCTAGGAACCCAGACTCAAACGGGAGAAGAGGGACTGTCTGGCATCAGTCAGAACTCGAGGGCAGATTTCTCTACGAGGTTTGCAGCGGTTGCTGGGACTCTGAGAGGCAGAGCCTCTGGGGACAGGACTGAGAGCAGCCATAACTGCTCACTCAGCAGCCCTGTTGATCCCGTGCGACCTGCCCCGCCCCGCCCAAGCCCTGCACAGAGGCATTTGCTGGATAGCCTCAGGCAAAGGCTAGATTAGCACCTCCCCAGAGGACAGAAGTTTTCCCACTGCAGACACAGCTGATTCTCACAGCCAGTTGGCCTGTAGGTCAAATCCCCCCCAGTAATACCGACAACAATCAAGGTTTAACTACAACAAGACTGCGCACAAATACCACTAGGGGGTGCACCAAGAAAGCATAAAAAATGCGGAGACAAAGACACAGAACAAAATTGTCAATGGAGGATATTGAGTTCAGAACCACACTTTTAAGGTCTTTCAATAATTTTCTAGAAACTGCCAATAAACTTAATGAGATCTACATGAAATCTAATGAGACCCTCGATGTTGTGATAAAGAACCAACTAGAAATTAAGCATACACTGACTGAAATAAAGAATATTATACAGACTCCCAACAGCAGACCAGAGGAGAGCAAGAATCAAGTCAAAGATTTGAAATGCGAAGAAGCAAAAAACACCCAACTGGAAAAGCAAAATGAAAAAAGAATCCGAAAATACGAAGATAGTGTAAGGAGCCTCTGGGACAACTTCAAGCGTACCAACATCTGAATTATAGGGGTGCCAGAAGATGAGAGAGAGCAAGATATTGAAAACCTATTTGAAGAAATAATGACAGAAAACTTCCCCCACCTGGTGAAAGAAATAGACTTACAAGTCCAGGAAGTGCAGAGAACCCCAAACAAAAGGAATCCAAAGAGGACCACACCAAGACACATCATAATTAAAATGCCAAGAGCAAAAGACAAAGAGAGAATCTTAAAAGCAGCAAGAGAAAGAAACTCAGTTACCTACAAGGGAATACCCATATGACTGTCAGCTGATTTCTCAACAGAAACTTTGCAGGCCAGAAGGGAGTGGCAAGAAATATTCAAAGTGATGAATACCAAGAACCTACAACCAAGATTACTTTATCCAGTGAAGCTATCATTCAGAATTGAAGGGCAGATAAAGAGTTTCACAGATAAGGAAAAGCTAAAGGAGTTCATCACCACCAAACCAGTATTATAAGAAATGCTGAAAGGTATCCTTTAAGAAGAGGAAGAAGAAGAAAAAGGTAAAGATACAAATTATGAACAACAAATATGCATCTATCAACAAGTGAATCTAAGAATCAAGTGAATAAATAATCTGATGAACAGAATGAACTGGTGATTATAATAGAATCAGGGACATAGAAAGGGAATAGACTGACTATTCTTGCGGGGGAAAGGGGTGTGGGGGATGCGGGAAGAGAGTGGACAAAAATCGTGCACCTATGGATGAGGACAGTGGGTGGGGAGTGAGGGCGGAGGGTGGGGTGGTAACTGGGAGGAGGGGAGTTATGGGGGGGAAAAAAAGAGGAACAAATGTAATAATCTGAACAATAAAGAATTAATAAATAAAAAGACCAATAAAAAAAATATATAAGCCTTTGTTTTACTATTGTTGCAAATATCAAAAAATTTCTATATGTGACATGGCACCAGAGTTAAGTTAGGGTTTTTCAAAATGCTGACATGCCGAGCTCAAAAGGTTCACCATCACTGCCTTAGGGAATCATAAACTTTTTATTTTTTTATTATTTTTTAAATCTTTATTGCTGAAAGCATTACATATGTTCCTTTTTTTCTTCCATTGACTCCTTATGGCCCGACCCTGTCTCCCCACTTCCCAAGGCTTCCACCACCCTATTGTCTGCATCCATGGGTTATGTACATATGCATACAAGTTCTTTGGTTGGGAATCATAAACTTTTTAGCTTTCAAAGATGTGCAGTGGAGTAATCACCTAACTAAGGGGGGATCTTTTGATCAAAATACAGTTTTTGATGAATCATGCAGGCCTCAAAATCGACCCTGAAACCTTTTTCGAATTTGAAACTTTGGGAGCATCTGTGCTCTTAGAAACCAGTAAGCTAGGAGACATTCCACCCTTCCACCGAGCAGCTGACGCCGCAGCTGGGCCCCCGCATCCTGCCTGGGCCTCCGGAGCTGGGCAGCGGTGTCAGATGGAAACAGTTGTGGGGCTTTGAGGACACCTTTCTCCTTCCCTGCCCCACCTGGCTCTCTGCCCCTAGTTCTTCACGACACTCAGAGAGAGCCTGTAGGAAGAATGAACAACCGATTTCTCAATTCAGAATGAATGTAGGGTTTGCACATTTAAAAGTGACTCAGTGAATTAAAACTTGGTGAAATTCAAAAAGAGCTGTGTTGCTGCCAAAATGCCACCTTCATTGGAGACTTAGGTAAAAATGCCAGGATGCTGTTTGTAGTCGGGTGAGTATTTCAAACTGTATCTAAGTCACCTCTGTGACTGTTTAATGTGTTTTTGTAACGTGTGGCAAAAGTATATAAATAAAACGCCCCCAGATTCCTATCTTTGCTCAGCTGTGTTGCAAAGGGGTAATCGGACCCCACCGCAAGCGCGAGGGAAAAACATCGCTTAGCTGACAAATTAGTGGTATTTGGTGCTAATATTACTAATTCGACATTTGGAGGGTTGCTCACTGGGGAAAAATAACATGTTCTATAAGTCACAGTAGAAACGAGGGAGATAGTTAATGGGTGTTGGCTCCACTGCACAGATTGCTCACAATACTCTTCAAACTGCTGCTGACTTGCTGCCAATAGACGTGGAAGTAATTGTCAACAAGATTTATTGTTACGTTCACATTTACACAGCGAGGGAGGAAAGGTTGAAAGAGTTCTGTGAAGTTCAGAACCGACTTCTACTGAACCATAGCAACGCTCCCTGCTTATTGCTAACGTGTGCCACAGAAAGAATTTTGCATCTATTGAGGCCTTAAAATCACTCTTCTTGTCAGGAACAAATTCCCTCACCATCCTCAGTCGTCTCTCCTCAGATCAATGAGCATCAGTGTACTTTTTCTATGGCAAAACGGGTGGCTTGCACGTGGTGAAGCAGTGGCCTTCAGCTACCGAATTAGGAGTCGGGTAGAGTGTGACCAATGAACCCCCCAGCCTGAGGAACTAGCAAAGAAAACTAACTGGAGAAACAGATTTTAATTTAGAAAGGAAAAGGTTTTGCTTGCCAACTGAGAAGCTGTCAGAGAGGGAATATAGTTGTTAAAGAAGCTAATGAATATTCAGAAGCTTGTATAGTATCATATTCTCTCCATTTCGACTCTATTGTCAGGATACCTGGATTGTGTGGGCTTATGAAGGAGTTGCTCTTTTTCTTCTTCAAATGGTATCTCGCGCTAAATGAATGAAACTAAGAGGATGAGATTACAGTTTCCTGGGATCTGGATAGATTCTTCTAAGAGCGAAGAGCAAACCTATGAGTGTCAAGAAATATGCCAGCAGAGTGTGGGCTTCCTAAACCATTGCATGCATTTAAACCCACCCACACCACTAACACACACAGAAGATTAGCTCTTCCTTGAATTTCTGGATGGCATTTCCAGGCACAAGAAGCACCTGTTGGTAAAATTTCTCCCTGTAATAAAGGCCATCTGGAGAGGAGACAAAAAGTAGGGTGTGAGGATCTGGTAAGTGGAGAGAGAGCCCCTAGTACTGACTGAGGCAGCAACTGCTCTGAGGACTGCTAACAACTGTGGGGGAGCAGATATATTGGACAAGGAGCCATTTATCTAAGCAGTATTTACACAGGCAGCAGGCATTCAAAAAGGAATGGATTTAGATTATGAAACCTTTTTTTTTTCTCCTCTGCAAAAAATAGACATGATGCAGGAAATCCGAAACCTCCTGGCTTCCCCCCTTGTCATTTGAACATTTACCATGGTGCTTGTTTGCATACCATGGAGTGTCCCTTGATTACTCTTTGGAGAGGGAGGAGCACAAATACAAAGGGACTTATTCTTTTAAATGCCACCTTTCACAATGAAGATAAAAGTGTGAAGCAGTATTGATGAATAACGTTAGTCATATGAGATGTCAGAGTAGAACATAGAACTTGCTGTACTGAATCGATCAAGTGGCCTATTCAGCTTTGTATTTCTTATCGCAGAGTGGCACAGGGAGCTATTTCCTGGGAGGCCAGGTGGCTTTACATGACATGAACCTTGAAATGAGGTGGAAATAAACCCCTCTGAGGATTAATCATCCAGAAATGCATGAGCACTTTTGTTGTGTGTATATTTATTTTTTTCTTCCAGAGCTCCACACTTTGATTTGATTTTCATTAATTTAATTAACAGATACCTATTCAGCACCTACTCTGTGTTAAGTGCATTGCTCCAGGCACTGAGGATCCAGCCGTGAGAAGAGATTAAAAATCCTTCTCTCCTTTAAGCGTATATTCCAAAGGAAAGATCATCAGAATAAAGCATTAAGATACATGGGCGTAAGTGAGCTGTGGGGAAAGGAAAGCAGGGAAGGGGGCATTTGTGGGATGGGGAGAGAGAGATTATAGTTTTAAATTGGGTGGTCAGACAAGGCCTCACTGAAAAGGTGGCCTTTGAGGAAAGGCCTAAAGGAGGTGAGGAGTAAGCCCTGTAGAGTCTGGGAGAAGGCATTCCAGGTCGAAGGTGTGGAAGTACGAAGGCCCTGGTGAAGGAGCAGGCCTGGCATTTTTAAGGAGCAGCAAAGAGACTACCATGCAGTGGAGAAAGTAGTAGATAATTAGGTGCCTGAGTGTGCAGCATCTTGTTGGCCATCATAAGGATTTTGACTTTTGCTCTAAGTGAAATAGGAAGTCATTGGAAGCTTTTAAGGGAAGAGATGACTTGTTTTAAACAATTTATTTGCCATTTTGAGAAAATGGTATAGGGGCAAGATTGGTAGTAGAATGATGAACTAGGAGACTACTGAAATAACCCAGGCAAGAAATAATGGTGGCTTAGACAAGAATGTTAACAGTAGTGGTGGTGAAAAGTGGTAGATTCTGAGATATTTTAAAGGTAATGTACCAATAGGGTTTGCTGCTGTATTGGATGTGGAGTATATATAAAATGAATTGTCCTTAAATCATCCCTTTACAGCTTCTAGGTGTAGATTCAAGTGCTTTGCATTTATTTATAGTTCACTTGGTTTTGTAAACTTTGGTCATCTTTCCCACCAAGGCCTTAACCCTTCTAGACAGAAGGCTTTGAACATTGTTCTTACATGGGAAACCTCTATCCTCTTCTTGACCTCCTCCAAGTTCATTACGACAGTGTTAGATGAAGGGAGAGTTTAGGTGAATGCAGTATTCCATGTGAGGTTATACCATGTTGTTTTGATATGCAAATCCATATTACATCTGCTCAGAAAAAAAATATTACTACTCCATTCTTTTTGTTCTATATTCGCTCCTCCCTGTAAGAAATAAGTAATGTATCTAAGTGTAATATGAATTAGTACTGAAGCCCCATTGGTAACAATGAAGTGTTTTGAGTGTATTACCCTCATTTTCTCATTTAATTTTCACAGCCAGCTATTCTCTGAAGTAGGCAACAATGAGGAAACTGAGTTTTAGAGAGTTTGGAACTCTGGGATCTGCAACCTATTCTTCTTCTTCTTTATTTTTTTAAATTCCCAATCAGAGGATATGCTTTTTTTTATTTTTTAAATTGATCTTTTAGAGAGAGGTGAAGGGAGAGAGAAACATCGATGTGAAAGAAAAATATCATTTGGTGCCTCCTGTATACTCCCCAACTGGGGATCAAACCCCCAACCTAGGTAGGTGCCCTGACTGGGAATCAAACCCCAAACCTTTTGGTCTATGGGACAAGGCTCCAACCAACTGAGCCACTCGGCCAGGGCTGCAGCCTATTCTATAAGCACAATATACCTGCTCTCATGTTTGGTATCCTTGGTGTGATAGTTAACTTTATGTCAACTTGAAGGGTGCATTTGGGTGAGCTTAATATTGGAATCAGTAAACTTTGGGTAAAGCAAATTGTCCTCCATCATGTGGATGGGTGTCACCCAAGTATTAGAGGCCTGAATAAAACAAAGGGACTGGCCTCTCCCAGTAAGAACAAGTTCTCCAGTTGACTGCCCTTGGAGAGGAACTGGAGCAGGGCTCGCTGAGCTCTGTGTCTGTCAGCATTTAGGCTGGACTGTACCACTGGCTTTTCTGAGTCTCCAGTCTAGTGGCCCACACTGTAGACTTTGGACCCATCAGCCTCCATGATTACCTGAGCCAAAATATAAACAGATAAGGAATTGCCTCAGGTAATTATGGAGGCTGATATATAGGGTGTCCCCCAAAACTGTAAACATACTTTACAGCTGAGAGCTCAATTTATGTTTCATTCTTTTCAGATTTAACCCATTGGTATTAATAATTATTCAAAGTGTGCATACATTTTGGGACTATATGTATATATATATACATATACATATATACATATATATATGTGAAGAACCATAATTCATACACTGGAAGTTATTTTTTTACTTTGATTGAATAAGGATTTTCTCTGTGAAGTACAGTCATCACCAGTATTTCAGTTTAGGACTATTGAAATCTAAATGCACTGCAACTGGGACCTGCTGGGATATAAGATTTTTGCCTACATAAGAACAATATCTGCCTCCCTCCATCACTACCCCTTTGTTAATCTGGGTCCAAATGACCAAGCTCTCACACAAAGTATGACACAATTTCTATCCTTTCTAATGGTGACCACTCTGCATATCACCACTGTATTAATTAAAAGCAGCTGTTTTCTTTCATTCCTTTTTTCTGCTACATGAACTATTAAGGGTTTCCTTTTCCATAAATTTGACAGAACACTTTGCAATAGTTTTGTGGGGTTTTTTTAAAAAAATAATAAAAGGTAATTTACTGTTCTAAAAGTGTTATATAATGGTCCAATCAGAAAACTTAAGTTATGGCTTCTAGTACCCATTGGATATAAAACTGAGAATTTTCTCTTCATATAATTTTTAGATAAAGGCAAACAAAACAAATCCCCATTCCAAAGGGAGAAAGTATCCTTCTCACAGACAGGCATCTAGGGTTAAGTTTTCAAGATATTTTTTTGCATCCTGCCTACCATTAAAAAAAATTGCTAGTTTAGATTTTCAAAGCAGATGTTTTTCAAGGTGACCAAGCCTGGGTATTCTCGAGAGAGATTAATGAATACTGGAATAAGAGGAATTAGTAGAGAGTAGAAGTAAATAGTAGAGTTCTGTATTTATTTATTTACTTATTTATTTTTGTTAATCCTCACCAGAGGATATTTTTCCTTTATTTTTATTTGTTTTAGAGAGAGTGGAAGGTAGGGGGAGAGACAGAGAGAAAGAGAAACATCGATGTGAGAGAAACACATCGATTGGTTGCCTCCCAAACTCGCCCTGACCAGGGCCAGGGATCACGCCTGCAACCTAGGTACTGGTATGTGCCCTTGACTAGAATCAAACCCAGGACCCTTTAGTCTGCAGTTCAATGCTCTATCCACTGGGCCAAACCAGCTAGGGCTAGGGTTCTGTATTGTTTCAAAAAAGATTTTTATAATTACCACTTTTATTTGAACAAGTGTACAGGAGACAAAAAGCATTTTTCTAAATTCCAGGTTAATTTGTTTAAAACAATCAGTTAAGTCATAAGCAGTTAGTTGGTTTAGTAGTATAAAGTCTATGAATAAATTAAACTTAATGTCATCTATCAAAAATAATGAATAAATATAAATTACTTCAACAAATAAATAACACATACATCATAGCATCAAGTTGAATAATATATAACATGGCAGCTTAAGAAGTCATAATGTCACTGGAGATTGTCTCATAAACACACTCGTCAGCATTTAATTTCATAATCATAAGACACAGATTAAGTATAAAACTTATTCAAAAAGGTCTTAGAACTTAGCCTAGCTATTAATTATATCCTCACTATTTTGAAGTATCAGACTGGCAGGCATTCTGCAAGCTTCTTTTCTATTCTTATGAGATGTCAAAGGCTAGATCAGTTTTCCATATTCTCAAAGTATTTTGGTCAATAATTCAGTCTTTCATTCTCTCCAAGTTACTGTTATTGAAACCAATTATCTCTAGTTACAGCTCATTTAATTGAAAAATATTTGGATATTTTTTAAATTACCATAAGAGCTGTAGCCTTGTGTGTCAGGCACAGTTAGACATAGATCTTGTAAGCAAACCATGTGTGTTTAATTCTTTGCTTCTTAACTTCTCCTTAACCTACTCCGTATGTTTAACCCTTGTCCACTTGATCTGCCTGAGCCTTTTTTTAAAGAGCTCTTGGAAAAATTAAGATAATGTATATTGGGATCAAGTGGCAGGCAAACTGCAATGATTCAAGAATAAGATAACAGTGTGGTGATTGTGGGGGGTGAGTGGGGTGGGTGAAGGCATAGAGGAGCTAAATGGTGATGGGGAAAAAAGAATAATTTGGCTTGTAAAATTGTGGACTACAATAAACATAGGATCAGCACACTGCAGCCTGGGGCCCAAATCTGGTCTGCTGTCTAAGTTTATAAATAAAGTTTTATTGGAACAGAACAATATCTTTTCACTAATGCATTGTCTCTGGAGATGTGCATGCTTCAAAGGCAGAATGGAGTAGTTCTGGTAGAGAGCATTTGGCCTGAAAAGCCTAAAATATCTGCTATCTAACCCTTTATAGGAAAAGTTTGCTGACCTCTGAAAAAACTGATATAAAGACCACCATTAAGTAAAATAGCTGGCATCCCCTTTCCAAATCATTTGAAGATTTCACAAAGTTGAAAATAGAGACTGATGTTTGAGAGACTGATATCTGGTCCTGTTTCTAGAAAAGCATCAGGATAAGATAAAATAATAATAGCCCATAAGGAATTCGGTGCCCCCCCTGCCCAGTAGCCCTGTATCAGACTAGATTCTGTAAGTTGCTAGAGGCAAGGTAATTCCAAGCCCACTAAAGTTGGTAGCTTGCTGTTAAATTTGGCATCACTAATTTTCAAGTGGTTCCAAATGCAACAAACTGCTTTTTCCATGATAATGTATGTCTCCTTGCCTGAACTGCATGATGAGTATTAATTAAAGTACTTTCCTTAGGATGTTCCTCAGGGATGAAGTGAACACTCTTTTTTAAAAAAATATATATTTTTATTGATTTTTTACAGAGAGGAAGGGAGAGGGATAGAGTTAGAAACATCCATCAGCTGCCTCCTGCATGCCCCCTACTGGGGATGTGCCCACAGCCAAGGTACATGCCCTGGACCAGAATCAAACCTGAGACCCTTGAGTCCGCAGGCCGACGCTCTATCCACTAAGTCAAACCGGTTAGGGCGAAGTGAACACTCTTACAATCATTTCTCTATCCTGAGATTTAAAAAAAAAAAAAAAAAAAAAAAGCAGATGAACATAAAGGTCAACAACCCATTTCATTAGATTTAAATCAGTTCTTTTTCTGTACCTCAGACCAAAAATTTTTTCCACCCAACCCTCCTTTTTTCTCTTAATCTACCATAGCTAAAATATAGAACAGCAGCTAAATGCAGGACTTTGTGGCCAAAACTCTGGGTTTCAGATCCTGCTTCTGTCACTTACAGCTACCTGTGTAACCTAGGAAAGCCACTTAACCTCTCTAATTCCCAGTTCTCTCATTCATTAAACAGAAATAATATTGGTTTATTCCCTTTATGGTTGTTGGAAAGATTACATGAGTTAGTACATGTAAAGTGCCTTAACATTTTTTTGCATATAGAAAGCATCAAAATAGAATTTGATTTGCTACTAATACCATCATGCTTGTCCCCGCCCCCCCTCCCCAACCAGGAGACATTTATTCCAAGCTCAAAATACTTCAAGTTGTGTATTTAGGGAAGATATAGCTCAGATTTTAGTAGGAGGAAAAAATGACACTTCTTTCAATTGATATGGTTATTTCTAATTTAATTGACTATCCATACAGCAGGCATTATTTACCTAATACTGTGCCAGATTGATGGTGGTAAAAAAAAAAAAAAAAGTGATACCATCCTGGCTCTCAAATAATTTATAGTCTAGTAGAAGAGATAAAATATACACACAGGAAATAATTAGAGACCAATTCAACAGCACAGCATCCTTATTGTCTCATCATCCAGCTTCTATTTATTGATCACTTACTCTTGCCAGCTACTATTCTTGCTATTTTACACACATTACCCCCATGAATTCTTACGCACTAATCCTGCAATGAGATGTTATTATGCCTGTTTACATATGAAGACATTGTAGTTTAGAGAAGTTCTATGACTTGCCTAATGAGGTCATACATACTCTGAATACATAGCCATTAAACAAATGATTTCAAAAATTCCTCCTCCCTAGGTGTCCCAGCAGTATTTTAAAAAAGGAATGTTAGTCTTGGTCAGTGTGGCTCAGTTGGTTGGAGCATTGTCCAGTGCACCAAAAAGTTGCGGGTTCAATTCCTGGTCAGGGCACATAACCCAAGTCAGGGTGCGGATGGAGGAAGGTGATCGATGTTTCTCTCTCACATCAATGTTTCTTTCTCTCTCTCTCCCTTCCCCTCTCTAAAATTAATAAGCATGTCCTCAGGTGAGGATTAATATAAATAAGCAAACAAATAAAATAAAATAAAGAATATTAATTTTAAAAAATAGGACTCCTATTTGTTTTAGTGTGAGTGAGGAATATTGGAAAATGTTAGTGATTTGTAATCTGTCCTTTTTTTACAGGTTTATTACAAAACTGAATTTAGTCAGGTTCAAAATAAGAGATATGAACTAATGATATGAGCTACATGCTTTGGAAGTTAAAAATAAGGGTGTGAAAGGCTGGAAAAAAATTGATGGGCAGACTTTGTGAAGGTTTCAGTGATGATTTCTGGTGATTATATTAATTCAGCACCATTGTTTTTTGGTGTTCAAAGATGTGCTCTTGAAAATCCGTCATACATTTAAATATACCCCAAAGAGCCTGTAAATGTCACTCTGTTATTCCATGTGGGTATATTTTGCTTTATACAATAGATGTATTTTTAAAATAAATTGAAACATGATCTCTTTGCATGTAGTGGGTGCTTAATAAATACTTGCTAATAAAATGAATGAATGAATATATTTACATTGAATTTACATCGTAATTTCAGAGCTGCTTTATTTTCATTTCTGATTCCTATTTAATTGGCTGTGGCCTTGCCACTCTAACTTTAATTATGTCTGTCCCAACAGATGCTGTAGCAAGTGATATTAAGTGAATAACACTTACTTGTTCAGACTCCCTACTCAAATAACTCCAAAGTACATCCATTTATAAATACTCTTATAAAACAAAACAAAACAACACCTTATCTAGTCTCTAGCTTCGGTGGTTGTTTGTGTTTTTTTTTTCTTAAAGTGTACTTTATAGAATATTGAGGTAAGATTCAGCAAGCCTGCTATTAAAGTGGGGAAAATAGAAAGGCATTTTGTGCATGTGTGCCTAGAGGAACAATTTTCTCATCTCTAAAAGATGTGTGTGGGAGAAGATGTGAGATTTTAAGGGATCTACAATCATTTTTGTAATGTTATTGAGAATGTCATATGAAATGGAAACAAAATACCCTCTCTTGTTCCTTTAGTTCTATTTCTCTAAGTGAGCTTTGAGACTCACCTCTATGGGGATCACATGAGATATCTATTAAAATGCAGCTTGCTGGGTCCCACCCCAGACACATCAACTCAAAATTTCTGGGGTCAGGCCAGAAAACATATATTTTTTAACAAGCATGCCAGGATACTATTACACACATTAAGAGTAAGAACTACTCCTCAGTCCTAACGAAGGTTGAAAAACAGAAGGGCCAGACTTATTAAATTTTCCAAGACTGACATTTGCATTATGTATTTACTAATATGAAACCTTTATTGTATAAAAATGTATGACCAGAACATTAGAAACGCTTCTCAATTGAAAAGTTGGTACATTGAACAGAATATAGGATATTCAGTGAAGATTGAATAACGTAATTGGAATGGGAAGGTAATGATTTACACTTATCTCTGAAATTAAAATTATTGCCAGATTTTTATATATACTTCCTTATATAAAAGCTGCTATATTTCTTTCATTAAAATCACACATATTTGGCTTCTGCTCAATATCTTTCTAATAATTATAAAATAGTAAAAAAAAATAAAAATGATTGTACTGCTATAAATAAGACCATGGGTCAGCATCAGGATGCAGTGTTCTTTCTTATAAAACTTCAGTGATTCATTTTTTTCCCATTGACAAATAGAATACTTTTTGTCCACATTTAAAAATCAAAAGAGACAATGATAACACTATGTTTATAATTTTATAATGCATAGACATTGGGCCCTGATTTTGCACCAGGCTTTCGGCTTGCATATGATGTCATTTATGCATATTTTTCAGTGCCTCCTCAAAATTAACTTCTGAATGGGTATTATTACTAGAATTTGCAGATGAAAAGATGGCTATATAGAGAAGTTTAATAAGTTGGTTAGATGCCACACAATTAGAGGGAGGGTTGGGCAGTGAATTCAAGCACCTCTGAGTCTAGAGCAGTGGTTCTCAACCTTCCTCATGCCGCGGCCCTTTAACACAGCTCCTCATGTTGCGGTGACCCCCAACCATAACATTATTTTCGTTGTTACTTCATAACTGTCATTTTGCTTCTGTTATGAATTGTAATGTAAATATCTGATATGCAGGATGTATTTTCATTGTTACAAATGGAACATAATTAAAGCATAGTGATTAATCACAAAAACAATATGGAATTATATATGTGTTCTCTGATGGTCTTAGGTGACTCTTGTGAAAGGGTCGTCTGACCCCCAAAGGGGTCGCGACCCACAGGTTGAGAACCGCTGGTCAAGAGTGTGGGAGCTTAAAGAAGCAATTTGCCATGTTTGATAATCTTCATATTTTGGTAATGAGAAGGAGGCATGAGACTTTAATGAGCTAAAATTAAAAACAAAAAACAAAAACAAACCCGACCACAGTGGCTAAGTGGTTGAGCATCAACCTATGATGAAGCAGGCGGCCATGGTTAGATTCCCTGTCAGAGAACATGCCCAGGTTGCCAATTGATCCTCAGTAAAGGGCGTGCAGAAGGCAACAGGCAATCAATGATTCTCTCCCATCATTGATCTTTCCCCCTCTCCCTTCCTCTTTAAAATCAATAAAAACATATTAAAAATATTATTTAAAAACAAAACAAAACAAAAACCTATCTCTCCTGTTTAATCCCTTTGTCCGCTATTTTCACCTCATTAGTAGCAAACAACTTGTCATGTTTGACTTGCATATTTGATGTGTAACATGCCTGAGTTTGCATTTTTGTCACCTAGAGCTATTTGAAAGAAGAATAAAAAAACTAGGGCATTGACATTCACCAGGGTAAGTGGAGTAGACCCTAAATTATTTTTAGGTCTGGGGGAGATTCTGGAGGCTGAATATGCTAAAAATGTTCCTGAAAGGTTAAGGCTGAGCCTCATCAGAAGTGACATCATGACTGTGACCCTGGGCCTAGTCCCTCTGTCGTCCTGCCTTGGACAGGCTCAGTGCTCTATTTCCTGTCAGAAAGTTGAGAGGGAGAAAAAGATCTCTTTTTCAGGAGTGAAGTTTTAAACCAAGTATCTGAGTAATAATCCTGTCATTTTTCCAACTGTCATGAAAAACTGACTGATCTCAAAGGAGTCAGAAGCCAATTTGAGAAAGGAAAGATAGAGGAAAGGAGCAAACACAGTCATGATTTCTGAAATAAAAAGTGTCAAGATAGACAAACTTAGCCCTGGCTGGTGGTCTCAGTGGTTAGAGCGCTGGCCCTCGCACCGAGAGGTTGTGGGTTCAGTTGCTGTTCAAGAGCACATACCCAGGTCATGGGTTCAATCCCCAGACCCCAGTCAGGGCATGTGAGGGAGGAAACCAATGGATGTGCCTCTCTCACCTCAATGTCTCCCTCTCCCCCCTTCTACTCTCTCTGAAAATCAATGGAAGAAATATATTCGGGTGAGGATCAAAAACAACAACAAAAAGATAGACAAACAGCATAGCTTCATGCTCTGATAAAAGCCATTTGAGCGTGTAAACTGGAATGTGGTTTAAGATAGGTGCAATTAAAATTAATATACTTGAATAAGAGAAGAATTATAGGTGCAGTATTATCCAACGACTGGGCAAATGGAAACAGAAAGCATATTGTTTGAAAGAGGACTATAAAACGACAAAACAAAAACTTCAAGGAAAGACTTGAAGGCAGAGTTTTCTGACTTACATGAGAAGCTTTTAGTGGCTTATTGATACAAAGTATTGTAGGATTTGAACGCTAACAGAAATTAAATGGTGGTGGGTTTCCAATGTCATGTTAAACCCAAGATGTCATTTTCTAGGGCTACTTTCTGTTCATCAGAGAATGTGAACTCCTTATACTGACAGCGAGGACTAGGCCTATCTTTAAAAGAGCATGCAAGGTTGCAGCAGGCGTCCCAGCAGGCAGACACGTTTCTACTAACTTCTCTGATTGGGTAGTAATGGAAGTTCAGGACCACAGTTTACTGAAAGACCACCCATGCCCCATTCTGGGGGCTCCACTGGGCTTATTATATATTAGGAATAAACTTTAAGACAGTAGCTAGCAATGACTTTCTCCCACTACCCAAGAGACTTGACCTAGAGAAATAGGGTTGATGTAACAGGAAGTTTTCTAGGGAAATTTATTGTTCTGGATCAATCTTAGTGTGATTCTTTGGCCAACATTTTTCTCCCTTGAAAATGAATTTGCAAGCAAAGTCATGCATATAAAATTGGTTATTCATGGAGAAAAAAAGAGACTGTTTTCTTTTTAAATAAACATTTGTGGCTTACACTATAAATAGAATTTGAACTCTGTAGAAACGTTTGCTAAATGAAAAAAGACAGAATTGCTTATTTATAGTTGCTTTACTTATGTATTGACGCTAGGAATAAAGGCTATATTTGATGTTGGGAAGAAATTAATACAATAAGTTGGGGAATATGCCATTCAAAAAAGACAAGGATAACATAGTTGCAACATATTTTGCACAAAGATAAGTTAAATGTGCACAAAGTTGTCTGGATGATTGAACACACATTTCTCTAAGTTCCCTCTCAAAAGCCCCGCAAAAGTAGAGGAGTTAAAATAAAACAGCCATAAACACACATGAAAAAAATATAGGAGAGAAGGCAATCATAGACGAGGAATTTCAGGGAGATGAGTATGGAGGACTGGTTCTAATTTAGGCAAGGTGAGAAAGGGATAACCTGAACCCCAGCAGAAGAGAGTACTAACGAGAGGGGCTTACACCTGCTCTGCAGAACTCAGAAAGGAGGCCCCAGCCCCCTGGAGTCATGAAAGAGGCATAACAAGGAACACAGAGGATCTGCATGTGGAAGAGTTCCATGCCCTGGGCCACCTTCCTGATGTGGCCAGCTCAGTGACTCTGACAGATGCTCTCCAGCCCCTTCCCACCACCAAGCTAATCCACACCCACTACTCATGACAAGAAGTTCAACTTCTTTAGAAATTGAACTAGAAAGTCTCTGAGGTTAGGTACTTCAGACCCTGCTGTGGGTAAGGTCAGACTAAGGGTGACTGATGGGCATCTGCATGCTGAAAGGTGGGAGAGCCAGCCCTCACTCTCCTCTTGTAGATGCAGAGGCAGTAGGACATCCCCTTCCCCCTCCTAACCCAGGTAGGAGACCAGGAGGCTTTCCTCTGCAAAAAGCAGAATGGCCCTAATGGAAAAAGCAATCTTTCGATGTTGACATTTCTTGTGATTATTTCTCCCACAAAAAAAAATTTAGCTTGTCACTCAATCACCTTATAATAAGATTTAATAGTTTGCAAATCCCTCCCTAACACAGAGAACTTCCCATGAGTGTTTTAAATATCTTACTCTTTTAAAAGAAATTTTTTTAAATTGATTTCAGAGAGGAAGGGAGAGAGAGATAGAAACATCGATGATGAGAGAGAATTGTTGATCGGCTGCCTCCTGCATGCTCCACACTGGGGATTGAGCCTGCAACCTGGGCTTGTGCTCAGACCAGGAATGGAACCATGATTTCTGGTTCATAGGTAGGTACTCGACCACTGAGCTACACCAATTGGGCCATATCTTACTCTTAAACATATGAAAAAGGACAGGTAAGGTAAACAGATATTGGGAGAAAGTTTCTGGCTGAAAGAGACAAAATCAAAAATAATCTATAGCCCTGGCCGGTTTGGCTCAGTGGCTAGAGCGTCGGCCTGCGGACTGAAGGGTCCCAGGTTCTATTCCGGTCAGGGGCGTGTGCCTTGGTTGTGGGCACATCCCCGGTGGGGAGTGTGCAGGAGGCAGCTGATCGATGTTTCTAGCTCATCGATGTTTCTAGCTCTCTGTCCCTCTCCCTTCCTCTCTGTGAAAAATCAATAAAATATATTTAAAAAAAAATAATCTGTAAAACAGAACTCTCAGGAAACAACAATAAAAGAAGTAGAAGAACACCTTAAAAAAACCTTTATAGTAATATTCTCAGAGAAATAACCAAAGATATTGTATTTATGAAACAAAATAGGCATCTAAAAATAAATAAGGCAATAAAAGAAAAAAAGAGGCTTTAGATATATAACAATTAAAATGAAAATTGTATTGTCTGTAAAGATGAAGTTTAGGATATCTTTCTGGAATTAGAACAAAAAGATAGAGGTAGAAAATAGAATAGAGAACTAAGAAAATTAAAAGACCAATTATGGAGATTCAACAACTAGTTCCAGAAAGAAAGAAAACAGAAAATGGAGGGAATGAAATTATCAAAGAAATTGTACAAAGACAATTTTCACTATTTTTAAAGATAGTCTCCATGTTGAAAGGCACTAGCAACTCCCCACAACAAATTAACGTACACAAATTTTATGAGGAGAAGAATATTACCTAGGATACACTGTTGCCTGTTCTTACAAAGGCCAAAATAGTAGTGGTGGGAACATGATAGAAATGTATTTCTCTCTTCTTTTTCAGTCCAAACACAAGCAGCATAACTACTCCATGGTATTTAGAATTCAAGCTTCTTTTATCTTGTTGTGCTGCTATTCTTAATAGATGGTTTTTCTCCTTTGGTTTAAGATGGCTCTTTAGCTGTTGCCATTGCATCTGTGCTACAATCAACAGGAAGAAGAGAGACAAAAAGTGAGATCATCTCCCTTTCTTTTCAGAACCCATTCCAGGAGCTATATCATTTCTGCTCACATCCATTTGGCCCAAAGTTAGTCACATGGTCTTCCCACTACAGGGAAAGCTGGGAATTGTAGTCTTTAGTTTGGGTTGCCATATGCCTACTTAAATGCTATGGGAAGAAAGGAAGACTGGATGGATATTGGGGAGCAACTGGCAGTCTCTGCTGCACCCAGAGATAAAAAAAAAAACCCTGGAAACTCACACAAAGAAATAGAAAAAATAAGCCAACAACAACAGTTGCATATTAAAAATTAGGGAAAATGGTCCTTATTAGCAACACTTTAACCTAAAATACAGTGGAGTAATTATTTTGATATATAGGAAGAATTTTCATCTATACTAATAAAAGGATAATATGCTAATTAGACTGGATCAACCTGACATCTTCCAGATGTCCGACTTCTTTCCAGACAAAGCCATGGTGGTGGGGGCTGAGGCAGAGGCAGTTAGGGGCAATCAGGCTGGCATGGGAGAGCAAGCAGTTAGGGGCAACATCAGGCTGGCAGGGGAGGGCAGTTAGGGGCAATCAGGCAGGCAGGCAGAGGTGGTTAGGGGTGATCAGGCAGGCAGGTGAGTGGTTAGGAGCCAGTGGTCCTGGATTGTGAGAGGGATGTCCCAGTTTGGAGAGGGTACAAGGCTGGGCTGAGGGACACCCTCATCCCTGTGAATCTTGTGCACCGGGCCTCTAGTCCTATATAAAGGGAAATAAATGAATAGTCAACTGTGAAGGTTGAAATAAAGACATTTTCAAAGTGGTAAATTCTCAGAAACAAATGTCTTTCTGTATATTTTTTCTTGGAACTATACTAAATGCTGTTTCAGCACAGCGATAGGATAAAATTTTTTTAAAAAAAGTCACAGGATTTAGAAAGCAGGGATTTTCAACACAGGAGAATTACAAAGTGAAATCCCAGCTGAAAAGAAGGACTAGAGAGTAATAGTCCAGATTGGATCAGGTCTGAACATAGGGTTTTATTTTAAGCTTTAGGTGAGTAGCATTCAAACTATGATGTAAAAGGAGTTTCCATTGCTAATGAGAATGAAGAGTTCTGAAGGGTAAGAATTAGAGCCCTGAACAAGGGAGAGGTCTGGGGAAGAAGACTGGAGTTTGGACACACCTAGGTCCTTCAGGGATTCATACTTCATAGGAGCGGGGATAGAAGATAGATGGAAGAGAGCAAGAAGAGAGAACCTCAAGAAGGCCTAGTGAAAAATCAAAAGGAGGGAGGACTTGTTTGGAATTCCTGAAGAGATACAGACATGTGAGAACAGTAGAAGAGTCAGAAATTTGTTTGTTTAGGCAAAGATACAACTTGACTACTTCATAATTTCCCTCTGGTGGAAGGTAGAGTGGAACAGGACATAATCTTCTATGCAATCTTTTTGAAGAATGTGAAGGCAGTGCTTGAGGGTGAATTTTTCTAGATGGTGTGGCAAGGTTAGAATTGAAGCCCTTTGTGCTTCAGGGAGACTTCTCGGGCAAGGTTTAAACAGGAATTATAGCCTGACCACAAAAGATACCTTGAGATTTAGTCAGCAGGGGCATGTGCTGAGATTTTAGAGCATGTGGCTGAGTTCCCTGGGAGCAATCATGATACTTACCTTTACCTTTGTGGGGAGAACAAATCCCAAATTGAGTCTGAGGAAATTGTGTGTGTGCGTGTGTGTGTGTGTGTGCGTGTGTGTGTGTGTGTGTGTGTGTGAGAGAGAGAGAGAGAGAGAGAGAGAGAGAGAGAGAGAGAGAGAGAGAGAGACTAAAGAGAAAGACCTAGAAATACACACCAAGGATGAAAGAAAATAGATGAAATAGACAAACTTTGGTTGGGCAACATGTTCAGTTTATGATATTTAATGATTTGAATATAAAGGACATGTAATGATGTTGCATTTTCACAACATTAGGCATAAATAGTACTATTGCTGCTTGGTATTTGACCTGGGAACTGGGTAAAATTAAATACAGGCCTGCCTGTGTTAAACTTTTTAGAATGTGATTCCCCATTCCTGTTGTATATATGCTTATTAGTTGAGAAAATGTTTCTACTTGAATGTGGATTAGTGGTTTGTGAAAAATAACACAGATTATTCTTTATTGGATTTAAGGAAGACAATATTAAGAGATGGAAGGAAAATTTTTGCTTTAGGTCTGGAACATAGGCCATAAAATCCTGGGATATAAGCCGTAAAATAATTGGCCTGAGTATCAGAAAAATAGTATTTTTCTGAAGGATTAAAGACCACAAGGCCGTGTTAGGACTTTTGATTGAAGCACATATTCTAGCAATAAGGGCTTGAAGAGAATAGAATTTCAGCTCATAACTCATAGCCTAGGCTATGATTCTAATTATATATGCCATAAATATAAAGAAAAATGTTATTATAGAATTTTTGTCTCAGTGGAGACTAAGGAACCCTAAGGATTTTATAAGAAGTCTACTTTAGTGAGCATTTTTTTTTTTTTGTCTAAAGTGCTTCCAACTCAAACTCCATTTAGATTTGCCCATCAGTAGTTGTTAAGCCTTCAATATATTTTGTCAATAGAATGTAATAATAATAATTGTATTGTATGTACTTGTAGCAGCCGACAACTATGATGTACAGAAAGTGAGAAAGAGAGGCTATAATTTTGTGTGTTTTATTAACTCATTCATTATATGAGGTGACATTGGTTATATCAAGATTGCATAATAGTCTATTCAAAAGTATGGATTTTTTTCATAAGACAGCATGAGTGTGTCACGCCAAAGTAATATGAATATGAAAGAATATCCATCATAGACTAATAAAGGAAGGATAAAATCATTTTACAAAATGAGACACAGAATTCATTTGCTCAAGTAGCTGCCAGTTGGTTGGGTGATAAAAGAGCTAATACATAACAGCACAGTTATGGATGTGTATTCATGGTAAAGACAGCATTTCAGCATTGTGAGTTTTATGTCACAGGCGCTACAATGTGTTTGAAAGAGTGGACTTTTTAATATACTAGCTCTGCCTGCAGTACTGGATTCTAAATCTGTTTTCATTGTGTCATCTTGATCCTTCCTAGTATTTTACCTGTCTAAGCTTTAATGAGCCACAGTTTCTTCATCTGTGACCAAAATTTTCTCCTACTTTTAAAATATTATCATACTATGCTTTTTACTAAAGGAGAGGCACAGTTAATAACCACAGCTCTAAAGATTGACTGTCTGTTGATCAATTGCAAGAGGTCAATCTCTACCTAAGAGGACATGCGATGGGAAATGCTTACAAATGATCGCGGAAAGAATATTTGAGAAGGTAAAGGAGATTCACAGTGTCCCTGACTCCTGGCTACGTGGAGATAATGGCAGATACTGAATCAATTGGCTAACCTTGGCAGTGTTCTACTGTGAGGAGGTCAGTTAGAAAGCTCTTCCTGGATTAAAGCAGCAGGAAAGAGAGGATCTTGTGGTGAAGAAAGCTGTATGATGGAATAAAAGGCAGAATGCAAAGTGTATGTTCTTGTGTGTGCATGTGTATGTGTACATGCAGCCAGCCATGTTCCTGTGGATACGTGTGCATTTCCACATTCCCATGGAAAGATAAAGAGAACATATGCTTTTTTTGCTTTCCCAATATTGTGTGGCAGAAGTATCATTTGAATACTCAAAATTAAAAAAGTTCAGGATTTTTTTTCTGGTGAAGCGCAGACATGGTAAAAGTTCTCTGCTGATTTCAGATTATTGTAAGCACTGCAGGATTTTAAAACCCTGGGTTTTAAAAATAAAGCTTGAAATCTGTCCACCTTTAAATAAAGTTATGTGTCTATGTCCTTCCTACCACATTGGGCAGGTAAAGTGTGACATTAAAATACTTATTCAGAAAAATATCTCAAAAATCATAGCTATAGTAAAAGACTAAATCAAGTGGAAAATTTAACTCCTGGGCAATTACTTGCTCAGAGATGCATTGAACTTGAGCTAATGTAACATTCAAGGAAGAGATATCGAGTTTAAGAATAATTAACATAGGTTTGGGATCATAGAGATACAGTTTGAAATCTCTCTGAATCCCCTTACCAAGTGTTTTACCTTAGTCTATTCATGTTTTAAGCCAAAATTTCCCATATTAGAAAAAACATTTCCTGGCTCCTAATATTTTAAAAAATAAAAGAGAATATGTTTGAAATGCACTTAACACAGTGCCTGGCACATAGAAAGTGCCCAATAAATGGTCATTACAATATTTTTTAACACTGATTCTCACATAGTAGGTGCTCAAGAAACGTTGTTTCATTAATGTTTCTTGTGGTCATAGATTCAGGAAACCAAGGTGCCATGCTTATTACTGGCATGATTAACTGCAACTTCATACAAATTAGTCCCTTACTAGCTTGTCAAAGAGGACATTTTCCTTCTTTCTTCTGGGAGTAAAAACACACTGCACCTCATGAAATGACTGAGCCATGGGAGGGGAAGAACAAGGAGAGGTGGGAGTGTGGAGATTTTGACTCAGAGCAGGCCTGGGTGGGAGGTGGATGGTAAGAGAGGGAAACTTAAGAGGGAGGGGGAGAGATTTAGTAGTATGTCCACATAAGAAATCACAAAGCACCAGCCCAATACCCATTCGTTCTCTTCCTTCATTCCTTTCTTCCTTCCTTTCCTTTCTCCCTCCCTCTCTCCTTCCCTTCTGTCTGCTCTTCTCCCCTACCCACCTTTCTCTTCTCTCTTATCCCCTTTCCATTCCCTTTACTCCCGTTCTTAGTGAATGATTTCAGGTGGGAAGTGACAAGCCAGACAGTTTGAATATGTCTTCTATTGTGCTAGGCCAGGGGTGGGTAAACTTTTTGTGAGTGCGCGCCAAAACCAGCAAAATCTCTGACTCAAAATTCTTCTGCGTGCCAACCCTAATTTTTTGAGAACATGTTACACCTACTTGATATCTCTTAAGGTGTACGTATGTGAAGAACCTTGAAGAAATAATAAAATTCATTTGAGCGACAAAAACACAGTATATGATGATGAAAAAACGCATTTATTTTTTAATGTATACATGTACACTGATAGTCCGACAGAAAACTTTATGACTTCGTTTGATATTACCAGTGGGACTTTTGCTGCTGCATAACTGATGACAGAGATTTTACATCAGGTTTATATTTTGTGACCTTCAGAGAGATGCCCAAGCTACTACTTTCATCTGTCAGGCTACTCCTGTTACGAGACTTAACAAAATTCATCACTGAGAACAAAGATTCACAAGCATATGTGGATGAAACACAAACACTGGTCGGACCTAGGAAGGGAGGGAGAGTTAAGGCAGAGGCATAGAAATTGCTCTTCCCCTCTCTCGTCAATCCATGTCTATGGTCTTTAAGATAATTTGTTATGTAAAATTATTTATTTATCTAAGATGCACCTACACTGAATTTATATGAAAAATAAAAAAGTCTATATTAAGAAAAAATTGTAGATGGAAGATTATAAGGGAGGGTTTCACGTGCCAGCAAAAGTTACTGGCGTGCCATGTTTGGCACGTGTGCCAGAGGTTGCCCACCCCTGTGCTAGGCAATATTTTTGGATCTACGGGCACTCAAATTGCTTTTTGTGAAACTTCAGGTTTCTTAAAATGCTTCCATAGTTTCACATTTTATTTCAACCAGAAATTATATTTCATTATTGCAAAATCATAACCAAAGCAAAAATCAAAAACGACAAACACTGACATATGTTATTTGTCCATTTTTAGCACTTTAGAGACTGTCAACCATACCCTGTGCACTGGGTTGAACTTGTTTCCATGCAGATTTTATGCTGTGGTTTCTTTTGCTTATTTATGCATATATTTAACCTTTCTACAAACATGTAATTGATTAGGAAAGAGGGGTTTTTCTCTGACCTTACTTTGAATTTAAGCTTAGCAACTTACGTCTGCTCATATAAAATTATACAATCGAGTTCACTAGTTCAGCACATGTGTACTGTGCTCCATTAAATGCCAGGCAGCACTCAGGCACATCTGCTCAGCTCATGCTCTTATCATGGCTTATGAGACAATTGTGCAATAACAGGTGACCTCTACACACTGCGTCATGACCATATCGTGCTAACGCTAATGTCAGATGTTATTTTGCCTAAATTAAATATGCACAGAAGTGTACTTGTTAAAATTGAGGCAAAATAATTGCTGCTCCAACTAGGAACCAGTCACAAATTAAAACAGGAACTTTCAAAAGAAAATAAAATTTCATGGTTAATACCAAGAAAATTATCAGGATCAGATGACCCAAGTCAGGTTATAGCAGCTCCAAGTGTAGTGCCCTCTACACAAAGTCCTCACTGTGTTTGTGAAATTTAAATTTGGGAAGTTCTTTGTTCTGTAAATTCTGAAAAGTTCTGGAATAAAAGATTGGCTATTAAAGTAGGTCTCTCGGCATCTTTTCATGCAATTTGAATCGCCACTTAATGTTCGTGAAAAACATGTACTTAAAAGTAAATCCACCAATAAAAGTATTCATAGCATCACTTGAAGTTATCACAGTGTAAGCAAAGCAAAAGCACAAGATATCAGGAAAGCACTCATTCAACCCTATGCTATTGGTTTTGCAACAGTTATGTAGATTAACAAGCAATGAGCACACTTATTGCCATTATCTTAAAATACTATGTGAAAAGAACACTAAGAAACTGTTTATATAGAATTGTTTATTTCAAAAAGTAAATTATTATAATGCAACTGTTTTAAGGTATGAACACTGTGCATTATACCAATTTGTTGGTAAATGGGACCATACAGTAAGTACAAAGGATACATATTACTGGGTAAAATCTTTGGAGCACATACAACAGGAAAAAGTGTTTAAGGTTTATGTTAATTTTTAAAATATGCCATCAAATCTGTTGTCAAAAATGTATTGGTATTGCAATTAGCGTTGAGAACACAATGGCTGGAAAACAGTAGGATTTGTAATTCACATAAGAGCAGTTGCCAAAATGAGTTCAAATAATTATAATATGTTGTTGAGACAAGCACTTGCTATTAAGCCGATTAATGAGCATCCTTCTAAAAGTGTTTGGTTTTATAATGAAAATTTACAATTTTTTTCAGTTATCCTGTTTATAATGCAGAATTTTTAGCATTATTGGTGGTTATGTAGAGGATGAGTTCCAAAATTCCCTTTTCAATTGAAGTTAGCTGGTTCTGCAAAGACCAAGTGATAACACAAATCTTTCAAAATGAGACAAATTTTTTTTTCACTTCCAAGTAATAGCACCATCAACAAATCTCCTAAAACATGGTTGTGCTTTGCTTGTGTTTTTAATAAGCTGACATTTTTAATAAGCTGAAGGAACGCAATAGGACATTACTAGCTTGTCATGTTAATCTCATTTATAACTTCGAAGTAAGCAATTAAATTGGAACTTCAAGTTTGGATTCAACATGAAAATTAAAATAAATATTATTCTTAATATACTTTGTATGAATATTTGATAGAGATGGGTTTGCAATATGTGAAAATTTTTAGTGACTTTCTCAGAATATGTTAAAATATGTGTGATAAATGCATTCATATTTTATATATCAATAAAAATTTAAACTTACTGAGAAAATTATTTATCAACTGTAATTCTGAGATATTGTTAGTTATCCCAATTGCAAACAAAAATTTAGTTCTACTCCTCTTTTGAGTGCATGTGTTTCATTGAAGACTTCTGAGATTACAAAGTCAGATGCTAAAAAAATTCACTAGTCATCTGTATAAATCAGGATGTTCTCTAGCCTTTACAAGCAATACAAATGCAGAAATAAATTTGTTTGGCTGAAATCAGATTACATTAATCAATTACAGAGCCTGGTTTCAAAGTTTCATGTACTGTTCAATAATCTTATTTTCTTATCTATTGACTTTCGGAATTAATATTATGAATCCAAACTTACAAAATAAATTCATACTAGAACCCATTTGTATATTTTTATTTTGGAGTGTCTACCCAAACTTTCATTTTGTTTAATTTTATTATCTTTCTTCTCTCTCTTATAACTATACTGTCTTTCATTTATATTCATTGAACATCTATTATGTGGCAGTCAATTGTCGAGGTCCTAGGAATTTAAAGGTGAACAAAACAGAAAAGATTTCTGATTACAGGGAGCCTACATTTCTTTAGGAGAAAAACCTCTATTAAATTTTGAAAACAATGACCCTCCCTAGAGTTCCATTTCTACAACAAGTTCCTTTCCATCTGAGTGGAATCTGCAAATCCTTCTTTTCCAGAGAAGCTTGGCAGTGGAGCAGACTTTCTGGAGACGCTTGGAACTACGCAGTTGACAGGCTTCAGAATAAAGGCCGAGAGAGCACTGGATACATTTGGTTCAGAGTGAGTTGTTGAGAACCTAAGCTTAAACGCCTGAGGTTTTCTATATGGGGCCAGAATAAAATATAAATAAAACAAATACTCCATAGGCATGCATTGTTTTGTTGCACTTTGCTTTATAGAGCTTCATGGATGTTGTGTTTTTACAAATCAAAGCCAAGGCCTTCCACCAGCAAAATGATTACAACCTGCTTTATTGTGATATTCACTTTATTGCTGTGGTCTGGAGCCAAACCTGTAATATTTCGGAGGCATGCTTGTATTCCTTGCCAGCTTCCCAGGAGCTGGTCCAGCCCCAGGATATATGTAGTGGTTGCAGTTTACAGTTTTTAGTAGCTTAAAAATTCTGAATGTGACCTAGAAAGATCAATCAACAAATATTATTAACCACCAGCACATTCCTAGGTAGTCTATGAGAAATAAGAAATAAATATTTTGTTTATTCTTGAGAAGTTAGATAATTAACTCTAAAACAAAACTAGCCAATCATCACAGTAGACATTAACAGACACAAACTATCTGTAAACTTCCATTTAGAATCTGAAGATGAATCAGATGTTCCCTCTTCTGAGGATGGCTGAAATCAGAGATGATTGTGATACAACATAGAATATGATACAGACATAAACTAAAGACTTTCAAGCAGTGTGCCATTGACTTTACATGCCGTAGGTATTTAGAAAAAGAAGAAGACACTGTAGGCTAAAGTGGTTGGAAGGAAACTGTGCAGGGAGGATATGAAGTGGGTCAGTGGTATGTTGGAACTGGCTCCTGCAATCTCCCAAGAACCAACAATTGCACATTTCTTCCCAATTCTGGGTTGAGTGTCGACATGTTGGTAGCTGAATCCTGTTCATGGTGAAATGTATTTATAACATGGAAAATGGCAAACACTACGAATCTGAGCTTTTTATTTGTTTGTGTGTTGTTGTTGTTGTTGTTGTTTTTGGGGGGAGATTTCCTTGATACACATTTACCTGTATAACACTGGATTATTGGGATGCATGTGGGAGGATAGGTAGTGGGTGGGCAGTGGAGGCTTCTACCTGCTGAACATGATCATGGGTCCATGGTAGTCACTATTGCCTAACAAGCTTAGCATATCGCTGTGCATTCAATAAACGTTAACTTGGAAAGATAATAGGAAAAGAAAATCTTGAGACCCACTGAGGCATTCCATTTCCCGTGGAGATGTGCCCCTGTGCTTAGATACATAGAGCCCTCCCTAGCAACGCCCTCATCCATGCTCTACCCAGAGATGTCCCCACTCTCCTCCCCTCTATCAGTTGAACTTTCCAGAGTCCCTTTCCTTAAAAAAAGTTTTATCACGTCTTATCAAAGTAGTTTGTAAGAACTCAATGTGATAAACATTCCCTGAGATTACACTTTAATGTCAAATAAAGTTGAACTCAAGCTGGCTCTGTTTCTCATTTATTATATGACTACAGGCAACTTGTTAAGGTGACTTGCCTCAGATTCATTATTTCTTGAATGGAGTTAATAGCTACTTCAAAAGAGAAAAAGGCATAAATGAAATAATATATGGTATAGAGAATCTAATGGCATTCCTGACAATGAATAGGTAGGGGCTGTCATTATTTCATGTAGTATTATATATAAATATACACACATAAACATATGTTTCTAACTATCATGTCTCCCTAACTTTTTTCTTTTCTGCTTTTTCATTGAAGTGTAATTGATATATAACATATTCATTTCAGGTGTACAATATAATGATTAAATATTTGTATATATTGTGAATTAATTACCCAAATAAGTCTAGTTAGCATTCATTGCCATAACACTTACACATTTTTCTTGTGCTGAGAGCATGTAAGGTTTATCCTTTAGCAATTTTTTAATATATGAAACAGTATTGAAATAGTTAACTACAGTCACCATGCCGTACACTACATCCTCAGGACTTAATTCTCCTATAACTGGAAGTTTTTATCTTTTGACTCCTTTCACCATTTGTTGCCCCCTACCCCTGCCTCTGAAAACCACCAGTCTGTTCTCTGTGTCTATGAGTTCCACTGTTTGTTTTTGATCCCACATATAAGTGAGATCATATAGTAGTTGTCTTTCTCAATCTGACCTATTTCACTTATCATAATGCCCTTAATGTCCATCCATGTTATCACAAATGACAAGATTCCCTTCTTTTTATGGCTGAACTAGAGGCCCAGTGCATGAAATTCATGCACGGGCAGGGTCCCTAGGCCTGGCTGATGATCAGGGCCGATTGGGGCCTTCTGGCTGTTGGTTGGGGCCTCCCTTTCCTGGCTTCCAGCTGCCAGCTGGGGCCTTCCTTAGTTCCATGTCATCCTGTGGTGGTCAGTGCACATGACAGTGAGAGATTGAACCCGTGGTCTCCCGGTCGAACTCCTGAGGAGGAACTTTGTATATTAGCCATATATATATATTTATATACATATAATATTCCATTTTATACACACACACATTTACTTTATCCTTTAATCTATTGATGGGCACTTTGGTTGCTTTTACTCCTTGGTTATTGTAAATGATGCTGCAATGGACGTAGGGATGCATATATCTTTTGAGTTAGTGTTTTTGTTTCCTTCAGATAAATATCCTGAAGTAGAATTGCTGGATAATATGGTAGCTCTATTTTTAAATTTTTTGAGTAACCTCCATACTGTCTTTTTAAAATATATATATTTTATTGATTTTTTGCAGAGAGGAAGGGAGAGGGATAGAGAGTTAGAAACATTGATGAGAGAGAAACATCGATCAGCTGCCTCCTGCACACCCCCTACTGGGGATGTCCCCGCAACCAAGGTACATGCCCTTGACTGGAATAAAACCTGGGACCCTTCAGTCTACAGGCCGACGCTCTATTCACTGAGTCAAACCGGCGAGGGCCATACTTTTTTTTTATAGTAGCCACACCAATGTACAATCCTACCAGTGGTGATAAGGGTTCCCTTTATTTCACATTCTCACCAACATTTATTATTTCTTGTCTTTTTGATAATAGCAGCAACAAAAGCAAAAATCCATGAAAATATTCACAGTACAATTTCCTGAGATGTTAATAACTTGAGGTTTAGAAGAAAAATAATTCATAGTGGTGCATTCTCTTCTTTGTCACCTGAGGGACTAGTCACTGATCATACAGACATCAGCATGAAAGGGTTGTTGGTTTGACAACTGAAGATTTCCTGCAAACACCTTGGTCAAGAACCAATTTTTTTGAGACAGAAGATACTGGAGAAATGAAGTTTGACTGTAGTTTCTCCAAGATTTGCGGGGAGCCACCACTTGTCAATACTGTCAGTGCACCAAGGAATGCAGAAGGCCGATGGACCTTAGGTGTTAGCAGGGCTGACGCTCAGCACCAAGTGTTGAGATAGTGGTGGCTCAAGGCAATTCCCTAACCTGATAATCTTTTTACTGTTTACCAAACTTTACCTTTGATCTGCCTGTATGCATTGCTAAAGGGCAAATATCTATTCAAGTAAATAAAAAGGGGACCAACCAGAGGTCAGGGTTCTCTTCACTTAAGAGGAACCCCTCAGCCCCCAATGCCTTCTAAATTCATATTTCTTGTATAGCATTTTCATTTATGCATCGGCCCCTCCTTCAGATCCTGAACCGCACCATGCAGGTCACAGCAAAGATTGATTGTAGTTTCTCTGAGTTGGGCCAAAGTGTGACAATACTCAGAGTAAAGACTGTATTGACGTAGGAGCATGCTATAGTTCATATTTTCCTATGCAGTCAGATTTATGTACGTGTTTATACTTTGATGCCAGAATTTAGGAATGTTGCACACGCTGTAAATCTGGAATCACTCCAACGGAGCAGTAAAGCATTGTCACGCACATCAGTGTAATAATAATAATACTTTTGTGATTTTGTGATATTAAATCAAATCATGCTCGTTTGGTTTTTTTGCATTCCATTTCTAAGGCAAAGAGGTGAAGTTCATTGCCTTAGAAAGTAAGAGAGAATGGTTCACTTCTGGAACCCATAGGTCATTGATGTGCTTTGAATGTCAACGTTGGTTGTTTTGAATACAAGGCAATAATAGTGACATTCAGATAATATCTAATGAAAAAGCATTTTTCAAATTCCTTTGGTACTTATTTATAAGATCCAGACATGGATTACTCAAAAGTAGAGAATTTTTTAAATTTTTATTTTAATTTTTCAATCACCATTTATCCCCTCTATGCCCTCTTCCACCTCCTCCCCTTCGCCCGCAATATCTCCACACTGCACACTGTTGTATGTGTCCATGAGTTCTCTCTCTCTCTCTCTCTCTCTCTCTCTCTCTCTCTCTCTCTCTCTCTCTCTCTCATAAATAAAAGGAAAAGATATAATAAAGACATAGCCTACCCCTTTTTAAATTATGGGAAAAGTGAGACTAAGATAAAGCAAAGATTTGTACTTTATGTTTTCTTGTGCTGTACTTTTTTTTTGGAATGAAAATTCAAGGAAGAAGTGTCAAAAATATCTACATATATTAGGGAATCCAGTAACGTGGCTGTGTGTGTGTGTATGTGTGTGCACTAGTAAAACTTTCTTAGGCATACAAATATTGAAAAATTTTAAGTCAGGGATTAGTAAATTTTTCTTGTTAAAACTCAGTAAACATTTAGGCTTTTTGGCTCATGTGGTCTCTGTTACAACTACTCAACTCTGCTACTTTGGTACCACAAAAGCAACCATAATAGATGATATATAAATGGATGGCATGGACAGGTTTCAATAAAACTTCATATATAAAATCAAATAATAGTCCGGATTTGGCTCTCAGGCCTTACATCACCAACTTTTACTCTAGGGGACACTTCAGATGTGGATATTTTCGACAGGTGACAAGACTTCTGTGAAAATGTATAGGAGTGCTATGAGAACTGGTGGGTCACTAGAGAACTGAGACCAAGACAGAGAGGCTATGGTTTTTAGGAAATGGTGACTGGGAATCAATGGCACACAACCCTCAAAAATACCACAGTGTGTTTCATTCATCAGTAATCAGAAGACCAGAGCAGGCATCTCATCACAACTAAAGGGTCCAGAGGACATTAGGGTATGGGAGGTCATCTAGACTTGGTCGTCTTTTTGGCCACCAAATATATCTAAACATCATCCAGGCAAGACGCAGGCAGAGAGGAGGCAATCCCCCCAAAATTAACAGTTACCCATCAGGCTAAGGCATCCAAATGGGATCAGACTGCATTTACTGGATTGCATTATATTTTGTTCTGTACTGTTTGCTACTCAGCAGGGAGCGGATAATGTTGAGAATTTAGTGATTTATGAGAAAGTTGATCTGAGTAATAGAGAACTACAGAATCTGTTCTCTTTGCATGTCTGACTTAGTATTAGTCAATTGTTATCTTACTAATAGTGTTTTAGTGTTGAAAAGCCCTGCTCCCTGTGGTAGTTATGGTCATTATGATTCTCACCCTACTCCCACTCCCAAACTATACTTTGATACTCCTGGAGGAAGGGCATGGGTGAGGGAGGAGGACTAGAAATGTCTTTCACTCATTTCTACCAGCCAATGATACTTTGATGAGTGATACTGTCCATCTTTAACATTAGAGATAGTTATTCATATTTCAAATACAAAATTCTATTGTTGAACACAAATTTTTAAAACATACTTGATTTTGATGCTGATACTCGCTTCTGGGTAGGTATCAGTCATTCCTCCATGATATGAAGTCATTCCTCCTCTACTCTTTCCTAGTGTGCTAACCCACTCTCCCCAAACTGCAATCTTTTTAGAATCACTAATCTATCTGTACATTACTCAGTCAAGGCCAGGTGTTATTGCATAGTGGAAAAAGAATTTTTCTAAAAACACAAATTTATATTTAATAAGTCATTAATGTTTGAAACTAATTTAATCTCTGGTGTGGGTTGAAGAATGTTCCCTCAAAAGATGTTTAAGTGCTGTACCCTAGCATTGCTGAATGTAACTTTATTTGGAAATAAGGTGTTTGCAGATGATAACGTGGAGATGGGATCATTAGGGTCAGCACGAATCCTATATGACTGGTATTTATATAAAAGGGGAATGTTTCAATACAGAGACAGAGAGGTGCAGGGAATACATCATGTACAAGCCAAGGATTGCAGGAGACCATCAGAAGCAGGGAGAGAGGCATGGAACAGATCCTCCCTCGGAACCCTCAGATGGAGCCAACCCTGCTGACAACTTGATTGTGGACTTCTAGACTCCACAACTGTGAGACAATACATTTCTGCTTTTTTAAGCCACTCAATTTGTGGTACTTTGTTATGGCAGCCCCAGGAAACTAATACAAGTTCCTTTAATGTTTCTCTTTGAAGAATATTGAAAAGTTTAAGAACCAAAACTTCCAAATGAGCACTCATAACTAGGATTTCACCCTAACTCACCCTGTAATTCCCTGCTAGCCCTTGCCAAACATCTTATTGAACACACTGAAACAATTTTACAAATTTCCACCCACCTCTGGATAAAAAGTCTTTTCTAATGACATTCTTATGCAAGTGTTTATAAATCACAAATGAAAAGAGTCATCAAATGCCTCTTACTTTTTTCAGGGCAGGACCCCTGGTCCTCAATCTGGCTCTGATGCTGGGGCCGAAGGTAATGCAAGGAGCTCCCAACCCTGATGTTTTGTTTTTTTTCCCTCTCTGTCAAATTCTTAGCATTTCTCCCTGGAAGCTGCAAGACAAAGGTTGTGTCTTCAGAGTAAAACAGAAATACAAAGTGGGTAATTATCCTGTTAATTTAAGGGTATAATTTTAGGCCTCAAGGTGAATACTTTCTGTTGGAATTATCCAGTTTGGCTGGGTAGAGAATGCCAAAGAAAACATGATTGTGACAGACTAGTTTGGTTCCAAATCTGCGGCTTCTGCCCTCTCAGAAAGTGATTTGAGCTTTGAGGATGAATTCCTTGCATTGCCAGGTTTTCCATTAGTGTACAAGGCTATTTTTGTGCAATTCTTTAGCATGTACACAAAGGCATTGTGTAAGCTATTCCATAGGGAATGAGACATGATTAAAAACATTTGTAGCTCATCGTTAAATATAGAAATCATTATAATTGGATTAATTTAGGAAATACACAATGATGCCTGAGTTTCCCCTTGAGAACTGAGTGTACATTAAAAGATAAATTTTCAAAAAGTACAGAGCTGACTTTTTCTCATAAAAAATATGAATTCATAATATAGACTCCCTTAATCCCAAGCCTCACTAAAGAAAGTGTAACATCTACCTGCCATATTGGCTAATACTTTTGCTTGAGTCAAACTGATTTTCTCTTGAAACTGAATATGAATCTCTGCAGGTGAATCTAGCACTAGTTCATGAAAATTCGGTCCTCGAGGTACAACTGGACCTTTACAAATGCCATTGGAAGCGGTTACATCAATCCTAGTAGGAGAAAGGAGAGTAGCAGATGGAGGAAATGTACTAGTAAGTGATGGAATAGTCATATAACAAAATACTTTCAACATATCTTTTGTTATGTAACGTTACCCATGACATGCCTATCAGTAACAGTGTCAGAGGCTGTAATTGAAGAGATATATTAATTATTATCAGTCACCTCCAGCACTCTTAATGGCTGGTAGAGTGATTTCTTCATAAAATAATGACACTGATGTTGTCTGATGTGAGGGAGGCAGCAGAGATGAGATTTTTTTTTTTTTTTTTTTTTTTGCAGTAAGGGAAGATGCTCTGAATTGGATTTCCTTTTCAAGCTGTTCCTAAATTCCTGGACAGAAAAATTACTGGCAATGAAATGTCCGTCTTTACTGTCGCCCTTTCCCTCCTCGCTTTCAATTTTGCTCTGGGAAAAGAAAAATTAAGAACACATTGTGGTTAACAAGCCCAGTGGCATGAGCTGGGAGGACTAATGTGGGTTTTTTCTATTCAGCCGGATTCCCCCTTCAGCTTGTCTGAGGGATTCAATTGCTTCTTTCTCGGCCTTGTGCCCACCTCTGTTCTGTGTCAGTGCAAAGCAAGCTGAGATACATAAAGCAGTTCAGAGCCTGCCTCTTGTTTTCACCGTCCCCTCACCCACAAGGTGCAATTTTGTAGAGACAGGTAGTGGGCTGTTACAGAGAGGAACAGATTGCCCACAAGTTGGAAAAGGCTTTTTAAATATTCAGTTGTTGTTTTTAATTGAAATTGAGATAAGATGTTCAGAATAAAACATGACTATTTTCAACTTCATTGTTTTTCAATAATTTGAGATAGTATTTGGAATTATAATAAACTCTCTAATATCCCATGTATAGGTCAGACTCTATTTGGCAAAAGTTGGAGTCAAAATAATACTTCCACACATACAGAAACAGTGTGACCTGAGTGCTACTACCATATCTTTTCAAGTTATTAAAAATCATTCCAGGAGGACTGCATGAAAAATAGAGAAGGCCTGCTAGAGGGAGTGATCCATGGAGCAAGGAGTGATGGGAAAAGTGTAGCATCTGTTTAATAGATACTTTATATTTAGGTGGACATGGATTTTTCTGGAACCACATTTTTGTCATTACCTTGTGGCTGCTTGTGAAAATTTTCAATTAATGAAAAATCAAATAACTAGATTTTAAGGTAAGTGTTCACTTTTATTTTACTAGCATGAAGGGAGACTGGAGGCAAAGAAAAAAGAGTAACCAACAGTTGGCTCATGACTAGTTCAAGATGAGGACTTGATATTGGTTAGATATCTGATTTCACTGATGGCATTTTACTTTTTTTGGCGAAAAATAATTACATCACCAACATTTTACCTTCAACATTTCAGGCTATTTTGAAATAACTACTAAAACTATATTTTAAAAATTAGAAATGCATTTATTTTGAAGCTGTTATTTTTATTGTGACGTGAAGTTTATGTGTAGATGTTGGAGATTCACAGATACCTTAGCAACCATTGTGTATCCCCAACTGATCTTAGAAAGAAGCCATTCTTCTCCTTCCTCCATCTTAATCCTTTCACTCACACCCATATATAAGAACATGTTACCTACAAGTGATTGTGATGTTTTGCTAATTTTGGTGTATAGATTTGAATATGTTTTCCTCCTTGTTCACCTGGCTGCAAAATGCTTTGATGCTAAGGTTCATCATTCACATAAAGAACGGAGAGTTTGAGATTTTCCCAAAAATTTGGTATTGAGAACTTTCTTTTGTGGCCTTTAAATTTCCTAGTGAAATCTGTTTAGTATCATTAAAAATATTAATTCACTGCAATCTTTAATGTCTCGTAAAGGAATTTAAGAATTAATTCTGTTCTTCAAAGCCTCTGAGCATTGAATGTTATAACTCTTATTTAAATCACTAGGAAGCTCATGAAATTGAAAAATGAAGTTGTCTAAATTATTTTTTAAAACTCATTTCCCAACATGAATACCTTTTCTTTTACATAACACTCTTTAATTCTCTTGCCTTTTATGGATTAATTTCTGCCAACACACAATTTGCCTTTAGTGTATGTCACATGCCATTTGAAAAATTCTGAGCAATCAGAAATAGCTAGCTGATTATAGGGAATCCTACATCTTTCACCTTCTATTCATGGCTTTACAATGTCACTGCCTTTTCATCTTCATATTACATTGTGGCAATTCAGGAAGGCCAAGAGGGAGACTACAGTGTAATAGTTAATAAAATGGATTTTGAGGTTTGAAAGACCAATTTAGACATGCTGGCCAGTTCATCTTAGGCAAATTATTTCATGTTGCTCTTCCTTCATTTTGTCATCTGTAAAAATGAAGATAATGATAGTATCAATCTCATTGCCATAAGGATTAAGTGAGATATAATTAAATGTATTACCCATAATCAGCACTTACTAAACGTAAGATATTAATAAGATATTGGTTAATCATTAAAAAGGTGCTAGAAATTTTGTCCAAAACTAAAATTTTTTTGTTGGGCACATTATCTTACTTTGGTAGAATAATTTATTATTTTATAACTATAATTCTAAATTATTCTACAGTTAGTTCTTATTTCTTGAATTGGTGTTTCTAATTGTAGTATGGAAATTGCAATTTATTACAGCATGTACATAAAGGTAATTGAATTAAAAGGGACATGAGAGGTCTCTGAGGGAAGATGGACAATTTGCAGATTCTAAATTTAAATTTAGAATAGTTAGCTTTTCATGCCTTGAACTAGGTGAGCAGGGACTTCTGAGACTGTCTTTGCTCATGAGCTTCCAATAAGCCATCTGATAGGCAATAAGATAGAGTTCTGGGACAATGGAAGGTGTACAGCTTAGATTCCAATTCTAATTAGTCACTTTATCTATGGGGAATTCTGGGCAAGTTATTTAATGTCTCAGAGCTCCAGTTTCTACATCTATAGATCAGATAATAATACTTACCCCAGGATGCTGCTTTTAGAAGTAAATGAGGTAATATGCATAAAATTAGTCAGAACCATATTTGGCATCAATAAAAACTCAATATTAAATATTTTAAAAAACGTTCATTCCACTGGGTCTGTTGGTGATTTGTCTTATCTAATATTTTACTAGTGATAAGTGAACCCTGTGGTGCTTAGTTGTATGCAAATACTTTGCAACTCATCTTTTTGGCACTCAGACTTGACTTGTGTCATATCTGGGAACATGGACCTGCTTTGGATCAAGGATATTCATGTTTGGGTAGCTGCTCAGAGAGTTCTTGTGGTACAAGTTTCTGTTGCTCACTCTGCCATTGTCAGAGTCTGCAGGTCTGTCTGGAAGTGTGAAGAAAGAATTTTATTCAGTCTGAATTGTTCTTCCATGCTGGATAGATTAAAATACATTTAATGTAAGTTTAAAATTTCATCAAATCTATGATGCCTTTGGTTATAAAAAGACATCCAGATTTCAGAAAACATACATTGTGCACTTCATGAAATATGGTAAATATCAATCTTCAAGGATTTATTCTCTTTGGGAACTAAATACGCTTTGTGATTCAAGTTTTCTTTTTCCTCCTCATCATCCGCTTAATGGGCTGATTGGCACGTACAAGGCTGAGCGAGTCTAGGAAACAAGTTTTGACAAATATCTCAGATGCCTGTGTTGGCAGAGCCCCCCAAATTCACATAAGCTGTAAAGCAATTATTTCAATAATACATTAAGATAATTTATTTTTTAAATGATAATACAATAATTTTTTTCTATTAAATATAACTGAATGCAGTTATTTTATTGAGTTAAAAGATAGACTATGGCTTATGATAATTGGTGATACATTTAATAAAACTACATGTGATAAACATAGACCAATTGTTTATATACAAAATCTTCATGATTACAGTGAGCTGTTTGTATAATTATTTGAAGTGTTATATTATGATTAAAATTTATTATTTATTATAATTTTAAATATAGAAATATAGCTGGGATCTCTTAGCCAATCTCATAAATGTATGAAAGTACATATGTTTCTAACAGCTCGGTTTGATATGGGTGAAAAATGAAATTTGGGCCTTTGGTTTGACCACTGCTTATTGGTTCCAGACCTGCAGTTCTTGCTATGTAGAGTTCTTTTTCAGTTCTTGAAGGAAATCTGAGCTGTGAATGCTTTGCACCTCAAACTTCTCTATTTAATCCCATCTAATCTGATGCTTACATCTGTAAATTTAAGGTGACTAGTGAACCTAACAAATTGGTTTCAGTCTAGAAAACAAATGCATAGGGAATTGGAATTTTTTTGTAGAATTATAAGCTAATTTATTGAAAATGATTATAAGGGATAATATATAACCATATATTTTATATATATATGCATGTGTGTATACATAGAGTAGAAACATATGTAATATCATACCACAAAATTGAACAACTTTTCAGAAATATGAAATATTAAAACCACCTTGATAGGGAGGCATCCTATAATATGGATATTAAGGTTAGCGTAATGGACCTTGTCCAGGTTTCAAGTCATAGAGACCTAATTGAAAGTCCTAGTCTTTGGTGAGTTAGCTATGATCTTAGACAAGTCACTTGACCTTTCTGAATCTCAGGTTTCTCTCCCATAAAAAAATAGTAAACACCCTCCTTACAGATGTGTTGAGAAGGTGGTTGAGGTAAAGTATGTGAAAAGAGTTAATGCCATGTCTCAGATAGACTACTCAAAAACTTGTTTTTGCTTCATTCTCTCAAAATCAGTATTGTGCATTGATTGCCATGTGAAAGCATCTACATACAAATATGCAAATATACTTAATATGGTTCTGGAATCAAGAGCATCAAACAGTAATTCCATCAGATAATACAGCTTTCAGTTCCCCTCTCCATGTCTCTACTGACAGGAGTTAAGACGGAATGCCAGACACTTACCCATTCTCCAGCTCTCCATCACTCCACCACCATTACCTGCTCTGAGACCCACAGATCAAACCATGTTGGTTTTTATGGTGATCCCATAAAAAGACTCCAAAATCCCAGCCACGCTTCTTTTCTTGCTCTCTAATGTTCTAGATTAGTTCAGGAAATCATGCCACAGGAAATCATGGGTAATTACTAAATTTTCTGGACATTCATCACCATCTCTAAACAATTGTCTCATCTTCTTGTTCTCACCGGAAGGCTGGCTGTAGACATGACTACTTTGGCAATCATCTCCAGTGGATGTTAAATCTTCTCCCACTCCACTATACTGTATCTGAATGGTAGGTGTCCACCCTGCTCCATATTATTGTTTCTGTTCCATTCTCTCACCTTTCTTTCCTCCCAGCTTTAAATCTCATATCATCTTTTTATCACCACCTTCTTGCATTCACTTACCAATCCCTCGTTCACTTTCCTTCATCACTTAAAAACTTCCCCCTGGCTCTTTGCTTCTCAATCAATTCCATCATAACTCTTGGTAATTTTAATATTGATAAAGGTGATCCTTCCCATATGACAGCTGCTCTTCTCCAATGATTTTATCTTCCACCTATTTCTAGGGTCACATTTTAAACCTTCTCATTGCTGAAAGCCTTTCCATAATCCCAAATTCATGCACCCCACATAATGGCCACCACCTCCTATTTGTTTCAGTGCAATTCTTCTAGTGTCTTGACTCCAACAATCTTTAAGTCCTGCTGGAATCTACATCCATTTATTATGTTTTTACTGTTCTTTACACATCTCATGTTTTCACTTTTCTTCCTAGACAGTTTGCGCTTCATGTTTAATTAATAAAAGAAGAATCTCCTTTCATTTTCACTTCGTTATGATAGGGGTGGTCTGGTAGGCTCGGGGAGATGTGCTGCTCAGATTCTCCTTTGAGAAAGAAATTGTCCAATAGCTGGGAGCATAGCTGGCTGATAGCCTCCAGCTTTTAACAACTTTGGGCCTGCTGTGAACTCCTTGCAGTTGTTCAGAGACCCCAACCAATGACTGAGCAAGGCAGTGGTACCAAGCTCTAGCTATATTCACTTAGTGCAGAACTTCTCTAAAGGGGTTCCTGATCCACTGATGGAGTTTGTCAGTCTGTACTAGGGCCTACGGACTTCCTCTTTCCAATATTGTTTCCTCCCTTTTAACTTTAGGGGCATTATTTCCCAATAAAATCTTTTGTACTCATTCCATCTCGATATCTGGCACAACTGGCAAAATTATAACCCTAGTTGAGTCGATCTCTCTGCTGAGTTTGTACCTACACCTACACCTGGACCTGGATGTTGGTTTCACTTCTAATTTATGATCAAGTAGATAAGTAGGCCCTTTGTGCTGCCAGGCAATCATACTAAATTTCCTTAATCCATTTACAATTTGATTCTCCTAGATCATTATTTCATTCTAGAGGCCCGGTGCATGAAATACGTACATGGGTAGGGTCCCTAGGCCTGGCCAGCAATCAGGGCCGATATGTGGGGTAACCAGCAGGGCAATTTGGAGCCCCTGCTGGCACCTGTCTTGGCCAGCCTGGCGCTGCACACACGCCAGCCCCTCCCCCCTCCCCACCCCTGGTCGCCTCCCTGGGGCCTGCAGGCTGGGGGTAGCTCTGTGTTAAGCATCTGCCCCCTGGTAGCCAGTGGGTATCATAGCAACTGGTCATTCCACTGTTTGGTCAATTTGCATATTAGGCTTTTATTATTTAGAATTCTCTATTTTTTCTCTCACCACCTACATATTGATAACTCTCATATTTCTGTCTCTAGCTCAGTCCATATTCCTAAACTCCAGACTCCTTTAACTCCTTTAACAGTCTATTTACCATCTCTATTAGAATATTTAACAAGCACCTCATATAGGCTCTGAATACAATTGCTTTCTTCCACTATCTGCTTCAAACTCGCTTCTCCCGCTGCAACATTATTCCAATTGATTATGCCTAAATGTCATAGTAATTTTTGATACTTCATCTTTTTCCAGAAATTTACACTCAAAGTATTAACAAATGTTATGATTTTAGCTTTAAAATATATCCTGAATCTGACCACTTCTCACCATGTCTTCTGCTACCACCCTAGTCTGAGCCTCTTTCCTGGATTGTTGCAAGTGTCTCCTAACTGGTCTCCCGGCTTCAGTCCTTGTGCCTTTACAGTCTATTCTTACCACAGAAGCCATAGTGATCTAAGATATGTTAGAACATGACACTTCCTGCTCAACTCCCTTCAGTGGCTCCCACTCAGCGTAAAAACTCACAAAAGCCAACATCCTTAAAAACGTCTAAGGCTTTAACATGATAGGGACACCTGTTACCTCTCTGACTACTTTGTCTTGTTTTCTTGCTCTCACACCCCCAGAAGATTTCACTTCATAGTCTGCATCTGCCTGGAATTTTCTTCTTCAGATATTCACAGTGCTCATTCTTGAACTCCCTTCAGATTATTGTTAAAATGTGTAACCGGGGTGTCCACTTTCTTTCACATTAATTGCCCCCTCTCTGGCATACAATATTACCCTTTCCTGTTTCATTTTATTTCATAGGACTCATCACCATCTAGCACCCTCTATATTTATTTTATTACTTTTCTTCCTCATTGGACTATCAACTCAATGAGGATAGAAAATTTTGCCTGCTTTCTTTACTGCTCTATTTCCAGTGCACAGGATAGTCATGGCATATAGTAGGTCTTCAATAATATTTGATAAGTGTTAAATAATACTGCCGGGGTCCAACCCCAGCAGGTCCAGGGGTCCCCAAAGGTGTAGATGGAGTCGGCGAAGAAGGAAGGACACGGAGACAGTGTTCAGTTGATCAGCAGCCTAGCCAGGATCTCCAGCCAGGATCTCCAGCCAAGTTCTGGTCTGGATCTCCAGCGAAGTTCTGCTGTTTATTGTCTTGTTACATCCGTATTTATCCCAGTTGATTTTAATCCTGTCAATTTCTATTACAAAGGTTAGGGCGTTTCTTATCTCCATTCCAGGGAGTAAAGATTATGTAGCTTAAGCATGATTGTTTGTAGTGATTAACTACCCGCCTGGCACTTAGTTAAGGAGTTTCATCCCCTCCCTGACTTCAGGGAAAAATTCCTACCTGGGGAAACAACCTTTCTTGGAGAGGTGACCTTGGTTAAAACACACAGCGCTAAGGGGAGCAAACATATTAAGAACAGTATGCTATATACGCCAGGTCCCTTGAAACATATGCTGTGCAGATGTTTCTTTCCTGCAGCGACTGTGTCAAGCAGCAAGGATGGACCGGCTTCTGGCAAATTCCCCCTTTTTTATTTTTTAAATGATAGCGCATGCAAATCAGTGGCCACCTCTCAGATTGGGCCATTTAAGTCTCGGAAGAAGAGTGGCAAGCAATGATAGTGAGCATAGCTATAAACATAGTGGATGGAGCGCAGAAGGAGCCCCATTCCTGTAGAAGGTTGCCAGCCTCTTCTTCAGTCAAGGGATTTCAGCTGTCCTCAGGTTGTTGGTTTGGTTGTCTTTGTTGGTCGGCGTCACTGGCGACAGGCTTCCCGAAGCGTCAGCAAGTTGAAGGGCTGCATCAAAGGGTCCATCAGGGCCATGGTTGATGGTGGTGTCGATGTCCGAGGAGGAGTAAGCTGTGCCCTCTGGATCCAGCTGATATGGAAAATGGAAGGTAGTAGAAAAAGAAGAGAAAGCAAAAGAACTACAAGGCATGGAAGTGTTTAGAAAAAAGAGGGAGAAGAAAGGGAAGAAGGCAGCATCCTGACACAGCCCTTTCCTTCAGCTGCCCCTTTCCCTGTGGTCCGAGGTAGAAATGGGAAACAAGTCCTGTTGCAGTGAGAGGGCAGCTGCTGTCAGCCAGTCTCTGTCTTTACCTGGGTCCCGATCTGAGCTGGGCATGGGAAGCAGGAAGCAGCCATGGGGACAGGAGACCTTCCTCAGAAGGGCCGAGTGTTCAAGCCCCTGCACCATTGGGGAGGGGGGGTCTGTGCCCCACCTTTGTTGCACCCCAAGTTTTCTCCTACTGGCCCCCGACTGTGCCTGTCTTAGGTTGCCCCACCCTGTGGAGTCTTACCCGTCGTTGACTACCAGCCATCTCTGGGCCAAGTAGGGTGATGTGAGGTTCAGTTTTGTCTCCTTGATAGCCTATGTCCCTCTGGCCTCCATGCCCAGCAACTGCCTTGGGATCCCCTTGCCTGCTGGCGGGGCTCTGGCATTGATCATAGGGAACTCAGGTTTCTTCTCTAGAGAGGGCCCAGCTTACGCCATTGGGCCAGAGACAGATCCATGGTACCAGCCACCATGCGGCTTCAACCTCAGCATGAACAGAGAGCTCAGGCAACAGCTATGGGCAATTGGATTGTAAGAAGAGGGTCCCTCTGGCACAAGGGTAAGAGGCGCCAATACAGGACAAAGGAGAGTCCTGGAACAGGGCTTTCTCAGCCCAGGATGTCAGGCTCTTGGCCCAAGACAACTCCATGTATGGGGCATATACCAAACACCCCTAGTCACGGCATAAAAGGGAGGTGCCCTTCCTGGACAGTAGGGTAGGGAGATTCTAGAAGAGGCTGTGTTCAGGAAAGAAGGAGAAAGGCCAAAGAACCAGCAAACAAGTAGTTAGATTTTAAAAAAATGAAAAAGGAAAGGAGATGTTGGGCAAAGCTGGGACATGTGGAAAGACAAAAAGGAGGCACATGTGATCCTCCCAATGGACAGATTGTTCCAGCTCAGGTCTGCACATCTGCTGCAGACGGGCACTGGTCAGGTGTGCTATGATGAGGCAGAGATGGCGGGCGGTGAGACATAAGGTCGGACTAGACGGTCTGGAATCCACACAGGTGAGTCTGCGTCCTGTGGAAATATACAAGCATATCCTCTCCCCTGGGTTAAAAGTACATCAGGTCCCTTCCAGGCTCCTGTAAGCAAGTCTCTCCATTTGACGAGGGCTTTAGGTTTAGTTAGATCAGGGTTCCAATGCCTGTACATCGGGGAATTTCCCTCAGAATCTACATTTAGTATATTAATTACAAATTGAGCATGTTGTAGAACATGATGAGGAGAGGAATATTTAAACTCATTTTCTTGTAATTTTTTAATTTGTGTTTTTAAAGTTTGGTGAGCCCTTTCTACTATTGCTTGGCCTTGAGGATTGTAGGGTATTCCTGTAGTATGTGCGATGCCGAATGTAGAGCATAAGTTTTTAAAAGCTCTAGAGGTATAGGCAGGCCCATTGTCAGTTTTAAGTGCCCTTGGTATTCCTAGGTGGGAAAAGCATTGGAATAGATGTTGACTTACATCTTTAAAGGCTTCTCCTGTACGTGCAGAAGCAAGGATAACATGAGAAAAGGTATCAATACAAACATGCACATAGCAAAGTTTGCCAAAAGATGGGACATGAGTAATATCCATCTGCCATAAGTCACAGGGTCTAAGTCCTCTTGGATTAACTCCAGTAGCAGGGCTAGGAAAATGAGTAGGACAATGGCTGCAGTCACGCACAATACTTCGAGCAGCTTCTCTAGATATGCGATAATATAGACGGAGAGCAGAAGCATTTTGATGGTGAATGGCATGAGACCGCCGGGCTTCTTCTAGAGCTGTACAAACTACTGGGCAAGTTAGTAAATCCGCCTGATAATTTCCTTCGCTTAAGGGTCCTGGTAGGCAGGAATGAGCTCTAATATGTCCAATATAGAAAGCCTTTTCTCGTTTGTGAATGCAAGTTTGTAGCTGAGTTAACAAAGAGAAAATGGCTGTTCTTCCTTGTGGGAGAGAGGCGGTCTCAATATGAGGAAATAATTTAACTATATATTGAGAGTCAGTGTACAAGTTAAAGGGAACCTGTTGCAATTGTTCAAAAGCACAAATGACTGCCAAAAGCTCTGTTCTCTGAGCTGACGTCTCTAGAGTTTGTTGAACATGGGTTATTGAGTCAATGATTGTTACTGCCCTACCATTAGAGGAACCATCTGTGAATACTAAGGAGGCAGGAGGTGATAATGGTTCTTTTGAACATTTAATAGGAAATATAAACGGATGTAGGGAGAGAAATTGCAATATAGGTGATCCTGGCAAATGATGTAAAATTTGTCCTGGGAAGTTACCTATAGCTATTTGCCACTCTTCTTCAAATTGTAATAGTGTGTCTAATTGTTCTCTTTTATAAGGTATTATTATCTCAGTAACTTCTCTTCCAAAGAGTTCGATACTGCGTCGTCTACCTTTGATAATGAGGGTGGCCACTAGGGAGGGATAGGGTGGTACAATCTTCCTAGGAGTGACAGGTAAATGTATCCATTCTAATGGTCCTTCCTGCCACAAGCATCCTGTAGGAGTATATTTAGTGGCTAGAATAATTAAGGCCCAAGATTTGGAATAATCTAGATACTGTAGTTGCTGTTTATTGATGGCCTGTTCTATTTTTGCTATAGCCTTTTCTCCTTCTACAGTTAATTGTCGGGGAGACTTAGGGTTAGAATCTCCCTTTAAAATGTCAAATAGAGGTTTTAAGTCAAGAGTGGTTATTTTTAGATATGGCCTGACCCAGTTGATATCACCTAATAATTTCTGATAATCATTCAATGTGTTTAAATGATCTTTTCTTAATTGTAGAGGCTGATGGGTGATAGTAGAGGTATGTAATATTCTGCCTAAGTATGAAAAAGAAGGTTCAGTCTGAATCTTTTCTGGGGCTATTTTTAGACCATGTTCTTCTAAAGCAAGGATGGTCTGAGTAAGAATTTCCTGTAAAGTAGCCCGATCTTTATGAGCTAGTAAAATATCATCCATATAATGAATAAGATATAGATCTGAAAATTTCTTTCTAATAACTTGCAATGCTTGATCTACAAACTTTTGACATAATGTAGGACTATTTTTCATCCCTTGTGGGAGAACCTTCCATTGGTATCTCTGATAAGGCTGTTTAAAGTTTTCTGATGGTATGCTGAATGCGAATCTTTGACAATCAGCTGGGTGAAGAGGTATAGTGAAAAAACAATCCTGTAAGTCAATAACAACAACACAGTACTCCTGTGGAATTGCCACAGGGGAGGGCAATCCAGGTTATAAGGAGCCCATATCTTCCATGGTGGCATTTATGGCTCTTAGATCTTGCAAAAGTCTCCACTTGCCTGATTTCTTTCTTATTACAAATATGGGTGTGTTCCAGGGACTATTTGATGGCTCTATATGTCCCTCTGCTAATTGCTGATCAATTAATTGTCAGGCTGCTGATATTTTCTCAGATGTTAAGGGCCATTGCTCAACCCATACTGGTTGTGACGATTTCCAGACTATGGGATCAGCAGTCCTAAGGGCAATGGCCCCAATTACAGATCCTGTCGAGGAGTGTGAGGTATTACTTTCCTTTCCTAATCCCTTTCCTGGATTAAATCTCATGTCTAGCATCTGTGATGTTACTCTATCACTGGGGCTATATAATACAACTCCCATTTGAGACAAGATATCTCTTCCCCATAATGTAAAGGGGATAGTCGTAATTACATAGGGACAGAATGTTCCTGACTGTTGATCTTCATCAGTCCAAGTTAGAATCTGAGAACTCTTTTTTACATTAGATGCCTTGCCTAGTCCTACTAGGGAAGTGGAGGTGGTGTGCGTGGGCCATGAAGAGGGCCAATCCTTCTCTGCTATGCAGGAAACATCTGCTCCTGTATCCAATAGACCTTCAATTGGTTTTCCCTGAATTTGTAAAATTTTTGTAGGTCTAGTAGCATGGATTTCTTGTATCCAAAATGCTGCATCACTAGATCCAAAGCCTCCGGCCCCTCTAGCTTCCTGGGTAACAGCTGTCCCTATTTTATGTATTGGTAACAGGATTAATTGGGCAATTCTCTGGTTGGGCTGAATCTGTATAGTTGTGGTGGGTGGGGAAAGTAAAATCTGCTTCCTGCAGCGACTGTATCAAGCAGCAAGGATGGACCGGCTTCCGGCATAATACATTATTTCTATGTCCATCATAGGTTTCTAGCATCCTGTTCATAGTTCTAGTGGCTAGAAAAGAAGTGCATATCCAGATTATGCCCTTGGACTTCTTATTATCTAGCTGGATAATGTTACATTGCCTTTGCATATGTAAGTACTAGTAAATTTATATTTTATTATAGACCCTACTAACATGGGTTTGGAAGTCATAAGTATGCTAGAATTACAGACACATTGTCCACCTTTCATGTCACAAAGCAGCACTTATTCATTAGTGTCATGCTTTTTAGAACTCAGTAGTCTTTAATTCAGCCTTTCAGTTTATATGTTTTGTCATGATTACTTAATAGCTTGATGTGAGTAATTCTCATTTCCAAAATAATAACAAAACTGTGCTTCTTAATCTAGTCCAAGGGATATTGTAGGCATCCAGATTCTTGAGTATTTGAGTTAATTAAAATAATTGTGTGTAGTAGCAACTCTGATTAAAACAGAAGGTCTAAATAATTAGCTTTTAGAATGAAAGTTGAAAGAGGAAATAATTCATAATTTTTTTATTGCACTGTTGTCATTTATATAATTAAGACTTCTCAGCATTTATCTCTGGCCCAGATCTTTCCTAAACACCTGATTCAGACTCATGACCTCCTCTACTACCTACTAGATATTTCCATCTGATTGTCCCTTAGTATCTCAAACATATAATCTAGCTCTATTTGCCTGTAGCTCCTTTTATTTCTTGTTTTAGTGAATGGCATCTTCATCTACTCAGTTGCCTAAGACAGAAATTGGATGTCTTCAGAGTCATCTCTAAGTGTATGGTACTAGGCTAGATACTGAGAGTGCAATGTTGATTAAGATACAGATCCTGTTCTCCAGTAGGTTTAATCTAGTAAGGGAGATCAACAAAAAATTATAATTTCATTTCATTGTGGTCAGTGATAAGAATGATATAGAAAAAAAATCTTTTTATTGGATTCAGAATTTATTGAAAACTTTCCTTTGCTGAATATTAGAGAATGAATCTTGAAGTTGCAAAGCAGTAGGAATACATGAAGCAGAGATAGCAATCAAAGAAAAGACTACAAGTGAATTACAAAGCTTAACGATTAAAGTGTGGTATGAGTCATTTGCATAACAATATGTTATAACAATAAATACAATGTTTATGGCAGTAAAGGTGGACGTGAAGTTGCATGGATAAATCTGGACAAGGCCACAGAGAGCCTTGCATATTATGCTAAGAAGCCACGGACAATGGGAACCATTGAAAAATTTTAAGTAGAGGAATCCACCACTTCATTTGTTGTGGGGAGGCTGCAGTACAAAATACGAAAGACTGGAGGAAGGGCAATGAGAGGGCTGTTGCTTCAGATCAGAAAACAAGAGGGTCTGACCTGTATCAGTGAAAATAAAAATAGACAGCAGGTAGTATAGTTATCCATTTAAGCTCTTTTGTCTAAAAGATTGAGCAGAGGGAGACAAAAGTTATTAATTTAAAAGTTAATAACTCTGACTTCATGTCAACAGCTTCAGTGATAGGTGCTTCAGAAATCACAAAATAACAAACAACTAAAACATAAGCACTAAAATTATGAACGTTTGATACATGTATTTTTTTTGCATCAACTTTAGTCAGGGAAATGGCATTTGAGCATATGGTTTAAACGTCTTAGAAATGAGTTTGAATAAGTCCCAATGTTTTCACTGTGTAAAGTCTTTATATATCCTGATGGCAACATCTGTACTTCTGACCTTTCTTTCTACTGCACTTAAGTTCAGAGCAGTGGCAGAAATCATTTGTAAGGGGAAAAAAACCGGGTTTAAAAATGTTAACTATGCATTTGTTCTTCTGATAGCCTTCCCTAAAACGTGCTATGTGAGCCCCCAGTAAAGAAAGGGTCAGTATTAATTACAGCAGGTTTAGCTTTCCTGCATATTGCATGAGACACGAGGCTGATAGTGGTCTCCTATCTTTGTACTTTTGCATTATGTTAATGATCATCATGAAGGCAGTGTGCCAGGAAAACTACCCAGCCTTCTCCTTCTGCCCGAGGTAGCTGCTTTTTAATCCCAAATATCTATGTTTAAGCTCAGATCCCAGAAGGCACTCAAATGAGTCTGCTCTATGGTATGAAGCACGTCCTTGTGCCAGTGAGTGGGTTTTCGTGCTGTGTGAAGTCAGACGCACTCTAGTTCTACAGCAAGTGTTCCTCAAAGAGATGCCTCTGTGCTTTGTTGTCTCACTGGATGTAGCGTTGGCAATGGTCCAGTGAGACTGGGAAAATACTATCAAATTAGGCACGGACGGGTGATAATGGCTAATTATTGAATGCCAATGGGTGAGGAGAGAAAAATCCATGTAATGGCAAAGAGATGGTATGTGAAAGTGCCAACCACACTGTCCTAAGCATTTAACCCATCAATTTTTATAAATAAAGGACACATTCAATTAGGCGAAGTAGATGGTTATTTAACAATAGTCAATAAAATATGTCTTTATTGTATAGTAAATAAGGCTTACACTTAACCACAGCTTAGTATATTCCGATGTTAAGCCAGAGCAGTTTGTTTTCATAGCTTGATCTAAACAGCACTTTATGTTGACACTTCTATTGCGTATTTAATGAACTCATATCAAATATGCATGGCAAATGAATACTGTGCTCCTGCTAAACCTTTATTCCTTCCCCGCTCTTGATCTTTTCAAGTGAAGCAAAGCTCTTTTCACAATGTATTTCTTCTCTCATAAAAATGCGTATCACAACATTGTAACTAAATCTCATTTCAATATTTTTCGCCAGACAGAAATGAGAAATCTAGATCATTGTAAGTACAGACTTGCTGCTGTTTTAAAAGGCAGCCCAGAACTGTACCTCAGTTTGCCTCCAAGCAGCCAGTCTTCTGACAGAAAGGATTAAGGCTTCCTGAAACTCCTTAATCTGCGGCCTATACGGAAAAGCACTGCAGCAATGCACATGATGCCGCCAATCAGAAGCAGGGCTGGCCGTGATGGCTGCTCTTAGCTTTGTATGTATGAGAGAAGGTAGAACATGCAGCTGCAGCGTGCCTCTACATCAGGGTGTGAGATCAAGGCATTTTTAAAAAATATAATTTATTGATTTTTTACAGAGAGAAGGGAGAGGGATAAAGAGTCAGAAACATGGATGAGAGGGAAACATTGATCAGCTGCCTCCTGCACGCCCCCTATTGGGGATGTGCCCGCAACCAAGATACATGCCCTTGACCAGAATCGAACCCAGGACCCTTTAGTCCGCAGGCCAATGCTCTATCCACTGAGCCAAACCAGTCAGGGCCAGGCATTGTTAATCTCTTCTAAGAACAAAGTAATACCTGAGGCTGGACCTTAAGGTGTTGGGTGTGCCTTCACAGTTGTAGGGTTGATACTTGGATTTCAAAGATGTGAAGGGTCACATAATTGGCAGGTCTTTAAATCTCTTACATAATCTATACTTAAGCACAAGTAAAAGCTGAGTAGTGGAAAGAAGTAGATGGACACATGTACGAGGTACGGCTCTCTTATTTCTGCCAAAGTCATGGTTAGATTGTGACGTTGCCTCAGGTGTCACTTTCACTGAAGGAACAGAGGATGGCAATTTGCTCCCCAGGTTTTCAGTACTAGCCTGTGGTTCAGTGAAACAGAAAGCAAAGTAGTGATTTCTTCCTTTTTCTGCAGACAAATATGAAGATAAAAACTGCTATGTAGTGTTTGTCTTGTCCAAAGACAGAGTGTGCTATCTTAAGGGTTTTCCTGGTAATTAAATTTTGAAAAGAACACGAGTCCCTTTATTTATAATGGGAAACTTTGACACCAGAAATAACAAATGTTTGATTCCTTAGCTCAATGGACTTTGAAAGAAATGCTTATTTTTGTTCATCTCCAGCTTTGGGTATTTTTTTGAAATGCAGCTTTAAAGCTAGCCTTCCTTATAATTCACTATGGGATGTCTTTACACACCGCTGACAGTAATACAACTCATTTTGGGTGATTAACTTAACCCCCAGTATCTCAAGTGTCGTGCTACATTAACATATCTTTCAAGGAATAGTTGCAGTGTGAGAAAATTGCCTGTAGGATTATTTGCAACTAGGAACCTGTGAAATGTAAAATAAAATTGAAGACTATAAAGTAAAACATCAAAGCTACCTAAAATATTAATAGCCAGCACTCTAAAAAGTAATTTAGAAGATTACATGAGGTAGTTAAAGTTACTAATTTAAAAACAGAGTTACAAAAATACAGACAGGAGTTTAGAAGAAACAGCATACAATAGAAATTCATGTTGTTGATATTGTAAAAGGAATTTAAGGGGTAGTGAAGACTGATCAATTGAGAGGATGTCAAGTTTAATATTTGGCCATGCTGAACTTAAAAATATATGAAAGCAAAGCTGACATTTTGTCCACTTCACAATTGAAGGGAAAGCATACTATATTCCTGGCAAAATATTGTAGTGGATCCAAAGAGTATTTTCAATTCCACCTTGAAATTTGCTTCATTGGAGCATTTGTTTTTTTTAATTTGCCCTGTGATATTTGCCTGTGGTTCAGAAGTCATTTGATGGTCTATTTCTTAGACATTGTCTAGGTTCAAAGGCGATTCTTCGGTATCCAGTCACTCTCACTAGGTCTGTTTTGAGTGGCACAGTAAATGTACTTATTTTTCTTCAAGTGCAGAACTGGTTTTGTTGGCAGAATGCATGGATTCTTGAGTCATACACATTTGGATTCAGATCTTGTGCCTGCCACTTACCAGCTCTGTGTTGACCTTGGATTAAGTTATTTAACATAGTTAACTCTTAGTTAACTCATTGGAAATAGGTCAGAATGTGTTGTCAAAGATTCCATGAGATAATACTCATAAAATTTTCAGAATATTGCTTGGTAAGTATAAAATATTTAATAAAGAAATTCATCATTCAAGATGGTAGTTTCAGATATGCAAGTTATAATGCTGGGTACCTAAATTTGTTGTGCCTCTTTTAGGTAATGCTTACCTAAAACAGAAAAAAAAATAATTTAAAACTGAACATTTAAATATAGCACATCATGCTTCCAAATATTTCATGATGTCTAACGAAATGCAGGGTATGCTCAGAGTAGAAGAGTAAAATTAAAGCGACATTAGAGTAAGTGAACATATTAAAGAAAAACACACACACACACACACACACACACACATACGAGAAAGAATAGAAAGAAGGAAGGGAAAATAGAGAAAAAAGAAAGAAATCACACATATGAAAAATGTCTTTAAAAAACGAAAAGAAACAACTCAGAAGAAAAGACAATGAAGATAATCATAATAATGATAATACTATTTTATGAATACTGACTATGTGCCAGGCTCTGTACTAGGCATTATAGTCTTGGTTTATTTAGTTTTGAATAAAGATCTTATTATTAGCATTAATAAGTAGGGATATAGATAGGTTCAGGAATGTTATGTAACTTGTCCAAGGTATACAATATTTAGAATATCAAGAATTTAGAAAATATGAGGAAAATGATTTTTAAGCCATAGGTATCAAATGAGACCATGATATTTGACTTGAAGAAACCAGAATATGCTCATTAGGAAAATCACTGTGAAAGTCTTTATAAAGTTGAAGTTAAACCACATAAAGCCATTGAATTATGGGAGAAGTACTGCTATTACAAAATATATATTTATCACTTAATAATATATCATATGTATATGCTATGAATTTTTTCAGATTATTTTATAGCAAAAATAAGACACACCTTTAGTGTAATTATTATGCATATAGTCAGAATTTTTTAAAATATTAACTAAACATTAGAAGCATATCATTTAACAAAACCTACTGAGGAATTGTTAAGATGGAGAACATAATAACTTCCTTTATACCTTGGTATCGACATCTAGTCTATAGTAGATTGTATTCTGTATTCAGCTTTGAATTAAGACTTTGTGGACACAAAGAAAGAGAAGTTGTGATCTGTGTTGTCAATGAGTTCATAGTTTACCTGGGGACCATGAGATACATGAAATATCCTATCTAATAAAAGAGAAACATGAAAATTGACCATACCCCCGAATGCTTCCCATTGGCTAATCAGCAGGATATGCAAATTAACTGCCAACCAAGATGGCGGCTGGTAGCCAGGCAGCTGAAGCGAATAGGAGGCTTGCTTGCTCCAGTGATGGAGGAAACCAAGATTCCCGGCCTGCGGCAGCCCAGCTCTGAGCTCCAGATGCAACAAAGTTGCAATTATAAAAGCTAAACAAGCTCCAGATAGCTGCTTTTAGCAGCCGAGGCCTCAAGCTGGAGCCGGCCTCAGAACTAAAGCCGGCTCTCAGCTCCAGTGACAGCCATAGAAAGTAAATAAATCCCAGAATAAAAAAAGAAAGAAAGAAAAAAAGGAGCCGAACCGGTTTGGCTCAGTGGATAGAGCGTCGGCCTGAGGACTCAAGGGTCCCAGGTTCGATTCCAGTCAAGGGCATGTACGTTGGTTGCGGGCACATCCCCAGTAGGGGGTGTGCAGGAGGCAGCTGATCGATCTCTCTCATCAATGTTTCTGACTTTCTATCCCTCTCCCTTCTTCTCTGTAAAAAATCAATAAAATATATTTAAAAAAAAAAGAAAAAAAGAAAAAAAGGAGAGGCTGGGAGCTTCAGTCGCGGGCGGGCTTGGCCAGCCTGAAAACCCTCAGCCCCTCATCCAGACTGGCCAGGCACCCCAGTGGGGACTCCCACCCTAAAGGGGGTGCAGGCAGCCTAAAAACAGCCATCATCCCGTCATCCAGGCTGGCCAGGCACCCAAGCGGGACCCCCCACCCTGATCTGGGACACCCTTCAGGGCAAACCAGCCGGCCCCCACCCGTGTACCAGGCCTCTATCCTATACTGCAGGCAGGGCGGGACAGCGCGAGCTACCATCTGGGCCCCATGTGCAGCCCTGGGCAGCGGGGCATAAGCCCAACCCCCAGCTGGGACCCCTATGTGCCACCTGAGCCCCCAGCCGGAACCCCCATGCTGCCTAAGCCCTGCACTGCTAAGCCCCGCCCCCAGCCAGGACCCTATTACTATTGGAGAGCAGGAAAGTGCCGCTGGGCCCTGGGTCGCTGTGGTGATCTGGCCATCGGTAAGTAGAAAAGTGCAGCCTGTAGGCAGCCCCCAGCTGTGCCTGATCCAGGAGCAGGAAAGCAAGCCCCGCCTGAGGGCAGCCCCCAACTGGGCCTGAACCAGGAGCAGGAAAGCCCGGCCTGCGGGCAGCCCCCAGCTGGGCCTGCTCCCCGGTCGCCATGGGGATCTGGAGCAGGAGAGCAAGCCTGGCCTACGGGGCAGCTCCAAGCTGGCTCTGCTCCCCGGTTGCCATGGAGACCTGGAAGCGGGAAAGCCTGGCCTGTGGGCAGCCCCCAGCTGGGCCTGCTCCCCCGTTGCCATGGCAATCCTGAAGCAGGAAAGCCCGGCTTGCAAGCAGCACCCCCATCCTGGCCATAGCTCAAGAGAGAGTACAACATGCAGTGGAGGCCAGGAGCCTGAGAGATCAACACAGAGGGGCTCCTGCTCCAAGCCTCCATTGTGTGTTTGGGGGCAGGCCCCCAGCAGACACACAAATACACACACACACAGTGCCTGCTCTGTGCCGGGGTCCAACCCCAGCAGGTCCAGGGGTTCCCAAAGGCGTGGACGGAGGCAGTGTTCAGTTGATCAGCAGCCTAGCCAGGATCTCCAGCCAGGATTTCCAGCCAAGTTCTGGTCTGGATCTCCAGAGAGGTTCTGCTTAGGATCTCCAGCCAGGTTCTGTGTCCATGTTGTCTCGCTAGGTTCTCCAGCCAGGTTCAGTCACCAGGTTCTAGTCAGTTTCTCTTGCCAATTTCTGTAGTCAGGTTCAGTCCAGGATCTTTTGCCATGTTCTCTCCAGCGAAGTTCTTCTGTCTCTAGGTTCTGAGTAGGTTCTGTGTTCTTAGTTCTGTGTTCTAAGCTCTGTATTCTAAGTTCTGTGTTCTTACATCTGTATTTATACCAGTTGATTCCAATCCTATCAATCTCTATTCCAAAGGTTAGGGCGTTTCTTATCTCCATTCCAGGGAGTAAAGATTATGTAGCTTAAGCATGATTGTTCGTAGTTAAAGTGATTAACTACCCGCCTGGCACTTAGTTAAGGAGTTTTATCCCCTCCCTGACTTCAGGGGAAAATCCCTACCTGGAGAAACAACCTTTCTCGGAGAGGTGACCTTGGTTAAAACACACAGCGCTAAGGGGAGCAAACATATTAAGAACAGTATGCTATATACGCCAGGTCCCTTGAAACAGCAAGCATGGACCGGCTCCCGGCAGCTCTGAGCCTCCAATGTGGCTGGGGGCAGACCCCCAGTGGGGACACACAAACACACACACATACACACACACACACACACACACACACACACACACACACACACACACAGGGGATGCCTGCTCCGAGCCTCTGCTGCCAGACTGTGGCCATCAGTAGGACATCCACTGAGGGCTCCCGGACTGTGAGAGGGGCAGGCTGGGCTGAGGGAACCCCCACCTCCCAGTGCACGAATTTCGTGCACCGGGCCTCTAGTTATAATATAAAACTATTAAGGAAGTGAGTAATTCTAATAAATTATTGGGTCAATTAATGCTGGGAGAAATCAGAAAAAAAAGCTGTGTCTTTGGAATATTTGGAGATTGTTAATAAATGTTAAAAACTAATTTGTAAAAGGTCATGTAAATAAAACAATAAATACACTAAAAGGAGACATAGGGAAAATCTTTAAGAAGAATAGGAAAGGCCTATCCATGACCAAAAATCTAGAAGTAAAAAAAAGTTGCTATATAAATATAAATATCATCTGCTCAGTCAAAATAGGCCTTAAATAGGTAAAACTCAATGAGCAAACAAATGATACCACTATATGAAATTGTTAAGAGAGGGACAAGCAACGCAAAGAAAAATGGACCTAAGATATCAATTGAGATTTCACTGAAAAGGAAATACATATTGTTCTTAAGCATATGAAGATTTGCTTAACCCAAGTCATAACAAAAACAATGTAAATATGTACTGAAATACTATTTTTCAATTATCTAAACTAGGACTGGAGTCCTAATAAACTGCATAGACCAGGTAGGAAGACAGGTTCTTCAAATAAATTGTCATGTAATGTCACAGAAAATAAGGGGATTAAATGCTGGACAGCAAAACAAAAAATCTATACTAATGAAAGCCTATGTGGTCGTCATGTCCTCATGCCGTGATACCCTCACACCATAATAATCCATCATCAGGAGGCTGCATGCGCACTGGGAGTGTGCAGGTGGGTGGGGACTTGATGCTGCGTGTGTGGTGTGGAGGCTGGTCCCGCAACTCTGCTTGGTGATGCTGGGGGTGGGACCCTCTGTTCCAGCCTACCTCTTTGAGGCAATCCATTGAGGAGCCCTGGATGGGTGGGTGGGGTCTACCTCTTTGGGGAAATTGATCACCAGGCTCCTGCACTGTGAGAGGGCACAGGCCAGGCTGGGGAATTCCCCTGCCCTCCCACCCCCAGTGAACGAATTTCATGCACCGGTCCTCTAGTAAATACATAAAAATCAAGTATCTAGTAACCTGCTATCATTTCATCATGAGCACTTTATTCCATGGATATTTTAATGAGAAAGCTATGTATTCTGTAAAGTGTCAGCATATTTTGTGGACTCAAATATATTCTAAGACTGCTGCTTTCAGTCAAGCAACATCAATCAAGATGAATTAACAGGACATCATATTTATCTTCTTTGAAATAACTGAAAAAGTAGACAAAATATACTAAACTAGTATTTTTAAGAAATTGAACATTAGAGGACTAAAATCAGTGATACTAAGTTTCAGGACACACATGAGGTAAGCCCTATAGTTGCCCCAGTTTATTGCTGTAAGAGGATTTCCAAGCTGTGGGCCAAGGAGGAAGAACCTATGCGCTGCCTTGCAGGCTTCCTGAATTGGAGGGAAAGGAGCTGGGAGTCTTGAAAGACTGATGTGCACAAAAATCAACCAACAAACCAACAAACAAAATGCCTCCAGGAATCTGCAGGGAGTCCTCCTTGAGTGAATTAGCGAAGTACTGCTCAGCAAATATGCATGAGGAAATACTGGAGGCCAAGGAAAAAAAATACCTGACAGCATTAGAAACAACTGTACTCAGAGCTCACACTGGGCCAAGAATATTGCTTATTTCCCAGTTGGACTGGAAAATCATGTAATTCACAGAGACTTGGGCAAATACTCAGAAGGGTCAGTAGAGGGGGAAAATGAGATCTAGATTACTTTTGCTTCAGCCTAACAAAACTTAAAAGCAAGTCCCCAAAGATCAAACTGTTTCTAAGTTACTCAACTAAATTCTGGAATAAAGCTCAAGAATTTTAGAGGAATATAAAAATATTCAGCACTTAACAAGGTATAATTCACAATTTCTGGTATGCAATCAACAAATCACCAGACATGAAAAAAAGCAGGAAAATAAAATCCATTATGAGGAGAAAAATTAATTGATATCAATCGAGCTCTGAAACAAATTTTAGAATTAGCAGACAAGGACATTTTACAACTATACTCCATCTATTCAAAGAGAAAGGAATTGAAAATATTACATAAAGACATGGACAATATAAAAAAGACCAAAATCTAACTTCTGGAGATGAAAACTACAATGTCTAAGATAAAAATACACTGGATAGGATTAATAGTAGATTACATATTGCCGAAGAAAAGGTTAGTGAACTTTAAGATCTAGCAATAAAGCTATTCAAAATGAAAAACAGAAAGAAAAAGACTCATAGAAAATAACACAAGATAATCAGGGAACAACTTTACAAAATTCAATGAATGTGTAAATAGAGTCCCAAAAGAGAGATGAAAATAAACATTTGAAAAATAATGGCAAAATTTTCACAAATTTGTTGAAAACTGTAAACCCACAGTTGAAAGATGTTCAGTGAACCCCAAGTACAAAACTATACTAAGGCACAAAATAATTATACTCAAAATGAGTAATAAAATGAAAACCTTAAAACCAGCCAGATAAAAAGATGTTATCTACAGAAGAACAAAAAATAAGGATAGCAGCAGGTTTTCTTCAGAAACAATGAGAATGAGAAGATAGTGGAGAACATTTCTAAAGAAGAAAAAGATGTCTAGGAGGAATTTTATAACCAGGTCAGCTTCTGTTTCAGCTTGGAGAGGGAGAGACCTGGAAAGAACATTATATCATGAAAATGCGGGACAAACATCAGATTAATGGCTTTTCTTGAATTTATCAGAAAGTTGCAATGGGAAATCTTGTGATAGATAGCTGCAGAGAGAAATAGAATCCAAGCATTTGCTTACCTAGGGATGGGTCTTATAAAATATGTTATAAAAGCTGATAAGAATATACAGCTAGCTATTAACAAATTACTAACAGTAGAATGTGGACTGCCATTAGAGTAGACTGGGGACTTCAGATGTTATAACATTCTCACACTCTTGCAAGAAAAGCCTTAATCCCACAAGGCACTAATTGGGATGATGGGAAGAGTCAGAATGTCATGCCTAACTTCACTTATGCAAAAATTATGGCCCCAAACTGTTAAAAATTAACACTGTAGCATATACTATTAGTGGTGTCATAAAGTCTGAAATTCTGACTTTTGATTTACATCTAATGTTCTTACCATTAAGCCATTATGTGGCTAGCTACTCCCCAAATCGTTTTCCTCTCCCTTCTGGGCACACAGTTGGACTACATTTCCTGTCTTCCTTTTCAGTTAGATGTGGCCATGTGGTCAAGTTCTAGCCAATGGCATGTAAACAGAAATGATAGGCGGAACTTTTAACCTCCCCCGTAAATATGTCTTGTACATGACTTACTTCTCTTTCCCATTGTGTGGCTAAAAGAAGACCCTTCCAAGACCTTAGAAGGAGGCAGAGCTCACAATATCAAATAGTCTTTGAAAATTAAAATGTGGAAAACTGAATGCTTAACCAGCAACAGTGGAATTAGATCGTTAGTGAGTCATAAATTTTGTTGGGTTAAACCATGAAATTTAGTGTTATTGGCTATAACACTGATTTTATGATAACTAACATTCATTGCTAACTTTTACCTGCAGTAATGGAAGTAAGAAAGGTGACCCTTAAGATAATAATGTCTTCCCACAGATAATTACATTTTTTTATCTGTTTTTATACATGTTACTCTGGTGCCAGATTCACAATAGATATTTAATAGATTTTTTTTAACTTTCTTGACTTGTGTTTTTCCCTTTTATTTTTTGGTATACAGCAACAACAAAAAGAATATACATTTATTTGTTTTAATTAGCATTTCTTTATGACAAAATTAATAAGTTTTACAAGTTTTGTCTATACAGTTGCTTTTGCTATTATCTCTAAGAATAAGAATCATATAACATTTTGAATGAGAGAAATAATTACTATTGAAATAGAGTGCATATAAGAATTTTTAGTTTCTTGCAGAAAACTTATTCACACTTTTGACCAAAATTCCATTATGCAATTCCAAATTATGTTTCCAAAAACAAATTACAAAACAAAATACTTTTCTTTAGTGGAAAATCATCTTGTAAAATAATTGCTTTCATGAATAGTGCTATTTCATTTCAATTTGTGGGTGTTGTTTCTAAAGAAAGTATTAAGTAGCCCCATTTCTCTATAGGGTTTATTAAAACAAACTTCACTACATGAGTGCAGAAGGAATATAGCCATTTGGTTCTACAGTCTAGCCAACGGATAATTGTTAAAAAGGTGACCCCTTAGCATTCCTTTCTGGGTCAATTTGGTAGCTACAGTACCACCTCCACTAGAGACTCACTCCACCTTGCATAACCACAGGCTCTGAAGTCAACATGCACCCTAGAGGATGAAAAAAAAGACTCTCTTCTCAAATTGCAAGAAATAGCCTTTCCAGAGAAATTACTACAATCCTAGCAGAATTGCTATTTCTTTAAGGAATGAAAAAGAAATACATGCTGGTAGTTGGGAGTCTATAGAGTTTAGAATGGGAGATGTGAAATGGCCACTGCAAGATATAGAATAGGTTTTCCTGTGTATCACGTTGTTGAATGGAGCCCCTGGTAAGTACAGATGGGCTCAGAAAAATGCCAGCTAACTCAGTTCAGAGGGTAGTGTTACCTGGGGTCTATGTACTTTACACACGAGATCACAGAAGTTCAATGCGCATTAAGATATTCCTGATGAAGCTCTGCCCTCACTACTTTGCTTGTTTATTGGAGACCACTATTGATTAGAGAAGTAGACACATGTTTGGTAACAGATAGATTCATTCCATTAATGCTAAAAAGGAAATCATCCAAAAAGTGGAGAGCTTAGGAAAAATCTTGAATAGGTTGAGAATACCCCAAGGAGAGGTTGAAGAGAGAGCCTTGAGGCAGTTTCCAGACCACAGACCTTTAGATGAGTAAGGAGTCACTCAAAACCCTCTTCTCTATGTTATTTGAAATTTATCAATGGATTTAATGTGAATAAATCAACTCTACTCCTCTGGCCTAGATCATAAATAGAAAATCAAAGAACTAAAATCTGAGGGCTAAAAAGGACATAGAGAAAGCACAGAATTTGCCTCCCAGCATAGAATGGTATCTAAGTCTAACAAGGCACGTAATGAATATTCTTAAAGGTTACTGGTCGTCCACACTGTTCAAATGGATGTCCAACTACCTTTTACTAAAAGAAAGAACTCTTTCCCCTACTGCTATCAGTGGCAGAATCATTCTAACTAAAATATGTGTTAAACATCAGGCACCACCCATGCTCTCATAGATGTCTTTATACTTCACATTAGACAGTGTGACTTGGAATAGTGACTTTTAAATCACTTATTTGTGCACTGACAGGACAGGTATTTTAAAGCTCCTTTTTACCTTTACTTTTCTCCATGTCCACAAGCAGATGTAGCTGGAGTTGTTTTAAAACTTTTTCCTACTTTTCATTCTTCTCCCTCTACCTTAATCCTGGGCTCCTGATGTGGAGTTAAAAAAAAAAAATGTGGGATAACAGAATGAACCCTTGGCTCCTGAGCGTTGTCTGAGTAGAGGAGAAACAAGTAAGCAGTCTCGAGGTAATGCGGCAGGGGCTGTGATGGAGTTATGTGCAGCCCATCACTTATGAGCTCATTAATTATTATTGGAGAGTCAGGGCGAGTAGCGTGGAAGCGACTTGACCAAGAGGAAGGAGATGGGCATGAAGGAGTGGTGGTGTTCCCCAGAGGAAACAGCATAGCAAAGTTGTGAAGCTGTTAGATAGCATAGTCCACTCAGTGGTTAGCAATCAGCTTGTCATCATTGAAGCTGAGAGGGGGAAGCGCAAACAACTGGAAATAAGCCTGGAGGTCTTGGCATAGGTGAGGCCAGGCCATGGAGGGACTTCTATCATAAAGGAGAGGCTTTGGATATTACCATCAGCATGTTATTGAACTTAATCTTTCTGGATGCTCATTCTTTCCATGAGAGTAATGCAGACATTCACTAGCAGGAGGCCCAGAAGGGCTATAGGAGCTGCTATGGACAGAGCTGAAACCAGAGTGGTAGACCTACTGAGACAGGAACCCAGGAGGGAAAGAAAGACACTGTGATAACTCAGCCCAGAGATTTTTTTCTTCCTGTGGTGGATTCTGATGAATCATCTTGTTGCCCGGAACAGTCATCATCTCTAAAGTTTAAACATACAGGTCTATAGTTTAGATTTTGATAAAAAGATCCACTTTAATTCAGCTCAAAGATTGACTTGAATTTAGGAGGCAAAGTTGTTAGACAACCAGAAGACTTGCTGGCAGAGTTCTATTGTTATGCAAGGCAATGACCAATGCTTTTAATCCCAAACCATTCAAGAGAGGATATCTCCTTCGACCCTCTCTCAATCCAGGCGGCTGCCTCCTGCATGCCCCATACTGGGGATCAGGCTGCAACCCGGATGTGTGCTCTGACCTGGAATTGAACTGTGACCTCCTGGTTCATAAGTCGGTGCTCAACTGGGCACATTGCATTGCTGCTTTAATATACTGACAAGGGTCACAATAGCAGTGATCTGTCTGAACTGCCTTTCTTTGAAGCTAATCTGAGCTACACAGCAAGTTCCAACATTATTAGAAATTGTCTTGAGTTGCAAAGTCAAGCTCCCTTAATGATATGGTGTATTTGGATAGCATTTATTCCATTGCTAAGAATAAGAACATTGCAGCCTAAGTGCCCATCAGCAGATGAATGGATTAAAAAAACCCCGTGGTACATCTACACAATGGAATACTACACTGCTACAAAAAAAGAAAGAACTCTTAACATTCACAACAGCATGGATGGACCTGGAGAGCATTATGCTAAGTGAAATAAGTCAGTCAGAGAAAGATAAGTATCACATAATTTCACTCATTTGTGGAATATAATGAACAACATACACTGATGAATAAAAAAAGATCCAGAGACAGAGAAGCATCGAACAGACTGCCAAACCTCAGAGGGAAGGTGGGGAGGGGAGGTGGAGGGTGAGGGCAGGGGTGAGGGTGGAGGGGAGGGTAAGAAATCAATCAAAGGACTTGTACGCATGCATATAAGCATAACCAACGGACACAGACACTAGGGGCGGGGGTGAAGGCATGTGCTGGGGGGTGGGAGCCGCTGAGGGGAGGTCAATGGGGGGAAAAGAAGACACATGTAATACTTTAAACAATAAAGGATTTAAGTTTTTATAAAAAAGAATAAGAATGTTGAACATGCATTTCTGGGAGCTTATGTAGCAAAGGAGGGGGAGCCCGGGTGGTTGTCCTGGCAGCAGGAATGCTGAAAGCACAGGACACTGTGTCAGTTGGCTTTCATCTTGTCTTCATGTGCATCCCAGGGGCGTGTAAGAAGGAGGCTCTCTCTCTGGCTAAACAGGGACATGAAGAGTAAGAAGCAAGAGTACAATGTCAAGGCCATCTGCATCTTCCCCAAGATTTGCATTTTCCTAAATACAAAGATGTTGTGCCAGTCTGGCTTCAAGGCTGATAATAACAACAATATTGACTCCTTGCCCTAAAATGTAAATAAATAAAAATAAAAATTTTAAAGGAAATAAATAAATAAAAGAAGAAACCAAATTTCCAGCCTGAATCCCAGCTCCTCAGAATCCTACCCAGCCTCAGTTGTAGGCCTGGGTTTCTGCTTTAGCGCCCAATCTAATTTGCTGTTCTACATGTTGAGAGAGCATGTTTCTTCATCTTCCACTGTCCATAAATGTCTAAATCATGACTGGATAGGAATGAACTTTCAGGACAATGAACTAAGCCTGTGTAGCTAAAAATTTGTTGCCAATTAAGCCCATTTCCTAGTTCTTGCTTAAGTAGAGAAGTTATTACACAACTATACTCTTCCTCCATATGTACAAACCCCTTCCTGTGAATATCTTCCAAACCTCTTTAGGTCTCCAGAAATAATGAGCACATGTGACGTCTGAAAAGGGGAAAGGTCTGCTTTGGAAGGGAAGGTGCTCGAGGTCAAGAGCCAATTAGATAAGGCTCCATTTCACTTTTTACCATGTAAACAACAGGTCAATGAAATTATTTTAAGTTAAAATTCACCGTCTAAAACTTATTCTGTACAAAATTATTTTATTTGGGATCACATATTAGAGTTCCTAATAGGGATTTAAACTAATAATTCTGAGATGATTATTCTAGCACTGTAGTTTAAGAAATAAATCCCCTTAGCCATCTTTTAACATTGTGTTCTACGATACTTGATTTTTAAAGGGTAAGTTATTTTCTGTGTCATTGTTTGCTTTTTTAGACATAGGCTCAAAATAAAACTTCTTAATTTTTAAGATTGTGGTTAGTGCCATTAAAATTTACTCAGTGAGCTTCCAGGTTATTCTTTTTGTTAATATGACTTTTCACAAACTAAGTGGTCTGAAAATAACTAATTATATAGTGTGACAAAGGAGGTTTGCACATTTTCCACCCAAAAGTATTGTGCTAAAAGTACCGCTTTCATTTCATTTTTCACAATGTAAAAATTAAAGGCAGATTTTAGGACAAGTGACTGCCTCAACTTCATATAGTGTTCTTGTGTTTGGAGCTTTTATTGCCTATGACATAGGATGCATGTTCAGTAGGACAGTTCTGTTTAATTTGATACCTTGACATTCTAATGATTTCATCACAACATCTAGTTGTCCCAGATCTCTTTATGCTGTTTTCTGGGAGTGACAGAGTAAAAACCAACCATGCCTCTTTAACATGTTATCCTGCTTAACTACTCCTCTGCAATTACATCTGCATGAATAATACATCATAATAACTCAGATGCTGTAAAGTCACAAGATAGAAATTATGTGAGGTTGTGGCCAGGGATGTAGCTGATGTAACAAGAGAGGATGATATTAGAGGTTGAGAGAAAGAATCCCACTGAATGAAAACCACTGTAGAAGATAGCAGGTGATGTCTATCTTCTCATCTTTTTAAGATCAATGATTCATTGCAGAAAAGTAAATGAAAAGGGAAAATGTAAAACCAATTGTGTTACTACCCGTTTTCAAATAGATTAAAATGAAACAAACTGTTTCTGGAAGGGAAGATATTCATTGGTTTTTAGGCAGTAAAAGTACATATGACATCAAGGAAATTTATTTATTTCACATGTTAACCTGAAAAGAAAGATATTGAGGTTGTAATTCAACCTTATTGAAAGAGTTTTCTACAAGACTGGAAACAATCTTCTTGACTGGATGAACCTACAGCTGAAATTACAGCTACCCCCATAAACACCCCAACCTCTCTGTTCTGCTCCTTCCTTCTAATGGCTGGATTAAAGTGTTTTTCTCATGTGATCGTATGTCCCCCGGCCTCCTGACACACAAAATTGGCCAATTTAGAAACCGGATGATCATCAAAAGGCATTGTCCCTGAAGTGCTATTCTTACATGGCATACGTTGGCCAGTAATTGGTGCAAGGACCAGGTCCTTCTCCAAAAGGTTCGAATAGCCACTTTCAAAGTGATGAGGATCAGCCAATACCTGATGTTGATTTTAAATGTTTTGCTTGGTCGGACCAAGGCAGGAGAAACGAGAATTAGACTCCCCGTCTTCTCTGTATTACTCTCTTTTTCTCTGATGTTTTTTCTCGTTCCATTTTTCTTACACATTTTCTGTCTGTTTTCCACAAATATATGAGGCAAATAATAAATTTTCAGTAACCTGAAAGTTGGATTAAGTTCAAGAGAAGCCCCGAATATTAGAGTGGTTACAATACATGCTATAAATCTTTGCTTTCTGTCCTGCTCTCCTCGGCTTCTATTTCCTTCGCTTCCTCCCAGTCCCATTACTTCTCCTCTCATCTCCGGCCAGGCGTCCCCCTCCGCAAGGAGGAATGTAACAGATTGCTTGAGTGAAACATTTGCCATTCTCCAGGTCTTGTCTCATCACTCCCTTGCAGCCTTTCCCCAATGCTCCTGACAATGTGGAAGCGCTCCCCAGCCAATCACTTCCTGGCATTCTGCTGGTTCCATGGTGGGATCCGAGGAAGCCCGTCAGCCTCTGCCAGGCAGATAACCATCATTGCTTCTAATGTGTGCTTTGGCATTTCTCATCACTGCACGCATCTGTTGGGGAGATAAAAGGAGAGATTTACAAATAAATAATCAGCAGATGTATGAAGGCTGTTGCGGCAAAGTAGACTAAGAAGGAAGCCTATCCATATTTGGGGGGAACGGGGAAGAGTCGATAAACATGCTGGCTTTTGTCTGTCTAGGTCATTACTAACACCTGGAGGCTGTCTCAGTCCTTGGAGAAAAACCATGAAGAATATTTGGTAATGAACACATTTGGTTCACAGAGGGGGTTGTTTTGAGCCAGATTGGAAAACATTTTAAAATGGGATATTGCCTGCATAAAAGAGGCAGATATTTCAGCTTTGCTACATAACACGAGTTCTCTAGTGGATCCTTCTGCATAATAGATCCGTATGGTAAGTCTATGGAATATCACACTCTGATGTCAGAAACGCACACATATCCTTCGCCAAATGTTCGTATGTGCATTAGAGCAAATACAGAATTATATAATCACTTTCTCCTGGGCCCTTGTGTATTCGCTCTAGAGCCCCAGTTCTATTGGAAACTCGCTTAAAATCAGTGGGGTTTCCAAATACTAATGGAGAGTTTTTATAACTCTAGTTCTTTAACTATTGTTTGAAGTCTATCTCTTATTAATCTTTAGCATCCTCTTCCCCCCAATTTCCTACGTGGAAAATTTTGGGAACTTTTAGAATAAATGTTAAACTAATTTCCTAGTTGAGGCTTTTCTTTTACCTTATCTAAAATAAAGCTGATAGATATTATCAGTCTTCCTTCCTAAGACACATTTTATTGATGAATTAATATGTACTAGAAGCTAGCACATGTGGTAAAAGTTATGTTTTTGAAGAAAGGGAAAAGGGACAGATCATAATCCTCTAGGGAAGGAAACAAGAAATTGATGACCTAGTCCTGGCTTGACAACAAGAAAAACTTAATGTAGTGATTTCTCACCATGAACTCAGATTTCTAGAAAACTGTGCATAATAAGAGAATCTCTGCGGGTCAGTCTAAGTCATCAGGATATTGGGAGGTTGCATTAGGATGTCACTGTCTGACAGAGAGGAATTGGCTGGCTTGGTAAGAGATTAAACACTTAATACTTGAGAGTATTATATTATCCTAGGCCTCTCTCTATTACTTTCCACTTTCTCATATTGTCCACTTGGTTTTCCTTTCTACTCTGTCTTGGGTGAAAAATCTAGTGCTTTAAAATAATTTTAATGAAAAATTGTATCCTTTTTCTTTGTAAATGACATATTTTGATAGGCTAGGTTTTGTTAAATATAAAGCTTTCCTTTCTTTATGTTGGAATTAGAGGAAACCATTAACCTGGGTGCTGAATACTGTGTTCATAATAAAGCAAAATGACAGTGACTTTTGGTTAGAATTAAATGAATAGAAACACCAAAGAGTAGCACAGCATAATGTTGGTACCAGCATCAGACATGCAGGTTTCTTTGGTTTAACATTACCTACGCTCTTTTAGGACACAGTTACATGTCTTTATTGATTGCAAATCTTCTTTCATCTCTAGAGTGAGATGAAAAAGAAATTATATCTGTTTTTCTTCATTGTCTAAAAGCTATATGCATAATCTATATGATAAACATGTGGCTAGCAACTGGCACATAAATAATTCAGTAATGTTGAACAGGGGATACATTACAGAACACCGTTCCCCACATCCCACCTTGCTTTCCCCCCTTTCCACTTGCTGTACTCAATTTGAAATCTAGAGAACTTCTCGAGGTCTATTCTAACTCCAGATATACAAAACAAAGCAAAATGAAACAACACTCACGACCTCATTTTTGAAGTACTATATTCCCCCTTTAAAAGACAAGTTTGCCTCCACTTCTAATTGAATGATTTTGAAATTTAGATAAAGCTGAATTTAGAGAGGATTTCTCTCTTGTCACTTAGATCCTATAAGTAGAATTTCTATGAGTTATATTGTTTCAAGGGTTCATAAAAAATACACCAGCTATTGTACCAACTTAATGTTCCAAAGGAAACATTTGCCCTTGAGATTTTTCTAATATGCTGCTTTTGGATTCAATGAAAGAGTTTCTGTTCACATCTTTTGCTGTCTTGTAGGATTTTCTTTGTGGTCTGTCTTATGGCATTTTGAGGATGAGAAAAGAAATGAGAATCAATATTGTAATATCAATTTCTGTTGATCACCATCAGCCTTCTGTCCCTCCCCCTAACACATTCTCATCCACACACACAACCTTCTCCTTCTATGGCAGTAGTATATGATAATACATTTCTTCATAGCTCAAGCATAATGTTGCAGAAGAAAAAGAAAAAAAATGCCATTTCAGAACAACTATTCATTTGCATCCAAACTTTTCTTCAGTTCCTGATGCAAAGAATGCAAATTGTAACAATTCTATTTTCCCAACAGGCAATAGCTAATCACATTAGTGTTTTATGTGATAGATATGCCTATTCTGTCTGATAGAAATGACCTTTCAATTCTTAATTTGGACATATATTTTGAACAGTGAAAAGAAAGTATGAAAATATTCAGAAGTTTATAACATTGTAATATCGCATATGCATACAGCTTTTTCTCTGTATTGGTGAGAAGACACTAACAATAACACTCAGAGAACTTTATTATCCAATTTTGTGTGCATTCAATAGGATTATGAGTTTTTGATCATACAAATGCAAAAGAGATTTGGCAGGAACAAGAAGCAACATAGTTCTAGAATCACAATTTCCATTCTATTAATCTGAGATAGAACTACTATTTTCCCCCCCAAAATTGCTACACAGCTTGCATGATATGTTCAGCTTTCTCTGTTTATTCCTTGCACCACTAACCTCAGAATGTTGGTGGTTTACATAAATTCTCAATCCTATGAAATCTGGGGTGCTGAAAATCTTTGAATCCTATCCACACAATGAATGAGAAGGAGCCAATGAATTTTTCAGTTTTCTTTGTGGGTGGTCTCTGTTAGTCTTGGTTAGTGACCTGTGTAAGTTAGAAGCAATGAAGAAGACTCTAGAGACTTATTTAAGATGTGTAATTTTAATAGCTCATAAATTTACTAGAAATCTCTCTAATGTGACTTTAAAATCCTCTTTCTATATGAGAAACTCTCAAAATGAGGCGTCTCCATTACTTTAGCAAATAACCCACTTGAAAGGATCTATCCAATTTTTAATTCTTTCCACTTTAGTGCAGTGGATGGCAAGGCTCCAGGGTAGCAGCCATTCCAAAAGGTGAAGAGGGTCCAGAACTCTTCCTCAGAGGACATTTTCCTAGCTCTCCCATTGCCTCATCCAAACTATACACCTTGACACAAAATGCCCTGAACCATGACATCTGCATGAGCTTTCGATAATACCATCCACTATGTTCCAGTCACCTCATTTCCTTGTTGAGGAACTTGGCATCATCTCACAGTCCTCTTCTCTAGCACTACTCCTGCCATCACCAGGGACAACTTTGACCTCTTTGTGGATAAGGCACCTGACAAGTAACTTCAATGTTATATTTTTTAATTTCTTTATTGATTAAGATATTACATATGTGTCCTTATCTCCCCATTACCCCCTAGACCCCCCACTACCACTCATGCCCTCACGCCCCCTGGTGTCTGTGTCCATTGGTTAGGCTTATATGCATGTGTACAAGTCTTTGGTTGATCTCTCCCCTTTACCTCCACCCTCTCCTACCTTCCCTCTATGGTTTGATGGTCTGATCTATGCTTCTCTGTCTCTGGATCTGTTTTTGTTCATCAGTTTATGTTGTTCATTATATTTCATAAATGAGTGAGATCATATGATATTTATCTTTCTCTGATTGGCTTATTTTACTTAGCATAATGCTCTCCAGGTCCATCCATGCTGTTGCAAATGGTAATAATTCCTTCTTTTTTACAGCAGCATAGTATTCCATTATATAGATGTACCACAGTTTTTTAATCCACTCATCTGTTGATGGGCACTTAGGATGTTTCCAAATCTTAGCTATGGTGAATTGTGCCGCTTGAACATAGGGGTGTATATATCCTTCCTGATTGGTGTTTTTATTTTCTTGGCAAACGAAAGATAAACAACCCAATTAAAAAATGGGCAACAGACCTAAATAGATACTTCTTGAAAGAAGACAGAAGGAAGGCCAAAAGACATATAAAAACATGCTCAAAGTCACTAATTATCTGAGAGATGCAAATCAAAACGACAATGAGATACCATCTCACACCTGTCAGAATGGCTATCATCAACAAATCAACAGACAACAAGTGCTGGCAAGGATGCGGAGAAAAAGGAACCCTCATGTACTGCTGGTGGGAATGCAGACTGGTGCAGCCACTGTGGAGAACAGTATGGAGTTTCCTCAAAAAACTAAAAATGGAACTCCCATTTGACCCAGTGATCCCACTTCTAGGAATATGTCAATGTTATTTTTTAAACTTTTCCCCTTTTAGCACCCCTCTCCCATGGTTATAACTGGTCTTTGTCAGTACCCAGGACTCTTCTACCTTATAATCCCATCCCCTGACAACAACATAGCAATCTATGAGCACCCCAATTCCTTCCGTTTCTTATACCACCCAAAATTTCTTTTCTATTCCATTAATATACAGTTCTTGGAGCACCTGTCATTATCTCACTAACCTTAACCAAATTTTCAGGCAGAATGTGCAATATTGGATAAATATGCTTTTCTCTGCCACATCAGGTAATTGTCTACTAAGATGTTGCAATGACATAGGACTCAGCAACTTCTAAATTTCATGCTTGGTCATAGGTTCCTTTATAAATACTATGTCATATTTTAGGAAACTAAAAGTTAAGGGACCTTTGGATAAAGCTATATGATTTCTCAGTATGGAAGTGTAAATGGAACAGAGCCTAAAGGACATAGTTTTAATGTATGTAGTTGCTCAACAAATACTTTTTGGTTGATTCATTTAATAGAGTCATAAGAGCACAGGGAAGCCCGGCTGATGTGGCTCCGTGGTTGAACATCAACCTATGAACCAGGAGGTCAGGTCACATGTCCAGATTGCAAGCTTGATCCCCAGTATGGGATGTGCAGGAGGCGGCAGATCAGCGATTCCCTCTCATCACTGATGTTTCTATCTATCTCTCCTTCTCCTTTTCTCTCTGAAATCAATAAAAACAGATTTTAAAAAGATGCTGATGCCTGGGCCCCACTCAGGGGTTGTGATTTACAGGGCTGGAGAGTAGCCTGGAGATTAGCCTTAAAAAATACACACAGGGAAAAGAAAATTTAAAGAAAAACAAGGTGGTTTTCAATGTGGAGTGCCAAATGTCCTAGGGAAGTAAATGAAGATAAAGACCAAGAAGAAATAGTTTGGCATTCCCAGCTCTCTCAGTGGTAAACCTTGAGAAAGTAGGCTCAGGAGAATGAAGAGGCCTGAAATCAGTCCTAAGACACAAGAGAATCACAACAGGGAGAAATATGGTGGTGAATGGATGAAGAACTGGAAGAATCAGGAGGTATAAGAGAAGACTTGCCTTAAATTAGCTTTGTGGTTTGTATTAGTTGATGCAGACAAATGAAATCCCAATGGAACTAAAAAAAAAAAAAGTTACTTTTTCAGGCCGACCCTGCAGAGTATTGATCTCAGGGCAGCCTTCATTTACGTAGCCTTTCGGCTTGCCAGCTGGCATCTGATTGCTCAGGAAGCAGATGAAAGATTGTGTGGACTCACAGCCACTCCTAAATGAGTCAGACCAGAGTACCTCCAGCTCCCAGCCTATAGAATGCAAGGGTCAGTGGCCCTAACCTGCCTTCAAAAGAGTCTAGAAATTTTTGGTCAGCAAGTACAATATTGGTTAAATATGCTTTTCTCTGCCACATCAGTGTAGTAGGTCATATTGTCTACTGAGATCTTAAAACTAAAGCATACAAGTTGGACTTTACAACTTGTCTTGGACTGTTTTAGTTCGAACTGGAGACCTGGGAATGAGAAAGTTTCTCCAAGTTAGGTGCTGACACCACCATCTCTCTCCACTATAATACTGCCTTTCTCCCTTTGACAAATTACTAGTAAGACTAGACATGGTCATTTTGGGAGACTTTGAGTCACAAAATGTATGGTAACATTTGGCAGCTTTGCAGATGTATGATTTGGCATGGGATTGCCAGTTTGCTGACCTGGGTAGAGAGAGGCTAAAAGGTAGCATTCCACCAGGGATGAGAAAGACAGAAAATAATAAATGGATCAGCAATACTGGCTCCCTGAGGAGATTCTGGGATCAAAACCTCTAGGATTGAAGCCTTATACTTTCTTTATTATCTTTTGCAGGTTTGCCAAGCCTGTGTCCATTTTGTATCAATGTCAGCCTTCATTCAGCTAACCTGAGGGACAGAGCAAGAGCGGGTAGGGGAGGGCACGGCTGTGTCCCTCCTACTTCTTGTGAGTCAGCCAGTGGTCACTGGCACTGTTTTTTCAGTCTGGAGATGAAGCTCAGCATCCATATTTCTTTTCTTTACAATATGTACCACGGTTGCTGTTCCTCTCTCCCCAGGTCTCAGAACACCATCAACCATCCAGAACAAAGCCCTGGCAGTTGCAATAAAAAGGTTTTAAAACCTCAGAAAGGAAAGCCCGAGGATGTACCACCACAGTCAAGTCAAATTAGTATCACCCAGTGAAAAAAAGAAGGCTCTCCCTTCCATAAAAGACTCTACTCAGAAGCCTGCCTCTCGAGACATCCCAGATTTCCTGGGGCTCCGTGGGCTAGCGAGTTAGGCCCCATTTTAAGACAAATGATCTGGTATAATATGATGATCCATGGGCAAGCAGTCAGCAGAGAAAATGATGATAAGCTCTTGGAAAACAAAACACCAACTCCTCTAGGCGAAAAAGAAGAAAATGTGGATGGTCGTCATCTATAAATAACCTTATTGTTCATGAAAGATATTTCTCTCTCTCTCTCTCTCTCTCTCTCTCTCTCTCTCTCTCTCTCTCTCTCTCTCTCGTTTCCCACCTCCCTCCCTCCATTACCGTCCTGCCTTCCTTGACTTTGGAATCCTTTTAATGATTCTTATGTAGAAGCCCAACGTATAAACCAATAGTGTTGGGTAGTAGCAGGGGGCAGGGTGGTTGTGGGTGGAGCCATGTGACGCTGCTGGCCCGGGCCCTCCCTGCCCTCTGTCCTGCACATGGCCTATCACAAGCCCCTGCTGAGGCAGTGCTGGAGAACGCTAGGATTTCAGAGAGCACAGTGAGACCATCACTGGTCCAGGACAAAGGAATTAAAAGGCTGCAATAATACATTTTAAATTTTGTACTAAAAAAAAAAAAGGAAATTATGAGTTTTTATTTGCAATTCTAGATTTCTTTCTGTCCATGTTAAAAAATTTCCCATCTATTCCAAATCTCAGACTTCTAGGTTTCGGTGTGACCTTACCTTTCCCTACATTTCTGTCTTCCAGCTCCATTCTCCCCTTATTTTTTTCTGTGTCAAGATCTCATTCATATGCGTTCTCTGCCTGCAGTCTTGCCTTTTGCGTTTATTTGGGTAACTCCTACCTGTCTCAGCTCAGTCATTGGTTTAGAAAATTTCATCAAAATCTGAAATATAGCTTAGGCCTTATCTGTACTCTCAAAATGTACTTCTCCTTTAGAACTCTTTGTCATGATTTCAGTTATGTAATTAGTATGATTATCAGCCCCCTCTAAGCTCCATGCAGGCAAGTTTATATATCACTTTGTAACTAGCAACTAACAAAAGAGTTGAGGAATGATGGGAGTTAAATAAGTATTTATGAAATGAGTAAATGTCATAACCAGATGAGGCTTCCCATTGGCATCTCTTTAAGGTCAAATAAAAAGGTTGCATTTCTAATATGCTAGTATACTTTTTCAGTTTAAATCTCATGAACACTGGCTTATCAGTCCAACAATCTGATTTTTTGGGAGGCATAAATAATGGCTCAATGTATTTTTATGGTGTTTTAATTAAAGTGCTTTTCCCTTGTATAGTAGCATTTTATCTTCACATTAACCCTGTGAGGAATGTAAGTCAATTATCATTATTATCTTGTGCATGAGGAAATGAATAAATCAACTGAGAAGCTGTATCTTGCTTTAGCTTCTAAAGCTAATTAGTGACAGAATTGGAACAAGAACTAGCCCAGTGGTAATTGTTTTAAATATTACATATGTAAGGATATCCTAAGTTGGAGCCTAGTCTATGAGCAGTTCAAGAAACCAAACACATAATACCTTTAACTGAAGTTACTACCACTGACTCATGTTTTCACTGTAGGTTCTTGCTTATCAAACTGAGTGAAAAAATGCCTACTCCTCCAGAAGGTTTCTGGATATATAGCTAAATTGTCATTTATATGCATGTTTATGTATCCAGAAGTATATTATCCTCACATTACAAATCCAAATGTGGCTATGTAAAACTGGCTTTATGCTAAAGCATGTGACCAGGGGAGGCAAAATGGTGGTGGACTAGAAGGTTGTGTCCTGAGCCTTGTCCTGGAGCAGACAGAACGAGCAACTAAATCGAATAACATCCACCCCGAATTAGTTAAGTAGACACAGCTGGTGAGACAATTCACAGCCAGGAAGGGCAGAGGACATTGGAGAAGAGTAAAATCAGGGATCTGGGCTGGGGAGAACTACAAGACCTCCGAGCCCAGAGGGTCAGAGGGAAACCACATGGCACTGAGGCCGGTCCCTTGGGACAGGCACAGTGTCTTACTGTGGAAAGGAGCAATCGATAGATTCAATGCACTCCCCATTAAAATACCAACAGCATATTTCACAGACCTAGAACGAACTCTCCAAAAATTCATCTGGAATAAAAAAAGACCCTGAACAGCTGCAGCAATCCTGAGAAAGAAGAACAAAGTAGGTGGGATCTCAATACCAGATATCAAGCTGTATTACAAAGCCACTGTTCTCAAAACTGCCTGGTACTGGCACAAGAACAGACATATAGACTAATAAAATAGAATAGAGAACCCAGAAATGGACCCAAATGAATTAATATTTGACAAAGGAGGCAAGAAAATATGATGGAATCAAGACAGTATCTTCAATAAATGGTGTTGGGAAAATTGGACAGATACATGCCAAAAAATGAAACTAGACCACCAACTTACACCACACACACAAATAAACTCAAAATGGATAAAGGACTTAAACATAAGATGGGAAACCATACAAATACTAGAGGAATCCACAGGCAGCAAAGTCTCAGACTTGTGCTGAAGCAGTTTCTTCACTGATACAACTCCTAGGCTAGGGCAATGGAAACTAAAGAGAAAATAAACAAATGGGACTATATCAAAATAAAAAGCTTTTGCACAACAAAAGAAACCATCAACAAAACAACAAGAAAGACCACGGCATGGGAGAACATATTTGCCAATGTTATCACCAATAAGGGTTTAATCTCCAACATTTACAGGGAACTCATACAACTTAACAAAATGAAGATAAATAACCCAATCAAAAAATGGGCAACGTACCTAAATAGACACTTTTCAAAAGAGGACATAAGGAAGGCCAAGAGACATATGAAAACATGCTCAAAGTCACTAATCATCTGAGAGATGCAAATCAAAATGACAATGTGGTACCATCTCACACCTGTCAGAATGGCTGTCATCAACAAATCAACAAATGACAAGTGCTGGTGAAGAAGTGGAGAAAAAGGAACCCTCTTGCACTGCTGGTGGGAATGCAGACTGGTGCAGCCACTGTGGAGAACAGTATGGAGTTTCCTCAAAAAACTAAAAATGAACTCCCATTTGACCAAGTGATCCCACTTCTAGGAATATATCCCAAGAAACTAGAAACACCAATCAGAAAGGATATATGCACCCCTACATTCATAGCGGCACAATTCACCACAGCTAAGACTTGGAAACATCCTAAGTGCCCATCAACAGATGAGTGGATTAAAAAACTGTGGTAATCTATATAATGGAATACTATGCTGCTGTAAAAAAGAAGGAATTATTACCATTTGCAACAGCATGGATGGACCTGGAGAGCATTATGCTAAGTGAAATAAGCCAGTCAGAGAAAGATAAATATCACATGATCTCACTCATTTATGGAATATAATGAACAACATAAACTGATGAACAAAAATAGATCCAGAGACTGAGAAACATCGATCAGACTGTCAAACCTCAGAAGGAAGGTAGGGGAAGGTGGGGGTAAGGGGGTGAGATCAACCAAAGACTTGTATGCATGAATATAAACCTAACCAATGGACACAGACAACGGGTGGTTAGAGCATGAGTGGGTGGGTGGGGTGGGGTCCAATAGGGTGATAAGGACACATATGTAATACCTCAATCAAAAAATAAAGCATGTGACCATATCAATTAGGAAATATTATTGTTTTAATATATATTTTTATTGATTTCAGAGAGGAAGGGAGAGAAGAGAGAGAAACAGCAACTATGAGAAAAAAATTGATTGTCTGCCTCCTGCATGCTCCACACTGGGGATTGAGCCTTCAACCTGGAAATGTGTCTTGACCGAACTGTGATCTCCTAGTTCATAGGTCCATGCTTAACCACTGAGCCATGCAGGCCAGTCTGAGACATCTTATTAAAAAGCGGCCTCCTAAATACTTGGGCAGAAATAAGTTGAAGTGCCTCCTATGAACCTGCTCTGGTAAATGCAAGTTCAGTAGCCAAAAGTGAACTTTAAAAAGTGAAAAATATTCAGAGGAAGCCTTGTTAAAGGAATTAGTAATGGGATATGGGAACATGTTATCTTCAATTTGTGGGCATGAATCCAGGCTCATTTATTAGTAACCCCAAATCGGTTGCATTTGGGAATTTTAGAAGCTCTGGAGGAATAATTTAGGATGGAATGCCTCCTTTTAATGAACTGACATTTTTATTTTTGAAAACAACATTTTCCATATGCATGTGATTCCTTTTACTTATTGTTGAGCAGATACTTCTCATGACTTACTCTTCTGACATTGTTTCATGCTAAAGATAATCTGTTCACAATACATTGAAATTCCACTTTAGGACTATTTGCCTCTGAAAATATTTTCATAATTAAAGCAAATCCTTTCTGAATCCCACCCAAGAGAATTTGATTTTTTGAGACAGTAATTACTTATAGCTCCACATAGTCTTATTTCAACAAGGTTCCAAGTCTTGTGACTCCAAAGACAGTGTCACAAGAAAGTAAAATTGAGTTCTCATAATATTTGGAAAAACTGTAGCTGACACATCAAGATATAGATCATTTTGAGCTCCCTCATACCACCAGACCACTCTCCCAAATATTTACTGTTAGGAAGATAAATGGTGCATTTGGCCCAAGGAAAGGTCAGAAAGAGAATCAGGAGAAAAAAAAAAAAAAGGCAAGGCCAAGGACAAGGCCAAGGAAAGAGTCTTTGGCATTGGCCTTGCCCTTGCCATCTTCAACACATCATCTCTGTTTTAGTTGGACGGCCTTGAGGGGTCCTTACAATATTGATAGCTCTGGGCCAAGTACAGAAGGAAATGAGTCAAAATTGTGTGATGTAATACATTAGAGAAGTAATATGTTTTTTTCCAGGCATAGCTGATTCTGAAAAATTACCATTGTAATTGGTGGTTTTATAGATAATGTCAAAGAATAGACGAAGGCCCCAGAGGCTCAACTTTATCGATCCCTAGAAACATCTAGATTAAGTTTAAGGCATGCTCGTGGAATTTGGAGGCATTTGTAATGCCTTAAATGCCACTCCCTCTGTTGCACCTGTTCACTGGTGAAATAGAGGACTTCACTAGAAAAACAAGCACCTTCCATGAGCACTCAATTTAGTTGTTTGAAAAAGTAATTGGAGAAAAACAAAGAGATTCTTGTTCAGTCAGAAATTCAGAAGAAACTCTTGCCAACTTTATGAGTGATGAGAGTTCCACTTTCCATGTCGAAATTGCTGGCCCTATTGCTGATATCCATAAATTAAGCCGCTGCTTTTTTTTTTTCTTTTCGCAATTAAGCACACAGTACTCACAATGCACAATAGGTCCCTTAGAAGTGTGTCTAATCTGTCTACTCCCATTTAAAAAAATACTGGATACAGGATTATAAACAAAGAGTCAGTTACAGTACATCTGTACAAAGCTGCAGAGCAGAGTTCCAGGAGGATTTACATTGGGAAAATCCCCAAAGCAATAAGAGACAAGCACAAACGTGTCCACGTTCCAAATAGTGAGGCAAAGCCTGCTCCCAAGCCAGCATGCTGATTCAAAGGATTGGAAAGCTTGCGTGTAATAAAACATAGTTCAAATAGCTGTGTTCATGATACCAGGGGTTGCTTATAATGATTGTTTCAACGAGGAGGAGGGACTACATAAAATTATTTTCTAATGCAATCTGCTAATTTAAAACTTCCACATTCTTGCTATAAGGGTGTCATGATTCGAAGACCATATCAACCAGCTTTAGTGGAGTCTCAGAAATGACCTTTAACCAAAGCTGTGAGACTCTGGCTTCTTTATTTATGATAATGATAGACCTTAATCACCATAATGTTCCTTTAAATGTTAGGGTAGCAAGCACCATCAATATCTTTGTTCAGGTCTAACTACTCATTTAGCAAAGAAGTTTACTGCAGTCAGAGTCACGCAGGCTGGGAGTGACAGCTCTCTCCGGTTCACCTTCACCTCAGCATGACAGAACAGGCAGCACCCGGGAGCGTTCATTGGTGGATGAGGCTGGGCTGTGTTTAGAAGTAACACCTGTGTTTACCTGTGCTTACAGGTGCCAGGTACCCCTTTGTCAAAAATAGCAAGCTTCCAGCAATATGCAGGTCATTTCTGAGGAGGGCTTATGGTATGTTTTGTTTTCCAAAGAATCCCTTCCCCTCGCCCCCCTCCAGCTTTCTAAATTTAGTTAGATTTGAAAAGAATTAGAAATGTTCAGAATCAATCATTCTAGGGCTGAGTCTCTAAACCTCAGTGATAGAAGTAACAATTTAAAAATGATAGCCCTCTCAATTATTACAGAAAGAGATCCCTTTCTCCTTTATCTTGGTTTTCTTACTTAGTTTCCCACCCCCCGCCCCTAAGGGATCACATACATGTTTTTGGAGGCATAACAGCTCTAACCCATCCCGAGCAGACACAGTGAAATGCGTTACTATTGTGGTTGCAGTACAGGATTTACTTTGGACCTTGAGCTCATTAGGGAAATATTTGACATCTCAACTCCAATTATTTAGTAGTCACCAGGCTGCAAAGGCCACACATAGCTGCCTGCAATGGGTTATAATTGGAGGGGATCAGAGGAACGATAGCAGAGAACTGCATTTCTCTTGGTCTCCAAAGACAACAGTACCTCGGGTCATGGTTCCTTTCCAAAGTACACTGAAAGGCTGGGAAACAATAGGAGTCCTTTCAGATTCCCCAGATCGGAAATACTATAAAATCAGCTCAGCAACGTCTCATAGACCACATTTGTCTATTCTTTCTTTAAAAAAACAACAACTTCGTGCATAAAGCATTTTTATTTTTCCCATGAAATATTCAGTTATTGAGCAGCTATCTGGCTCTTCCTCTTCTTTGTTCTCTATCTCTTCCTTGTCCACAATCCAGTCTTGGTTCTGAGTCTGCCAAAGAGTTTCATTGCCAAGGGCAGATATGTTCCCAAGAATTTTGTTTATGAAAAGAAACCATTCGTTCACGTATAATATTTCTTTAAAATTAGTTTTTTCTTCTAGTCTTCTGTTGCTGAACTATTATTATTAATGTATCAGCTTTCTTTATCTTCCCGAAGGTTTTATTTTATCAATACCTTCTTCACTTTCAAGGAGGAATTCTCATGGTTTCCATGGGTTTTGTGAAGAGGATAATGCTGATTTGCAAATGATTATAAATACAGATTCTAAAAAAAATTTAAAAAGCTTGTTCATGCTATATGATTCCAACTGTATGACATTCTGGAAAAGGCAATACTATGGGGACAATGAAAAGCTCAGTGGTTGCCAGGCGTAAAGGAGGAGGAGGAGAGATAAATAGCCAGAGCATAGAAGATTTTTTAGGGCAGTAAAAATATTCTGTCTGATATTCTAACGATGGATATATGTCAATGTACATTTGTCCAAACCCATTAAATGTGCATCAACAAGAGGGAACCCTTAAGTAAACAGTGGACTTTGGGTGATTATAATGTCAGTTCATCTTTGGTAAAAAATATACCATTCTGGTGAATGATGTTGACCATGGGGGGAGGCTACATGTGTGGAGGCAGGGGATAGATAGGAATCTCTGTACTCTACTTTCCATTTTATTGTAACCTAAAACTGCTCTAAAAATTATCTGTAAAAGAAAACTTATTTACTACTAGCATTTTGTTGTATTTCTTCCTATCCTTCTATATTTTTTTCTCCCAACACACATGCATTTTCTTTTCCTTATAAAGTTATAGTTTAAGAAATGTCCTTTTTATAAAGGAAAGCATAGTAGATTCACGTAATTACTACTCCACTTCAACAGTTACCCCCCTTTGACAAGTCTTTTCTCATCTCCTTCTTAACCTTGTATTACAATGGAGTAGCTGTAACTCTATTTACATAGCTCTCCCCTTATTGTTGGAGTTTAGGTTATTTATCATTTCAAATATTAGGACAAATCCTGTGATAAACCAATTTTTATGTGTTTTGTCCCTCATATATAGGTTTATTTCTTTGAGTTCAAGGCTGTTTTCATACATTTGACACATATTATAGCTAAACTAATTTCCAAAAGCCTTGATCAATGTATGCCCTCAACCATAATTTTATTTTGCATAATTTAAAAGTTGCAAGTTAAATATGTGTGTGTGTTGTTTTTTTTTTTTTTTGGGGGGGGGGTATTTGATTTTTCTTTTATTAAAAATACCCTAAACAATTTTGAACAATTTTTAATCTAGTTGTGCTTCCTCATTTTGTGAATTGTGAGCTGTCCTTGCCCTTTATTTTTTTGGGTTTTCAGTATTTTTCAAGTTTTTAATATGAGATCTCTAGATAATAAGGATATTAACTATTTGAGAGAAGTAAATCTTAAGGGCCGAAACACTATGCTTTTTTAAAGTGAAAAGTTAATGTTAAAACATTTTAGCCCTAACCGGTTTGGCTCGGTGGATAGAGTGTCGGCCTGCAGACTGAAAGGTCCCAGGTTCGATTCTAGTCAAGGACATGTACCTTGGTTGCAGGTTCATCCCCAGTGGGAGGTGTGCAGGAGGCAGCTGATCGATGTTTCTCTCGCATCGATGTTTCTAACTCTCTATTCCTCTCCCTCCCTCTCTGTATTAAATCAATAAAATTAAAAAAAAAAAACATTTTAAATTTGTAGACACTCGGCTTGTAATGGGTTGAACAGACCTGGGTGCACACTGTGGGTGATTTCATGGCCTCAGCAATGTTGTTAGAAGGAACAGCCCAGGATCATTGCTAACCCTGTTATTTTTTGACACTAGAATGCAGAGATATGTGACTATCTGGACAAACATAGAGAAAACTGTGGAACTATTGGGAAGTGTAATCCTCCCAAGCATGGAATTGTTATTAAAACACATTTTAAAATAATGCATATCCCAAATAACTATCCTCTAGTTTTTCATACTCTATTTAAGTATAGGGTAGACAAAGAGGAGTTTTCAGAGGAGAGCCTGTGATAGGTGGTTTGTGATTCCAGGAGCTGTTTCAGTATAAGCTCTGCTATTATGCCTGGCACCAGCCTGGGACCTGCCTTTGATATTTAGGTGATTGTTTACTCACAAATATGCAATTATTGTTTATAAATGAAAAATGTACCATTAGCTGCCACTTCCGCTACATTTACCCCCGGACAGAAAAAAAAGTAACAGAGAATAGAACTTGAAAGAAAAGGTGACAGGAAATGTCCTTTGAAGAGCCATGTATAGAAGGCATCATGAGAAATAGCCCCGACAATCTGCAAAGTCTAGGGTCATTAGGGGGAGGCGGGGCTCTGCTGAGGACGAGCTGTTCTCTACACTGTAGGATGTGGAAATACGTGTGTGATTACCGTGCTGTGTGCATTAATACATTCAATAGCCGATCCCATTATCCTGAGACAAACCTGGCAGAATAAATTCTGATGTATATTTTAGGAATAACAAACTTATGAACTCTCTTAACCTTTCCCTTCTCCATCTCCTAGTATTGAACTTACCTGTTTTTGTTCTGGGTGATCTAGTTCTTCAAGGACCAGCTAGGTGATTACAATTAGTTAAACATTGATGTAGAATATTAGTGGTATATAATTATTTAATGTGATTCACCCACAGCCTCACCCAATAACATAGTAGTTTTAATGCGAGTCTTTGATGCCTCAACTCAAGAACATAACTTAAGTGGAAATTTAAAGGCTTGCGAAATGCTGGTGATGAGTGTAGTGATGATGGCAGTGTGGCCAGAAATTTGAAAGAGGGTTTATTTCAGTCTTTCAGTTTTTTTTTACAACGGAGACTGCCTACTTTTATCTATTTAGCAATGATTTATTTAATATGTACATATTTATATTTGAACTTTATCAGAATTACATATATATGTAAATTATGTAGGACTTATGCTAAAAATGTCTGTACAAAAATTTGATTTCAACTTACTTTTACTACAGTACACATAATTTTAAAAAGATACTGTTAATTCACATTAACATAAAAATATTTATTCTCACTTCAATTGTAAGGCTGGTTCTCTATATCATGGAAAAGTAGATTTTTATTGAAGTAGGGGAGGGGGGATTGGTTATTCTACCAATACCTAACAGTATAAGCTAGACATGTTCCTTAACTTCTCCAAGCTTCAGGTTACTTATCTGCAAAAAAGAAAAAGCATTAATAGTACCTATCATAGAAGATTGTTTTTAGAATTAATCAAGACAGTATATGTTATTAAACTACATACATTTTAATAGGCTGCTGCTGACATAAATGATGATAGAACTGCAATATGAGAATTGCAATAAAAAAAAAGAATTTGGACATTCTGACACATTGAGTTCTTTTCACTATTTGTTTGCCAGAAATAGTTTTGCTTTGCTAAAGGTGATATAAAAAAAAAACAACTATACGGCTAGCTTTGTTAAATATCCTTGGTTGATGACCACTAAAAGATATATTTACTTAGTTCAACAGAATGAAGGCGTAGTTTTTTAGAGGGTTGCATTTCTTTTAATGTGTTCATTGGATCACTGTGAGTTTCTCCTAGTATCTGCCTGTCAGAAGAACAGACTTAGCAGATTCCAGGGGCAGCTGTGAAGACGAAAGCTGTCAATAACTTGCCATTAAGTTCTGAGCTTCAGTCTAGCATGGAGAATGTGTTAGTCTCTGTGATGGATGATCCCTCCCAAATGCTGCATTTCAAATGGCTTTCTGTTGTGAACAGTTAATCTTACTGAGGTCAAACAGAGACATGCTCAGAATTAACACAAAATTATACTTTTTTATACTCTTATCGAAGGAGGTATTTGTATAAAACAGTCTTTGTTCATTTTGCAGGAAAATTAAAAAACCTGTTAACATGATTTTACATGAGGGCTCTCCGCCAGATGAGTGAATCCATTTTGAGAACAGAATATTTCATTACAAACCCTTGAAATAATGCCCAAAGAAGAGAAATGGAATATTCCACTTTACTTGATTATTGTAGGCGAGGGTCTTCCTTGATTGTTTTGGTTAATTGTTTGCTATTAAAATAACCTCTGCAAAGATGTTGACGTTTCAGGGAGATGAATTTGCAGTGGTGGTTTATTCCTCTCAGAGGATTGTGGAGCTTTTCTGTCATGGCTATTGTTTTAACGAGGGTGAAGCTTTTCAGATACTAGATGAGTTGCTGTGGTCTGGATTCTCTTCATCAGGACCTTTGTCATTTGATTGGAATGAGTTCATCTCTCAGGTCCTTTAGAATTTAATTGGTAGAAGGCTGGGTGAAGCTTGGTAGTGAATGTCCTTCATAGGTAATTCTTAAGAACCATCTAGAGGTCAGCTATGTCTCTATAGCATGCAGTGAAACTAAGGATCTTCTAGATAACATTTGCCTACAGTCATTAGATGGAAAGATAGGACTTACTAGAGATGATCCCACAACTCTTGATATTTAATAATGGGTGGAAAAATATAACTGTCAAAAACTGGGGGTTTGGACTCAACAGGTTGTGGTGCAAATCTTGTCTCTATCACTCAGTCACTAAATGGCCTTTGGCAAATGGTTTACTCTTCTCCATCTCTGTTTTCATGACTTCAAAATAGAAATAATAATGACTACCTCTGAGTGTTTTTAGAATTAAATAAGTTCACATAGGTAAAGTATCTTGTGAAATCCTGAAGTTTCTCTACGTATTTATTTCCCTCGGTAAACTTTTCCCCTCATTTAATAATACTCTTCCCTTTCTCCACTATTATGGACTGTAAGAAAGAGTGCTCTTTGGGTTATAATAGAGAATATTTCTCAGATTTTTCTCCCACAGAGAACAAAGAATTTCACAAAAGGACCTCTATTCTTGGGCCATCATTATCCTCAGTGTCTGACTGACGTGGAGCAAATGCATGGCCACATTTGAATGCCCCTCTATTTTCTGCAGCAGCAGTCAAGGTCAGAATGATACCATTGGCCATCAAAAAGTGTAATGTGTTGGATCTTGAAAGGCTTTAACTAGAAATTCTTCCCTCTCTCATATGCACCACCCTAAAGGCCAGTCTCAAAGCTTTTTAGTTTCTCTTCGCACTTTTATTTTTGGTCCCATACACTCTGAGTGTGCCTTGCCTTGAACTATCTGAGGTTCATTGTTTACTTTCTTCTTTGGAGTGTATTTCTAGCAGGTTATTCTTAGTGGCCTTTTCTTCAACTTCTCAGAGTCCTTCAGACTTTTAAGATAATGGTAAATTAAAAGTTAATGTATTATTATTTGTGGCTTGCTGCAATTCCATCTTAGTTTATGAGATGGCTTAGCCCAGAAGTGCCAAAGCTTTCAAACTTCTGACTCTGAGGCTGCCACAATACTTCAAATGTCTCTCAGACTGTACAAAGGCTCCTGAATAAGCCAGCAGAATGATTTTTCTACCGTTACAGAGTCTGAAACACAAAGTTTTAACCCCTGAAAAGTTGTCCAGGGGATTCACAGGCAAATGGTAATAGTTGAACTTTCCCAGCATGATGGTGCCATTTGACTACGGATGGCTGTTCCTAGTTCACTTACATACCCCCTCATATTTTTTCATCTTAGTAAACTTCAACTTCTTTAACTTTCTTAAAAAGGAATGAATGTTCCTTTTAAAATAGTTAACTCTAGCTACGTGTGACACTGAAGAATAACCAATAAAAAATAAAAAAATAAATGATTACTTTCCCTCCAGGATATATGTAGTAGCCAAACCATCTGTGTTAAAGAGACATCTAGCTTTTTTCCAACTTACCGGCACGATGGCTCCCGCAAAGAAGGGTGGCGAGAAGAAGAAGGGCCGCTCCGCCATCAACGAGGTGGTGACCAGGGAGCACACCATCAACATCCATGGTGCATCCACTACGTGGGTTTCAAGAAGCGTGCCCCTCGGGCACTCAAGGAGACCTGGAAATTTGCCATGAAGGAGATGGGGACTCCAGGCGTGCGCATCGACACCAGGCTCAACAAAGCTGTCTGGGCCAAAGGAATAAGGAATGCCCCACATCGTACCCGGGTACGTTTGTCCAGAAAACGTAATGAGGATGAAGATTCACCAAACAAGCTGAATACATTGGTCACCTATGTGCCTGTCACCGCTTTGAAAAATCTACAGACCATTAATGTGGATGAGAACTAATGCTGATGGTCGAATAAAGTTATACAACTAGAGAGAGAGAGAGAGAGAGAGAGAGAGAGAGAGAGAGAGAGAGAGAGAGAAATCTAAACTCAGTACGGTATGATAGGACTCTAGGTACAGGTGTACCTTGGAGATATTGTGGGTTTGATTCCAGACCATGGCAGTAAGGTAAGTCATAATCTTTTTGCTGGTGGAGGGCCTCCCCTTCAATTTGTAAACAATGCACCATCTGTGAAGTGTGATAAAGCAAAGCATGATAAAAAGGCAGACAGGTCAGAAACAGTATAGCTCAACCTTAAATTATTCAGTTGTTAAAAATTATTTAAAAGTTAAATTAATGCCTTTAACCATGCTACATCTTGACTCAGTTTCTTGGATGGTGAATACTTATTACTGATCAATTACATCTTAGTCTCAATTTTTAAAACTTGTGCTCAAAATTCTGTTGATGGATGTATCCTGGGATGTTATAGATTGACAGTAGGGACAATGAAATCCCAAATGCTCAGTTGCCACAGTGGTCTTGGCAAGGCAGGAACTGTGTGCATGGCCATACCCTGAAGCACGCCTTTTGCATGTGAGATGGCTATTTTGATTTCATTGTTTGGACTGTCAGGCTGAAACTTTAATCATGAGTACCAGGAAGAGTTTCAGAGGTACTTTGTAAAATCCTTAGTAACTGTTACATAAAGTACATCTCTGGGTTCAATGCAGTGCATTTTACTAAAGAATCTACATCCACAACATTAAATATTTCACAACAAAGCAGTGCAGATTATGAATAAATCAATTTTATGTCATAACATTTTACATTACAAAGAGTTACTCCAACCTGGAATACTGTAAGCATACTTGTATTGTAGGGCTTTCAATTCTAATGGAAGATGGTTCAAATATTATAAATAATTAATTTTATGTACTACAAAATAGCTTAAGATTTTTTCATGTTACAAACAAAGAGAAAAATGTTAGAAGAGAATTTGTTGTGATTGTGAAAGAGGTTGAGAGATTGGAATTAAAACAAAACTGTCTTAACTGTAACTTATCTATTTGTGATGTGTGCAAAGTATAAAAAGTTGTCAGAAATGGAACCATTTTAAAATGGAGTCAAGGAAGCCATTCCAAAGGAATTGCATTACATGTCCTATGCCTTGAACATGGGAAAAATAACCTTTGAACTGGGCCAAACCAACATTTTCTTATAAGCAACCATGTGTAAAGCTAACAGGCAAGCAGGTCTCCTGATCACAAGGACTGACAGTTAAGGACATTTTTAAAAATCAGTAACCAGCCATGCATCACTAAAGAATAACTTAGCTTGTTCACACCAAAAAATATTTTTTTCTCTTATTCATGTAATAGTTTCCCTTCTCTTTCTCATAAAAACTGCTTTAGGTTTCTGCCGGAGTCTATGCCTCTAAATTGCAATTTTTTTAAATCTCAAATAAACACTTGCCTCTCACTTTGACTTTTTATTTTTAGGTTAAAGGCAACTGTGACAAATTCCTTGCTCTCCTCTAGAACTGGCTTCTTTCCTCCTACTTGATTTCCAAATCTAGACCAAAATGTTCTAATGAAGCTTCTTTTTATATTATACTAGATGCCCGGTGCACAAAATTCATGCACTGGGTGGGGGCGGGGCGTGTCCCTCAGCCCAACCTGCACCCTCTCCAATCAGGACCCCAGTGGGATTGGGCCTAAACAGGCAGTCAGACATCCCTCTCACAATCCAGGACTGCTGGCTCCCAACCGCTCGCCTGCCTGCCTGCCTGATTGCTCCTAACTGCTTCTGCCTGCCAGCCTGATCATCCTCTAACCATTGCCCTGCCTGCCTGATCGACGCCTATCTGCTCCCCTGCCAGCCTGACTGCCCCTAACTTCCCTCCCCTTCCAGCCTGGCCATCCCTAATTGTCCTCCCCTGCAGGCCTGGTCTCCCCCAACTGTCCTCCCTTTCAGGCCTGGTCCCTCCCAATTGCCCTTCCCTGCTGGCCTGATCACCCACAACTGCCTTCCCTGTCAGCCATCTGTGGTGGCCATCTTGTGTCCACATGGGGCAGCCATCTTTGACCACATGGTGGCAGCCATCTTGTGTGTTGGAATGATGGTCAATTTGCATATTACTGCTTTATTATATAGGACAACCACTATCTTATTTGTAAAGGAGTTTCTAAAAGACTATAAATTACAACCATTGCTATTAAAATATTATTTTTTTCACCAAATTCCTAGTTTTATTTAACTGAACATCTAGATCATTCTTTTTTAAAAAAAGTTAATTAATTAAAAAAATTAATTTTATTGAAGTAGCATTGTTTAATAACATTATTAAATTTCATGTGCCCAACATTATAATAGATATCTGTAACACTATTGAGTATTCACCACTCAAAATAAAATTTCCTTCCATTACCATATATTTGACTCCCTTTACCCAATTCATCCACTCTCTACCCTCCTTCCCCTCTGATGACCACCATTCTGTTGTCTGTATCTATGAATTTGTTTGTTACTTTTTTGTTTTATATTCCACATTTGAGTGAAATCATACAATTTTTGTCTCTTTTCATCTGACTAATTTCACTTTGCATAATACTCTCAGGATCCATCCATGTTGATACAAATGGCAATATTTTATCGTTTTTATGGCTGAGTAATATTCTATATCTATATCTATATCTATATCTATATCTATATCTATATCTATATCTATATCTATAGATAGATATTCTCACATCTTTCTTATCTATTCATCTGTTATGGACACTTAGGTTGTTTTCATGTCTTGGCTATTGTAAATAATGCTGCATAGGGCTATATATTTTTATGAATTAATTTTTAATGTTTTCAGATAAAAACCCAGAAAGGGAACATTTGGATCATATGACAATTCTAGTCTTAATTTTTAAAGGAAACTCTATACTGTTTTTCAGAGTGGTAGCACCAATATAGTATATTCACACCAGTAGTGTATAAGGGTTCTCTTTTCTCCTCATTCTTTCCATCATTTGTTTATTTTCCTTTTGATGGTAGTCATTCAATATTGTGAGATATTGTGAGGCAATATCTTATTGTGGTTTTGAGTTACATTTTTCTAATAATGAATGATGTTGCACACTTTTCTATGTCTGTTGGCCATTTATATGTCTTCCTTGGAAAAAGGTCTATTCAGATCCTCTGTCCATTTTTTAAATTGAATTTGTTGTTGTTGTTGTTATTGAGTTGTAAAAGTGTTTTTAATATTAAACCTTTATTGAAAGTATCACCTGGATCTGTCTTGATAAGGAAATCTAACTGGTAATTTTACTGAAATCTTATAAAATTAAATACTGTTGTAGAGAGAGTGAGTGGCCCAGAAACTAAGATTCTTAACAAACTAGAGGCCTGGTGCATGGATTCATGCACCAGTAGGGTCCCTTGGCCTGGCCTGTGGGGATCCAGCCAAAACCAGCTCTCTGACATCACCCAAGGTGTCCTGGATTGCGAGAGGGTGCAGACCAAGCTGAGAGACCCCACCAGTGCATGATCGGGGTTGGGGAGTGACCACGGGAGGGCTCCAGGGTGTGTCCAGCCATCTCACCCAGTCCTGATCAGCTGGACCCCAGCAGCAAGCTAACCTACCGGTAGGAGCATCTTCCCTCTGGTGGTCAGTGTGCGTTATAGCAACTGGTTGAACGGTTGACACTTTGCATATTAGGCTTTTATTATATAGGACTAGAGGCCCGGTGCATGAAATTCGTGTATGGTTGGGGGGGAATCCCTCAGCCTGGCCTACACCCTCTCCAATCCTGGACCGCTTGGGGAATGTCCAACTGATCAGGCCTAAACTGGCAGTTGGACATTCCTCTCATAATCTGGGACCACTGGCTCCTAACCGCTCACCTACCTGCCTGATTGCCCTAACCACTGTGCCTGCCAGCCTGATTGCCCCTAACTGCTCTCCCCTGCCGGCCTGATCATCTCTAACTGCTCTCCCCTGCCAGTCTGATAGCCCCTAACTGCCTCTGTGGCTTTGTCCAGAAGGACATCTGGAAGGATGTCCAGAAGATGTCCAGTCTAATTAGCATATTACCCTTTTATTAGTAGAGATAATTTTACTAATAAAACTTAGTTTGTTTTGATTGTTTTGGAGAGCAAAGAAAGGGAACAGTGATGCTTGAGAACTGATCACTAAATGATTGTCTTGTTCAATCTCCTAAAAAAGGAAAACTACTGGGTGCTACAAATAGTTGTTTACAAAAGATTATTACTTTAAAAAAGAGATTATTATTTGACCTATTATCTTTTTCTTCAATGGTTATACATTGCGATTTGCTTTATAAATAAAATAAAACACTTGAAGATATGCATAGAATAGAAAGCATTGCTCTCAGCTTCTATACCACTTTCTAGTTTATTTGAGATTTTGTCCTTAACCTTCACATTGGTTGTTAAAGATCCGTGCCAGGTCAGTAAATTAATTGACTGAGTTTAAATGTGTAAAGCTCTACCTCCTCTTGAAAACAATGAAACTGTAGAAGACAATAGAACTTGCAGTGGTAGCAATGTAATGGCTTACTAAAGTGAATTAGTGGCCTGTACCAGATTTCATCTAGCTCTTTAACATATGTTTATCTACATAGCTATCTCTTTATCTATATAATGTGTATGTTTATGCACAATACATAAATGTTATGCAAAATGTATATAGAAGCAGATGCTTTACAAAGATTAAATGTTATTTTTTATATGTCTCCAAAGTCTGTGTCTCATATTAATACAATGGATTGTCAAGTTTTTCCATTGTTCCACTTCAAAGCATGCAATTATATTGCCTTAATTGGAAGCACTGATGTGTTTTCACCAAGGATGTTTATTTGTATTCTGACTACTGAGATATAAATATGGGACCATTTGCTATTTTTAGTTTTCTACTAACGTGGATTAAAAAACCACACTTTTTATCTTTATAAACAGACACATTGAGTTTATTGTAAGTTCAAAACTCTGTATTTGTGTTGGGATCATACAAAAAATCTTACTAGCTATTGTTCTGAAATGAATCTTTATTCAAGGGTCATGATCATACACAGCAGAAAGTGTAACAGACAAATTCATGGATTGGCTGACTTATGTATTACTAGACATCCGACTAGCATGGATTCTATCCAAAAAGCTTTGTGTGCATTTGACCAGAAGATTCTTGAATATTTTGTCATCTCTGACCAGTTTGGTTGGCATGGATTTAAAGTAAATTTTTGATAGCTATATGTTGCTAGTAAAAATACAGTTTCCTCCAAAATTTTTGGAGGATATAATCTCTCCAGGGATTTTAGTGGAACATTTTCATCTTGTCAGGCGATATCAGTATTAATGTATACTAATGCTCAATGAATAGGTATTCTATACTTCTTTTGTTTGTTAATACTCACCTGAGAATATTTTTTTCCTCATTGCTTTTCATAGATAGAGTGGAAGGAAGGGACAGAGGGGAAAAGAGAGTGACAGAGAGAAACATCGATACGAGAGAGACACATTGATTGGTTGCCTCCCACATGCTCCCTGACATGGGGGAGCTGGGGAGAGAACCCTCAATCTAGTATGTGCCCTTTCATCAGGAATAAGAGCCTTGACCCTTCCATGCCCAGGCCAATGCTCTAACCATTGAGCACACCGGCCAGAACTATGTACTTTTCTTTAACCTTGTGTATGACAACAGGGCTCTGTTGAGCAACACTGCATGGATTCTGCCTTTTTCCATATTTGTGGCCTCTGTGAGATGAATTAATCAGTTAAGTTAAAATTGTCTTTTCCATAGACTCTAGCAATGCCATTTTTATCACTGACTGTGTTTCAGGTACCAGTTCAAGCACTTTACATTTATAAACTAACTTAATTTTCATAGCACACATGATGTACATTTGATTAGTTTCCTCATTTTATAGTTGAGGTAACCAAGGCAAATGGAAATTAAAAGACTGTGCTCTCTCATAACATTGAGGCTACTGTTCTTTAATTAACAAAAATATCACCACAAATAATTATTAGATATTTAGCATTTATCAAGAGGCCATCATATCTCCAACATTTCCTTTACTTGTTCACATTGTCTTTTTTCAAAGCTAAGAAAAGATTCAATACCTCTCAGTGCTTTATCTATTAGTAAATCAGAATGCAGCCAAAATAGCTTTTTTAAAAAAACAAAAAATAAAAAACAAAACTTAGGCAATACTGAAGTTACAATAATTTGTTCATTCATTCATTCATTCATTTATCAAATACTGCATCTGCTATGCACCAAGCACTTTCCTGGACATGAGGGATACAAAGAATACAAAGATCCTAAGGGAGATTATATTATACTAGGAGCCCAGTGCACGAATTCATGCACCTTGAAAGGAACTGGGGGCCACAAGGCTGCAATGGGCACAAGGGCGGGTCTCGGCCCATCCTCTGCACCCCAGCCTGGCCCCTCCTGCATGGGGTCCCCAGTCCCCTGTCTGCCGGCAACCCCACTACTACTGCTGCCGCTCACATCCACTGCCTGCGCAGAGCAATTTGGGGCTGGCCTCAGCAGCGGGTGCAAGTGGGGCCGGCACCATCAGTGGGGGCAACTGGGGCAGCTGCCACCCCTTGCACCCGCTGATGGCACTGAGTGATCAGCACCAGTGCTGGGCATGAGCGGTGACTCTGGTGCTGGCTGCGGGTGTGATTGGGGCTGTCGCCAGCATCAGGTGCGAGAGGTGGCTGCCAGCCCCAGTTGCCCCAGGGGAGCACGAGGAGGTGGAGCCAGCCAACAGCTGCCACTCGCACTCACTGATGGCACCAAGCAATTGGGGCCAGCGCCAGGCACCAACAGCGGGTGCAAGAGGAGCCAGCTCAGGCAGCAGGTGTGAGCGCCCGGCAGGACTGCGGCATGCTGGAGCAAGGAATTTTTAGTAACCACCAGGGGCTCACCCCGATGACAGTGACCAGCGCTCTGCCTTAGTCTGGTGCCCCCACTCACTCTGCCATGTTCCACACTCTGCTGCCTGCTGCCAACGCCCACCATGTTCTATGTGTGCCCCCTAGTGGTCAGTGCACATCATAGTGACCGGTTGTTCAGTTGTTTTGCCATTCAGTCTATTTGCATATTGGCCTTTTATTATATAGGATGACACAACCAAATAAACAAAGTCATTACAGATTGTGGTGTTTGTTCAGAAAAAGAGAGTAGAGGCTGGAATATAAAATACATAGAAAGATTTTTTTTTTTTTTAGATAGAGAAAGAAAAACTTTTCTGAGGAAATAACTTTCAAGTGAGATCTAAGGAGAAAGAGAAATCCTAGGAAGAGCCAGGGAAAAGGTATCAGCAAGAATCTGGTGCAAACAAGAGCCCAGAATGTTCCAATTTAGGGAAGGCCAGTGTGACTTGAGCATGGTAGTGAGCCTGGGCTCTATACATCAGGAGGGCAAAGCAGCCAGATCTTGCCATGTTCACAGGGGCAGTTTGACTTAGCATTTTGTCAACTGCCCTGATGGAGTCCATCAGCACAACACATACTCAATGGTGTTAACTGTGTTCTTGGTGGACTGCCTTTCATGGCAGTGACAGGAACTAAGATTTACTGAACACGTATTATATGATAGTCCCAGTAATAGGTATTTTACATATTTTTTTTCCTCATTTGACATTTACAGTCCTGTTATTAAAATGCGTCTCTATTTCCCTAGGTCCATGGTCGGCAAACTGCGGCTCATGAGCCACATGCGGCTCTTTGGCCACTTGAGTGTGGCTCTTCCTAAGCCTTAGGCGTACCCTAATTAAGTTAATAACAATGTACTTACCTATAAGTTTAAGTTTAAAAAAATTTGGCTCTCAAAAGAAATTTCAATCGTTGTACTGTTGATATTTGGCTCTGTTGACTAATGAGTTTGCCGATCACTGCCCTAGGTAAATAAAGGGTTCAGAGTAGTTAAGTAACCTACTCACAGTCACGTGGCCATGCCTGGGTAATGGAGTCTAGACCTGACTCCAAAGCTTGAAATGTTTCTACTATGTCCAGCTAGTTCCTTCTGACAGTGACAAGTCAGGATGTAGAGGATGAAATTGAATGATCCCACATGAAAGTGTTCAATACAGAGCAGCCAGGAAGTTCTAGAAGGATGCGGTGACTGCCTAACAGAAATTTGTTGGACGCTGGGAGGCGTGGCCTGTATTAGGCATTTGTAGAAAGCAGACACCGAGGCATGGAGAGCAGGAGTCAAAGCTTCTTTGTGCCAGAGTGGAGGCTTGCAGAGGACAATCATTTGTCTTCTTTCCCTAGTGCCTATGTCTCTGGACAGTGTTTATTAGCAACCATGGGAAGGATTGGCATGTAGGAAAGGGTTATTATCAGTTCAGTTCCCATCAGACTAGTCTAAGCCTCATCCTTAATTTACTGTTTCCACTTCCTACCATGCAAAGCCATGATAGACATGAGCATAGCCCAAGGCTCAGAGAATGTTTTTAAGAGTATGACATTAGTCTGTGTGCAATCACATTCCTAGTAGACCTAAACAGCTAAGTGGGGATTTCTACGGGGTTTGGGACTAAAAAGATGGATACTTTGCAGTTTTCCCCTTAGTAATAGCATAATTTCCCCCTTTTGCATTCAAGTTACATACACATTATTCTTTTTTTAAAAAAAAATAGGGCCTCTGCTTTCTCTCTTCAGAAATCTGAGCACTGATATCATATTGTACTAGCTGTTTCATGGGAAAAGATGGATTATAAGACTATGAATTCAAATGGAGGTGGATTGCTGCTTTTTGAATCACCAGGTTCCTGAATATTAATTTCACATGTGCACATCTTAAGCCATAATTAAGTTGAACAGCAACCTGATGGAAGGTTCCATCTTGTAGTGCTCAGACCTTATTCTCAGACTCCTTAGAGACACGATAGTTTTCTTTTTCTGCTCAGCATCCTTCATTTGATACACCCCTTCTGGGTTATATTTTTCCGTGAAGTTATTTTAAGTCAGGAGCTTTTTCCCCCCTTGAATGGAAATAGGTTTTTCACTTTCAAGGCTGTTTAACAGGATGAAAAAAAAGGTTGTGTAGAGAAGACTATGCACTGAGCCTTTTTTTAAAGGGAAAATACCCCACAAAGATTCTGATGGGTAGAATATTGTGTGAATTTTTTTCTGTGTGTGTGAATTTATTTAATCAGTTCTTATTAATGGATTGATTTTAATGGAAGAAAAGAGGAAAGTAGAGAGAGGAAGATTGTGTGTTACAGTGATACATTTCCATTTTTTCTTAAGCAAGTTCTTGCAGAGTTGCGAACTGGCCAAGTTCTTCAAGAAACTACAGTTTGCTGGGATGCCTGCAAGATAACTTCTTTCTCTCTTTCGCTCTTAGGGAGTCCCATCAGGGGAAGAGGGTTCAGGATTTAGAATGAGCATGTCATCAGAACTTCCAGTCAGTTGTCTGGCTCTGACATAAAGTAGAGTGGTAGTTCCCAAAGGCAACACCTAGTAACGCAATGATCTCAGAGATTTCTACAAAGTCCTGAGATTTCCATGCAAAAATTCAGATTCAATGGGAAAGGCAGGTGGAGGGCTGGGGAGGCATAGAAATCCATGCAATTTTTAAAAGCTTTTCTGCAAATCCAGATGCAAAGCAGGTTTTGGAATTGCCAAGTAGAGGACTGAACTGCCATCAGTCATTAGGGAATCTTGTGTGTTCCTCACTTAGCAAACCTCTGCAAGCACAGAAACAGGCCATGGGCCATCTTGCAGATGAGCGCTCCTCCAGGCTCTGACAAAGATAGGTTACCACCATTTTCCTATTGCTATTTCTTGGTTGATTTCTCTACCTATTTAAAAAAATATATGTTTTTATTGATTTCAGAGAAAGAAAGGGAGAGGGAGATAAGATACATCAACGATGAGAGAATCATCGATTACTGCCTCCCCCATGCCATCGAGTGGCAACCTGGGCATGTGCCCTGACCAGGAATTGAACCATGACCTCCTGGTTCATGGGTTGATGCTTAACCACTGAGCTACACTGGCTGGGCTCTCTTCCTCTTCTCGGTCATTTCTTCCCTAACTAAATCTTAGCTATATTTGCAGTGAAATTTGGGCAGAAAATGTATTATATGGACTTGTTTTTAAAAATCAAAGGGTATTCTTGTGAGGTGATTACTGTATTCCCTTAATGAATTTATCCCACAAAAGTCTAGTCTGCCCATATCCTTCTTCCTGAGCCTGGGTAGGGTAGGGTGAGCCTGTCCCTTTTATCCAGTTGACAGATTGTGTATCACTAGCCAGCTCCTGTCACGGCCTCTCTTCACTTGAAGCCCAGCACATCTGGACCTTCCAAGTCCTAAATGTGAATGTCTACTGCTTTCATGGATCCACTGGCACTGAGCTTGATGATTTTAGCACTTCCTTCCCTCCTCATACCATTTTCTACTGTTGAACTTAGCAGTTTACCATTGCTGCTCGACTAGACATTATCCTCATGATTGGCTCCTTCAGAGACTCTGCTGTCTTCTCTTTAGTTCCCATGATGCTGTACTTCATCATTGCACCGATATGGAACCTTCTACTGCCTCTAGACATACCCTGTTCACAAACTGTTTCCCTTGATTTTGCAAAAAAAAAAAAAAAAAAAAACACTTATGTGTCTTCTTCTTTATTAGGGCCCCCTGGCATTATATACAGATCTTTCAATAACCCCAGGTTAGCAGGCTCCATCTGATATATTTGAGTGTCTTAAGTTTGAATATCTTAGTTGAATTTATTTAGTTCAACAAACACCTATGGAAGGCTATCTGTGTAATATATTATACTATATGCCATGAGTCAAAGATAAATACCACACTGTCATTGTATCTGAGTATTTAATTTCTACTTGGATAAACATATAGGTGGTTTTAATACAATATACAGTATATTATGACAGAATTATGCACAGGGCACTATGGAAACACAGATAAAAACAGGTTTAGTTCAGATAATGTATGTAAGGGCTGGAGGAGATTTATGGAGAAGAATGATACTTGAAATGAGTCCTTAAGGATAGCAGTGGGATTGTGTTATAGGCAGAAGTAATCTGATCAACATTAGCATGGAGGGGTGAAGAGTGGGCTATGGATGAGGACGTATTGGAAAGCCATGCTAGGTGAGACGGAAGGGTAGGTGGGGGTACCGTAAAGAAGGCCGCAAGTACTATGCCAAAGTGCTTGGATTTCCCCCCCTCTAGTTGATGGTTTCCTGTTAAGGAGTTCCTGCAGGGCAGTGGTTTCCTTAGATTTGTGTTTTAGATCAATCGGGATGGCTATTTATAGTGAATGGATTTCAGATCAGCAGTGCTGGAAGCAAGGGGACCAGTTAGAACACAGTAGCGATAGTCTGGAGCCTTGATTCAAACAGAAGTTATTAGAATAGAAAAAGAGAGGTTATGAGAAATGCTAAGAGGTAAAGTTGTAAGCTTTAGACTGTATATTCATTAATCCCTTAAAATTAATATTCACTGAGTGCCTGCTCTGTGCCGGGCATCAGTCTAGGTACTTTCATACATCAGTGAACAACACAGACAAGCATCTCTGCCACCATGAAGCTGATGTTTAGTGGAAAAGATGGGCAATAACAAAAAAGTAAATGTGTCGTGTACTAATAGCAGTGCTATGGCTTGGAGTAGGGAGATAAAAGGTGTGGCGGTAGGATCACCAGATTTAGCCCTTCCCCTCCACCACCCCCCCCCCCCGTCCCCAGCAAAAAAAATTAACAAACAGGACACCAGGTTACATTTGAATTTCAGCTGAACTATGTATACTTTTTTTGTTTAACTATTAATATATTACATGCATTTTGGGGAATATACTTACACAAAAATATTACTCCTGTTTATCTGAAATTCCAACATAGCCAGGTGTCCTGTATTTGATCTAGCAATGCTATTGTGTTTGGAGGTGTTATTTAGAGAGGATGGTGAGTGAAGCCCCCCTAATATATGATCTTTGAGTATTGCCCAAAGGAAGTGCAGAGAAAGCCAGGTTGCTATGTCTGGAAACACCATGCTGATGAGGGAACTGCAAGGGCAAAGGCCTGAACCAGGAGCATGAAGTGCTCCAAAGCTTTCAGGGAGGCCAGTGTGCAAGAGAGGAAAAGTAATCATAGCAAAAACTCCAGGTTTTCCTGGGACTGAAGCAAATATGATTATGGGGACTCACTTTCAAAACAAAGAACATCACGCTGTAAAACTTTGGTCTGAGTACAAATTAATTTAGGATGATAAAACAATTTACAGAAAATGAAAACATCTAAAATATGCAAAATACTACAAATATTGCAAAATCCAGAGAAATACAGCAATACTTTTATTAACTGACTACCTGACACATCCCTCTGTAATATATATTTTCCCTACATTTTGAGCTGTGCATATTATGATCTTCTCTTCTTATGAAAACAATATTGTGATGTCATTTTCTATAAAGAGAGGGAAGATAATTTAGTCTTTAGCATGGTTGCGGAAAATTTGTGCTTTATTATCAATAACTGAGAACATTCTCTTTCAGTTTGTTAATGCTGATGTCAAATGAAAGTTTAGATTTTTGTCGGATTTAAGAAAAATCTCTGTCATAATGTCTTCAAATATTAGCAGTAAGATTTAAGGACATTTCAAATTTTCTGAGGCAGAGACTGATCTTTAATACTTTTTGAATCAACAACTCACCATCAATTTGCTGACAATGTCCTCATTGTAGTAGCCTATTACACATGTTATATTATTTTTGTTGATGTCAGTATTGCACTGCATCATGGGATATATTTCTAAATGAAGAGCACTATTTCGAGTGGCCTTTGATGAGAACTGAATTCTACGTACATGTTTTTACACAGATTAGCTTCAGGCTTCATACATTTCAATCTTCCTTTTTTTCCCATGTTCCCAGCGCTCAGCAACCCTACACCTGCTGTTATTGTAGTCAGTTTTCATGATACCTGGTGAGCTAGCACAGTGAGTAGTAACCATAACAACTTAAAAGGATGGCTGACAGCGGCCTAGCAGTACGTGGAAGTGACTGCACACTACATAAAGAAAGCCCAACTCCGTGTATCCTCATATCAGCATCCCCTGTAACTATGATTATGGCTAATCATTCATGAGGGGAAATGTGACAGAATATATATATATATATATATATATATATATATATATATATATATATACAAAGTCAGAGTGGAAAGAGCTGGTGAACTTAACTGGTTGGAATTAAAATATCTTCTTTTTATAATTTTTACAAAAATTATGATCGTGCGAACACATTGCTAGGTCCCCTCCCAAAGACTTTGAAGATGCCTATCCCAGTGAGAGGCCTTTCATGAATTTCACAGTAAATCCACCTGTGCAATGGTTATCATCTATATAATCCCAATAAATAATCACTGACTATTGTTCTAACCAAAATGATGGCATTTTGAATTGTATTCATTTTTACCTGAACTTTTTAACATATCCCCAAATTAGAATTGTCTTATATTAAATGATGTCTTACAAATGCTGTTGGCCAGGCAACAATTTAGAATAAGGTTGTCATTACCCATGCAAGTATGTGCATCAACCAGGGCCAGAGTCAGGGTGCACTGGAGGTGTTCTGTAATGGATTTGGCAGTGGCTACATGAGTAGTTAGTACATATGTAAAGAGCCAATGCTGTGGGAATGAAAAAAGGTGGTGAAGTAGATATAGTTAGTAATATTCCCCAAAAGGGAATAATAAATCTGGCTAGCTGCACATAATGCAAAACTCGATTAAGAGGCCAAGATCAAAGTCTTTTAGTGTTTTAAGGATTCTTTTATGAAAATGACACCATCAACATCATTAATGGTATGAAGAATGACAGTGTGGAAAAAAAATAGATAGCAAGACTCTGAGTCAAATAACTGATTTGCAACAGACAGATTCTGAATTTGGAAAAATTTAGGTATACCCTAAATAATTTATTTCACTTATACTTTCAAGTAAAATGAAACATAATAAAACCTATATCTGGTTAATTGTAAAAGATTTCTTTTAGTAAAATGTCTAAATGATAAGAAGTTTTGTGTCATGGTTTAATTGGAAGTATTTTTCTTTCTTAGTGGTACATAAAATGATAGTGCATCCTAAAATCAATGGCTCCTTAGATCTATAAAATACTGTAACTGTATTCGGAGATTGGGTAGCATGGCTGACCATGTATGTGCGTATGGATTGAGGACTGGTGAAAATGATGTAAATTCTCATCTTCTTTAAGAGGAAATCAATATGTATTGCCTAAATCTGAAAAAACTAGGAAACAACAATGCAAATAGTGTATTATTTGGAGGTAAATTTACTTTATTAGTTTACTAGAGGCCCAGTGCACAAAATTCATGCATGGGGGTGTTTTCCTCAGCCCGGCCTGCACCCGCTCCAATCCAGGACCCGTCGAGGGATGTTTGACTCATGGTTTAGGACAGTAGGATATCCCTCTCACAATCTGGGACCACTGACTCCTAACCGCTCGCCTGCCTGCCTGCCTGCTCGCCACTAACCACTCTGCCTGCCTGCCTGATCACCCCTAACTGCTCTCCTGTTGGCCTAATTGCCCCTAACTGCCCTCCCCTCTGGTCTGATTGCCCCTAACCTCCTCTGCCTCAGCCCCCGCTAATGTGGCTTTGTCTGGAAGGACATCTGGAAGATGTCTGGTCTAATTATCATATTACCCTTTTATTAGTATAGATTAGGTTTTCCATAATAAATTACCACAGACTGGGAGGCTTAAACAATAGAAATGTCTTCCTTCCCCCCAATTCTGGAGGCTAGAAGTCCAAGATGAAGGCCTTGGCAGAGTTGGTTTCTCTTGAGGCCTCTCTTCTTGATTTGTACATGGTTGTCTTCCCCCTGTCAGTTCATGTGGTCTTCCCCCTATGTCTGTCTGTATCGAAATTTCCTTTTTATAAGGACAGTAGTCATATTAGATTTGGGATCATGCTAGTAACCTCATTTTAACATAATTACCTCTTTAAAGGCTCTATCCCCTAATATAGTCACAGTCTGAGGTAGTGGGAGTTAGGACTTCAATGTATGAATTGGGAGGGTGGGGGAGGGGACACACACAATTCAGCCCACAATAAATATCAAACAACCTACCTAAATAATATAAAATGTCTTTCCAATGAGAAGGAAAATAGGGTAAACTGTTATTTTCTTTACAATGCTTTACTTATCATGAACAACTGTGATGAGAAATAAATAGAAAAAGCAGAGAGGAAGAGAATAAAGGAGAGGAACTGCAGACAGTAAGGTAGATGTTCCTTTTGGAGAGCACTTTTAAAAAGGGAACAGAGAAACAGCAGTAACTGGAAAGGTATGTAGAGAGAAGTGATTTTTTAAAATAACAAATGTATATATTATATGTATGTTGGAATAATGAGAGAGAGAGAAACTGATGAGGTATTTAGGTGACTGAGCCCTCCTCTTGAGAAAGGAATGGAGACTGGGTGAGTGTAGAGTGACTGACTCCAGGAGACTCCATGTAGATGGGTCCTGGTGCAGAGGAGTGAGATGTGGAGGAAGGAGGTATAGAAGGTTATCTGGATTGCTTTTGTTTAGCAATGAAATAAAATGCAAAATCATTAGCTGAGAATGAAGACCAGGTATAGGTACTGGTAGTTTGAGAAGGAAAAATTATGAAATACTAGTAGTCATTTAGGAGAAAGAGTGAACCGACTAGCAAAGGACAAAATCTTAGTAGGATTGCAAAGAGCACACTGGAATTTAGTGACCATAAGTCTAAAATGAAGCCAGTCAATACGTAATGATTGATTGCATGCTGGGCACTGAGGAATGTTATATGACATAAAGAAAGCATGTAGAATAGCTCCCGAATTCTTGCGTTGAACCAAGGGTAGGTATTGGCGCCGCTGAATCAGGGGATACAGGTGGAGACATAGGTGTGGATTAGGGAATAGAGGTGGCATAACTTATTTTAAAGATGTTAAGTAAAAAGTGCCTATAGAATATCCAAGTGGACTGTCATTCGGCCAGAATTTCTGGAAATTAAAGGAAAATTTTAGGCTTGGTGATATGAGTTTACATCACAGGCACATGTAAACACAAATTGAATGCTGTCGGCCAGGTATAGTGCTTAGAATGAACCTCATTGTGATGTTTGTTGGTTGTAAGATGTTCGTAGGGGACTGAGTAATTAAAGAGGGGGGACAGGAGAGATATTCAGGAATGGGGAGGCAAAGGGATCTTTAACATGGAAGACGCAAACATAGAGGTTTGTGCACTGCTGGGGCTCATGAACTGTGCCCAAATTTTGGACTGCAGGCACAGTGGTACTGAGTGGGTCCACTGATCTGACAGCTCCTCTGTAGTTCATTTCCTCAATTCTTCTTCTTATTATTAAAATCTATGTAATTTATTGGTGTCATATCAATTGAACAAAAACAAAACTGATTATTCCTCCAACTTTATTGTATATAAAATATTTCTGATACATAGAAATATGTATATGTGCTAATTGATTGAACAATTAAAAGTACACAGATGTCATTATAAGACCTGTTATGTTAAAACATCTGACTTTATTATTATTTTATTTTAAAAGAAATGGCTCTTTGAATGTTCCATTATAGATGTATTGATTAAAAACACACCATATTCTTTAAGGTTCTCAGATTTTTAAATCTATTTTCAGCTCACTTTTTAGCAGATAAGAATTAGAATAAATGACAATTAGAACAGAATCCAATTCATACGTACTTTTCTCATTTAATTACAGGAACATTCTAAAATATCTAACAAAGTCAGACAGTATAATTAATTGTGCATACATATTTTATAAAACTGTAATCTTGAAATGTTTTATAGTTAAATAATCCAAAAAACAATTTAAGAAATCAATAGTGTCAAGATAATGTTTAGAGAATAAATGAAAGCATTTGGTGTGTGTCCAATATCAGAGGGAAAAATGGTTTAAAGGGAACTATATGAATACATTTTTAATAGTATTCTACATCATAATATGTAGTATTGTGAAATTGATCAGATTGACTTCATATAGTAATGCATTTTACATAGTTTTATTCAATTACATTAAATGCTTCATAATCATTTAAAGAAATATCATTTTAAATGTTAAAATGCGTTAAATTGTTAAATAATTTAATGTACCAGGATTTACAGAAAAGTAGTTTCTTTTACCTTTCACTCCTGAATCTTTAAAATAAAGGGTATCAGCACATGGTATTCAATTTGTATTTTCTCTTTTAAGGATTTTGCATACAATACTTTTGGGACTATAATACAATTTTCAACTTTGAAAATTAAAACATGTGCCATTAATCCTGGTTTTTCTCATCAATTTATGCATTTATCCTATTTTGCCCTCTTGGGAGAGGGACTTCATTCACCCCCCAGGATAGGTCTGCACAACAAACACAGGACGGGAATGGCCTGAATTCCTTGCTGATTTGTTATGTATTTGTGTATGTTTGTGTGTGCATGCCTCTGTTTAACACAACTTCACATAATCTTATTTACATTTACTACTTCACTATCATTAGACAGAGACAACCCCTGCTGTATTTTGTATACATCTTTTTGTTCCTTTTCCCAATGTGCCACCTATGTATTACAGGCTCTGTGCGTAATTACTAAGTAGATCATTTCCTTTGCATCTGTATACAACAAATTATGTAGTAAATTTTGGGTTTTTCTATATACTCAAATAGCTTTGCTATTAAGAAGGCAGGATTTATAGCAGTTCTGAGCACAAACTTTGGAGTTAGACAATTTGAGTTCGCTCTTCCATTTTCTAGTTATGCAATTCTGAGTAAATCACTTAAGCTCTCTAAGCCTCAAATTCTCATGTGTGAAATGAAATAATAATATGTGTAAGATACTCATAGGATTATCATAAATATGAAATGAAATAATATAGGTAATATGTTTAGCAACATGTTTTGCCTCTATTTTAATTAAGTTCAGTTGGACTAGTTTTTGAGACCTAGTTATTTATATCCACTTGCATGTTGTGGTGGGCACCAATTGGAGTGTCTTCTTAGCACAGTATAGGATTTCCCTTTATGAGAATAGTCCAGATATTCAGAAGTGCATCATGATATGGCCTCTTGGTTGAGAGTAGATTGGACTAGGGACAGAAGCTAATCCAATCCCTCCCTAGAAATTTTCAAACCAAAACAAGAGAAAGAGCTTTATTGAATCTGTCTCTGAGGGTGGAGCTAAAAGATGTGATGCTGAAAAACTCCTGTCAACTTGTACCGTACCACACGAAGGGGTCAGGTTGTTAATTAGAGAGAATATGGTTAAAAGCAGAAAGAAACATTAGAGTCTTTTGTCCTTTGTTTGTTGAGCACCTACTTGCTAGATAGTGATGAGCACAAAGGACACAATGGTGAGCAGAAGCAGACAAGGCTCCCGCTTCTTGAAGTGCATCAGCTAATGAAATGTCTAGTGCTGCAGACAGGCCCTGATGGGACAAACACAACCACGAGTGACTGCACACTACACGCTATGAAGGAAGGGATAAAGGTCCAATGACAGCACTGATTAGAGTCAGACAAGGCTTTTGTAAGTAAGTCACACTTGAGCTGATTTAAAGGATCAGAAGTGGCAATCTAGGCAAAGATAAAGAAGAAGGTGGCTCAGGTGGGGAAAGAAAAGAGGAATAAAGAATGTAAAGAGGAACTGGAAGCATTTGAGAAACTAAAAGAAAGCTAAATGATGGAATGGTGGCTCTTTGGGCAAATTATTTAACCACTAGAGCAGTGATGGCGAACCTATAACACGCGAACTCATTTTTTGGTTGATTTTTCTTTGTTAAATGGCATTTAAATATATAAAATAAATATCAAAAATATAAATCTTTGTTTTACTATGGTTGCAAATATCAAAAAATTTCTATATCTGACACGGCACCAGAGTTAAGTTAGGGTTTTTCAAAATGCTGACACACCAAGCTCAAAAGGTTCACCATCACAGCACTAGAGGCACAGTGCATGAATTTGTGCATAGGTGGGGTCCGGCTGCTTGCCCCAATGGGGGCCAATCTGGGCCGGGCTGGTGGGGGGTAGGGTACAAGGGAGGTTGGCCACCAGCCTTGCCCCTGTTCGGGGTGGGGGGTCTTTTGGGCATGGGGTCGGCCAGGGGGAGAGGCCATGGGAGGTTGCAGGGGGTTCATTAGGGCCTCAGTCCAGCTGGTTGGCTGCTGCAGTGCACGTCATAGCAACTGGTCGTTCTGGTCATTCTGGTCATTCCATCATTCCAGTCACTTGGCTTTTATATATATATATATATATTCTGCACCAACTTCATCAAATGCTTAAGGAATGACACAAATTATGTAGCAACCTCAGAGTGGTTGGTGAGAACAAGGTGAAATAATACATGTAAAGTACTTAGCATAATGCATTTAGTACCCACTAAGAGTTCAAGGTACATTTATCATATCAGTTGATAAGAGTTATGCATGAAGAGGCTGAGAGGTAACCGAGAGCATGAGAGTTGACATGATTTCCATTTTGGAAAGATTTCCAAATCTGTACAGTAGAAAAGAAACTCACAGAAACAAGAATATGTAGGGAGGCAAGGACTAGGAGATAGGAGCCTTGATGTGGGTGTGGTGACAGTGAAGGGGGCAGATTTTAGAGTGCTTGGAAAGTGAAATCTATAGGACTTAGAGATAAATTGGAAATGAATGTGATTGAGAAAAAGGTATCAGGAGTAGCAAGAAAGTTGTAAGGGATAAATTCAGTTCCATGCACTTGTAAGACTGCAGTTGTCATTTCCCTCCTGGCTTTTGGACAGGAGTCCTTCTCAGGTTCTCGAGGCCTCCCAATTACCTTCTCCTTCAAAGCCAGCAAAGATATGTTTGCGTTGATTTTGACAAAAAAAAAAAAAAAAGAGAGAGAGAAAGAGACAGAGAGAGAGAAACATCTATGTGAGAGAAATATTGATCGATTGTCTCCTATACCTGCCCAGACCAGGATCAAACTCACAATACTTCAACCAACCCAGCCACGAAACCAGGGCTCTAGTCTTTTGAATACTTCTCGCTGACCTCCTCCTCAGCCTTACTTTTCCCACTTCTTCTTCTACAGTTCTTTGACTTCATCTGGAGCACATTCTTTGCTTTTAAAGGCTTTTGTGATTGAAAACATCTACACTAATAAAAGAGAAACATGGAAATTGGCGTACGACCGCTACCCTTTTCATTGGCTAATCAGCGAGATATGCAAATTAACTGTCATCCAAGATGGCGGCCGGCAGCCAAGCAGCTTAAAACTAACATGAGGCTTGGTTGCCTCAGTGATGGAGGAAACCAACGTTCCCCGCCTGGGGCTGCAGGCCTCTGAGCCTGCAGTTTGAAACATTGTAACAAATACCGCTGGACTTCAGCCAGCAGATTCGCAACATTGTATGCAAAGGCCAGAAACATACTTTCAGGAGCGGAGGCCTAAGAGCTGGAGCCAAGTCTCAAGCTAAAGCTGGCCCAGAATAAAAAAAAAAAAAAGGAAAAAAGGAGCGTTTGGGAGTTCAGTTACTCCCAGACTGAAAACAGCCCTCAGCCCCTCACCCAGACTTGCCAGGCACCCCAGTGGGGACTCCCACACTGAAGAGTGTGTAACCAGCTGCAAACAGCCATCATCCCCTCATCCAGGCTGGCCAGGCACCCCAGTGGGGACCCCCACCCTGATCCAGGACACCCTTCAGGGCAAACGAGCTGGCCCCCACCCATGCATCAGGCCTCTATTCTATATAGTAAAAGGGTAATATGCCTCCCGGCACCGGGATCAGCATGACAGGGGGCAGCACCCAAACCCCCTGATCGGCCCTGCTCTGTGTGTGAGGGGGTAGAGCCATAACCTCCCCATCGGCCCTGCCCTGAGTGTGACAGTGGCAGCGCCCCAACCCCCTGATCAGCCCTGCTCTGTGGGTGATAGAGGGCGGTGCCCCAAACCCCCCCCGCCCCCCGCACGGGCCCTGCTCTGTGTGTGATGGGGTAGAGCCATAACCTCCCCATCAGCCCTGCCCTGAGTGTGACAGTGGCAGCGCCCCAATCCCCTGATTGGCCCTGCTCTGTGGGTGATAGAGGGCAGCGCCCCAACCCACTGATCCGCCCTGCTCTGTGTGTGACAGGGGACGGTGCCCCAACTCCCCTATCGGACCTACTCTGTGCGTGACAGGAGGGAGCTCCCCAACCCCCTGATGGGCCCTGCTCTGTGCATGACAGGGTATGGAGCCCCAACCCCCCTGATGGGCCCTGCTCTGTGTGTGACAGGGGGCAGTGCCCCAACCCTCAGATTGGCCCTGCTCTGTGCGTGACAGGGGGTCGCGCTGCAACCTCCCCATTGACCCTGCCTTGAGTGTGACAGGGGGTGGTGCCCCAACCCCCCAATCGGCCCTGCTCTGAGCCCGACCAGGGGCTGCACCTAAGGATTGGGCCTGCCCTCTGCCACCCGGGAGCAGGCCTAAGCCAGCAGGTCGTTATCTCCCGAGGGGTCCCACACTGCGAGAAGGCACAGGCCGGGCTGAGGTACCCCCCCTCCCCACCGAGTGCACAAATTTTTGTGCACCAGGCCTATAGTCTATGTATATAAAAGGCTAATCAACCATCTGACTGGCCAACTGACCGGTAGGTATGATGTGCACTGACCACCAGGGGGCAGATGCTCAATGCAGGAGCTGCTGAGCTATGGTGACCTGGCAGCAGTGGTTTTTCAGGTGATGCACCCCAGAACCAGAGAGGAAGGAACCTGATTCCTCACGGGACTGTGCAATTCCACCTATGGCTGTGGGTTATTTTGTTGCTGAGGCACTGTCGTCCTCGATTCTGGTTTGCTGCAGAGCTGAGGTGACCGCAGACACCCTTCGAGCTGCAGCGCTACCCCAGATGTGTCTGTCGGGGAAGGGACCAGTGGAAGTTGGCTCCAGGGTGTGTCCGGCCTGTCTCGCCCAGTCCCACCCCACTGGCCACCTTCTAATTAATTTCCTTTCATTGTGCACGAATCTGTGCACGGGGCCACTAGTATACTAACAATCTTCCTATTTTAAACCCATAACCTTAATATCACCTGTAAAGTCCCTTTTGCCATGTAACAATGTTGCATTTTTACAGGCTCCAGGGGTTAAAGTGTAGACAATTTTGAGGAGCCATTATTCTGCCTATAGCAAACACATATTCTCAAATAGTTACATGTTTAAATTTTGGGAGATCCCAGAGTCTGAGAATTTTTTACTGGTAAACAATTAAGAAAAAAAATAACACATGTACTGCATTTTCATAAGGAAATTTGTAAATTATACTTATATTAGCTAACATTGTTTTATTTCTTAAATTACCATCAAATTACACATGTTTGGTAACTCCCTTTGAAGTAAATGAGCAACATTTATTCTCAATATAGCTTCCATTTTAACTAGGCACATTAAATATCATTAGCACAAATTCATTATAAATTACATGCCACATTTCATACAGGGTTTATTTACCCAGCACTTGTTATATATGAAAAGTTAACTAAGATAATATTAATATTAGTTTTAGTAAATACCCTGCAGTTTACTAGAATCTACTTATTATGAGAAGCAATTCTCACTTCCTTTAGTAATATTCACAATGGACAAAAATCTAATCCATGTTTAGTTTATACTTATTAACCACTCTACACTTATTTTCATTCTAATAATATTGTAAATTCAGAAACATTTAACCTAGATGGAGTTTAAATTTCAAACATCAGTGTTTCATGTCATTAAGTATGGTAAGATCTATAAATTCTCTATAATTACCCAGATTATCTATTTTAACGTAACATCCTTTTCTAAAAATGTTATTTGGATTTTTGGCATTAGTTCTTGATTCAAGTTTTATCCACGCTCCACGGGCGTGGATATCCCCTGCAGAGGCAGATCCATTCCTAACAAGGGTCTATTTTTTGGAACTTGGTAATCATTTTAATACAGATGACAATCCTTGTGAGGCTGTAGCTTTTCAAGCCAGAGTGGTGTTCCCTGATACTTTTTAAGCCCCTGTTCAAATGTAAATTAGAAGAGACCATTTACAATACCTATTCTAGGCATCCATATGCAACACCAGATAGAAAAAAAATTTGTAAGAAGCTATTCCTATATTTATCGATGACACTTCATCACTATGACACTTTAGTGCTGGAGCCGCCAAACTAGAATCATTTCAGTTATTTACCTAAGGGAGAAACCATCCAAAGCAGACAGACCTTTGTGTCTTTCAGAGCTGGATTGAATAACTGGAGAGCAAGTGACTTTTTCGTGTTCTTGGTCTAATTAGATAGCACTTTGGTCAAAGGGGTTATTTGCAACTTTTCCTGAATGAGAGACTAAATCCCTTAACTGGATTTTGAAGTCAGAGGGGACCTTTGATGGCCTAATATCACCCTTTTCACTGCAGATTTTAATTTTACAATGTTCCATTTTTTAGGTAAATGAGCAGAAGGCAATTATTAGCAACATTTGAGGGCAATAAAGAAGAAAAGTATCAAGATACTCCCCCAGCCTTTCAATGTAAGGTAGAAGAAGTGTGTGTGTGTGTGTGTGTGTGTGTGTGTGTGTGTGTGTGTGTGTGTCGGGGGGGGGGGGAGGGGGGCTGGGAGTGGGGTGTGGGAGGGAAGAAGAGGATCGCCTATGAAAGGAGAAACTTCCTTTCTGTAAATTTTCATGTTTTCTACTTAATTGTAATGTTGGCAATTTAGTATCCTATTAATTTAGAACTCGACTGTGGAGATATCTTTTTATCAACAGAAGTGCAATTATTATCACCAAACATCATTATCATTTGAAATCAAAAAGGCCAGGAGACAGACCCTCTTCTTGTTGGTAGTTAATGAATGAAGTCTCATTGGTATCACTTACACAAGATGTCACCTAAAATCCTTGGGATCGGAATCTCTCTGCTTTTCCATTTATAATCTGTAAAATTTTATCTCTCTGTGCCTAGCTATTTTCAACTGCAAACTTAGATCAATATTACGCAATTCATAGGTTTGTTTAATGGCTAAGTGCAATAATGCTTCTGAAAATTTGTACATGCTTATTATCTAAGTGCTCAATAAATAAAGATCCTATTATTGCCATCATAGTACTTATTTTACGTGAAGCTCATTGAAAACCTGTGAAATAGACAAGGAAAGCATTATGATCATTATCATAATAATCAAGAAAATGAAACAGAATTAGTTTGCGTCTTTCTTGTATTTGATGGATTGTTCTTGATGACTTCCACCACTCAGTGCTGCTTCTCAGTTCATGCAGTTGCCCATCTAGACCTGAAGGAGACATAATTTAGAGTATATTCTTGATTTAAAGATATGCAGTCACCTGTCATGTGTACAGCATACTGCTAAGAATGCTGGAGGAAACAGAGAAGCACAATCCCTGTACGTGGTCCTTGTTCAGTAGGCCTGAGGTCTGTTCTACTTGGTTCCTGGTCCTTCTTGGCTCAGACAGTTGTCTCAAAAGCATAATCATGGGGTTAAGTCACCATGAATATAATGTTGCCTATAATATATATTCTCTAACATACGAAGGACTTGGTTTCCTCCTCTATTTGGTTTTTAGGACAAGATAATTACCTCTCCTTGCCCATTATTTTTCCCGTCTCTTTTTTTTTATCATTGAACAAATTTTTATTGAAAGATCAGCAGTTGAGCCTGACCTCTCTAATAGATAAATGCATTATTTCCTCTTTTTGTTCATCCTAGTGTCTCAAAAAATGTCAAATGATAAGCCTTGAGAGTGAAAGTAGAAATGATTTTTCTCCATCTCACTATTAAAATTAGCCATCAGTAGGTATTTAGTTGCAATATTACTAAAAAAAATCATTTGAATTTTTGTTCCTTGATATAGAAATTAACCAGCATCCATTGAAGGAAATATATATATATATATATATATATATATATATATATATATATATATATATATAATGTTGGGTTGGATTACATTAAAGGGATTGTAGGTGCTTTTATTACAGAGCTTTTCTTCTATCGTATTTACACACTTAAAAAGAGCTAGCATTATCTTTAAGTGACACAAGATGATGGCTGAAGTTCCTTGCAATCTGAGTATGTTGTCTTGGATCACATACCATGCTGATGGTTCATGACTGGTTCTAATAACATAAGGATGTAGGGAATAAGCAGGTAGACTGTATTAAATGTGTGCGTTTGAGTCTTTTATGCATGTACGTTTGTGAATTAGTTAAATTAGAATCAGAGGGAATTAAGAGTGGGAGAAAGAAGAAAAGCAAGATAAAATGGCACACAAATCCAAATGCTCCAAAATACTAAGTCCTGATGTTGGTCAGGATCCAAAGGAGCACACACTTGATGTCTCTCTCCTTTTTTCTCCCTCTGCTTATCATTCACCTTCCATTCCATTAGATCTGGCTTAAATCTGTAGTGTAATATGACAACTTTAGGGAGCTATATTTTTTCATCTCCAGTTTTATTTTCATATGAGGTCTATGTAACTGGAAAAATCTGTTTGTAGGCCAATAGCATGACCACAGCATGAGAACATTTCTGAATGATAGAGAATCAGATTTGTTATAGCATATTTCAAAAGCCCTTTTCCTGAATTGATTCTTTATAGTTTAGTATTAAAACATGTATTTTTCCAAGAAAACAAGGGCTAGTTGTCTTCTTGCTCTTTTTTGTAAATTGAACTTGTGTAGAAAAGAGACAGGAAATGGCTAGAATGCACATTCACTATGTAAATGGGCATAAACAAACATAATATTTTGAAATGTGCCTCTGCTTAGGAGAAAGAAAGCAAAGGTGTACCCCTTGAGGGAAAGAAAAGGGTAGGAAAGGCGAGAGAGAGAGAGAGAGAGAGAGAGAGAGAGAGAGAGAGAGAGAGAGAGAGAGAGAGAGAGAGAGAGAGAGAATGAGAGAGAAGAGAGAAGAGAGAGAGAGAGAGCAAATCCTTTTTATCTGGAGGTCTCAGGGAAGGATCTCAATAGAATATTCATCAGCTTTCCAGCTGTGTCCTCTCAGGGAGGTGGTCTCTAATGATTATTTGGTGCCTGAACAGGGGGTCATTAGTCATTGCAGTTGGTCCTGATGTCAGTCTTGGCATCTCCCCGCCTGGCCTTGTTGCTTTTCTGGGCCTGGAGCTGAAGTACTACTGAGGCCTCGATGATATCTCTAGGCCTTGATGCTTAAGGGGGTTTTGTACAAGGAAGTCACATGAGGCTGTTCTCTGGCCGCTTTTTTTCTCCTCCAAGTGGGTGTACCGCATGATTAGCAACATGCCAGGGGAGGAAAGGTGAGGGGAGGGTCCAAACTGTATGATCAGTGATATGAAAGATTGAGGGGTCTAAACTGAATAACCAGGGATATGCTACAGAAAGAAAGGTCACCTGGGGTGGGGGGTGGGCTGGGGGGGCAGGTCCCACCTTAAAATTGATTGCCTATAGCTAGGCACCTGTGACTTTCCACCTTGGTGACCTTCCATACCTGGCTTATTGTTTCTGGTCTGCTCAGGTCTGTCTAACTGCCTATTATATCATAACAACAGGAACAATCCAATTACTCTTTTCGAATCTAAGTGAAGTGTGGCTTTCCAATAATCCGGTTCTTTCAGCTGTACCTCTCCAACAGGCCTCTTTATGGTGAATGTCACCTCACAGCTGAAGCAAGTTTATGGGGCACTGCAGGTCCCCAGGTGCTCTTTGTTCAGTGGAGAACCAGAGAACTTCAGTCTCAGGGACTGCGAATCCACCAGCTTTCATCAGTGTGAAATGTGCTTTAAATCAGTGTCGGGCTGGCTGCAAAATTTTTGTCGCCAACTTCATAGTAACTCCAGCTGTCCCACAGTTCTGTGAGTACCTATCCAATTACATATGCTAAAACATAGGAAATGAGCAAAAACAATGATTTTATGCTATGTTAGAGAAAAAGAGATGACAATGCAGAATCAAAACTGCTGAACCCAAAACAATAATTTTAATCAGTGTCATAGAGAGAAAAAGCCTTGGTATATTATCATGGATGTAAAGAAAATACAACATATAGAAGCTTTATGTACTATATATATACCAAAGTGAAACTATTACCATTTTCATGTCTTACCTAGAGGATGCTGAAAAACCTTTCATTTTCTTTTGTATGGCATTTAAAAAGATTTTTATTGATTGATTGATTCCAGATAGAGAAGAAGGGAGAGAGAGGAGAGAGGACAGAAGAGAGAGGAGAGAGGAGAGATCCCCTGTTCCACCAGTCCACACATTTACTGCTTGATTCCTGTATGCACCTTGACCAGGGATCTAACTCGTAACCCTGGCATACTGGGAGGATGCTCCAACCAACTTAGCTATGTGGCCAGGGCTTGTCTGGTATTTCTGATGCCATCTTTCCTCACAGGTGAGTTTGGTCAGTCACTATTTCAAACATTAGTATATTGAAAACATTACTATACAGAAAATTCAAATACAATGGTTTTGCTGTTAGGTATCATATTTCACACAGGATTCTTTAATTATTAGTAAGGAAGTTTTGATTTTTTTCATATTAAAACAAGTCTCTTTAGTACTTCTAGGCCTCAAATATTTTTTGTTTTAATTTCATGTCATTAGCGTAGTCATTAGAGTTGGCATATTTTGCTATTCATTATTTCCCTGAGTGGCGATTACCTGACCAGAAGTGATAAAATACTTCATGAAGTAGTGTTTATCAGCTATTTGTCTGCATGTACAATTTTCCTGAATATGGTTTTGCTTCACTGACAAATTTGAACACAAGTTGATGGCCTGATAATGTCCATTGCCTAATTGGCTTTGTTGGGAAAGTTGTAGACAATTTGGTTGTGTTGGAAAATGCTTTAATATTGTCCAAAGCATAGGGGGAATAAGTGCTGTGTCTAACCAGAAAAGATGACAAGGGAAAGTAATAAATTAATTAGGAAGAATAAGAAAATGTGACTGTCTGAGAAAGAGCGTAGAAGGCAACCAGAACATGTCTCTGTCAGCTGTTTGGGAGACAGGGAAGGGGAGTGAGAAACAGAGCTTCATTGGAAACAGAGAAGCAACATGCAGGTCATGGAACCAGAATTCCTGAGCTTAAAATTTATCTTGAGCACTTCCTGCTGTGGGATGATGGCAAACTGCTTAATCTGTCTCAGTTACTTAGCTCTGAAATGGGACTAATAATAGTACCTACCTCATAGACCCATTGGAACAATTCCATGAGATAGACCATGCCCTAAACCTTAGTCTGGACATGCCCCTCTCTAAATGTGAGCGCTATGAAATCCCAAGAGTGTGTTGTGGTCACATAGGGGGGAGCTCGAAGGAAAACTGTAAAGCCAGAGCAAAAGAATATAAAATTAATTTTGTCAACAAAAGGGATTTGATAAGACAAGTATATGCTACCATGGCTACAATGTAAATTTGCTGGAAATAGCTTTGAATGAGTGTGAGATTGTAACAGTCGACTTTAAGTTAGAAGAAAAGTCGAGTTATTACTTTTTAGGTTCAAGCAGGATTGCCTAATGGATTTCATACGCAATGTAAGACTATATGCCTGACTTACTTTCCCTGGCTCCCTTTGAAGGGGGAGAATGAGAGACTTAGTAGAAGGTGAGTTGGCAGACACAGCAGCACAATCTTGTACGCATTGACTCCAGAGATCCTGGTGAGAAAATGAGCTGTGGAAGTTGCTGGAAAGGGGCACATGTTTCTATCGATTTCTCCTCGCCAGAAAAATCACGAGGCCATGACTCATTACAAGACTAGATTACCCTAAAGCGAGTGTTGGTTCCCTTTGCTTTGGTGGTTGATCTGTTTGGCAGAGATGGAGTGCTAATATACCGATGCACTTGTAATGGTACCAGGTGAGCAGGTTTCCTTATGAGTCACAGTTTCTACATCTTCAAAATTGTTAAAATCCTAACTTCCTCACTGGCAGGTTATAAGAATTAAAATATATCACACACAAAAACACTTCCTAAAACAGTGTTTAGGACATAGTAGCTGTGCTATAATCATTAATTCCCTCTATTCACCTGTTTCTTCCACTATTCCTTTAGATGTGACATCCAGTTGACAGCATGATAACTTATTTATTGTTCTTGTCTACTTAGTTGATAAGCTACTGCTTTTTCTTGGACATTGAACATTTCCTTTGTCTGTTTTCTTGGTCCTCTAATAGATTCTCTTTTCTTTTATTTAAGTTTTTAAAAATATATATATTTTTATTAATTTCAGAGAGAGGAAGGGAGAGGGAGAGCTAGAAGCACTTATGATGAGAGAGAATCATTGGTTGCCTGCCTCCTGCATTCCCTCTACTGGGGATCAAGCCCACAACCTGAGCATGTACCCTGACCAGGAGTCAAACTGTGACCTCCTGGTTCATGCATTGATGCTCAACCTTTGAGCCACACCAGCCGTGCTAGATTCTCTTTTCAGTTCCCTTCTGTGCTCAGTGTCTTCTGTTGGCACCTCTAGATTCATTTCCCCCCTTCTCTACTTTTCTCTGCTTTAATAATGGACTGCATCCATGGTCAGTGCTTGCTGGCTTCTGGATGTGTTTGAGCAATGGAGAAAGGGGAAACAGTGAGTATGAAGAATAGAATTTATAGGGTCACCAAGAGCTGGCTGCATCAGGTTAGGTGGTCCTCTCCACGTAGTTCTGTCACCTCATTCAGTTGAATGCCTCCTTTCTACTTCCCATCAGACCTAGGAGTCGCTGCCCACTGTTACTAGCCCAAGATCTTTATAAATATCTCCCTTTTAAACTCTTCTCTAATTACCTATTTGAACAAGTTGTCTCTAGGTAGGGTGCGTGGAAGGATACACTGCCTCTTCGCTTGGATTCTATGCTCTTGATCTTATTTCTCTATATTAATATGAGATCCTATCTTTCATCTAGAAAGTTTCCAATTTATAACAAAATCAAAGCACATTTAAATAATACATATCTCAGTAGAGAACACTCTGGTTTCCAGGTTTCACTGGTCTAATTATTAGGTGCCTGAGTGGGTGGGATTCTAATCTGTAAATGCATTTTTTTTATGTCTTAATATATAAACTAAACCAGGCTAACAATATAATATCTTTTTTGGAATTTGATATAAAGTTATTTTCTTTCCTGATCTCTTGTTTAGAAAGTAGTAGCTGACTGTCAATAGACCTTATACATAAGATGCTCTCAGGCATGCATCTCCAGGATAGAATTATAGTAAAGTTTCATGTACGGCATGTATTTGTTTAACTAGACATTTATATCACTAAACCACACATTAGATAAAGGATAGGTTATTTTTAGCAAGTTCTAAATGGAAGTTACTATTGTTTTACTTTTTTGTTACTTTAAATTCCATAAATCTGAATTCAATACCTAAGTAGAAAGGCATTAAAGAACATAAAACATAAAAAGAAAGGAAGTTTATTAGAAATTAAATTTTCTCTCTAATTAGATCTGGTGTTCACATCTGAGGAAAATGAAATGGCCTTTAGCAAACACTTTACAAGCATGGTTTTTGTATAAGGAAAGGTAGGTGACATAATGATCAATTATGAGACTGACATACTATTTTCTTTTATCTTTGCTAAAATTCAACGTGCTGTGTTATACTATAGCATATCGCCCAGGAGTCCTATTAGATGTGTATGTTATTTGCTAATTAGTGTGGGTAGTTCATCAATTTGTAGCCAATAGGGCACTAGGCATGGATCAGAAAGATATCTGACAAAGACTGACATGTACAGTTAAAAAGCAAAAACTAAACTTATATTTCCCATTTTTATAGAGAGTTTTATAAAAGTTTTTCTTTGATTTGTATGTATTCTCTAGAAAAGATAAATGTTAAAACAGATTTTTTTTTTTTTTTGGTGACAAATAGCTGCCATTTATTGTTCTAGATGTTCTTAATAAAAGAAACAAGACCACAGTCCTAGCCAGTTTGGCTCAGTGTATAGAGTGTCCGCCTGTGGACTGAAGGGTCCCAGGTTCTATTCTGGTCAAGGGCACATGCCTGGGTTGCAGGCTTAATCCCCAGTGTGGGGCATGCAGGAGGCAGCTAATCAATGATTCTCTCTCATCATTGATGGTTCTATCTCTCTCTCCCTCTCCCTTCTTCTCTGCAATCAATAAAAACTATTAAAAATAAAGAAACAAGACTACATTTTAAAATAATGTTGTTAATAACAATGTGTTATTAAATGGATTTATAACCTGGACCATTTGTGGGCCTGATATTCAAGGTAAAACAGAATTTGACATTCTAGTGTACAGAGAACTGTACATCTTTGCTTGTATGATGCCAAATAACATCAATATAATAAACTGAGGTAAAATTCCACAAAGGTTGTCCAAATACTAATTTTTTGCAAAGTACAGTACCACATAAGTAATCTGATACTTGTGTTAATTAGTGGTATACTTTAACATAGTGCATATATGATACCACATGCACACACATACATATCTTATTTATTGATTTATTCAGCAAATATTTTGGAATAATCTCTGATATTCTGGGTACTAGAGCTGCAACAGTGGGCTCAACATGGTCTCTGTCCTCATGAACATCACAAATGATTGAGCATTTGCTGTAGATATGAGCAATTTTCTACATAACAAAATGATTAGGACTATTTAAAAACAGAAATAGAAAAAATAAAAGAACTATTGTTAATCAAGGCCTTTTCAAAATAGTGTACTGCCTCTTAAGTTTAGAAAGACTAATCTCAAATAAATGTAAAACCAGGTTTCAGGGTATTTTTATTTCACTTCTATTTTGAATTAACATGGCTTTCTCCTGTCTATAAAAGTCAAACTTCTCTCTGCCTACTACAATATGTTTTAAGCTTATTTAGATGTCTTTTAATAATATCTTTGAGGTATTTTGTTTCCACATATATCTTTGTTTCCTAGGAATGGTGGACTTTTTATGTTGCTAGAAAGAATGGTTTCATTTTCTAAACACTATTATCCAATCACTAGATGTATATATTATATATGATTTTCAGATTAAAAAAATAGCGAATTGATTAAGTAGCCCTTTGTCCACTGTTACTTGTGCAGGAGATGCCCCAATAGGACCTGAATAAGGTCTGCATAATGACCAGTTTGCAGAGGGCACTTCGGGGATCCTGCTAACCTTCCAAGACGGTGTCAAAGATTTATCAATTTTACAACCATTATAAAAAGAAATAACATAATAATGGAAATATAACAATTACTATAACGTGATAATAAAAAGTAAATTATTAACGGCACATAAAATGAAAATATGGTAGAAAAATGTAATAGAACTAGATACGATATAGCCCATAACCATACATATAAAAAAGCATTAAGTTGCAACTGTTCCCAGCATGGTCACCCAACTTGAATATCATGAAATGGCTAATGGTTCACTTGATACTTCCCAAAGTTTAGAGAGCAGCAGGAGTAGAAAAATTCATTTGTCATTTGAGCCCTTATGAATGACTAAGAGAATTACATTCTCCTCCACATTCACCAGGCAATGGCAGGAAGAGTGGGGGGCACATGGTGGAAGCCTGTGACACCCAACACAAGAACTGAAAGATGTACAGCTGTCGGTGAAGGAAAAGAATGTTGTTGTTTAGTGTGGGCAGGGAAACAGTATCTTCGGGAAGGGAAGGCAGGATTCTGGCAGGAAGGAATTTCAGATCACATAATACTGAAACCACTGATCCTGAACATAGTACAGAAGTAGCCTTGTGTCTTCATTGAGTCTGTGTTCTGCAATAGTCAACCTAATATTGATTCACCCCATTCCTCATGGATATGCTGGCAAAATCACAGTGCCACAAGCAGAATTTGGTTATGAAATGTGGCTGTGCCTAACCACTCACAAGTAAGGGGGAACAGATCTCTAAAATAATAGTTTCACTAACTTGCAAGGTGGCTTTGAATATTTTAATTGCAAAAAAAAAAAAGTTATAGGATATGATGGATAAAAACTTTGACAGAGTTTTCATAGAGCCTTTAAAATATTGAGTCATAAAAGAAGATGAGAGAATAAAGATACTGTTAGGGATTAAAAACCACTTATGTAAGGAAAAACAAAGAATAAGAATCTATGGGCCTCATAGAGGAAAGGTAAATGGATACCCTGAAAACTATACCATGAGTAGAGTGGTCCAGCATATTTATGACCTGGGGGAGGAGGGAAGAAGGATGGAGGGAGAGAGAGGGATGAATTGTAAAATCTGCTAGTTATACAAAATTATTTTGATAGAGGATTAGTAGCAACTCAGAACCCAATTCCATATACAAAAATATTTTTGAAATTCTAAAAATGTGTAAAGAGTTTAAAAATCCTTGGGAGTGCATATACTCAAGAATAATTTTATTGCTTACCTCACTCCACAGTTGATATTCAATATCAAATAGGCCAGAATTTTAGTCACCAGCCAAGAAATTTCTATATATTTTGCTAGGTGCATAAATCCTTGGAATGTGGTTTACTACATGCTTTAAATGTAATATATCAAGCATTAGTGAGGAGAAATTATAAAAATTATAACCCTATAACCTTACAATTTAAAAATGAGTTATCTATTTATTAAATGCTGATGGTGTAAGTTAAAAGTATATAGAGAGAAGCCTAAATATATGAGTGGGGCATAAAACGTGTATTCTTATTTTCCATTTTCTCTGGCCACTCTCAGACATATTACAGATACTTCCTAATCCATTAATAAAAATAGTTTCTCACCTGGATATGTTCAGATAAAAGTCTAAAAATATCCAAATTCAAGATTTCAGTACTTGCTCTTTGCTTCAACTCACAATTTATTGTTGTACACAAGCTATACTGTATCTTGGTGTAATCACTGTATACTTTATTCAAGGGTGTAACCTTTGTATGTTTTCTTTTTTTTTTTTTAAGAGTTGTTCTTATGATCATGTATCTTGTAACATAGGTGAATTTATCCTGAAACTTAGAATATAAAACCTATATAACGTACTGGACATTTAAGACATGAGACAATATGAAAGTTAAGTGTGCTGGAATATGGAAGAATCACTTGCAATGTAAGCCCTGCAATACCCATCATATGACACAGCTAACTTCTGAGAATAAAGTACTTATATCCATTAGAAAAAACGAGATGGGTGATAATGGACTCAAATCACAGAATCTTCAAATTAAACAGTGTTAAAGGAAATTCTCTAATATGTCATGACTTAGACATTTCTGCCAGCTATGATAGAAGAGAAACTTGAAGAAATCATCTGCCATTGTTTGAAAATAAAAATTTTTTAAAAGGAAGAAGGAAAAGAAAACTGGGAGAAAAAAGCTGGGGTTTAGCACTTTTTTAAGATTTAAGTTTAGGAGCTAAGCCTTGTCAGATTTTATTGGTTAATAAGATTGAGGAAATAGAAGGCAAGTATAGATGGTAAAGAGACTATATTCTGGATACAACCCTAGCAACCTTCAAAGTGCATATCTTTTTTATGGTGTCCTTTTTTGCTTGCTTGACACTCTAGCAGAGGATTTAGTCCACTGCTCCAGCTTGAACTTTCACCTGCATCCTGATGGCATATACCTAAATATCTATAGCCCCATTAGCTCTCAGAAGCTTAAAAACTGAATTTCAAATGTTCACTGGACATATGTACCCAGATTGATTTGTACAGGCATCTCAAACCCAACCAATTTGTTGCTTTCCTGTTTTTTGTTTTTTCCTATTTCAAAGCTTCCTGTGTTCATTATTTTAATTGATGCACCAATGAACACCTGAGTTGCCCTGCTAACAGTATGGGATCAAGCTTATACCTCTCCCTTTAAGCTCTCTAAATCCATTCCATCAGTAAATCTTTTCAATTATCCTATCTAATAATAGAGAAAGATGGTAATTAACTGTAACTTCACAGCCCTTCCCATTGGCTAATCAGGGCGATATGCAAATTAACTGCCAACCAAGATGGCGGCCGGCAGCCAGGCAGCTGAAGTGAACAGGAGTCTTGCTTGCTCCAGTGAAGGAGGAAGCCAAGGTTCCCCGCCTGCCGCTGCCGGCCTCTGAGCTGCAAACTAAGAAACAATGTTGCAATTATAGAAGCTAAACAAACCCCAGAAACCTGCTTTCAGCCGTCAGAGCTAGAGTTGCAACAGTGTTTCAATTATAGAACCCAAAAAATCCCAGATACCTGCTTTCAGCAGCTGAGGTCTCAGAGCTGGAGCCGAGCCTCAGAGGTAAAGCCGGCTCTCAGCAACAGTGACAGCCATAGAAGGTAAATAAATCCCAGAATAAAAAAAAAGAAAAAGCAAAAAAGGAGAGGTTGGGAGCTTCAGTCACCCGCCAGCCTGAAAACAGCCCTCAGCCCCTCACCCAGACTGGCCAGGCACACCAGTGGGGACCGCCACCCTGAAGGGGGTGTGACCAGCTGCAAACAGCCATCATCCCGTCATCCAGGCTGGCCAGGCACCCAAACGGGACCCCCACCCTGATCCGGGACACCCTTCAGGGCAAACCAGCCAGCCCCAACCCGTGCACCAGGCCTCTATCCTATATAGTAAAAGGGTCATATGCAAACTGATCCTAACAGCAGAAAGACTGGGAATGACTGGTCACTATGACACACACTGATCACCAGTGGGCAGACGCTCAATGCAGGAGCTGCCCTCTGGTGATCAGGGCGCTCTCACATGGGAGGAGCTCTCTTCAGCCACAAGCCAGGCTGATGGCTGCCAGTACAGCGGTGGTAGTGGGAGCCTCTCCTGCCTCCTCAGCAGCGCTAAGGATGTCTGACTGCAGTTTAGGCCTGCTCCCCGCTGGCAAGTGGGCATTCCCCGAGGGCTGCCGGGCTGCCAGAGGGATGTCTGATTGCCATCTTAGGCCCAATCCCCCAGGGAGAGGGCCTAAGCCAGCAGGTGGTCATCCCATGAGGGGTCCCAGACTGCAAGAGGGCACAGGCCGGGCTGAGGGACCCCCTTTCCCCCCGAGTGCACAAATTTTTGTGCACCGGGCCTCTAGTCTATATTATAAAAGGCCTGTGGCAGTAACGCTGCAATGGACAGCGACCGGACAAGAAACCACAGGGAACCCGGTGGGTGACTGCAGTGGCCAGAGTGAAGCACCCAGGTCCCGGGTTCCTGGAGGCTGGCGGACAGGCAGGGCGCAGGCAGGTGGGCAGGGCGAGGTGCACGCGGGTGGGCAGGGCCACGTGATTTCAAGTGCTGGGCTTCTAGTATGTTCATAAAAATTTACCAAGCCCACTCCTTTTTTTTTTTTTTTCTGATAATATGGCTCTAGAGACCTTTATCATTTATTTTTTAGATTATTGCCATGGTTTCCACTTAACTCTATTATGTCTCTTCCTTTCTTTAGTCTGTGTTCCCAGTAACTCCCAGTCATATTTCTTAAACAGACATACCCATGTTTCCTCTCATTCGTTGTAAAACCTTTTCATGGTTCTCAGATTCAAAAGTTTTCTAAACTCTTCAGCTTGTCCTTACACTCTAGGAACATTGAATTCAGTGGTTATTTCATGAGAAAGCCATGATCTTATGCCTCATTATCTTGCTCTAGAAAGTCTATCTGCATAGAATCACCTTTTGTCCAATATCTTCTTATTGAACTTGGAAAGTTTCTGGTTATTCTTTAATTCTCATATCAAATACCACCTCTTCTGTTAGAATTTTTCTGATACTCTCTTACAGAGTTATTCTTCTGTGTTTACTTAGTTTAATACCTCTGTTAAAATATGTATCAAATTATATTAGAGGATGTTTTTGTTTGTTTGATTGATTTTGTTTATATCCTTCTCTGCTTCATCATTTCTCTTTGATTTATTCTTTTAATCCTATTCTTTTCCTTTTGAGAGATTAAGAAATATTTGAAGTCAAGGACTTTTGTGTAACTAGTGCGAAGCAGAGAATTAAACATGCAGCAGGGCCTCAGAAAATGTATAATGAGTGAACCAAATAATCTTAGGATGGGAGGGAGACATAAAAATAGGAAACTGAGAGATTTGAGCATCCACCTCAGACTATCAACAATACATTGTTAAATAAAAATACATTAAATGATTTCTTACTAAAGCTGAGTTTGCCTGAGATTTTTACCTTTATTATGGGGCCAATCAGCAGGTGTTGCACTGGAGATAAGTGTGGCAGAACAATAAGAGGAAAACGAGAATTTAAGTTTCTAATGACAATGATGTAGTCAAAGTGATTGTCCAAGGTATCACATTAATCAAAGTGAGCCTTCTCCACTTTCCTAAGGTTCTGGAGAAGTGGCATCATCAGGGGAAATCCAGTCTTCATGTAGGGTGAGTAGAGGTAATGTTCTAGGAAAAAATTCACAAAATTCCAATTTCTTGACAAACAAATGGGGGTATTAGTAAAATCAGTGGCAGAAAAGCAAGAGAAATATATGATTTGGATTTTTGATGATTAGACTAAGTAAATTAATATGTGAACAGGAATAACAGGAAATGTAATTCAAAGGGAAACAATGGGCTCTAGGATTCAACTGGAAATGTTACTGCTTTCTAACTTTATCATTTTTTCCTCTATTGAACTTTTCCCATTAACATAAAAATACTTTTTCTTATAAAAATCTAACTTTTCTTTATTAACTTAACTCTTTATCTACCACCCCATATCTTTACTTATATAGCAAAACTCCTTAAAAAATTATATTCACTCTAATTCTTTTTACATAGTCTTTTTGATCCCAAGATTTTGCTCCTTGCCTTTATTGAAACTCATTTTTTTCAGGTTCACCAAAGTCCTTTAAGTGCAACTCATAATTCTTGGATCTCTTTTTAACTAACCTATTTGACAAAGTTGACCATTTAAGGCAGTTGATCACTTGAAGATGTTGAATACTTCCTCCTCCTTGAAATGCTGTTTCCACTTGACTTCCAAGCCATCACATTCCATTGGTCTTCCTTCAGCTTCACGGATTGCTCCTTTCAGTCTCCTATATTTGTTGCTGGTATCAATTGTAAATCTTTGAACAGGCCAGGGATGAGTCCTTGCATATGCTCTCTCTGTCTTTGATTAAACTATGCTCACTTCCTCAACAATCTTATCTACTCCTGTGGCTCCAATTGCTATCTAGCACTGATAACTCCTAAGTGTATAATTTTGGTCTGGCTATGCCTTTTAACTCTAGACTCAACTGTGTACTTTATATATCAACTTGGAGGGAAAACTGGCCCTTCACACTGAATATATCCAAAACTACATTTCTGATCTTCCTCATCAACATACTCTTCTTGTAATAGTTCTCATATCATTTCATTGTAATTCTATTTTTTAGTTCCTAAGTTTTTGAGTAATCCTTGACTCATTTTTCCCCCTCACAACCCCATCTAACCTGAGAGCAAAATCTATTGACTCTAATTTCAAAACAAACCTCAAATCTGACCACTTTTTACCATCCCCCTACTCCTACTCTGGCCAAAGCCACAAGCATCTTCTATCTGATATGTTGCAGTGGCTGCATAAATGGTTTCTTGCCTCATTCATTTCAAACTATTTTCAGTATCACAACCAGACAAACCTGTGTAAATGACAATAAAAAAAACTTAATATTACTGTGCCCCAAAGCCTCAAATATCACTTTATTTATCTCGCCTATTCCCCCTTTAGTTTTGATAATATGACTCTCACTTCTCAGTGTGCTTTTACCTAGCCACAATGACTTTCTTAGTTCCTCTTGCACACTAGGCAAACTCCTGCTTCAACACTTTTGTACCTGAGGTTTTCTCTGCTTTGCATGTTCTTCCCTAGATATCAAAATAATTTGCTTCTTGACTTCCTTGAACCCTGCCCATATGTCATCTTCCCATTGAGGCAGCCCTAGCTACCTGACATACATCTCTCCTTCTTTCAGGTTTTATTGTTTCCTTTAGTACTTACCTTTTTTATAAGTATTCAGGAATTTCTATGAGCAAAGCATGGTTTTAGGCACTGAAGAAATATTTATTTATTAAAGATCATAAAAATAATGAAACTTGGGTTGGATGAAACTTATAAATATATGATTAAGTCAATTTTGAACTTAGTGGTCTGAAGATGAAAAACCATGCCTGGCTCTCCTGCAACATCAGTGAATAGAGAGCTTGCTCAGGCATAAAGTAGAGCTGGGGACATTGTTGGTAGTCATGGCAGAGATGGTTATGGATTTATCAGAATGCTTTTCCCTTTTCTCCATGATAGATCTTGACTCCACACTCAGCCTTCCTTCCAGTTGGGGGCAACAATAACACCTGAGTTTGGGTCAATGTAATGAAGACAAAATGATGAATGCAAATTCCAATCTAGGTCTAAAACAACAGAAATAATAACAATAATCAAACAACCAAACAGAAATACAAAATTGCTGCTTAATACTTTATACTGTCTCTTTCCTACCCCCTTATTTATTAGCCAGAACATGGAGGATTTAGTGAAGGTTTCTGAAGTCTTCATGGATGGAATGAGACAATTGTAGGAGAGTTGACTCAGAGAGGCAGCTGTCTAGAAATACCTGGTGGAATCATTGCATGAACAATCCAAAAATTTAGGGGTTGGCCTTCCATGAACAATACAGGAATTATTCATATAGAATTTAAATCACTGAAAATCTCAGAAAGAAGAATAAAGAACTGAGGGCAGAGACCTAAGAAACAAACAGGAATATAAGAGATAAAAATTCAATCAAAGGGAGAACAATAGGAAAAAACAACTTGTTTATTTATCATCACTGAAATCAATGCAGAAAAGAATCTCCAGAAAAGAATAGGCTAAGATCAGTCAAAAAATATAATTTTGAATTACTAAAAAGAGCTATAGCTAAATTAACAAAACATAATTGCTAGAAATTTATTTAAAATGAGAGTTACCTGATACTTTTTGAAAACAAAAGCATAAGAGCCAATATGAAGAGGTTAATTGAAGAAACTAGGAGGAGGCCTATGCTATTAAATTAGCATAGAAAGTAGAAAGAATTAATTTCTATAGTACAGGTAGATGGAGTAAATTAAGAGAGAAAGAGAAAAAACTTCCTTTGAAGGGAAAGACGAGAGAACAAAGGACCATCTGGACATAAAGCATCTTTTATGATTAATTTCTTAAAGATAATAAAGTAAGCAGTGTTCTGATTAGGTTTGGGAATGGAAAATATTACTAAGATTGGTCATTATGTAAAACAATCATGGGAGAATTGTAAAATCTTCTCAATGAAACCTCTGGAAGTTTCCAACAACAAACAGAAATGTGGAATCAGGGAAGAAGAAAAATTTACAGATGCTATAATATACTTTTGGGCTATTTAAAATATACCCATTTCTTGCAATTCTAATTAGTCAAATACTTTGACTTGGGTAGCTTTATTGGTGTAAAGAACTGTAGACACATTGCAGAAAAAAACACACTTTCTCTTTTGTCACATGTAATGTCCAACAAATAACAGTGATAAAAGAAATTTTAAAATCTGAAGTCCTCTTATTTGAGCACAATAAGTTAGTGAACAATAATTGACCATGTTCATGATTTATTGCTCTAGTTTTCTTCTTGGATGACATCTTTAAGAGGCTCCTAGTAAGATTTAAAAAATCATGTATGTAGTGAAAGAAAGGTAGTCGAGTCAAGTCTACCTTTGGCCTCTCTGAGACTCAGTGTATCACATGTAGATTCACTAATCACCAAGGCCTATTAAACTTTTAAAAAATTCTATCATTCTAGAGATATAGCACTTTCCATTGATTCAAACTTATAGGACGTGTTACTCAATCAGACAAAAACCAAGTAAACAAGTGACCATTCTTTGATGCTAGAGGAAAGAAGTATGATACAGTTTATTTTCTAGACTAAGATAACCATGAGTATTGGTAAAATCCCCTTCAGCCCTGTTCCTCCTGACAAAGACTAAAGGCTACTTCCTTCACATCTTAAAATGCCTAGCAACAGCCTAAATGCTAATCCTGATTCTGAAAATGTTATTTTTCTGTTCCTCTGGTTAATACTGAATGACATTTAAGAAAATGTTGTAGAGAGGAAGGACAAGTTTTTTGTTTATAGACAAGAATCAATATGATAAATGCTGTCATATTTGCTCTCTAAGTAGCCTGCAGGGACTTGACTGATTATGCAGTTTGTGCAAATTTGAGATTATACAATTTGTGCAAACTTGAATACCATAATTCATGACATTATAAATATCAATAGTATTGGTATTCATAATGCAGCACAATGTCTATTGAAAGCCTAATAGACTTTCCAGTAATATTCTGCAAAGCATAAAAACTGTTTCAGAACCTAACTCTTCCTTTGTTGTAGACTAACTATGTCAATTTCAAGACATGTGTGTGTTGCTGTAGTGGTCACACTATCTTAGTGTGAACTAGAATTCTAATGGTAATCAGTTAACATAACTTGCAATTCATTTAAGAAAAATATTGTTTAACCTAAACAAAAGGGCATTTTGTTAAGAAATTCTGTAACAATCAGCAGTAGTAATACTGTAATTTACCAAATAAAAATCTTACATGAGTCAGCTTAGCAATAAAAAGTCTGTCGAGTCAGGGAAAACTGCAAAGGGGGTGACTTCAGCCCTAGTCACCTTGTTTTATTCTTTTTGTGGTTTTGAGAAAATGAAGTAAATCCTGCTAGGGAGCAGATCAAAAGGTTAGAGATTGGAGATAGCATCATTCTCTTTCCAGATTAATCTATGAGGGCAATTAAATGAGAACTATAACGCAGAATTTTTCTTTTTCTCCCTTTTTTGGGGGAAATGTGGCCTGTTATATAATCACAATCCTTTTGAATGCTATTTTACATGTTGAGATGCCTAAGGTCTCTTACTAATTAGGACACCTTTGCATGGGACTCATGTTGGGATGATGTATATTGCTGAGGGGACCGTGTGGGGTGTAAGGCAGGAAGGTACTTTTTACACTTTCATAAATTCTCTGTGCATTTTAAGTTTTGCACAGGTAAGTTAACTCCTCCATCTATTACTCAGCATTGGTGTCTATTTGCTACCTGTGCTTCATAGGTACAAGGTGGCATCTTCCTGTCCGATTTCAAGGGTCTATTGTTTAGCCTGGTACTGTGGGTGAGGGACCCACAAAGGGCAGGATATGGGAATTTTTTATTCAGCTGTTAATGAGTAAATCCAGATATGGAAAGAAACCACCTCTATTTCAAAAGTTGTTTAGGTTTGATCTGAGCTGTTCCATCTCAATATTATAAGGTGGAATAACATTGGTTTGGATTTAAGAGACCTGGATTCAAATCTTATATCCATTATATAAAAGCTAGACAAGTCACTTAATCTGCCTGTGTCTTCGTTTTCTCACGTGTAAAATAAGAATTTATTCCTCAGAATTGTTATGAAGGCTAAGGCAGGAAATTTATAGAAATGTATTTAGTACCATAGTCTCATTCAGAAAAAGCTCAGTCTGAATCCTGAGGAAGCTCAGTGAATGCCATTGTCTAAGGAAAAGATAAAGGTCTTGCTCTGCTAAAAACAAAGACAGAGGTAGCATGCCAGCAGTGGCCAGGTTAGACAATTGGAGAAAGTGTGGTCTTGAGGAGTTGGGTGGGAAAGGCTGAGGATAGAGTGGAAGCGATGAGCAGATATTGGAGTCTAACTAAGCAGGGTTATTCATTGAGTACAAGTTCAAGCCAGGCAGTAGGGCAGAGTTATCAGGAAACAAGAGGAACTGACCACGAGCCTGGGTACAAATCCCAACTAGCACCTATTCGGTGGATTTATAAGAAGCAGCGCTATCACTTGTCATTGAGGTTAAGGGCTTTCTAACCTTTGCTCTGGTTATGAGCATCTCCCCTGGGATTGAGAGAGTTAAAGTCCATTGAGTTTAGGCGATGCAGAGAGGGAGGGGGTCCTGCCAGCACCGATAATAACAATAAAGAGATGCCTGTTTTTCCTAGTTCACACAGGCTCAGCTTGGCTCTCCAAATTTCCATGGATTTTATGTAACAGAGTTTTCTGCACAGGGATAGGGGGCAATAATTCTGAATTAGAGGCAAGGGACTTCTGAGGTTGTCTCAAGTGTAGCTTCCTCTTAACCCTGGTGTTAAGTGGTAATTGGCCACATCTCATGTAACAGTTTGACATATAAGGCTGAAAATTACATATGGGCTTTGAAGTCAGATAAAGCTGATTTCAAGTCCAGAATCTATCACTTATTAGCTATAACCTTAGTCATCTTATTTGGATTATAATACTAAAATGGGGAGATTAATCCTAACATGATTATTTGGATTGAGAGAGCTAATGTTTGTGATGTTTCTGATAGTCAGTGTACATCAAATAAGTATAAACTAATACAATTTGGGAAGTGAGACAAACATGCAAGAAAAATGGCTATCCACCTAAGTATCATCTCTTCTTTGGATTCTACAGGTTATGCCTGAATATGATGTGAACATTCCAAGAGATGAGATATGCTTTCTCAATTGTTCAATGTTTATAACTTAATGATGCATAATATGTCATCAAATCTAAATTTCCACTTGCCTTTGATAGCTGTGTGTACCAGGGACAAACATATCTGTAAAACTAAATTGTACTTGTCGGTACCAACATTATTTAAATATATTTTTCACTGTAATTAATAGTGTTTATTAATGAAAAGATGGATTGGTAATAATGCCAAGAGTGGGTTATACAGACACATTTGCTCTCTTCCTTTCTTCCTTCAGAAGCTTTGTAAGCATTCCTATCAGCATGAAACAGGTAAGGATCACACTGGGAACAGGGTAATCGGTGGATAAATATTACATATCAAAAAAATCAGTTGACTTATCATCTACTGACAGCTGTCCACCTATCTTTCTCCCTACTGTGAGAATCACTGGCTGAATCATCAGAAGTTGATTGATATATTTTTAAAAAAGGTGGAATCTGTCAGGGTGTAAGGAAATAGAAGCTCTCATATACGTTGCAGTGGAGAATGAAATTGGTACATTTTTTCTAAAGGGGAGCTTGGCATATATATTATTAATTTTAAAATTCACTTACTCTTTGACCTGGCAATTTCAAATGTATGAAACCATTCTAAAGAAACAATCAGATAAATGTGCAAATAGGTAGGTACAAGGATGTTCATTGCAGCATTGCTTATAATGAAAAATTGGAAACTGTCTAAATGGTCAACAAAAGGGATTTGGTTATGGCACTCTCTTATGACAAAATGCTATCTATACATTTTAAACTGCAAAATGATACAAGAAAATATTCTTTAGCTAATGTCAAGTGAATAAAAACAGAAAACTATATGTTTAGTAACATTGTTTTTGTAATAAAATATTTATGTTTGTGTTCTTAGGAAAAAAAAACTGCAGGAATGTGTATCAAAAAGCACAAGAGTTGTGTTGGCTTTCTTCTTACATTTTTCTATCATATCATAAACATGATTTGATTTCGTAATCACTAAAGAAAGTTGCAATGTTGAAAGCATTCCCTTTTTCTAGAATAGTCATTTCCATCAGCGAATATTTTTATCTTTTGTTCATTAGTAGATGCCTAATACCTAGAAGTATCTAATCATAGTAATGGCACAATAAACGTCAGTTGCATGAATGAATGTTCACTGTTCTATACTCTCAAACATTACCCAAAATCTAGCACCTTCTTAGGACAGTTGTGTTGAAATGAAAAGGAGCTCCGAATAAGTTCCAGCTCAGCAAAGGGCCTTATTATATAAAACAATCCTGGAGGTTGAAAGTATTTTAATGCTCTAAACTACCCCAATTTACTGCTTTAATACCCTGGTTTATTTTATTTTATTTGTACAATTTAAGGTGGGATCAAGTGTCAAAACAAAATAACAACAAATCGCTGTGCATAAAAAGCAGTTACCCATTCATTTATTCAACACAATTTAATGCAGACTTATTTTTATTGTGTATTGTGAAAAGTGTGGGAATATAAGAGCAAATATGTAAATTCCTATAGTTTATATTGTTTATAGTATTGATTGCCCAGCAACTCCTGAATATACTTCATATGTTTAAGAATTTCCTCCCTTATGAGATCTCAATCTCCAAGGTAGGTGCCAGAAACCTAATTTTAAAACTTTATTTATATCCAGGGTTCAAGAATTCAATCTACATTTCTCCTATTAGGCATTCCTGAGCAGGATTCATACATATGTGGCCCCTCTCAAATCTACATCATCAACAGTTTCATAGATCTTTTCCATTAGCATAACATTATTTATATCTTAATAATAATTACCTATTGACCTCACCAGCCTCTCCAGTGTATTAAACATTTTTCTTCTCTCTTCTATAGAAAACTTCCTCAAAAGATTTGTAAACATTCATAGTTTCATTTCCCTGTCTCTGCAGTCATCCCAGGATAAGCTATCAGTTTTTACCTGGACCACTGTACCATGGTAGCCTTTTCTAGGACTTCCTGTTCCTGTTTCCTCACTGACAATCCATACACTCTACTCAGAGCACCTAGAGTGAGCTTTTAGAAATACTAGTAGAAATAAAGTCAAGTTACATCTTGCTCATAATTTCCCAATACTTTCATCTTACTAAAATCAAAGCCACAAGTCCTTGCCAGAGCTTACAAGAGCCAGAGTTGGCAACAGGCAACTCTTCTGACCTCATCTCTCATTTTTCTCATCCTTCCCCCACTCCCTGTGTTTCTTATCCTTTCTTTAAACATTCTAAGTAGGCTTCTACCTCCAAGCTTGTGAATTTGCTATTTATCTTCCCTTAATACTCTTCCTCTATGAACTCCCTCACTCAATTTTGAATTTTGTTCAAATGTGACACTATCATGGAGTATTTTTCTCCTCCAAAAGCCAGGCTGATGGCTGCCAGTACAGCAGTGGTGGTGGGAGCCTCTCCTGCCTCCTCAGCAGCGCTAAGGATGTCTGACTGCAGTTTAGGCCTGCTCCCCGCTGGCAAGTGGACATCCCCCGAGGGCTGCCGGGCTGCCAGAGGGATGTCTGATTGCCATCTTAGACCCAATCCCCCAGGTAGTGGGCCTAAGCCAGCAGGTGGTCATCTCCTGAGGGGTCCCAGACTGCGAGATGGCACAGGCCAGGCTGAGAGACCCCCCTGCCCCCCCCCAGTGCACAAATTTTTGTGCACCAGGCCTCTAGTATATATGCTTCTTTATTTATTATGTATTTACTCCAACTAGAATATTACCTCCATGAGAGCAGGAGTATAGTTTATAATTTAGATTACTGCTGTATCCCCAGTGCTTAGATGCATAGATGCATTAAATAAGTATTTTGGGCATTGAGTAAGTATTTGTTGGATGAGTACCTTGGATCCTTTGAGAGAAAAAAGGAGGAAGTATCATACTCTTTTCAGGAGGTTCTTCTCAGAGGAGGTAACTCTGGAATAAGTATTGAGTAATGGGACATATGCCAGGCCACAAGTGAATGTGAGAAGAGAAAACATTGTGGAAGAGGGAAATGGTTGTTCAAAGGTGCAAAGAAATGAAAGATTCAATTCTAGAGAGAAAAGTACTTCCTTTATAGTTAACACCTATGAGTGGATGGAGTAGAGGGTGGGGTGGGGTTTTCAGAGATATACCTTGAATGGTAGACAGTATGATAAATATGTTAAGCTGTCTTCCAAAGTTTAGTAGTATAATTTAGTAGTATAACTTTATGAAAACTGTACTACTCTAAAGGTTTTTTTCCTACATTTTTCATGAACTTATTTTATTGAGTATTGGAAAGAAAATTAAACCACTCCATATTGCTATGGATGAAATGGTGCAGAACTAAAAATCCAATTGCCTAAATTATGTCTTGCTTTCTGGAAAAAAATATTGAATGCTTTCAGTATTTTTCATCCTCCATAAGTGGTATAGCCTTGTATATAAACAACAACATGAGCTATGCTTATATGAAGTAACATATTAGAGATCAAATAATTCTTTATTTGATAAACAGTGTTGGCTTGTGTGAAACTGAATCCAGAATAGTAAAGGAATAGGATTTTAAAATATATATATATTTTTACTGATTTCAGAGAGAGGGAAGGAGAGAGAGAGAGAGTGAGAAAGTGAGAAATATCAATGATGAGAAAGAATAATTGATTGGCTGCCTCTTGCACACCCCCTTAATGGGGGTTGAGCCCAAAACCTGTGCATGTGCCCTGACTGGGAATCGAACCATGACCTCCTGGTTCATAGGTTCACATTCAACCACTGAGCCTCACTGGCTGAGCAGGAATGGGATTTTTTATCATAAACAGTGATTCTTAAACAGTTTGACTGCCTTAGCTGGTTTGGGTCAGTGGATAGAGCATCAGTCTGCCTACTGAAGGGTCCTGGGTTAGATTCCAGTCAAGGGCACATGCCTGGGTTGTGGGCTTAATCCCCAGTGTGGGTCATGCAGGAGGCAAAAGATCAATGATTCTCTCTTATCATTGATATTTCTATCTCTCTTTCCCTCTCTCTTCCTTTCTGAAATAAATAACAATATATTAAAATAAAACATTTTGACTGATAAAAGCTGTGGGTAATCTACCCAAGAAAATATACAAAAAAAATGACTCTGCAAATAATACATTTTGAATAAAATTTTAGATGGTATTAGATGCGACCCCAAGGTTATTCACATCTCCCCCTTTTCCATTGGCTAGCTTAATATATGCCTTTCTAACACATTTATTGTTTTACAAATATGGTATCTAGTAGTTCAAAAAGTATTAAATGAGTCAACTAAAGATTTTCTAAATTAAACACTTGAGAGAGATTATTAGTATGGGGATTTAAAAATATATTTGATGTCATTATTTATCCAATATGGTTCTAATGGTTTATAAAATATTGGATTCTTCAAATATATTTTAAAGGCTTAAAAAATAGTCCCATAATTTTAAAAAGACTAACACCAGTGGACACAAAATAGTATTTTAGATGAACTATTTCATTTAAAACATAGTCAGAATGAAAATATTTTAAAATTATTGATAAAATGGGAAAGCAAATAAGTAGTTAAGAGGAAACAAGATATTTAGTCTCAAAAGTTTAACCTATAGTCCAAATGTAATGGAGATTTTTACTGGATTGGATGTGTTTGGCTGCAAGTATCAAAAAATCATAACTCAAAATGCTTAACTTTAGACAAAGTTTATTATTTTGCAATAAATATTTCTAATATAGAATAACCCCAAGGTTGAGTAGTTTCAGCAACTCAACAATGTCATCAGAGATTAAGGTTCTTTTCATTTTATTGTTGCCACAACTTTGGGTATTGTCTTGGTCCTCAGATCAGCCTCTCTTATGGGTGTGAAATGGATGCTACAGTTCTAGTAGTCACATCCAGATATGTCAACATCTAAAGGAATAAAATGGCAGTACCTTCATTGTGTTTCTTTTTTCTTTAAACCCCTCCCTTTAGGCTCAGGAGACTCACTTCTTAGTTTTCATTGGCCAGAATGGGTCATATGCCCATTTGTAAGCCAATCATTCATAAGAGAATGTTTTAACCTTGATAGAGTTAAATAAAGTTTTGAGCTAAGAACAGAATTATATTCCTTAAGGTATAAATATATGAGTAAAGCAGAGTTGAACAAAAACATGAAATGAAAATATTTTTATAGAAAATAGGGTTATTTAGAATATGTACTTACAGTATTGGCTTCAGTGGGTGATGAGGTAAAATGTCATGAGATTATCAGCTTCATATAAGTTGGTTAATATGCATATTGTATATAAACTAAAGCAATCATGATTTTATTATGTTGTTACCCTGAGTAAATCATCTAACCTCTGTGAGACTGATTTCCTCATTTTAAATATGTGGATATAGCTATGTCTACCTCATAGACCTCCCTTGGAAGTCAAATTTATTATATATATGAAGTTTTATTGGAAATGATAAAATATAATTTAAAATTGTTACCTTAATAGGAAGAAGGAAGCTATGAATAGAATTCATGAGTTGAAGAATAGTTGTTTCAAATAACTGTCATGTTTTTCAAAAGTTACACAAATTCATGTGATTTTTTAATAGTCTATTCAGATTTCAAAGCACTTGATATAAATGGTATTTTTAAATTGCTGTCAATGAGGTGGTTTACAAGTGCTATTATATACTCTGTTTAGAAATAATAAAGCCATTTAGAGATCTTGACTTGCACAGGAACCAACAATGTATAAGTAATGAAGCTAGAAATAGAATCATGTCTCTTAATATCTGGCTTGGGTTTTGTTTTGTTTTTCATAGAATTTGACCACTTTGACACTCAAAAATAAATTCTAATTTTTGTCTTAATTTTTTTGTCATCTACAAAGACTTTAGAATTTTCTGACTGTGAAAGAAAAAAATAATTTTATTAAAAAATCAGTACATGCATATACACACTATGCATATACTTATACAATACATATTTAAAAACAGATATGAAAGTATTTTTAAAAACAATATTTATTCTTCTATGTGCAATTAGTCTGATATTTTCTATTTTGCTAAATTTCACTAAAACATTTATTGCAACTCATTCAATTGATTTTATGAGTATCCAGTAGGTTGTGACCCATGGTTTGTAACACACTATCTATAACAAAACTGAAACTGTGGTAACATAGATAGTTTGAGGCTCTATCCATCCAGCAGAGGTCCTACAGATGTGTTTCATTAGCTTGGTCAGTGTTTTTGTTGGTAGGTTGGTTGGTATTTATTAACTTTAACTTCACCTGAGAACTACTGAATTTTAGTATGTAAGGTAGGTCTTGGGTATATTTTGGAAAAGTCTCACATTTGAGTACACAACTTTTCATATTTTTACTGAGCAATCTCATCCAATCCCATGATCTTACAACCATCAATGTTCTACTAGACTAGATGTATCCATCAAACTCAATATGCACCAAATTTAATGTAATAAATTCCAAACAGTTTCATCCAACTCACCTCTCCGTTTCCTTCAGTGTTCTCAGGCCCATATGTACATGTTTGCTTCAGTAATAGTTTCTGGGTTCTACATTTCTACCTCAATAGAGGGCATATCAGTGAGCTAGTCTCCCTTTTTCTTAACTCTCCTCCATGAATAAATTCCTTATTACCTTAAAAAACAGCATGACTTACCCTTGATTTCAGGTTTGTGAAGTTAAAACTAAGTGTTTAGTATAGCAAAATTAGCACACTTAAAATTATTTTTCTCTGAACAAATAATGTATTATATAAAAATATACTTTCAATTCTGTATTTATTGAACATATTAATGCCAGATCTGAAGGTAAAAAAAAAGAATAAACTATTGACCCTTACAGTCTATATCTTTTTGCATCAATGTCACAAATTCTAAAACATTTCTTAGACACCAGTCAGGATAATGAGTTCTATAAAATATTTTGTAGCATCATATGTATTTTGTTATCCTTTTTTGGGGGGGTAGTCTCAAAGCCAACCACTTGAAAACCGGCTTAGCTTCAGTAAACGAAGCATCACAATATTTTTAAATGGCCATGGATTGATCAATTTGGAGAGGTAGTTAGTAAACTGTAGTATTACCTTCAGTCACAATGAAAAAATCTTTAATGATCTATAAAAGGGAGTAAAGAGCACTTTAATGAAATTTGAAAACAATGCCAATATTACAAGAAAAGAAGAATCATAAAAACGGACCATACTGTCTTAGAACAGAGATAGGGCTTACAGCTAAGTAAGATTTAAGTGCAAAGTGGGACCAATTAATCAGAAATATAGATGTTCAGTTGGCAGAAATGGCTGCTGGGTGAGGAGAGAAAGATGCAGGGGCTCATGGGCAAAGCTCTCCCTAGTTTTGAGAGTGCTGGAAAGAGGGTGGTGGGGGGAGGCATTTCCTTTTGCAAAGATCTGGACATTGTCCTAATTTCACCCTCTTGGGGAAACAGTACACATAGTTGGCTTGGGGAGAGCAATATGTATATATATTTCCTAGGGCCAGCATATATAGGCAATGCGTATTTCCTTAGGAAAGAAGGAGAACCAGCCACTGAATTTATCTTGAATGAGGACTGGGAACCAGGGAATCATCCAAGCATTTTAAAAACAGCATAAATGTTCACAGCAGAAGAAGTTTTTACCTGGTGCCCAGAGAATTAGAATGAGAAAGAGGATGAGAAAATTAGCAAAGTCAAATTTTAGTTCTGGTTTTAATGGAAAAGAACTAGCATCTAAGAACTCTGCTATTCAGAAATAAACTGCAAAGAAAAGTGGTTGAAAGCTATGACACAGAAAATGCACTAATTTCCCAGTGACAAAACCGAAGATGCATTGCTGTAGACTGAGCCCCTGTCGGAGCAAAGACTGAATGGATAACCTATACAGTCTTTCCCATCTCCAGCTCTTTTTCATTTCCACTTCCATTATTCTATAAATATACAAGAAAGGGAAATAAAATATTGTTAATGCTCAGGTATGATTTATTGATTCCCTGTATCTTTAAGATAACACATGTACATGGTGTTGTTACACTTCATAGCACATTTTTTTTCATGAATAGTCATGAATAGAGTAAACAGACCCATAAAGCCTGTTTAAAGTGTCAGCGCATAAGTTACTGCCGGTGGTGTCTTGGGGCTGCATTAACTTATACGCGTAATTTTTCTTTCTTCCCCTCCCCTCTCTCCTCCCCTTTTTAATGAATAGATTTCCTCACTCGTGATCATTTAGCATCGCCTTGTTTGCTTGATGCAGTTTCCTCTGGGGTTTCCCCTGTGGACAGAGTAGAAGGACATGGGGGGAAACAGTTTGATGAATCACAATTTGTTGAAGGCAGTTATGATTCCAGTGATAGAGAAATGGAATATTTGCAAAATGCCAGAGGTGAAGGAATAGGACACACATGATTAAAGGTGCCATAAAATCAAAGCTGTCAAAGCAACAAGAGCCGTAAAAAAGAAATATTCTGGCAACGCCAGTCTCCCCACACATCCAGGGGTGCCGTGAAGCATATTAGGGAGGAATGCCGATTAGCAGTAAAGGAAGAATTTCTTCCCATTGACTGTGAAAACATGTGCTGAACTCTAAGTGTTCTGGACCCCAGGAATTTTAGCCTGAGACACCTGGGGACTGCAACCTTAAAACACCAGGCAGAAGGCAAACACTGGCAGCACTGTTGGAAAGGGCTGAAGACAGGAAAGGGGGGAGGGGGATGAGGAAGAAGGGTGAATGGAAGAAGGAGTTTCAAAAAGCTGAGGCTGACTCTGGGGAACGGTGGCAGAGGATCCGGAATCTGGCAGAGAAAAGCTAAAGCACCTGTGTTGTCCTTTCATCAAGATAGTATTACCATGGAGCCGGAAGTGTGGAAATGCCCGTTTCCTTCCCAGAATCCATGTCCACGTGGCAGGTGGGCTCTGCTGAGAGAAACATGAAGTGTGTGTTTAGAGAACAGAATGGTAATTGTTCCTTACCCGAGGAGATCCAAGCTGGTCTGGCAGAAGTGGTTGGGTAGGAAGGGAAGTGATTTTTAAACCTCAGGGGGGAACCTAAATAGCTTAGAGTGGTACCCGGAAGGGGCTGCAGGGATTGCTTTTGCTGCTCGGGATGGAAAACTCTGCCTGATTGTGAAGAAGATTCCTGAGATTAGAGGTAAGCTCTGAAGTTGTGGTCAGGCTATGAGGGAGAGATCAGAGAAGATGCAGGGGCTAAAAAAGGAACAGAGTTGGACTTCAGTGAAAACAGAAACAAGCTTGTTATATAGCTCCCCGTATGGAAAATGTATACACGATTTTAAAAAGTCACATCATTTCTCTAAGGCTACTAGTGGCATGCTTTTAAATCCTTTTGTGAATACAAAAGGTATTCCATGGGTGCTGGCTGAAGTTAGTTGCATTCAAAGGGCCTTCTGATACAATGAATCAAGACGTTTTTCTAATAAAGAGCTCATTTTCTTTCCTAGAAGCTTTATTTTTGAAATCTCCAGTAGGAGTGTGATGAGTCCCGAGGATAAAGATGCAAAGCTGGAGAAGATGGAAAACCCTACTGCACAGGAGCTCTCCTGGAGGGAGACATCCTAGGAGCTTCAGAAGCAGGAAACACTTTCACAACTAGGTAGGAGGGCCCCAAGTGACCCCAAAAGACCTTGGGAGGTCTTAATCTTCTGCACATTCTCTTTGTTAACTGCTGTTTGAACTTTCTAGGTAAGTTCCTTTAGTTAACACCTAGTGATAGTTGGGCCACCTGGTTTCTCTCCATTCTTACAAATTGTGGTAAAGAGCCCAGCTGCCTACCCAGTAAAGTTCCCTACATTAGATCTCTTGTTTGCAAAACAAAGGAACTGGCACCAGACATTTCTACAATGTCTCTGCTAGTTGAAACTTTAACAATTTAAAGTAAGTTATTTTTTTTATTCTATTTTCTTTTTTTAAATATATTTTTATTGATTTCAGAGAGAAGGGAGAAGGAGAGAAAGAGAGAGAAACATCAATGATGAGAGGGAATCATTGTTAGGCTGCCTCCTGCATGCTCCCTACTGGGGATCCAGCCCACAACCTGGGCATGTGCTCTTGACAAGAATCAAACCCAGGACACTTCAGTCTGCAGGCCGATGCTTTATCCACTGAGACAAACCAGCTAGGGCTTGAGTTTGTTTTCTTATTTGTAAAATGGTAAGATTAAAATTAATCCTTATTTTTTCCAGTGTTGTAAACCAGCCTGTTGCAAACATTATCTATAAAAATAAAAGTGTAGTATGCTAATTAGACCAGACATCCTTCTGGATGCCCTTCCTTCTGGCCAAAGCCGCAGTGGGCGGGGGCTGCGGCAGAGGCCCCCTGGCCATGGTGGTGGCAGCTGCAGTGGGTGGGGGCTGGGGCTAAGGCCCTTGCATGAATTTTGTGCACTGGGCCTCTAGTAATCTACACTAATAAAAGACAAACATGCCAATTGACCATACCTTCACTATGCCCTAAGCCACACCCACCAGCCAATCAGAGAGACTATATGCAAATTAACCCAACCAAGATGGCGGCTGGTAGCCATGGAGCTGGAGCAAGCAGGAGGCTTGGTTGCCCGGGTGATGGAGGAATCCAAGCTTCCCGCCTGCCTGAGCAGGCTGTGGCCTTCGCTCATGGCAACAAAATTTCAATAATAGAAGACAAATAAATCCCAGATACCTGCTTCCAGCCAGCCTCCACTGGGAGCTTGGGTGGCTGGCGGTTGTGGCCAGCCTGCAAACAACCATCAGCCCCTCACCCAGGCTGGCCACACCCTCATGGGGTGAGAGTCCCAGCTGGGGGGCTTAGTCAGCCTGAAAACGGCCCTCAGCCCCTCACCTAGGCTGGCCAGACACCCCAGTGGGGACCCCCACACTGAAGGGACTGTGGACAGCCTGAAAACAGCCATCAGCACCTCACCCAGTCTGATCAGGCACTCCTATATAATAAAAGGGTAATATGCAAATTGACCCTAACAGCAGAACGACTGGGAATGACTGGTCACTATGACACACACTGACCACCAGGGGGCAGATGCTCAATGCAGGAGCTGCCTCCTGGTGGGCAGTGTGCTCCCACAGAGGGAGCTCTGCTCAGCCACAAGCTAGGCTGACTGCTTCCAGTACAGCGGTGGTGGTGGGAGCCTCTCCCGCTACCTCAGCAGTGCTAAGGAGCCCAATTGCAGCTTAGGCCTGCTCCCTGCTGGCAAGTGGACATCCCCCAAGGGCTCCCAGGCTGCCAGAGGGATGTCTGACTGCCAGCTTAGGCCCAATCCCCCAGGGAGCAGGCCTAAGCCAGCAGGTGGTCATCCCCCAAGGGGTCCCAGACTGCACGAGGGACCCCCCCCAAGTGCACAAATTTTTGTGCACCTGGCCTCTAGTATTATATATTTATAAGGACCCATCATCATCATCATCATCTCCATTAACTCTTTGTTTTTAACATTTTCCTGCAAATACGAAAAGTTCAATATGGGAACCTGTTTACTTTCCTTGAGTGAATTAAGAGAAAGAAACAAAATGTATTTTTAAATATATTTTCTAAAGATTTCCTTTATTTTTCTCTTTATAAATATTTGAACTCATTTGCAAGCAAACACACACTTACGTGATTGTAATCATTTCCATGGCAGCAGATCAGGGTCACACACAAAGGTCTGAGATTTGACTACAGGTTCAAGCAGCAAGAGAAACTGGTTTGGGTCCAAATTAGCTCTATTTAAGTAAAACTGTCGAAAAACACTGCCAAGGGAATACAGAAAATAACTGGGGAAGGAAATTGCTTTTGGAATAAATGTTCTGTTCTTTCAAGTTTGCTCTGGTAGAAAAGTGCCCCTTTGAAGAGACATAATAGAACCATTAGAAGGACCAAACATGAAATATCTCATGAAATCTTAAAAGGTTTATTTTATAACAATTTTTCCTCAAGGTGTATGTGGAGAAAAAAGAAACCAAATAAATGAAATTTGCACTCTTGTACAAATGCATAAGGCTATTTGATGTAGAACAGTTACTTATGTCTCAGTCTATTCCAAATGTGCTATCTGATCTGTTCTTTGCCTTGTTTCTTGTTATTGTTTATGTACCCTGTGCTACCCATTTGTCTAGACATCAAACTGAAGTGCTAGGTTTTCTCTGGACTTGCTTCTATACTGAACTTTTGCTCTTTAGTTATAGTCACTTGAAGTTTTTCTCAATTTCAGTGAAAGCTTTTGACATAACTTGTATTTCTTTTATTTATCAGTCATTGAACATCTACTAATACTAGGTACTGCTCATTCATTTGTTTAACACATGTAACTTGCGTGCCTGTCGTAGGTCCTGGTAATAAAAGAATGTATAAGATATATCCCCTGCTTGCAAATAATTTGCACTTTGGTGGAATTCTAAATCTAGACCATCTATATATATAAAAGCCTAAGTGACTTTTTGACTGTTTGATCAGTAGCTATGATGTGCAATAACCACCAGGAGGCAGATGCTCAATGCACAGGCATGGAAACATGGAACAGACTGATGAATCTCAGAGGGAAGCGGGGAGGGCAGGAGAGATTAACCAACGATATTATATGCATACTAGAGGCCTGGTGCACAGATTCGTGCACTGGTAGGGTCACTCGGCCTGGCCTGTGGGGATGGGACAGAAACTGGCAGTCCGACATCCCCCGAGGGGTCCTGGATTGCCAGAGGGCACAGACCAGGCTGAGGGACTCCACCGGTGCATGAATCTGTACACTAGGCCTCTAATTTAAATATAATTGTTAGGTCAAAGTGGAACCCAGGAGCCCATACATGCCACTGCAAAGCAGATGGTGGCGGAGATAATGGACCCCTCCCTGGAATCCATAACGACCCCCACACAGATACTGGCTCCTTCCTGGAATCCATGATGACCCCGTGGCAGAAAGTTCCTCAACTCATGTCCCCCGCCCCTCACCAAACACCTGTATAAAAAAGAAATGCCTCCCTCCCTGTTGGCTCAAATCCACTGGCCCTGCCTTTGGGGCCCATGGGTCTTGGCCGAGAATGCAGATTAAAACCTTCTCTTTTCCCTTTTCTGACCGGCTTGATTCTCTTTTGTTTCCTGCGTCATGAACCTAACAATAATAAGGGACTACAGTGTCTGTCATCTATGAGGAGCAACTAGGAGGAGGAGTTGAGATTGTTAGATGTGTTAATAGTTTCAATGAGGCAGAAAAGATTACTAGTGATACCGAATTTTTGGACTGGAACCCAAATTCTTTGTCCGCCAAAATTGAAGAATGAATTCACAGACAAAAAGTGGTATAGCAAAGGTGGTGATTTATTGAAGAACAAGTACAGACTCCCACATGGTGAGAGGGAAAGAGTCCCACAGAATGGACTCCCAAGTAGGAAGGGGGAAAGGGTCCCACAGAATGTGTTGTAATGTACCTCGCGAATCACAGAAGGATGCCTCAAGAAGTTGAATTAAAGAGTCACATTTATTGCAATCCGGGACTCTGAGGGGGCATTTCGCTCTCCCAAATCTCAAAGTGATAAGATGGCCGCAACACCAGATTTATATAGGCAAAATCACAAAGGTATTGATTACATCCCAGGGTTTGGAATGAGGACCCTGGTTTGCACAAAGCAGTTACAGAAGCAGAATTAAGCATGTTAATTATAGTTTTGGGTCTCCGATCACTGAGTTGACAGGAACACATTATCTGGGACCACTGAGTTGACAGGAACACATTACCTAGAGCCCTCGGGTCTTGAGACCACTGAGTTGCCAGGAACACATTATCTAGAGCCATCAAGGCAATTTAGAGTAATTGTGCTGTCCTGGTCTTTGGACCACTGAGTTGACAGGGAAACATTATCTGGAACCCTCAGGTCTTGGGATAATAGTGCTGTCCCGGTTCCCAGGTACAGAGGAATGTGCTTTCTAAAACCAGTAAGATCACAATCAATGGGATATTCACATTACAATCAATAAGGCATTCAATCAAATGAGATGACTTATATAATTCAGAAAATCAAAATAACTTTTCTATTGTTAAGCCAAACAGCAGGGTTAGAGTTAAACTACAGTTTCTACCTGAGATAATTGCTACCATACTTCAAATGGACTCCCAAGTAGGGAGGAGGAAAGGGTCCCACTCAGTTCATGTTTTCATGATTTATAAAGGCTGCAGTTCCTATGTCCTGATATCCCCTCTAATTGGCCAATATTCCCCTTTGAATTGGTTACTATAGTGATTCCTGATGCCCTCCTCCCTCATAGTCCTTCCATTCCTCTGGCCTTTCTTCTTTTCCATTTGAATGAAGGGCTTTCTTCTCTTTATTTTGTGAATATAGACCTTTCCTGGCTACTTCCAGTTCCCTTGTCTTATGTAAATGCAACTGTTGCTGCAACCTTGTCTTATGGAGATATAACTGCACCAGGCTTCGTTGCATTATGGAAATGTACCTTCTCCCAGTCTTGGCCTGTGTTTTTCCATGGACCCCAATTCTAAAAAAAACCCTAAACCTGCCTATATCCCCCTAAAATTCCTGCTTCACTAGGAATTGTCCATTGTGGGGGATGCAGACAGGATGCAGAAAAGGAGAAGTAGGGTATTTCTAGACTTAGAATAGAAGGAGGGTGCATTGGTCTGCTAGAGTAACCACAACAATAGCACACCCTAAGTGGCTTAAACAACAGAAATTTATTTTTCACAGTTCTGCAGGCTGGAAGTTCAAGGTCAAGGTGCTGTCATGGTTGGCCTCTGTGAGGCCTCTACCTTTGGCCTGCGGATTATTACCTTCTAGATGTGCCCTCACTTGACCTTACCTCTGTTTTTGTGCATGCTTGGTATCTCCTCCTCTTCTTGAAAAAAAAAAAAAAAAAATCAGTCCTATTGGATAAGGACCCCACCCTTATGATCTCATTTTGCCTTAATTATCTCATTAAAGGACCTATCTACAGTCCCATCGTAGGTTAGGGATGCAACATAGGAATTGGAGGAGGGCACAATTTCGTCTATAACAAAGAGTAATGGACTTACTTCAGCAGTTCAGTATTGCTTAAGTTTAGTTAATGAAGTAAAGGAATGGGAAAGATCATAAAATGCTTGAATGTCAGACTGTGCATCTAAACGAATAAATCTTAGGGCATTGGGGAGCCATTGAAGAATTCTGTTGGCTACAGTGATCAGACTCACCCTTTGTAAGGATCATCTTGATCCTGCAGAGTAAAGAATGATGGAGGCGGGGCCAGTGTCAGAGGTAATATCAGAGGCAGACCTACTGCTTAACAAAGTGTGGCATTCAGCCAAACCAGGGACTATGATGACCTGAATCAGAATGGTTAAATTAGGGAAAACTTTAGAAGTTGGAATTGATAGAACTTGATGATTAAATTGTGTGTAGAGAGTAAGGGAAAGTGGTTGATGTTGACTTTGTGCTATTTGGAGTAACTTAGTAGATAATGAGATAAGAAATTTAGGAAAGGTATTGTGATTTAGGGATTAAGCAGGAGATTATGTGATCAGCTTTGACGTGGGGAATTTAAGACAAATAGAGATGTCTAAGTAGATATATAAGCCTGATTCTCAGAAGAGAGATCTTGAAATTATCAGTTTGAAATTATTTTGGAATATGGGCAAGTTAAGAGTGAGAGCTCTGAGAGTAAATTGAAATTATCTGATTAAATTGAGAAGAGAACAAAAAAGCACACTCCTATAAATCTAGAGGTATAATATAGACAGGTAGAATTAATACAAATAGAAAGGTAGGAAGCATTGTCATTTATGGTATGTGTTGAGAAAAAAGAAGAAAGAGAAATTTATTCTTGTTAATGGATATAAGGAATATAATTCAAATAATTGTGAATTTGATTCAATGCTCCAAATAAACATCAAATTATATTTGTATTGTGACTTGTCAAATAAATTGCATTACAAACATATTTTCATTCTACTTAAATATTTTTATTCTCTTTGATTTAAATTTTAGTCTTTGATTTTCAGCTTAAGGTCTTTTAAAATCTAATTATTATTTTGGTTGCAATAATTTTCAAAGTTTTCCAATTAGCACTAAGATTAACACTTAAATCCCTATTAACTAGTTAAGGAGCTTTAAAATTTTAAATTACTCCAATAATACACTCAAATCTGAAAAAAATTTGACTTTTTAAATGTTTTGTGTTTTTCATTTCAAGTTGTATAACTTTAACAGCTATTATCTTAAAGCGTTATCAGGAGATCCTAATTCATATTTTTGGCTGGGCTGTTAATCACTGCTGTGTCTCATTCATAGTAGACACACAAACACACCTACCCATACACACACACACTCAAAATAAGATATCTATATATCTATATATCTATATATCTATATATCTATATCTATATCTATATCTATATCTATATCTATATCTATATCTATATCTATATCTATATCTATATCTATATCTATATCTATATCTATATCTATATCTATATCTATATCTATATCTATATCTATCTATCTATCTATCTATCTATCTATCTATCTATATATATATATATATATATATATATATATATATATATATATCTTTAGTTTGGTTGTATGGTTGGCTTTGGGGAATTTGCAGGACTATCAGAGGAAGGAAGAGACCCAAACAGCTGGTAACAGTGATTCTTGAGTGTTGGTCCACTCATTTTTTAAGCATCTATGTGCTATTTCAAGCACTGTACTAGGTGCAATGAATGCAGATAACAGAAGTGAACAGAACTTAAATGGGCCCTGTTCTTTCAGGGCATATGGCACTTTGTGAATGTGCCTGAAAAAAAAAATGCTATAAAACCCTTTCTCTATGGGATAGGACTGGGATGGTGCAGTCTCTTTGCTTGTGGCAGTTTCTGGAGCAGGCCATTATAACTTGGCTTTTTAATTTTATCACCTGCTTGTTGAAGGCAGCTATTCTGTGCTCCAGATCTTGCCTCACAATAGTGTAAGAAAGGCTTGGACTGAGATTACCAGCCATTTTGTACTGGGCCCAACAGGCCTGGAATAAAAATAGTTTTAGGAATCTCTTTGAATTGTTTTTGTTTCCAAATCTCTGTTCATGGCTCCACCTTTCCAGCCTTGCATATGCAAGAATTCAGGAGATCTTAACCGGGGCAGGAAGGAGGCAGAGGGGAGGTTGCTTTTAGTTAATGAAAAGTGAACTCTAAAAGTGAACCCTTGTGGTAAGTATTCAAGGCATCCACTACCTGCTGATTGCTGATTTCCAGATGTAGCATCATTATTTAAGTAAATCAGATTACCCTAAGGTAAGCAACACTTGTACATTATCTGTACTACATACTTGTCTTTAAGAAAATGTCATGGTGTTGACACATAAAATGGGAAAGACTTTTTAAAATATGTATTTAGTGCTGTGGTTGAACTATTAAATAACATTTATTGTGCTTCCATTTAGAACATTTGGATAAAGAAAAGCCCATATAATTTTCTTATTAGCTTTTCTTTCTCAACCTGCAAAGAGAGAACAGTCAAATAAACATATAATCACTTTAATGAAAGCTATTTTCAAGTAATGAGTGAATGTTTTTATTGTCCATTACTTTTTATATTTGCCATGCATTAGCTTCAAGAAACACAATTTTGAAGTTGAGAAATGCTCAAAAACTGGAAATGCATACTTTATTGTACTGGCCTAAGAATGTCATGCTTTTTCTTTGGGGGCTCACCATTGTACTTCAGTGCTTAGATAAATCATAGATGCTGGGTTATTATCAAATGCTGATGGAAAAGGTTGTGATCTGAATGCTTCCTGAAGAATTTTCTCTATTAACTCTGTTAACATTTCACGACATTAGAACTACCAGTTCATTGAAATTCAACACTGGCTGAGCTTCTTGCGTATGCTTCTCATTTAGAGATAACACTTCTATTTCCCCAACACAGAGATTCAAAATTAGTATCTCAAGAAGCAGAAAAACAAAACAAGACAGAAAGTACAAAAAACATATTTCAAAATAAAATCAAACACACCAGAACAAGTACCATATTGGGAAACATTTTAAGGAGGGTGGGGATGGGAGGGAGAGAGGAGCAGATTTAATTGTTAGAAAACAGACATTTGTATTCAAATTCAAACAACTCATCTTTCCTGCCCTGTCAAAGCAGTACCAAGTAAATTGAGAAAGTAAATAGAGGTATCTCCTATTGCCCTAGGGCTGTTTTGTCAACCTCAGTAGTTCTAGAATTTATGGTTAAAACTATAACTATCTCACAAATAGTAACCTTTTGATAGTGTTTGCAACCTGTTTTACGGTATGCATATCCAGGAATGGTTCATTCTGTCCTCATGCAGACACATTTATCCAATTCATGTAAGTTGCCACTTTAAGGTAAACTGGGAAAATTGTTTTAGTTTCACAACTTCTAAGTATGATCTTTGGTACATTAATATCAGCTGCAAAATAGTTAGAAAGCTTTCCCCTACTCCTATGGGGTTTTCAGAGAGAAAAGAAAAAAAATTGTAGACACTGCGTCTTCTAAATGGGTACATGACCAGAAAATGGCACACAAAATCACTGGACCAAGATATGAAGAAGACATGCAATGTGCATGTTGATTTTTGGAAATCACATTTTGTTAAATGAAGATGAGCAATATTTTCCTAAAACACTAGGCAATTTTTAATTTGGTGGAGAGCAAAACATTAATAGTTAACTATAGTTAACTAAGGTCCTCTTTACTAAATCCTGCCCAGTAAAATGCTCAGAACATATAGAGAATTTTAATCAGAAACATTATTTTTATACTTCCTAAAGTATTAGGAAAACATTGAATTCTACACAAGGAATTCATATTGTAAAGCTATTATGTCTCTGGCATTGAGAAGGCTAAAAGGCTAATTCCAATGTAACCCTGATATTTGGGGGGCTAGCATTCTGAATCTGTGCCAGCAATCTAATGTACATTCTTGATAACCTATAATTAAGTCATTGCCCCTTTCTCCACAAACTGGTCTTGCAAGACCTGTTAAATGCTCACATCTTACAGAGGCCATAAACCATGGCACAGCCATGAGGGGGGTTAACCAGAGGGGGGTTATCAGCGCTGGTGCCAGGCCAGGCCCTTAGGTATGGTCTAAAGACCCCCAACACCTGGGGCTTTTTACAAAGACTGCAAAAGGTCCAGAAGTATAATCCATATTTGGGGGACAAAAACACAAAAAGGGTATAAAGGAAAAGCTCCCACCATATTGTTTTGCTCAGATTTTGGAGGTGACTCCTTTGAGATCCCCATCGTAATAAAGCTGTGTAACTCTTTTTCTCTAAGCGTCGCTTGGGTTTCTTCGGTCTTCTACAACCAGCATTATGCTGTTTTCCTAAATAAACACTGGACACATAGTCTGAAACTGGATCTTTGTGCACTTACCATCATCTCACAGTTTCCTTATATTACCTGTAATGATAAGTTAGTTTTCAGGTTACAGATACTGTCTGATAGCTGTATTATGAATCTCAAACTTGGAATTTCCAGGATGAAGTAATAGTTTATGCTATGAGAACAAAATGATTGAAAATTTGCAATTGTGACTATCATACACAAACTGAAATTTATTCACCCCATTCTTATGACCCACGAGAAACAACCCGCGTGCGTGCACACACACACACACACACACACACACACACACACCCCTTATGAATGTTATACTTGTAACAAAAAGGCCATTGCACCTTTAAAATGTCTCACATGAAAGAGCCCACTTTCAGGTTTCAATTTTTATACTTTTAAGTGGTTTCTAGACCCTTTACAATGCCTTCCCTACAATGGTTGTGTCATTCTTGGAGCTTAATCGGTGCCTTTCTTGCAACTCTATTTCTAATTAGTTGTTGCCTTCTTAAAGATGAAAGCCCTTTTGCACCTTGAAGGGCAGATGTGAACTTAATGAAATATGCTGATAGTAGTTAAAGATGTTTCCTTATATGAGTAAGGGCACTGAAGGTTAACCCTGACCTTCTCAGAAGAAAATGACTCTACTATGTTTCAGTTAAGATTATGTAGTACCATATTTCTTTCTGCTAAACCAGGCACATAATTTCAGGGTGAGAAAAGCTGTTTTCTTTGGAGCCACGTAAACATGAGTTGATTTAAATGGGTAGCATCAGAAATAAATCCTTGGCAGCAATAACAATACTAAGAGACAATGTGGTGCATTATCAAGAGTCACATGAGTGCGAAGGATCCTCCTTCCTGTTTGTTTTTCATTGGCTGGGAAAACAATGTCCCCCTGGCTATAACTTCTGAAGTTTCTTTATGTATCTTGAAGTATCCACTGTGATGTGCTGCCCTGATGCTCCTCTAAAGGACACTTGTTAGCCTAACTGCTGGGAGTGTTGTAGACAGAAAACATTCAGGAATCTCCTTCCAGGATTGCCTCAGTTGGAGAGTGGCCTGCCCATGCCCAGGCTTTTCCTGGGTGGATGACTGATAGTGTGGGTGGAGGGACATAAAGGTCTGGTCTACTCAGCCCAGCTAGGAGCAATTTTAAAGGGCCATTCTAGTTTTAGGTTTACCTTTGAAAAGATAAAGGAAAATATACAATGATCAGCCATATAAATATTATTTAAATTCACCCACCCATTTGTCACATTTATCTTTATACATGCAACTTTACATATATGTATCTTTGCATAAAGATGCATATCTGTATCTTTGATGCAACACCCTGAAATACCTCAGCATTTATTTTCCAAGATTAATGACATTCTACTGCATAGTCATAATGATATTTTCACTCTCAAGGGAGGTGACATTAATACTCTACAATCGTCTAATATGCAATCCATATTCTAATTTTATAGTGTCCTAATAATGTCTTTAATAGCTGTTTCCCCACTGAGAATCCATCAAATCTACAACAGCTTCCTCAATTCCTTTTCTTTTAAATTATATGATATTGACATTTTTTAATAATTCAGAAAAATATTGGTAGAATGTCACCCAGCCTGGGTTTGTAGGGTTGTTTTCTCATGAGTAAATTTATGCTCAACATTTCTAGAAATAATGCTAAATATTTGCTCTGTGTGCCTCACAGTGGTTTGCATCAGATGATAATGACGGAGCAGAGGGAAGGAGAGGAGGTGCCTTTTCCTTGCGTCTCTTTCTTCTAAGATCCAAGAGCCCTTCTTTTGGGTCTGTAACTTGTTTCCTGAGCCCATTTCTCCTTGGCTGCTTTTTTTTTTTTTTTTTTTTTTTTTTTTTTTTGCAGAAGGAGGGATTCATGGATTTTAAAAAATGAATGTGTCATAATCTATTAAAATTAATTTATTTGTATAGCTCAAATTTCCCCAAATTTGGTCAGTGGAAATCTCTTAAATCCTGTAATATTTTTTGGGGCAATCCCTTGCTTCTAATTATGTTTTAATATATTTTTGCTTTATTATTGTGGTTTGTGACATTTTCTTTTGATTTTAAAACGGAATTTAATCAGATGTTTGGTCTTATTCTTGCAATTGAATGAACTCAATGTCCTAATTAATCATTTTCCCTTAGTTTCTCCATTAATCTTTTCATTGGCTCCACTGGTTTCTTTAGAAGGGCTCATAGGAGTTGGCATTACTGCACGTGTAAGAATGCCTATCTTCTGCCTTTGTTTGCATCCACAGTTTCCTGATTAGAAAGTTTATGTGTTATACTTTATTTCCCTGAAAATATTGTAGAAATTTGCCAATCTCTTCCACCATTGAAGAATGCTAAACAAAAAAGTCTCTAAGGCTAGAATCTTCATTCTGTAGGTGACTTTATCTTTGTGACTCAAGGCCCATATTTTTATTTTGTTTTGTTTTTAGAAAACCAGAAACTCTAATGATCTATGTTTTAGTGTTGATCATCCTGTATCCATGTTTTCCTGGACAAGTTTTACTCTGCAGGTTAGTCTTAATTCTAGAAAATATTCTTGAATTATATACTTAAATAATTTTCCATTCCAATTGTTGCCACTGCTTTTATTTATTCTTTTATTGATAGACTTTAGCAAGAGAGGAAAGGGGAGAGAGAGAGAAAGAAAAGAGAGAGAGAAAGAGAGAGAGAGAGAGAGAGAGAGAGAGAGAGAGAGAGAGAGAGAGAGAGAAATTTATTGTTCCATTTATTTATTTATTTAGAGGTTGATTCTTGTATGTGTCCTGACTGAGGATTGAACCAGCAACCTTGGTGTACCAGGACAATGCTCTAAGCAACTGAACTACTTACTGGCCAGGGCCTGTTTGTCCTGCTTTTAAAACTCATCTTTTCTATGTATATTGTGTATTTTTCTCAATCTTGACCTTTATTTACTTGTTCTGTCTTTTTAGCAGAATATTTTCCTTGACATTGCATTCAGGAAACTTCAACAACAATTTCTTCTATTTGTTTCCTGAGCTCTCTCTGATCTTATTTCTCTGGACCCATCATATATTTTCCTTAAGCACTATTTATTTGCTTTGTACTCTGGATATTTTATTAATTTAAAGAAATTGTTTGGCATTGTAATTGCTTTGGGGTTCTTTATAGGTTGTTGTTTCCAGCCCTCATTTATTATTTTCTAATGCTTCAGGAAGTTCTTGTACTGGTTCAGTTTTATTGTTTGAATAAGTGAATTCTTCTTGGCTTGGCTTTTTGCAGGAAGTTTGTGTGAGAAAGGGATTATGGCAGCCCTCTGGGCTAGTAGGAATTCACCTTGGTACACAAGGAAACCCAAGATGCTATGTTGAGCATGTGAGAGATTTATTTCCTCTGGAGCCAATAAAGGTCAATAGCTATAGAAGGCTCCAAAATCCCAAGTTTCTTTCCTTCAATCTGTCTCCAATCTCTCCAAATATATATGCCAAATATATGTGTGGGTTTCCTTGTGGAATTCCTGATATACAGCGATGCCATATGTTCATTTCCTTTGTTTTAAACAGCAAATATTTTAAAAAGAGAAGATTATTGTTTTGGCTCCTTGGGTACACTCCTTATTTTATTTAAGGATAACTATGTTCTGCTGTCTTTGTTTGATAACTACTTGGCTTTCTCATGTACTGTTTTCCACACCTGTCTGCTCTTTTTACTACCTGTGGCAGTTCTTCAGCAAATATTGAGGTTTAGGGTTAGTTAGATGGTCCTATAATTTTGGAAAGATAAACGTAATTCTATTTCTTCAGTTATACTCATTGTTTTTCAGTGATTTCTAAGAGGAGATAGAAGCAGGGCTATACGTCCTTTGTTTCTTCACCTTTTTATATAGTAGGCCTGCAACAAATGTAATGAATCTTAACTAATATAAAGGATTAACAACAAGGATACTGAGACCCTGAACTTAACTTGGTATGAACTTGCCATCACGCAGAGGTGCCAACGGTATGTAGCATAGACTTTGAGAAATAAACTCAGTGTTGGTCCTTTGTGTATATTTAAGGTATAATCTACATATAATAAAATTTATCTAACTTTATCTTAGCTTTTGCTCTTCACAAATTTTCTTGATCTCACTTTTCTAATAGTCACCATTTACTTTTATCTTACTTCATAGTTGTATTGTATCAAATAGGAAGTTTTTGACCTTAACAGAAAATCTAACTCAAGATCATTGAAACCAGTGGTCCTCAAATTTTAAGGGGCCACCAAGATGCTTGCCCAGAGTTTCTGATTCAGTGGTTTGGGTTGGCTGCTGGCAATTTGCATTTCTAACAAGTTCCCAAGTGATGTAAATGCTGCTACTGTGGGAACCATACTATGAGAATCACTGGGTTTAACAATTAAAATATTTACGTTTTTGTAGTAAATGATGGTAAGTTGACTCAATGGCAGATTAATGTTAGCTTTCAATAATAACACTATTCTTTCTTCTCAGAAATATAGATGATCTCCCTGCATGGAGAAAGCTGTTTGTAGCACCTCAGGGCACAATAGTCAGAGGGGAAAAATAAAAGCTCAATCCTCCCTGTCTCTTCCCACAAAGCACTCTTCTTGGTAAAAATCAGACAGGGCAATTTTTCCTATGCTTATTTACTAACAAGGAGGATGTAGCTACTATTCCTTATTAGACTGTATTATTCAAGACTTATCTCCAGTCTAGACAGATAAATGAGAGCAGAGCTTGAGACTGAAAGTGATGGAGGTTAAGCTCTTAGATGGAGAAAGTGGCAGTGCTATAAGTTATTGTATGTATGTTTCCTGAAGCCTTTTTACAGTCTTTCCCAGTTTATTTTCATCTGTTCAGTTGTTAAAATCTAAGTGTGAAATGCAATATTAACACTTCCTTGTTAACTAAGGAGAACAACAACATCTCCGATTGATTCTTTAAAATACATGAATTCTATTCTCTGGGTATTTTAGAGGAATCAAAGTCTGCACAGTCATATATATATATATATATATATATATGAAATGTATATATATACATTTCAAATTCTAGAATAAACTTGGAATAAATAACCTTTCTTCTGATGAAATTCTGAGATGCCATTGGTTGTTCTGGATATTTCACTGCTTCAATTGTTTATTAATTCACAATTACCAATTCTATCCAGATAATTGCAACTTATTTGTTGTATAATAAAGGGACCAGAGAATTTTGTAAGGAAACTCAATATATATGAAATAACTACTACATCTGATGTTATTGTTTTTTAAAAATATATATTTTATTGATTTTTTTACAGAGAGGAAGGGAGAGGGATAGAGAGTTAGAAACATCAATGAGAGATAAACATCAATCAGCTGCCTCCTGCACATCCCCCACTGGGGCTGTGCCCACAACCAAGGTACATGCCCTTGACCGGAATTGAACTCGGGACCCTTGAGTCCGTAGGCCGAAGCTCTATCCACTGAGACAAACTGGTCAGGGCTGATGTTATTGTTTTTATGGACATTTTATTGAAGTACACAACATAAGAAATTAGCTTGATAAAAGTGAGCATACTCATTTACCGACTAACCAGATCAATAAAGTGAACATTACATGAATCCTAAAAGTGCCTTACATATGCCCTCCCAACCAGCCTACACTCTCTTCCGAGTTGAAAGTGACAAACTCGTTTTTTCTTATTTTGAACACAACATAAGTGGGATCACATAGTATGAACTTCTTTGTGTCCTGCTTCTTTTGTTAAACTTTATGTGTGAGATTGAGCCTTTTTTTTTTCATGTGGCAAAGTAGCTGCACTAATGTATATCCCCAGTAGCATGTGGAAGGTGCAGTAGCTTCATAGGAAGGCAGCACCTATTTTCTATCTGTTTAATTTTAGCAGTTATGGTGGATATGTATAGTGCTAATTTGGCTTTAATTTGTACTTCTCTCATGACTAATGAAGTGATTTTTATTCCAAGTGCAATGTCCTTAATACATGTAAGACTGTTCAGATTTCTACTTTTTCTTGTAAGTTATGTTTTTACAGTTATCTCTTTTTCATCCAAATTTTCATGTATTTATACTTGTTCATAATAGCTTATCTTTTAATCTCTGTAAATTGTATATGGATTTTTTATTTCTAATATTTATTATTTATCTTTGTTTATATTTTCTGTTCCCTTTTTGCTAGGTTTTTTTTTTTTTTTCTTTTACTCTTTTTTTTTTTTTAAATATATTTTATTGATTTTTTTTTTTTTACAGCGAGGAAGGGAGAGAGATAGAGAGTCAGAAACATCGATGAGAGAGAGACATCGATCAGCCACCTCCTGCACATCCCCCTCTGGGGATGTGCCCGCAAACCAGGCACATGCCCTTGACCGGAATCAAACCTGGGACCTTTCAGTCCACAGGCCGATGCTCTAGCCACTGAGCCAAACCGGTTTCGGCATTTTCTTTTACTCTTATTTGTCTTTTCAAAGGACATAATTTGGCTTAGTTTTCTTTTTTGAGTTGTTTTCTATTTGCTTAATTTCCACCTTTTTCTCTTTATTCCCCTCCACCACCTTTTTTTTCTTTTTTACTATCTTTTTACATAACTTCTTAATATGTATACATACTTGTAAATAATTTTTATCAGTCTTTTTATTCACTTTTAACATGTATAGTTAAGTTTTAAATTTGTTTTCATTTTCATTTAGTGAAAAATATTTCTAATTTTCATTGAAATTTCTTCTTTACCTGTGAATTATTTAGGAGTGGAGTGCTTAAATTCCAAATTATTGGGGATGTTCTAGTTAACCTTTTGTTATTGATTTCTAGCTTAATATCATTGTATTAAAAAAACAAATTATGTGTAATGTCAAACCTTTGAAATTTGTTCAACACGCTTATGTTTCTGTATATTGTCAGTTTTGAAAATGCTCTGCAGTTGTAGGATACAATGTTCCATATACAATAATTATATAATTTGTGAATCATGTTGTGCAGATTTCTAAATGCTTACTGATTTTTGTCTGCTTGTCTTTTCAAGTGTTCAGAGAGGTGTATCAAAACCTCCTTTTATAATTCTGTATTTTTATTTCTTTCATTTATGTCACATTTTGCTAAATTTTGAGGACTTGCTATTAAGTAAATACAAATTAATATTTTATAACTTTCTGGTAAATGTAACCTTTTGTTATTAATAAAGTGCTGCTATTACTTTTATTATAAGAAATTGCATTCTGCATACCAAATAATTAGGCTATAAACAACTTGCAGAATATATAAATTGGGTGATGTTCCACAATTTTGCAGGATTAAACAAAGGGATTGTTGTGTTCCAAGTCTCTGGTGTTACTCATTTTGCTGGCCTTCTGAGTGTAGTACTTTAGGTCTTTATTTTAGTAAAAACTGTAGTGAATATTTGCCTTTAAGACCATCAAGTTAAAATCAGATCTGTTATCTCATAAGCATCTGTCTTAGTCTACTTGGGTTGCCATAACAAAGTACCATAGACCGGATGCCTTCAACAACAGAAATTTACTTTCTCACAGTTTGAGAGCCTGAAAGTCCAAGGTAAAGGTATTTGCATGTTTGTTTTCTTCTGAGGCCTCAGTTCTTGGCTTACAGGTGGCTGCTTTCTCGCTGTGTTCATGTATCCCAAATCTTTGTGTGTCCAAATTTCCTCTTTTCATAAGGACATCAGTCAGATTGGATTAGGGCCCATCCTAGCAGCTCATTTTAACTTCATCAAATCTTTACAGCCCCCATCTCCAAATAGAGTTGCATTCTGAGGTATGAAGGGCTAGGGCTCTAATGCATGAGTTTTGAGGGGAACACCATTGAACTCATAGCAGCATCATTGGATACTACATCCACTATTTAAACTAATAGAGAGGAATTTTATTATGCACTTTGTTGTTTGTTATATTTTTATAAACTAGTTTACATGATATTCTTTGTTGTGTACTACTTTTGAAATTTATCTTCAGGTGCATTTTAAAATTTTACAATATCCTAAATCTGGATTAAAAATTTGTAATATCCTATATTTGGATACCTCATGATATAGGTATTCAGCAACAAATATTCTTTTAGTAATTAACATGTGAAATTCTCAAAGAAAATATGACTATTTGGAAAGGTTACATGTAATGCAATGAAAGATTGAAATAGTTCCCTATATCAACATATTTAGACGGGCCCACATAATTTAAATATCTTAAACTTTAGATAGTTTAGAATCCAACTAATCATTTATCTTAATATAGGTCTACTTGATACAAAATGAAAACTAGTGTTTTCTCCTGAGACTGATAAGTCAATTCTAAATAGAAATGATACCATGATTAATAATATGTACATCATTTTTCATCTTTTTCCTATTAGAGCGCAACAAAAGTAGGTTACAGTGTTCATACAAAAAATAATGCAATAATTAATCATATAATAATAAACTGTTCTGCATACTCACAACTGTAAACCTACTTATGCCCCTCCCTGTATAATGTTTATCAAAATCTGAGTACTATAAATTCCAGCCTGAACAGACCAACATCTTAGATGTTATGGCAGATTACTATGGGTTTTTTAAAAATGAAAAACTTTTCTTTTCTTGCCAGCCTCCCATTCAATTGGATAAGACCCATGTGATTGAATTCTGGCCAAAAATGATGAACACCCCTTCTACACATAACCAATTTAAACCTCTTGTGGTAATCCTCCTTCTTTTGATAAATAGAAAGTGACCTGTGGATCTAGAGGAGGACAAACTCTAATATAGAAGGAGTATGGCTTCATGACCGGCAATATACAAGGCTGCTCACTGAGCAGGAACATGTAATTTATGTGATTAAGTAACATTTATTATACTAATCCACTGAGGTTTGGAGTCCTGCCTGCCACAGCAACAAACATTTATGTAGTAGGTGCAGGTGATCAAAACACAACTTGAAATAACTTATGCAACAGTCTTTGCTGAAAAGCTTCCTTTTTATTATTTTATTAAGCACTTCAGAGCACTTTTCCTTAAATTTTCTACTTAATTAAAATGTCATCCATTATCTATGTGATGTTCATGAAAAACTAGAAATTCCCCCCCCCCTCTAATCTCTACTCCACATCATAGTATTTTACCTCTAGTTTTCATTTATTATTCTTCAAAGATTCAAATAATTCCCTCTTCTATACATTTCCTTTCCTATTATGTCTTCTCCCATATGCATATTTAAGCCCTGTGTTACCTGTGAAGCCTATGTTATTGTCCGAATTTTCAATGTCTTCCTGTAATACTTATTTTCTGAAGCATTAGCTTGGCATTTTCAAATTGGTGCACGGTGTTAGGAGAAAAAGCTCATCTTTATCAAGTACATCTAGTATACTGAATGTATTTAATGCCTACAATCAATAGAGTGCTCACCATGTGCCAGATGCCTCATGAACAAACTCTCATTTAATCATGTGAATAACTTTAGAAAGTGGGGTTTTTTTCACTCCCATTTTATATCAGAAAAAACTGAGAAATCAAAGAGGTGAAGAAATTTACAACCCAGTTGAAATTTAACTTTAATGGTCAGGTTTTTGCACACTACACCTCATGTTATTTATCTTGCATGAATAGTTTATGTTTCTTTAAACTTAAAGACACATCATTTTCCTCCTTGTAGTCAGAAAGTGTGAGTTGCACTAAGGTTGCTCAATAAATATTTGGTAATTGGTATCTGCATTTGAGTTCAGTTCAGAGCAGGTCTTTAATTCAGCAAAATGTATTTAGATTTAATCCTGTGCTTAACCTCTGGGTGCTACTACAGTCAATATCAGTGTTCAAATGCACAACACTGCTATGCTTTAGTCTGGAACTCTGGGACTCCAACCAGTAACCCTCCAATATTGTAATGGAAATTCCACGTCAGGCACTGAAAAATCCAGATTTCTTGGGATGATTCCATTTTTAAGTAAAGGGGTCAGTGAGCACCCAGAGCAAATCTAGGCCAGGATTACACAGTTATTAGCTCAAAGTTCTTACATTCACCTGCAGGAATCATCTTGATATTTCTTCTTTTATGAAATAATAAACACCCAGAATTTGTCTGGTTGATTGTACCTTTACACCAATTTCTAATCTAAGTTTCTCTGTAAAAGGGAATTAGAAGTTGTTTAAGTGAAAATCAAAATGAGGAGAGTCTCATTAGGGCTGCATTCAACTACAACCCTAATTTACTTATTTAATATTATTTGTAAGCTCATCTCATATGTTATGGTTGCTGAAAAAATACTAAATTATTTTAATTCATAATATTATCATTATATTGACAATCTGTTTTCTGGTTTTCATGAATTTTACATATATTCATTTTATGACAATTTATGTATTTTATGTGTTCTTGTTTTCAGTAAAAAAACAGGTTGTCAATAAAGTAGGATAATTGCTAATAGATATTCCTTGACATTAATGGCCTCTCTTCCCTGTGGAACATTATTAGTTTTCTCCTAAAACCCTTTTTAATTAATCAAAAGGAAATGAGATATTTCCATTAATATCTGAGCATCTTTTTACCTTAATCTGTTCTGAAGTGCACATGTGTCATGAATTGTGAGTCTCTGAACAGACTGAAAAAAAGGACCTCTGTGTTTCCTTACATAGGTCAAAGACGGTCACTTCATGATCTGATAGGTTGTATTGGTGCTATTGGCCTTTCTTGTAAAATGTTTATCCAGGCTCTTTGCCCTTTGTGTTTGCCAGTCCCTGGGGACAGAGGGAGTTCATAAATGTGACAGTATCAGATTCACTGGAAGAGTTTTTTTAAATTGTCTAAACAGAAGTCATATCATTTGAAAGCTTAGTTTGGGTGTAATGAAGAAAATAAGCATGCATCATGGAGAACTGCCCTTTACAGTGTACAGTTAGCCAGCTGAGCTACTAATAAAAATAAACAAATGTCATTAACCTGTAGATTTCAGAAAAATATAAAAATAAGTGGTCTCTGGGGATTTTTGTTGCTGTTGTTAATCCTTACCCAATGGTATTTTTACATTGATTTTTAGAGAGAGTGGAAGGGACAGACAGAGAAAAACATCTACATAAGAGAGACTTATCGATTGGTTGCCTCCTGCACGTGCCCCAACCAGGGCCAAGGATGGAGCCTGTAATGGAGGTATGTGCCCTTGACTGGAATGAAACCCAGGACCCTTCAAGTCTGTGGGCTGACACTCTATCCACTGAGCAAAACCAGCTAAGGCTCTGAGGATTTTATTTATAAGAAGGATGCCTTATTTAAAATTAAATCTTTCTCCTGATACCAGGAATTACAAAAGAGAGAAAAGGAACACTTTGAGGTACTAGAGCAGCAGTTCTCAACCTGTGGGTGGTGACCCCTTTGGCGGTCGAACGACCCTTTCACAGGGGTCACCTAAGACCATCCTGCATATCAGATATTTACATTACGATTCATAACAATAGCAACATTACAATTATGAAGTAGCAACGAAAATAGTTTTATGGTTGGGTCACAACATGGGGAACTGTATTTAAAGGGCCAGAACGTTGAGAACCACTGTACTAGAGGATAGTAAAGATTCAAATGGAATAGCAACACATCTTTTTTACTTTTTTATTTTTATTTGTATAGTTCCCAAAACATAAGAGAGATGATCACATAGAAGCATAAGTGTTCAGATGGAGCAAAATCCCAAATGAGGGGAGGTTATGGAAACATCAGGAGAGCAGAATCCATTGTCACTGGGTATTGTGCAACCCACAAACGAAATTACTACTAACGTATCTTATATCCCAAACTCAATTCACTGGAATAGCAGAAGACGAGTGATAGTCTTTCTGATTTTCTGACTGGAAAGATGAGTGTGTGTCTGTACCAGGAATCTAATTACAGGCAAGCCACTAATAAAACCATGAGATACTTGACAATATGAGAGGAAAAATTGTACAAACAAAAAATTTATGACAGTGATCCACAGCACCGCTGCAATAAAGGAACCTAGTTTGAGTGACACTTCCTGAATAGTAATAAAAAATAAGAAGCCTATTCAACCACCCAGGATATTATCAATATTTACTTCTTCTTTGGTTGTCAGCTTCATGTCATGCCCCCAAATGTCCTTTAAGGGAAAGGACAGAAATGTATGTTCTCCTCCCTACATAAATTTAAAGCATAACTCTTTAGCCTTTAAGATTTTTTTTATTTTTCTGCAGACAAAGGCAAGGGATTTGCTTTTGTCGCTCTTGAGAAAAGCTGCTCTGTAGTTAAAAAAAAACACTTTTAGAGCTAGAATGACATAGATTTTAATTCCAATTCTTCCATATGCTAAGAGATTGTGATCCTACCTGTTTATGCATTGATTTTCTGCTGGGGCCCAACCCCAGCAAGTCCAGGGGTCTCCAAAGGTGTGGACGGAGTCGGCAAAGAAGGAATGACACGGAGACAGTGTTCAGTTGATCAGCAGCCTAGCCAGGATCTCTAGCCAAGTCTGGTCAGGATCTCCAGCGAAATTCTGGTCAGGATGTCCAGCGAAGTTCTGGTTAGGATCTCCAACCAGGTTCTGTGTCCATGTTCTCTTGCTAGGTTCTCCAGCCAGGTTCTGTGTCCATGTTCTCTTGCTAGGTTCTCCAGCCAGGTTCTGTCCAGCTTCTCCAGCCAGGTTCAGTCACCAGGTTCTAGTCATGTTCTCTTGCCATGTTCTATCCAGGTTCTGTAGCCAGATTCTGTCTCTAGGTTCTTCAGCCAGGTTCTCTCGCTAGGTTCTGTCTCTAGGTTCTGTGGCCAGTTTCTGTCCAGGATCTTTTGCCATGTTCTCTCCAGAGAAGTTCTTCTGTCTCTAGGTTCTGTTTAGGTTCTGTGTCTAGGTTCTTTGTCCTGTTGTCTTGTTACATCTGTATTTATACCAGTTGATTCCAATCCTATCAATCTCTATTCCAAAGGTTAGGGCGTTTCTTATCTCCATTCCAGGGAGTAAAGATTATGTAGCTTAAGCATGATTGTTCGTAGTTAAAGTGATCAATTACCCGCCTGGCACTTAGTTAAGGGGTTTTATTCCCTCCCTAACTTCAGGGGAAAATCCCTACCTGGGGAAACAACCTTTCTCAGAGAGGTGACCTTGGTTAAAATACATAGTGCCAAGAAGGTGAGCAAACATATTAAGAACTGTATTCCATATATGCCAGGTCCCTTGAAACATATGCTGTGCAGATGTTTCTTCCCTGTAGCGACTGTGTCAAGCAGCAAGGATGGAATGGCTCCCGGCAATTTTCTAATTTTTAACATCAGGATAATAATAATTAGCTAAAGGGGTATTGTGAGAATTAAAGTAGATATTCTATTAATTGTGATATGTAATGTTTAACAAATAGTAAACACTCAATACATGGAGAGAGAGATAGAGAGAGAGAGAGAGAGAGAGAGACAGAGAGAGAGACAGAGAGAGAGACAGAGACATTTAATTTTGGTTCTGTAGCAACTTTTCAAACAACACAGTCCAAACATTATCCAAAAGATTTGATCTATTTAAAGCAGAAATAATGGATTACTTTCTGAAAATTTACATGTAAAATGATTGTTTTTCTGCATATAATTTTAATTTACCACTGGTTTAATTCCATAGTAAAAAACCTCAACAGTTTTAATTTCACAATTCCATAATTGAAAATTGATCTTTATTTTTTATTGATCATTGATTGATGAGATTCTGAGAATATTTCTTAACCTTCAAGGTAACATATAAAAGCAAAAGTTAATTACTCTTAGTAGAATACTGTGTAAAAAAACTGTTTAATGCAACAAGTGATTCTTTCTTTAAGCGCAGTTAATCACTGGTTTATATTTTTGTTCTTCAGTTCCTAGCAAATTATTTTTCCCCAGGTGGATTTGTAAATGTGTGTCTTTCCCCAATTTAAGTCAAGAATCGAGACCAAAATCAAACTACATCAAGAAAACAGCACTGGTCTAACACATCCTCATCACTTTATGTATTGATAGAATTCCAGAAGCTTTTACAGACTGCATCTGAACTTTGGGGAGTAGTACCACATCTGGTAATTGATTGAATTTCAGGAGGTTTTACTGAGGACTAATGTCATGGGTCGTATAAGAAGTACAAATTTTATCTCTGATCAGTAGCAAAAATCTAGAAAATTCAAAAGCAGTCTAATTTGCAGACCCAGGCAAAGGCACTTCCTGACATATATAACATTTAGCATCATTTTAAAAAATATATATTTTATTGATTTTTTTACAGAGAGGAAGGGGAAGGGATAAAGAGTAAGAAACATCGATGAGAGAGAAACATCGATCAGCTGCCTCCTGTACATGCCCTACTGGGTATATGCCCGCAACCAAGGTACATGCTCTTGACTGGAATCGAACCTGGGATCCCTCAGTCCCCAGGCCGATGTTCTATCCACTGAGCCAAACCGGTCAGGGCACATTTAGCATCTTAAAGCAAAGATGGAGCCTGCCTGTTGTGGCTCAGTGGTTGAGCATTGACTTATGAATCAGGAGGTCACAGTTCTATTCCTGGTCAGGGCACATGCCTGGGTTACAGGCTTGATCCCCAATAGGAATCATGCAGGAGGCAGCCAATCAATGACTGTCATCATTGATATTTGAATTTCCCTCTCCCTTTCTCTCTGAAATCAATAGAAATATATTTAAAAATAATAAAATAAGAAACAAAACAAACAAAAAAACAAAGCTACACAAATTAGGTATCATGCTTCATGTCAAGGTAAAGCCATTTCTAAGAAGTTTCATATGACACAATAGATAGATATACACAATCAATTAATAAGTAATCACAGCTTTTTACCTTCCATATTCATCATGCTTGGTAAAGGGGAGGGAAGAAATATGAAGAGAAAGAAGAGACTTTGAAAAAGGGACAAAAAAGATTTGTAATTATGCTCTCTGGTTTTTCCTTCCTATCAATGGGTGGAGGAATGAGCCCCACAAAATCGATCACTCAAGCAATCTAACTGAGACCTGAGATAGGTCTCAATTGTTAGAAATGAAATTAGCAATGTTTCTTGCCATTTCATCCTTGAGCCAGTGGTGGGCCACTGTTATCTTCCCAACTGCTTAGAAAAATAAAATAGTAAATCATGTATTTAGTTATTTTGCTTGCAATTTCATACACTTTTTAAAAATATATTTTTATTGATTTCAGAGAGGAAGGAAGAGGGAGAGAGAGATAGAAACATCAATGATGAGAATCATCGGTCAGTTGCCTCCTGCACACCCCCAATTGGGGATCGAGCCCCCAACCTGGGCATGTGCCCTTGACAGGAATTGAGCTTGGGACCCTTTATTCTACAGGCCGACACTCTATCCACTGAGCCAAACTGGCTAGGGCTCACACACTTTTATTCCCAAGGAAATTTGGCTACTGACTAGTAAAGTGTTGAATTGTTAAAGGTTACCAAAATTTGATATCTTTAAGCAAAATCCCCACATTACTAGAACACAGAAGACCCCAGTTCCATGTTCCCCTAAGAGGTTTGGTTGCCACACAACCCTCGATAACTTGTAACTCTCCTATTCTGTACATGCGCACAAGACTCCTGCTCTTCTGAAGAAGGATGCATCATATTCAGGGCATCTTGATTTGGTGATTTGCAGTTGCTACTTTTTGGTAGCCATATAGTAGTTGAATTACTATTAGATCTGTCTTTTAAAACTTTTTATTCTGCTGTTTTGCTAGCTTTTTGATTTTTATTTTGTTCTCTGTAATTCTTTATTAAAAATGAGCAGCTTTTACATTCTCCAATTTCCAAAATTGGAATGTGGGAATGCAAAGAATAGTATGAAAAGCACTGCTTTAAAATGTCTTCTTCTTGTTAATGTTAGAGGGAAGGAAGTTCTGCAGTGTGGAATGACACAAACCCATCCCAATTAGAGGGTTCTCTAGAGAGCCAATCCCTAATTAGATCTATTTAGAACAGATTGCCCTTCTCTGCCAGTGGAGAGATTCTGGCCTGGCCCTACTGGCCCCACCTCATTAAACCCCATAGAAATCTGGGTAGGTTGTTGTCAATCAGATTTGATTGGAAAAAGAATTGCAGTTGGGATTCAGAGATATTATTTAGGTTTTGATAGTGCTTGTTTGAAAACATGAACTTGGTAATTCAGAAAAGCAGGAAAAGGCAACAAACTATTTTTCATTAGAGCCTGGGGTCTTTGTCCTGCTTATCTGAAGTCAGAGGAAAATAATCCTAAGGGTTTGGGAAGTATTTACATCTCGGTAAGCACTCCCAAATTCTTGCCAAGATAAAACATGCTTATCAGAATGGGTTCATTTGTACATGCTAGCCATGACATGGAGACACTGAAAATGACTAATGTCAATCCATGGGAGGGAGGCATAATTACTGAAGTGACAAGCCAAGGTTCCATTTGTACTTGTATTCTTAAGGGCAATGTGCTTTAAAAAGTCTTTTGCTTTTTAAAATGCCATTCATAACTGAAAGTGCCCATTCAAAAGCAAACATACTTTTATTTACAAGTGGTTCGTAATGGTATAGAAAAAGCAGTGAAAGCCTTCTAAATTAGGAGGAGAAGTCCTTAAAAGCTTACTCGAGAAGTTTTGTCTTGATTAGGCCCAATATCCATGGATTTAGATGTTTTAATTAAACATCTATGAATCTGAGGTAATTTACCTTTGTCTCTGACATAGCATAAGCTGATGTACACTCTGATAAATGATAGATACAGTAATAGCATATCTTATATATGATGCATATACACATGAATATGGATCATACTGAAGATACCTTTCTATTTCTTTCCAATTAAAGATGTAAAAAAAAAAATCAAGACGTTGGTGTTGTCTTTAATTATAAAATAATATTTGGGAAGTCTAGAGTAAAGCAACAGGAAGAGAAACATGCTATCCTCTTGTTTTAAGGAATAGCGTACTAAATTGCCATAAGAAAAGCTCTCTGGTCCAGCCTGATTCAAATTGATGTAAGCAGATTAATTCAGACAATTCAAGATGCATAATTACAAAAATAGGGACACCCCAAAGTGGTGTTTTCTTCAAACAACTTTTCCTCAACAACTTTTCAAAACATGATATTTGAAGAAACATAACCTTGTGGCAGATTGGTAAAACTAGCCAGTGAAATTCAAAGAAGTGAATGTAAAAAAAAAAAAAAAAAAGGTAAGAAATGAGAGTAACAGAGGAGAATTCTCCCAGGAAAACTGCTTTGTAGAGGATGCTGATATAATTTGGAGGTTCTCTTCTGAGTGTGGGGCTGATGATTGCCAATCCATTCGATCACACCTTAATCCGCCACTGCTGGGTTGAACCTAGAGCAGCATAGATTTTTCTGTACCCCCTGCCAAGAGTCTAATAGTCCACTTCCTTTCTTTTGAAGGGCAGAAATCTCAGTAGGATTGGAAACAAGTCAGGGAAAAGGTGCCAGTGGGGGGCTTGTTTCATTATAATAACAAACCTCTGGTTCAAAGAGAAATCACATTGAATTCCTTGCTGTCGTGTCTAGTTGATTCTTTTTTTATCCTAAATATTTACTTAATCCCTTTAAACCAAGGCCATCCCAAAGGAATAACTACACATCTTCCTGCATCTGGAGACTACTTTTTGTGGGGGATTCCTTTAGCTGCAGTTGCTGTGGGTTTACTCTTCTCTCTAGAGAGGCTTTGCTGTTTCTATTCTTTTTAGCTTTACACATTATTTTCATCCTAAACTGTTACCTTGAATTTACTTTTCTTCTTCATGTGGGTCTTTTTAAAGACCTAGATATGGAATCCTTAAAATAGACCATCTGAAATAGCTAAGTAGGGTAAATATCTATATTATCTGTAAAATTGGTCAAACATTCGTACTGGGCTTTCTGCTTATAGCATCCTTGATTTAGCCACAGAGCCATTATGTCAATCAGGTAGCAATTGATTCTGGTAGCTCTGAATATATAGCATTCCTTTGACCAAACTGGCCTTCTCCCAAGATAGAGTGGATTCTGGCTTTCCCATATTGGCCCCAATTTATGGAGCTGCATTGACATCTGACCTGGACTTGGACAACCAGATTTTATTAAGAGGTAGGACATTTATAATTGGAATTCAGAGATGCTAGTTAAGCTCTGATAGTATTTGAATTGAGTGGGGAGGCTGCCCCTCTGGACAGCCATGTTCTGTGCCTGAGGAAGCAGTGGGACCTGAAGGGAAAGAAATAAAGCTAATATTCAGAGACTAGCAAGAATAAGAATGCAAGGGCCCCTCAGAGACACAGAAGAAATCAATTATAAACTTGGGATAGTCACAGTTTATAGTCCTAGTGTCACCAGCCCTGGAGGGAGTCTGCCTCATGCTGGCCTGGAATGGTTCTTGACTTTGTGCAGGAAAGATTTCACAATATGAGTCCAGGTGATATTGAGAGGGCATTTATTAAAACTGGGGACAGGGAAACAAAAGGATATCTTAAGGTAGAAGAAACAACAGGAGAGAGCTTAGGTGTGCTCTGTTTTGGGTTCCTAGAAACGTTATAGGAAAGAGATAAGCCACTGGCGGGGCTGTTAGCTCACTGGGAAGAGAAAAGGGAGGCCTTGGGGTCAGGTTCAGGGGGCTAGCCCAGGACAAGCTGCTGCTGCCCACTGCTCCCTTGGTTGCAAATCTCATGGGAACCCTTACGGTTTAGGAGAAAGAAAGTAGAAAGACAGGACTGAGAAAAGGCATGGGTGTGCTCCAGAGACAGCCCACGGCGGCGTCCTTTGTCTTGAGTGTTTTGATCTCTTTTCTGTGGGTGAGAATCTTAGGGAAGAATTTCAGTCAAATATTCATCAACTTTCCAGACACATTTTTAATATGCTGATGCATCAAAATGAGCATATAGGGGAGTTTTGGATTATTCTCTGGTTAACTTTACTGTTTTTCTTTTATCTTGGGTCTGTCTGGCTCTACTCAGGCTTTTGTTATTTGTTCCCTTGACTTATCCATCCTTGGGTTTGGCAGGCATAGATGGCATTAATTGGGACTCTGTTCTCTATCTCCCTGACCAGGGTGGTTTAAGCTATGTATTCTCTGGTTAGGGAGGAGAGGTAGAAACCATTTTTTTCTCAAGTGTCTTTGGTTAGGGAAGATAAGATCTTGTGATGCATTAGCTATGTGTAAGTTGTTGAAATTGTTTGTCCGTGTTAAATTATTTTGTCTCAGTTTCCCATTCCACTTGTCAGGAATTTTCCCAGCTTCTTAGTATCCTGCCTCATGAGTTCCTGGTGAAGCCCTTTGCACTTATTAACCTTGGGATCTGTGAAGTCACCCTGAGTCCCACTAATAAACCTACCTTTTAGAATTACACTTTCTTGATTGGGTTTCTGTTATGTGAAGTTGACAGACGTATGAATACGACTATTGGTTTCATGTTAGTGGTGGAGCTGGGTTATCTTGTAGTTAGACTAGACTATAGATACTTAATTCAAGTCCCTCATTTTACACATGACAAAACTGAGGCCTATAAGTAATGTGCTCATGGCTGAAACAGGTAATTAATGGCCAAAACCAAGATGAGAAATACAGATGAGCGGTAAGTAGGCTGGCAGTTTCCAATAGTCACTGAAAAACATGATTGGGGCAGAGCCTTGGAATGGAAGTCAGAACATGTGAACACCAGATCTTTCCAAGAGACTCACTAGCTTTGTAACCTTGAGTTTGTTTTTGGAGCCTTGGGTTTTCATCTGTTAATGAGGAGGTTGGGACATATGTTCTATCCAGTTCTTTCTAAGTCTAAAATCATGATCCTAATCAGTGTCTCCAAGCACAGAGTGAATTGGGTATCAGAAGTAATTATCTAGAAAATGCGAATATGGATATGGTTGCTTGGGGAGGAAATAAACCAGTTCACAACAGGGTGAGTATCCAAGTGTTAAAGTGGAAGCACTGTTTTATAGCTCAAAGCTTCCTACTGAAGTCAATCAGGGGGTCCCCAAAGTGGTAGTTTTACTTTGTGGGTTTTTCATATCAAATCAAGTAGTAAGCTGATTATGTGTGCAGACAGTGGGTTTGCATTGAGACTTTGTTTGGAAAGCATCCAGAATCAGCTATTAGAGGCATGCCAAAACGGCATTCCTCCTTCCAGATTGTAGGAAAATTGAAAGGTTAACTGTAAATTGATTTAGGCTCCTGGCTCTTTGAAGAAATAGAGTGAACTGAAACAAACCAGTCCGTCTCTCTTTCTCTCTCTTATTTGCTCTTGCTCTTACCCTTCCTTCCTTCCCTCCTTCCTTCCTTTTATTACCCCTGGCAAAATATGTATTTGTAGAATATTGTAACTATGACAGCTTTTCTCGTTTTTACTTATGAAAGATAGAGAACAAAGAGGTTATCAATAGAGTGGGAGTTTTCATATTCAAAATTTTAAACTCCTGATAACACATAAAATACACACTCATCAGCAAATACATGGGGCCTGGAATAGCATAAAATTCCTTCCATAATATGCACCACATACCAGCAAATTCCCTCTGCTGGCATATAATTTCCCTGTGGATTAAGTCTCAGTCTGATTTCCTTTGCCTGGCCCTTCCTGAGACCTTTCTCATCTGTCTCATGTTTTTCCTGTTCTAGTGAATTGTTCTAGTGTTTGTCAGTAATAAACTTCTGAGTTACCACATTCAGTAACCTTTCCTCAGGTGGCATTCTCCTCATCACTTTTTTAAAAAGTATACATTTTTTATTGATTCCAGAGAGAAAGGGAGAGGGAAAGAAAGCTAGAAACATCAATGATGAGAGAGAATCATTGATCAGCTGCCTCCTGCGTGCCTCCTACTGGGGATGGAGCCTGCAACCTGGGTATGTACCTTGACCGGGAATCAAACCGTGACCTGATTCATAGGTCGATGCTCAACCACTGAGCCATGCCAGCGGGGCATAATGACCTTTAAATCATATTTCCTATTACCCTTTACTTTTTCCCTTTTTTAGAAATTGTATCTTAGTTTTTCATTTCTCTAATTTGTCTTGTGCTTTTACACACCTTGCTCTTTTTTGGAGTGCCCTTCCTGTCATCTTTACTTGTAGAAGTCCTACCCATTCTTGAAGAACCAATAAAACAAATTTTCTATTAATTCTATAAACTTTTTTTAATACATATTATGGTTTAGATTTTGTGCTGAGCAAACAATTTTGTGACATTGTCCCTACTAATACAGAAATATACTATATGATACAATACAAAATATTTAATATCTTATGTAATGGTTCTATACTGCAACATACTGTATATACGGTATATTACAATAAGAAACTATGATAACCCTCATCCTAATCCAGCCTGGGGCCCCTTTGGAAGTGTTACTCTTAAGCAACATACTGAAGTAGAAATCTACCAGGTAAAACAAAAGTAATTGGTGGTTTGGGATTTTTCCATGCAAAAAGACAGCAAGTCTATTAAAACACACAAATGTGTGAGAGAGCACAGAACTCTTAGAGTAGGTTAAGCAGTTGGTTCTGGGCAGAAATGATCTTTTCTTTCTCCAAAGTGTTATTCATACTATACACAAGGCATTTTTAATGTGCTCCTTGTATTTTGGTTTTGTCTGTTTCTCTCTAATTCTCAGAAAAGGCAGGGATAATGTCACATGTCATTATGCGTGTTTTTCTTTCCAGCATAGCAGTGTACACTTAACAGATGTTCAGTATGTGATAAACATTAGTTGAATGAATAAAAGGTGGCACAGACTGTGTTAGTTTTCATTCACAGATTTGGTTTTGTTCCACCAGTCTCCATACACTGAGGGGAAAAAAAAGACCTTTTCAAGGGTAGCATGTCACTCAAACAATAGTGTGAACATATAAGCAAACTTCTATAAAAAAAAAAAGGTGAAGGTTTTTGATGGATTTTTTTTTTTCTTACCTAAACATAAGGGCAGACCAGAATCCTGTTCTATGGATTTTACATGGAGCTTTTTGTTCTTTCCGTACAGGAAATGTAAAAGTTATGCAGAAATTTAAAAGTTACCAGGACTGGTATCTTGAAAGAAAATGACATGTTCAGGATTCTCTTAAATGTGGGAATGTTATAATAAAAGTTCTATTACTGAAATGTTAGGACTTTAAACTTCTGAATGCTAAGGGTTAGGAAAGCCTAAGGAAGGCTTACCTAGCACCTTAATTCTGTGTCCTTGGCCACTGTTTGGATGACTTATATCCTACCTTTGGAGAAGTCAATGCCTATAGATCTTGCTCTGTGTGTTATGAAAGTGAGCAGAGGTCCTCCTGATATTTTGTTTTGTTAGTGTCTGACATTTTCTCTTCAGACCAGAAGAACAAAATTTGGTGAAAGCAGAACAAATGAACATTTTATTGGGTTCATATTTCTCTCCATTCTGCCACTGATCTTCCCCCCCTCCCCCTATTGAAGCTGGGAACCCATCATCGACCCAGCTCACAGCCTACAGAGGGCAGACCATGTCATATTACTGCCATTATTCTGACTTATTCCTGCATTAGCTAAATTCTGATTCCTCAATTCCTTCCATCTTCTTTACAAACATGTCTTTTCAAACTAGCTCTCAACTTTTTACCAAATCTGTCTCAACATCTTTACCCCCCAAATCTCTCTTCTCAATGAAATTTGCCTATATCTTCTAATGGTACCACCATTTCCCCAGCTATCAAGGCTAGAAAATGTGGACTATGACTTAGACTATATACATGTTTTACATTTTCAATGTTAGGCAAGTTTCACCCCTTATTTTCATTTCTATTTAGTTGAACTACCTAGCTTTTGCTCAACCGAGTGACCATAATACCTTCACCCCGCGCCCCCCCTCCCCCCAACGGCTTTTCTGTCTCTTCTACATTTTCAATTTGTCATACTCTTTCCAGACTGTTCCATCAGGTGCAGATTGAATTGAACGTATCTGCTATTTAGCATCCTTTGATAGTTCCCTATTTCTTCACAACTGTATTTTTCCAGACATTCAAAGCCTGGAAAAGGCATCTATAGCTTTTGTTCTGTAGATGTAAAGAAATGGCCTCTGTAGAAAGATACATGGGTTCAAATTCTGGCTCTGTCTCTTACTAGTTGAGTGTCTTAAATTTCTCAATCTGCCAGTGCTTCAATTCCTGCATCTATAAAACAGGGCTAGTGGGACATCAACAGGGATTCGTTGTGACAATTAAATTGCTTTGCAATGTGAAGTGCATTGAACGAGATCTTGGATATGGTAAGTGCTGATTAAGTTTTAGAGATCATTAATAGTAGCTTCCATTATTACCTGTCTTGTAATACTAAAAAAGTTACAGAACCAAAAATCTTTGAACTATAAGAAAAACCAAAACCTTTGAACTACAGAAAAGATCTTGAAGTTTTCATTTTACGAATGATAAAAAGTCCCAGAGGGAATATGAGCTAAACATTTATAAAACTATGGATTGGTAGATGAAAAATCAGTCAGAGAAGAATATTAATGGACATAAAATTCTGTAAATTATAATATTGGGCTATTTTCCTCATATGCATATAGAATCTAAGCAACTAATAATATGACTTCATGAGGTTTCAAGTCTGAGAGGGGAATATATAAAAATCTGAGGATGCATAATATTATCTTCGAGTGTGCCTGATTTTCGACATCATATAGTAACCTTTATTGTTTTTTACTTAAAAAAATCCACCATTTCTTGTTCTGCATTTGAAGTTAATCAAGAGTTCATTCTATTGAATTTTTGATTGTTTATTGAAAATCTCTGTTCTGTGGCATAAATTAAGAGCAGTGTGTGCAAGTTTGTCACTTTTACTTGTATCTTATTTATATTCCAAGTTTAGGTGTGCATTGATCAGCTGCCATCACTATTTACCTTCTCTGCTAAGTTGTCAAGTTACTACCATCTGTTATTCCATATTCACATGCTCCAAAATGCTCTGATTATCCAAGACTTAAGCTGAGGTGCAGTGAATGGCTAGAGGACCCTACCCTTTCCATTCCAGGTTGCTAACTGTTGGGAGTCTGGCTGTTCAACGAAAGTTCAGCAAATGCTTGGCATATTACATTTCCTTGTTATTAAAAATTAATCCTCACTGATCACATTGGAGTTTTTCTTATAATAATATTATTCATCGACTGTGGTTGGAATGCAAAATAACATAATTATAATTCCTTTCTGTTTTTTAAAGAAGTAATCGGTTATGAAAAAAGGAGGAAAGCCTCCCAATGATGGATAGATAACATTTATAAAAATTTAATTTCTTAAAAGACAATAGACAAAAATAATATAGCTTGCAAGTATCTACTGTGTGTCTGCTACTTCATCTGTAATCCTATGACCATCCTGCAAGTTCAAGGATTATTACCATTATTCTAGAGACAAGGAACTCAAGCTGAGGGGTCAGTGATTTGAAATGGATTAGGGATTAAAGCTGGTATTTGCCAGAATCTCTGTTTATTTTCAGGTGTGCCTGACTCAAATTTTATTTTCTATCCATCGTGGCATACAGCCTCCACATATCTCACGTTACGTCAAAAATACCTAAGAATAAGATTTCATACCAAGTTGAGCTCAGGGTTATGAACATATTGATATTATACATTTCTTTCTACCATTTGCATCCTTATCATCAACAAACACAAAGCATTTTTATAACCTCTTTCTTATTTATTTAGTATTTTTCTTCTCTGTTTTTCTAGTATTTAATAGTTCCAAAATAAAAGCAACAACAAATTTTGTAGAAAGAAATTTGAAGTTGAAGTAATTTAGTGAGCATATGGCAATATGAACCCTTCTAGACTATGAGAAGTTATTACAAAAAAGGAATAAATAATTTTTAAAAAATTATGAACACCAGGAATACTCCTGTGGGTAGCATAAAATATTTCATTAAGTAGATTTTGAAATATGAAGAAAGCTGAAAAATAATAGGCATTGGAGTAATTCATAGAAAATGAAAATATCCATATACTAAAGCAAGGATAACTAGGCTTCAAACTTTACAATCTTGATTCCAGGTGTTCAAAACCTAACCTAACCTTTGAGTTACCTCAAAAAATTTATAATAATTATAAATAAGGTTTTGCAACTTTTAAAACATAAATAAGTTCCTTTAAATTTATTAAATTAATTATTCATCAATAAAAGAAAATAGTGCCAGGAAGGAAGAAATAAAGGGAGAATTAAAACTCTGTGTTGTGAGTTATATTAGATTTAGTAAAACATACTACAGAACCCCGTGTAATAGAATTAGGCTACCTTTGGTATGTTTAGAGATCAGGGTCAAGATTTTGACAACATAAAAGTAGGAGGCAACAGCCATAGGTGGTTTGGCTCAGTGGATAGAATGGGATGGAATGTCGGCCTGAAGTTGAAGGATCCCGAGTTAGATTCCTGTCAAGGGCACATGCCCAGGTTTTGGGCTCGATCCCCAGTAGGGGGTGTGCAGGAGACAGCCAATCAATGATTCTCTCTCATCATTGATGTTTCTATCTCTCTTTCCTTCTCCTTTCCCTTCTGAATTCAATAAAAATATTTTTAAAAATTAGGAGGCAACAATTCAGCATGTCTAAATCAGATTTTTTTTCCCCATAATCAGATGTTTTCGCCCATCTTTTGGAGGATGAGAATTTCATAGCACACTCAGGACAGGACTTTACTCAGTCTCAAGAGTTCTTGAGCTAAAGAAAGAAAGATATTTAAGTTAGTCTGTCTTCCGAGTCTAGCACAGTGCCTAGTGACAGAGTAGGCATTCCACAAATAGGGACTAAATGAATTAATGATTAGTGAACATCTATCATATGTCTGTCACTGTTCTAGAAATTGAGACAAATGAGAAAGATCGTCACTGACTACAAAGAGCTAATAGTCAACTCTAGGGCTAATAAAGAAACATCCCCCTACTCCAGGATAGGGGACTGTGGATAATGTCTATAGTTTGATATCAGGTAGTATGATTCCTCTAATTTTGTTCTTCTTTCTCAAGATTGTTGTGGCTCTTCAGGTTCTTTTGTGGCTCCATATAAAATTTTTGGGTTATTTGTTCTTTGAAATACACCATTAGTATCTTGATAGGAATTGTGTTGTTCTCTAAAATGGACATACGGATGGCCATCAGACATGTGAAAAGGTGCTCAATATCACCAATCATCAGAGAAATGCAAATTGAAACCACAATGAGATATCACCTCACACATATCAGAATGGCTATCATCAATTAGTCATCAAACAACAAGTGTTGGTGAGGATGTGGAGAAAAGGAAACCCTTCTGCACTGTGGATGGGGAGGCAGATTGGTGCAGCCACTGTGGAAAGCAGTATAGAGTTACCTCAAAAAGTTAAAAATGGACCTGCCTTATAACCCAGTGATTCCACTTCTGGGAATATATCCAAAGAAACCTGAAATATTAATTTGAAAGAATATATGCACCTTTGTGTTCAATGTAGCATTATTTACAATAGCCAAGATTTGGAAGCAGCCCAAATGGCTATCAAGAGATGAACGGATAAAAAAGCCTTGGGACATTTACACAATGGAATACTACTTAGCCATAAAAATGAAGGAAATCATACCTTTTGGGACAGCATGAATGAAAGTGGAGGGTATTAAGCTAAGTGAAATAAGTCAGAGAAGGACAAGTACAGTGCATTTTCACTTATATGTGAAATCTAATGAACATAATAAACTACCAAACAAAATAGAAACACACTCACAGAGCATAGACTGACAGCTGTCAGAGGGGAGTGAGTAGGGGGTTGAGTCAAAAAGGTGAAGGAGAAAAAAACTAAGATGGCGGCATAGGTAAACACCGGGAAATTGTCTCCTCACACAACAATTGAAAATTACCGCAAAGGACTGAGCAAACATCATCCAGAACAACAGAAAGGCTGGCTGAGTGTAAATTCTACAACTAGAAGGAAAGAAAAGCACGCTGAGAGCCAGAGGCTCTGTGGAGGTGAAGTGCAGAGGTACGGCGGCTCGCGCGCGCGAGGAAAGGGGGTGGCACCTGAGGACGCGGCTGTCTTTTTGAATCACAAGCTCCCGACTGCTCTGAACTCCGGTTCCGGGAAGTCTCTGGGGACCCAGGACTCATACGGGGAGAAGCTGGTCTGTCCGGCAGTGGGCGAACTTGAAGGCGGCTTTCCCTCAGAGGTGCTTGCAGCAATTAGCGGGTCACTGAGACCCGCGACTCCGGGCGGAGAATCAGCCATAGCTGCTTGCTCCGCCCTTTGATTCCCTGAGACCCCGCCCCACCCAGGCTGCGGCAGAGGCTTTTGCATGTGAATGTACCTAACTGCAGCCGAGCCAGGCAGACCCGGAACTTCCAAGAGAAGGCCCAAGGCCCCGCAGCGGCTTGCATTGCTTCACAGCTGAGCCTCTTCGTGGCTACTGCTGTGTGGCCTCAGGCAGAGGCTGAATTAGCACCTCCTTAGATCCAGGAGCCACTGTACCCAGTGGCCAGAGGGGGACCATCCAGACTGCAACTCCTCAGATCCGTAAGGGACACACTCAGGGAGCAGACTCAGTGAGCACCAAAGCCCCACTGAAGCAAGTCTTGCCCCAGAAGGGTGTCTTCAGCACAGAAGTTCTCCCACTTTAGACACAGCTGATTCTCACAGCCAATTGGCCTGGAGGTCAATTCCTCCCAGTGATTCTACAACAACCAAGGCACCAAGAGTGCACCAAGAGTGTCCACCCCAGGTAACTGGGGAGGCTGAGCTACTGGGCCCTACAGGACACCTGGCGCGCAGGGCCACTCTATCAACACAGGGAAGCTGCCAAAATGCGGAGACAAAGAAACAGGTCACAAATGGCAGAAATGGAGTAAAGCAAACGATTGGATATAGAGTTCAAGGCCACGTTTATAAGGTTTTTCAAGAATTTTATGGAAACCGCCGATAAATTTAATGAATCCCTCAATAAGTATAGTGAGACCATGGAGGACATGAAAAAGGACCAACTAGAAATTAAGCATACACTGACTGAAATAAAGAATAATTTACAGAGATCCAGCAGCAGACAAGAGGATCCCAAGAATCAAGTCAAAGATTTGAAATACAAAGAAACAAAAAATACCCAACCGAAAAAGAAAAAAGAAAAGAGATTCCAAAAATATGAAGATAGTGTAAGGAACCTCTGGGACAACTTCAAGCGTACCAACATCAGAATTATAGGGGTACCAGAAGGAGAGAGAGGGCAAGATATTGAAAACCTTTTTGAAGAAATAATGACAGAAAACTTCCCCTACCTGGTGAAAAAAATGGACTTACAAGTCCAGGAAGCGCAGAGAACCCCAAACAAAAGGAATCCAAGGAGGACCACACCAAGACACATCATAATTAAAATGCCAAGAGCAAAAGATAAAGAGAGAATCTTAAAAGCAGCAAGAGAAAGACAGTCAGTTACCTACAAGGGAGTACCCATACGACTGTCAGCTGATTTCTCAACAGAAACCATGCAGGCCAGAAGAGAGTGGCAAGAAATATTCAAAGTGATGAATAGCAAGAACCTGCAACCAAGATTACTTTATCCAGCAAAGCTATCATTCAGAATAGAAGGTCAGATAAAGAGCTTCACGGATAAGAAAAAGCTAAAGGAGTTCATCACCACCAAACCAGCATTATATGAAATGCTGAAAGGTATTCTTTAAGAAGAGGAAGAAGAAAAAGGAACTCTTACCATTTGCCACAGCATGGATGGAACTGGAGAGCGGATAAATACCACATGATCTCACTCATTTGTGGAATATAATGAACAACATAAACTGATGAACAAGGACTGATCCAGAGACGGAGAGGCATTGATTGGACTGTCGGGACTTGGAGGGAAGGTAGGGGAGGGTGGGGGTAAGGGGGAAAGATCAACCAAAGGACTTATATGCAAGCATATAGGCCTAATCAATGGACATGGACAACGGGGGGGGTGAGGGCATGAGCGGGGGGGGGGGGGGAGAGGGTAACGTGGGGACAAGGACACATATGTAATATCTTAATCAATAAAAAATATATTTAAAAAAAAAGGTGAAGGAATTAAGCAATAAATAAATAAATAAGACTATCATAAACTCATTGCAAATCCTACATTTTTGGACTGACTTGTGGGTCATACAGAAATTTAAAATTCAAGGTTGCAGTTTGCTTTCCAAACCCAAACAAAAAGGAGTAGAGTGGACTGCATATTTGTTTCCCCCCAGAATTTATATTTTGAAACCTAATTCCCAGTGTGATGGTATGGAGATGGTGAGGTGCTTAGATTATGAGCCCCGAGTAATGGAATTAGTGCCCTAAAAAAGAGACACCAGAGAACTCCCTCTTCCTTTCTGTCATGTGAAGATACAGCTGTCTATGAACAGGAAGCAGGCCATCACCAGACACCAGGCATTTATTGGTGCCTTGATCTTGGAGTTCCCCGCCTCCAGAACTGTGAGAAAAAAATGTTTGCTGTTTATGAGTCACCCCGCCTGTGATAATTTGTTACAGCAGCCTGAACTAACACAGTATTTATTACAGTTCCTTATACATAATGGTAGAAATAAAAGAAAGAAAATAAGAAAAGAATATATTCATATTTCACAGCATTAAATAATATGAAGATATATTACTTGTCAGAATGGATAGGAAGGGCAGTGAGTTCTGGCCAGACTTGAATAAGGAAGAATATCTGGGGAACTGAACTATATTGGATGAAGAAAATTGTACATATGTTGTTGACCAGTGGTTCTCAACCTTCTGGCCCTTTAAATACAGTTCCTCATGTTGTGACCCAACCATAAAATTATTTTTATTGCTAGTTCATAACTGTAATGTTGCTACTGTTATGAATCATAACGTAAATATCTGATATGCAGGATGGTCTTATGCGAACCCTGTGAAAGGGTCGTTCGACCACCAAAGGGGTTGCAACCCACAGGTTGAGAACCGCTGTTGTTGACAAACAGGTCTGTTCACTGATAAGAATACCCAATTTCAAGAAAATTGTGTCTGGGGAATTCTTCTTGTGAACTTGACCTAATGTGGAGTTGCTGGGTGAGTTTATGACCTATTTATGACCTAAACCTAGATGGCCAGTCCAAGTATTTGTGTTTCTGACATAACCTGAAGGGCTCTGGACTCTGATATAGGACCCATGTTCTATTACTGGGTCTGCTGGTATCACTCACTAGTGTATGCATTTGAACAAAACTTAAACTGGCCAGGATGCTAGGATACAGTATGGACTCTTTCTTTCCTCTTAGCTCTTTCCTCATTCTTTCTAGTTCATATTTTGAGTAAGAGCAAGAAAAAAGTGCTCATGGCAGGGTTGGCATGGTGAAGATGAGCAAATAATCTTTTGTCACTATTAAAGTCCTGTATTAGACAAGTCTCCCATATTGGTTTCCCCTTAGATTGACCTAACTACTGCTTAGCACCGGAGTAGTGTAAGGTACTGAATACACCTTTTTTTCTTCCATGTAGTGCTGTCAGAAGTTCAGTCTTGCTGTCCCTTGCAGAGTTGCTGGCCAGATTAGCACAGCACAGGGTAAAGATTACAAGTTCCTGTTCTGCTCCAAGCGTGAGTGATTTAATCATTCACTTCAGGTAAAGCAAAACACAATCTCAGTGGCAGCTGGTGGTGGTGCCGGGAATGCTCCCATTGACTTCCACTTAGAAAAATAGTTTTCCTTGGAGAGGGACTCCTTAATTACTCTTTGCCTCTGTCTAATAGGCCAGCTTCCTCATGACAGATTAAATTTACCATGTTCTGTTTCCATACCAGGTGACAATTTCTGAGTCACTCTGATTAGCTTTCTCCTTCTTTCTGCTGTGACCCTTCATTACCCCCTGTGGCCTTTCCTTCTGTTCCATTCACAGGTGCTTCAACTTGCTTTTCCTATAATTTTCATTTATATTCCCATTCTCCACCCCACCCCCCATCACTCCCCGCCCCCACCCCCCCTCGCCCGCCGCCATGGAGAGATATAGATGTTGTCCAGTAATTTATTTGACAGCTTCAAAGGACAAAAATAAACAAGCTCATTGAATATAATTTCTTCAAAAATATTTAATGTTAACAAATCTAAAACACTCTATCCTAGTACAACCTTTAAAATAGGAGAGAAATAAAAGTTGGGACTGAGCTGTTGGGTAGCTAAGAGTTAGTTAATACCCACTTAATTGGAGAAAGAAGAGTTTTAGAGAATAGTGTTTTATGAATATTAAATAAACTTCAGCTAAGAGTCTAGTAGCTGTTTACTCTGTCTACCGCCTTCCCATCTCTCGTTCCCATTTGGACTAACAGAACACAAAGCAACTGCATCTGACTTCTGCCTCTGACCCAAGTGGGATTTGGGGAGGTCATTAAACCTTTCAGAGCCTCATGTTCCTGATTATAGAGTGGGAAAGTTGGGATGAACAAGTTCTTGGCATGTCTCGCAGCAGAAGCATCTTATGAGTCTATGACATCTTTGAAGCTGAATATCCAGATCACAGTCCATGACTTGTCGCAAGAAGCCCCCAGTAGGCCATGACGTGAAAGATTTTGATATAGATCAGCCTTGAAGTAAAAGTAATTCATTCTTTAACAACAGATCAACAGTAGTAGAAAAGGCATGTCATGTTTTCATAATACTTTTTCCTTCTTGCATTCAGTGAACTCTCTACTACATAGTTCTTGGATTGTTTCTTATTTTATTCCACTTTCATGCTACAGTAGGCTCATAGTAAATTTCACATTATTTTACTTGCTCTCACAGTAATTTATCACATTGGGGAAAACTGCATCTAGCCTCAACAAATTAAAGCCAATTTTGATTTAATCATTTTCATTTGAACAGAAGCCATTATCATGGCAGGGTTAAGAATAAATTTGTTGTTTAGATTATTTGTGTTGAATAAATTTATTGGATTCCTTACCAAATTAATCTTGCCACTCTGGCCCTGATTTATTTATTAATGATTGAGGTCACTACCTGATATATGAACAAAAGCATCTGTATTAATTACAAGGCCTCTCATGAAAATTCCTGGTGTTTATTGTTTTACAGTAAAAGCATTGATGGTGATGAGTGTCAAGCAAGCCTCTAAATATTTATAGATTTGATTCATAAAAGTATCTGAAGTGTGGATTTTATAAAATTTGAGCTCTTGTAAGTGTGCTCATTATTATGTTTTATTCCTGCCCATAATAGTTATTGTCTGATGCCCAGAATTCAGTTGGGGTATACTGGATGTTGGAATGGATCTAGAGTAGATATAAATACTTACATTAATTGAGCACTTATTAGGTACCATTTGTTATGCTAAATGTTATTGGTGTATTAATGTATGGGATACTAACCGTAATCCTGTGATGGATGTATTTTTCTTATGCCCAATATATAAATGAGGAGACTGAGATACAGGTAAGTTAACTTGCATGAGGCCCATAGTCAGTAAATGAAGAGCCAGAATACACTGCTAGGCAACCTGGAAGTAGAGCCCTCTTTTTTAACCCTTCCACTCTGCTGACTCTGACCTAGATAACAATCCTACCTATACCATTATACCTCTCACTATGTGCCAAGAAATTTTCAAAGTTATACATAAATAAAAACCAATTCATTATGGCAACAACCTTAGAAGGAGATACTATTATTCTCTATTCTACAAATAAAAGAAGAGGCACAGAAAGTTTCATTAACTTGTCCAAGGTCACACACCAAGCAATGGAGCCAGAATTAGATGCATCTAGTTCACCTTCTGAGCCTGTGCCTTTAAATACTAAAATTTTCAATTTTTTCATTGAATACAAGTATTTTATCATTTACTAGTTGTATGTATTTTCTTAATGATTATAAAATATTTTTTCCACAAGGCTGCTATGACAGTTATTAAATCAGCAATGCTATATAAAAGGACTTGTGAAAGTACTGTATGGAATAAGAACATGAACTTGGAGATGTCTTGGTTCCAATCTTGGCACTTCCTCTTCCTAGTTAGGTGACCACAATGAGGTGTCTAGTCAACCTTTTCAGGGCTCAGCTTTTTTTTATGATAGATTTATTTAATGATAAATATTTATCCAAGTCTTCTCTAGTCCTGTGAATAAATACCATGTCTACACTGGTGAATCTTACTCTACAGTTTTTTTCTGGACCATTCCTCTGAACTCCAAAGCATATGTACAACTGCAACTCAACATCTCTGATTGAATGTCTAATGGTCATATCAAATGGAACATTTATATTCTGAGCTCTTTACCAAATGTACTTCTTCCCTATAACTGCCCCTCTTTACCACCATCTGACACTGGCTTCTTTCTCACCTTCCTTATTTAATAAATGGCTTTTACATACTCAGGCCAAAACACATAGAAAGCTTTTCTTGACTCTTCTCTTTCCTTCACCTCTGGTACTAATGAGCAAATTTTCTTCTATTGATCGTCAACATACATATTGCCTCCAAAGACCATCTCCAATATTACCATCCTTGTCCAAATGATACCAGGATGCAGTGTTCAGGTCCGAGTTCATTGTCTCATAAAATTGAAGAATGAGTTGATGGACAGAGTTAACCGAAAGTGAAAGCAAAGTTTATTGAGAGAAAGACAGACTCCCTCTAGCAGGGAGGAGGCCCAAGTGGGTTGCCAACAAAGCACTCTGTCTAGGGGTATATATATATATACACACATAGATATAGATTAGATAGATATAGATATAGATATAGATATAGATATATAGGTAATATGATATATATGTATATATATATATATTATGCTAATTAGACCAGGAGAGCTTCTGGACAAAGCCATGGTGGCGGGGCCAAGGCAGAGGCGGTTAGGGTTGATTAGGCCAGCAGGGGAGGGCAATTGGGGGCAAGCAGACCAGCAGGAGGGGGACAGTTGAGGGTGAGCAGGCCAGCAGGGTGGGCAGTTAGGGGTGAACAGGCGGGCAGGCAGAATGGTTAGGGGTGATTAAGCAAGCAGGCAGGTGAGCGGTTAGGAGCCAGTGGTCCTGGATTGTGAGAGGGATGTCCAATTGCCAGTTTAGGCCCGATCCTGAAGGGATCCCTCAGCAGTCAGACATACCCCCAGGGGTCCCAGATTGGAGAGGGTGCAGGCCAGACTGAGGGACACCGCCCCCCCTCCCCCGTGCCACTAGAATATATAGAGAGAGTGGCCAGATTATTATGACCACCTGACATTTGTAGGCAAATTAGCTATAATTTTGTGCTGAAGTTGCTAGAGGGCCAGACCATTATAAATAGGGAAACAGGTTGTTTACCATGACAGTAGAAGTGATTTTTTTTTCTGAAGATATGGGTAAACAATGCGATTTAACAGCCTTTGAACGTGGGTTATATTTGAACATGAGTGGCCAGATTATTATGACCACCCCATCAGTATTACATCGGGCCACCTTTTGCCTTCAATACTGCGGTGATTCTTCTTGGCATTGACTCTATGAGATGTTGAAAGGTGATGCAAGGAATCTGACACCATGCCTGATGAATAGCACTGTCCAGTTCTGTGAGATTTGATGGTTGTGGAACCAGCTGCTTGATGACTCTTTTAACTTCGTCCCACAAATGCTCAATTGGATTGAGATTTGGTGATTGTGGGGGCCACCTAAGCAAGGTACAGTCTCCCTCATGTTCTTGAAACCACTCCTGCACAATACGAGCACCATGGCATGGCACATTGTCTTGTTGGAAGAAGCCATCTCCATTGGGATACACCATCAACATGAAAGGATGAACTTGATCAGCAACGATACTTAGGTATGTTGTGCTCTTCAGATGTTGTTCCACACAAATTAAAGGGCTCAAATCATGCCAGGAAAACATGCCGCAAACCATAACACTGCCCCCACCAGCTTGAAGGGTTGTACTCATGCATGTGGGGTGGATGCTTTCATGCTGTTTCCGCCAAATTCTCACTCTGCCATCTGCATGATGCAACTGGAAACGTGATTCATCGGACCACATGACTTTTTTCCAATGCTCAACTGTCCAATCCTTGTGTTCCTGTGTGAATTAGAGACGTTTTATCTTGGTAACTGCAGACAACAAAGGTGTTCGAACAGGCCTTGGGCTTCCATATCCCATACGATGCAGTGTACGGCTAATTTGCCTACAAACGTCAGGTGGTCATAATAATCTGCCACTCAGTATATATATCCCATGTTCAAAGGCTGTTAAATCGCGTTGTTTACCCATATCTTCAGAAAAAAATCACTTCTGCTGTTGTGGTAAACAACCTGCTTCCCTATTTATAATAGTCTGGCCCTCTGGCAACTTCAACACAAAATTATAGCTAATTTGCCTACAAACGTCAGGTGGTCATAATAATCTGGCCACTCAGTGTGTATATGCCCTGCTGGCTTCTGATTGGTTCTTCTGCGGAAGCTCTCTGCATAGGGTGGAGGAAGCTCTCTGTATATAAGGGTAGAGGAAGCTCTCTGTTTAGAGGTGTTGGTTCTTCCCTGCCCCAGCAACTCCCACTTAGCTGGATTGTCACCCAGCCAGGTTGCCTTGGTAACTAGTCAGCACACTACAACTTGTTATTCTTAAACTTCCCTATTTTCCTTTCATCCTGTGGTCCCATCTCTAACTATCTAACCCTCTTCTATCTCCTTACAGTCATTCTTCTAACTAGTCTTTTTCTTGTTACTATTAACCTTTTGAAAATGTCGTTTTCTTCATCAAACTTGGACCAAATTCCTTTCCTATATGGCCTTCCATGATCTGAACCCTGTGTCTCTATTCAACCTCATCTACCTTGCTCATCCTATTCTAGCCAGATTGATCTTCGTTTTGCTCAAACATAAAGTTTGTTTATTTTTCATGGCTTTTTGCCTTTTGTTCTCTTTCCTTTGATATTTGCCAGGCTAGTTTCTTAAAGTCATTCCTGTCTATTTCAAGTGTTCCTATCTCAAAGAAATTCTTCTTGAAGTGTTCACTATATTCAAGATCTCCAAGGTCCTAAGCTTCCCATCCCATCATTTTCAATTTTTCTTCTTATCATTAACCATTATTGAACATTATTTTATTTATTTATTTATTTATTTATCCTCACCCAAAAATATTTAAAAAAAAATGATTTTAGAGAGAGAGAAAGAGAGAAACATTGATGTGAGCAAGAAATATTGATGAGTTGCCGCTTGTACACACCCCAATCAGGATCAAACCTGCAACCTAGGTATGTGCCCTGACTGGGAATTGCACCTGCAACCTTTTGGTATACAGAATGATACTCCAACCAACTGAGCCACCCAATTAGGGCACCTTATTTTATACATTTATTTTTCTTATATATATATATTTATAAGCTATCTGAGGTTCTGGCCTTTGTCATGTTCATTGCTGCTTTTGTAGTAACTAGAACACAGGCAATCAGAATATATTTGTTAATTTGCATGAATTCCTTATAAGGTCTAGTATAATAATTCAATGTTTTGGGCCCATGATGATTGCATAGGCTATAGGCTGTCTAGAGGGTGAAAGCGCCATTCCACATATCCAGTGCTCCTAGAGTACTCTTTCATTTGCCAACTTGCACAGATTCTCTAGGCTCATTTGTGATTAGTAATTCTGTTTTTATTCATGGGTTGGCTATCTTCTGGACTTCCAATTTCTGGCTGTGTTTTCTGGCTTCCACTCCCATTTGTTCATGGCCTATCAAAAGCTGATGAAAACCAACCTTTTGGATGTGGCCCCAGACCTCCTACCTGGAGTATTGATTACTCTCACAGGCAGTTCCTGCAAGAATTGCCAGATCTTGTGTATATCTTGAATTACTAATCCTTTGACTTCTAGTAGAGAGAGGTTCAGATGAATCTTAGTCCTGTTATTTTTTTCTTGATTAAGAAACAATTTTAAATGTCTTTCTAAGAGGTAGGTACAACTGCCAGTCTTTATCTGCTTTATGTCTGAAATCTCTTTTTGCATGGAGTCTCAACCCTAACCAATTTTTGCACAGCAATCCTTGCATAGAGAATTAAATATGGTATTTTATTAGGATCTTTAATCCCAATAGCATGTGTGTTCTGAAATTAGTTTGACACCCTCCATTACTATCTAGGATTATTGTTTTTGTTACAATTTACTACTTATGTGACCTTGAGCAGGTCACATAATTTCACCTTTCTTACCTATAAAACCAAATATATTTATAAAGGTCAGAGGCTGTGAAGTCAGAAAGATTGGAGTTTTAATGGAGGTTTTAACTCCTTCTAGCTAATATTTGGTTTTATAAGCATACTACTGGCCATTGCCTGGATATTTTAAGAATTAAATAAAAAAACATATAATGCCAATATGATCATCAAACTGTAGCTTTCAGCCCTGACCGGTTTGGCTCAGTGGATAGAGCGTCGTCCTGCAGACTGAAGGGTCCCAGGTTCAATTCTGGTCAAGGGCATGTACCTTGCTTGTGGGCACATCCCCAGTAGAGGGTGTGCAGGAGACAGCTGATTGATGTTTCTCTCTCATCGATGTTTCTAACTCTTTATCCCTCTCCCTTCTTCTCTGTAAAAAATCAATAAAAATATTAAAAAAAAAAACAACTTTAGCTTTCACCTCATATATCCAAACTCTGGCCCTATTTTGGATTTTAACTCTGGTCCCCTGGTAAATCCTCTATACAACTAGATAGACCCTTGCCATTTCTTTTCTAGGTATTTGACCTTGTTCGTGTATCTCTATTCAACTTTTTGTATTTTTTAAAATTCAATCATAACTTAGCAAGAATTTTTATCTGTCTTTATATCCCTGCTTTTGACTCCTTTCATAACACTGAACTCACATCATTATTCACTCAGTTCATTCTGAAGTTAGCCAGCTACATCTCCAGAATTTGGTGGTTTTGAATACTCCCCAACTTTCTCCCTAGTCACAGGAAAAAGGTCATGTATCAAGTTCTTTCATGACAGCCAGTGAAGGCCAGAGTGCCACATGGATATATTTTCATCCTTCTAATATTCAGAAGATATCCAGGAGAGGAGTTATTTCAGTTTTGTGTTGGTTTAATTTATTGCTCCTTTTAGCATTGATCTATAACATGTTTTAATTGTGCACACATACATTTGAGAATAGTTTTTGCCTGGAATTGTGAAGGGAAGCTATTGGGTAAATTTACCCTTTTGGGTAAGACACTCAAGGCAATTATCTAGCTAATCACTTTGTTTTAAAAATCTAAGATTTCATTAATTGTATACTTCCCTTCACTGGAGCAAGAAGCCAAATTGCTGCCCCAGAAAACTAACCCCCCGGATGCCTGCTTTTCACACCTGGTTTTTCAAAGTAATTCCTCTTTGTGGTTTTAAGTTTGGAACTGTTTAAAAATTATGTCACTGTTAATTACATACAAACCTTATTATGGTTAGTCTATAGAAAAGGAATTGATGACTATGAAAATGTGGTGTTTATACATAAACATTTTACTTAAAAGTTAGAACTCCTGGAAGATATGTGCAGTCCCTGGAGATGGCACAATTGAATGAGCTGCTTTGGGGCTTTTGAAGTACAGATAAAAACTTAAGCTTTCTTTGAAGACATTCTCTCTGTCTCTTTCTCTCTCTCTCTCTCTTAGTATCCTTTATATTTGGTTAGTTTGCAAACACTATTGAACAGATGCCTTAAAAAGTCCTTAAAAGAAATGAAATATATTTCTTAAAAAATTGTAGAGGTAACTTTTATTATTTTATTGTATTTATGTATTTAGATTACCACTTTAAAATATATGCTTTTATTGATTCTTCTATGGGAGGGGGGAGAGAGAGAGAGAGAGAGAGAGAGAGAGAGAGAGAGAGAGAGAGATGAGGGGTTGTCTCCTGTATATGCACATTGACACATTGACCTGGGACTGAACCCACAACCTGGCATGCACCCTGTCTGAAACTTGAATAGGCGATCTTTCCGTGAATGGGGCGACACTCAGCCAACTGAGCCATACTGGCCTGAATTACAGGGCTAAATTACCACTTTTATAATTTGTTCCAATCAGTCCTAAAATCAGGACCCAATTTTGGGGTACAGAAAGAAAAAATAACCCTTATCTTATAACTTATTTGCAAAGAATGCCTTAAAGTAATATTGTAATTGGATGAATTTACTCAGAATCTATGATTTTTATATCATAATCTCATTGCTACTATTTACCAAAGGCAATTAAAGAGTCTAACTTGTATAGAATATCTCTGCCATACTTCAATTGGATGTTCAGAAACTAAAGTGTGTTTAACATAAAATAATTAGGTCTACATTTTTATCTATAGTTGATCTAAAAAGATTAATTAGTTCTTGTTTGTTTTGTGGAGAGCATTTTAGGGCTTTAAAAAATATTGAGCAAGGTCTTTAAAATTCTCAGTATAAATCACAGTGAATTGTTCATTTTGGACACTACTATCATTAAAGAATTGTGAAGACAGTATCTTCTCTCTTGCAGAAGAGATAATATACAGAAGAAAATGCATACCTATCATAATGAATAAGTTGCTCAAATTAGCTTCCTGTAATTATACGCATCTCTTTAAATGTCTCTTTACCATCATTTTTCTACTACCTCTCACTTTCATGAGTAGATAATCTTGTCTTCCTAATGACTAGATTATTTTGCATTTACATCATCCCTTTCATCTGAACATCTTAAAGTCTGTTTAATTATCCCATTTTACAGATGGAGAATCAAAACATTGAAAGTTTAAATGACTTACCAGGCTCACAGAGAGAGTGAAAGTGACAGTCGGCTGAAGACTCAAGCCTGTCTGGAAATTCGTTGCATTGGTCCAAACACAAAATACCGCTGTCATTCTTGATAAGCTTGAATTTCATGTATTTCACTTAATAGGGCAAAATGACCCATTGTGTTTGATAAACTGCAGTGCATTTAGTTAGTATTCATTCACAAGAATTATTTGTTTGTCAATGGAATTCTGTTCTGTTACATCTGCCAGAATCACAGCTGTAACATATGTGTGAAACAATTAAAACTTGAATCAAGCATATCTCAGAGGACTACAGATCCAGTATCATTTAGGTGGACAGAAAATTAGAAAAAAGGAACATATTTTTCAGGGCTGAAATACTCCCGCTCTTCATTCTGGAAATTTCCTATGATCTCAAGTCAGTTAAAGTGGAGTCACAATGTAATTGGTGATCATGTTGTTCTATCTTATCTTAGGATTGTTTTCTATATGTTCATATCACCTCAGATACATTGCTTTATTCCAGTGTTAAGGTATTATGTTTAGGAGAAGACAAAATTTGATTTAAAATCTATTGTTAAGTATTTGAACGTTAATTTTAAAAAATAAAAGGTGATATGATTGAGTGGATAAAAAATAGTCACAATGAAAATAAAGGCCATGTATAAATACCTGGCAATTTTTAGTAATCTAATTATAAAATTTGAAAAGATTCCAGTAATAACTATAGTGATAATGCCTCTTGACTCCCATGCCATATCTCAGTGTTTTTGTATTTCTGTGGGGGTGTGACAATTATTTTCCTATCTCTACACTCTTACCCATCCTTTGATAATGCTTTGTGATGTTGGGACCGAGAGTTTCCAAATTATAGTTCCCAGGATTCTTTGGTTCTATTATTGAGGCAAATGTTTCAGATCAGAAAGCAAAAAGAAGGGAGAAGCCATTGTTTCTTTCTCGCCCCCCGTCAATTCTGACTGTATTTGTAGTAGTAGCTAAATTACTTCCATAATTCTAATTTTTGAGGCAGGAGCTCCTCCTCCCTGGGCCCTTGCCCTCAGGGCTCTTGAACAAAGTCGTCATAATGGCAGGAATTCAGGTTGGATGTAGGGTCAAAAACAGACTTGCTGTCATTACTGTTGATGTGATTACCATCCCTCCTTAAAGATTAACTTGGCCAATATCAAAGGCCAACACTGAGCCCTCTTTATAGCCCCAAACCCAAGGGAGTCATTTTGCCTGATGCTTGTTTAATTAGTTCTCTTCTATCACAAACAGGGAAGCATTTTGGTGTAACTGGAATAAAAAACATTGGGGACATGGATTTTCCTTTGCTGCCTACAATCCTGTTGCCATCACTATCATCCATTTTTTGAGCTTGGTTTTCTTTTCTTTTCAATTTACCTTTATTGTTGAAAGTATTATAGATATCTCCCCTCCCCCCCCCCCCCCCCCACGCCCGCATTGACTCCTGCCACTCCACACTCACCTCATCCCAGGACTTCACCACACTATTGTCTGTGTCCATGGGCTATTCATATGCACATATAGGTTCCCAGTTAATAGCTCTTTCTCCCCAGTTAATATCTCTTACACACCCATTACTCATGAATCAGTATATATTTATATCTCCTGCTATATCTCCTTTCAAGCAAAATTAACAAGCAGCTACATTACATAAAGTTCTGCTGATGGGTGAATTTATTTTCCTCACTTTTTTTGAAAGTTCCTCTTGAGTGGAGCTAGAGTGCTGTAGTCATCCACCTTAAGGCAGTGCCAGCACATTGTGCAGGACCATCTGTAACCAGGGCAATTTTTTCTTCTTTTCTCACTGGTTATAGGAAACTCTCCATGAAGTCATAGGTATGGGTTGAAAGAGAAAAAGCAGTGTGGTAAGAAGGAACTGTGGAAATCTGAGCCACTTGCTCATGTAATTTTATTTTGCTTTGGAGATATGCTCAAGCTTTGCCTTGTATATAACACTTGTATTTGATGATGGGGTCCTTGGCCCAAATAGCTGGTTGGGTGAGTCAACACAGAGTTTGTAATGGGGAACTCAGATTGCACTTTAACTTTGTGTGCCATGGCCAAGTGTTGAATTTCCACTGAGTCTTAGTAGGAAACTAGATGGTATTTCTCAAAGGAAAATAAGTATGTGCACAGCATAACTTTTCTCCCAAATTCCCAATTTTTTGAACTGTGATCCACCTATAGCGGGCATGCCAAAAGCTCAATATCATATTCCTATTTGCCACAGATACTTCATATACCATCAGATCAGCTGGATATGTAGAATTAATAGATATGTAAAAAAAAGTCCATGCTAGCCACATTGAAAGAACCACATGGAGAACGAGAAAGACAGAGACAGAAATGAGAGAGAGACAGAAAGAGAGAGAGAGAGAGAGAGAGATCCATCTCAGTTTTTTATCCATTTCAGGACACTAGACATGTAGTAAAGCCATCTATGATGTTTTATCCCCAAGAGCCAACTGACTGTAACCTCCTGAATGACCCCAGCTAAAGCCATGTGGAACTACCCAGAGGAGCTCTGCCTGAATTCCTGATCTACAAAATTGTGAGAAAATAAAGGTTGCTGTTTTAAGCTACTAAGTGGTAGTGCAAAAATAAAGGCCTTTAGTTAAATTGCTTTTTGGCATGTTGACGGATCCCATATCCATAGAACAAACCCCTCATAAAAGTTCTACTCATATGGTGTCAAGTAAATCCTGGCTTTCTAATTTAGTCCTACTTTCAAATAGTCTCACTCACTGTAAAATATGTCAGACTGACAGCTTAATATTTATTTCAGAATATATACTCTCCCTCAAATCCAGTTTTTAGTAACTTAATACAATAGCAAAATGTAGTTTATTAGATAATAACTTTAATATGGAATTGATAGTTAAAATTTGTCTAAAGTAGTATATATTCTTATTTGTTTTAAAAAAGCAAATACAATGATTCAAAATTCAATTTGTGATAACTTTTTAAGTACATAGGAAAAAATTATAAGTATTTCCCCTGCTTTATTACATGTTTTCAGCAGAAGATCAAAGAAATCCTTATTTCCTCATTTTTACTTTCCTCATTTTTCAACACTTATGATCAGATATCATAAGTGTTGTAAGTATAGGTTACGTGTTTGTATGAAAGTGGCTAAAAGATACTTCGGGTATGCAGAGCTGCACACTCAATGAAATTACCTTTATCAAAAGCACTATTATGAGAGTATGACCTGCTCACATCAAAGTTAACTTAGATGGGATTTCTTCATGTTCAAGGTACACAGTTTCCAAAGATTTTGGCTGTGCTGCATCCTGTACAGTCTTTATTTAGTTAAAAACTAGAGGCGCGATGCATGAAAATCCATGCACTGGAGGGGCGGGTCCTTCAGCCTGGCCTGCCCCCTCTCACAGTCTAGAAGCCCTCAGGGATGGGAGGCAACCTGGTGGTCAGGGGAAAGCGACGCCCCATCACACCTCTGCTGCTGCCACTGCTGGCAGCACAAGCCTTGGCCGGCCCTGGTTACCTGAGCCTCTAGCAGCTGCCATCCGAAGCTTGCCTGTGCTTCAGGCCGTCTCTGGGCTACTGGGGGGCTGAGGGAACTGGGGAACTACAGAGGCAGATGCCCTGGAGTCCCCCAGTGTCCTGGTGTGGCTGAGGGGACTGGGCACCTCCATCTTTGAGAGCATGGCAGTCAATTAGCATATTTCCTCCTTATTGGCTATGGGTGCTGCCATCTTTGCGATGGTGTGAGGGTCAATTATCATATTCCCTCTTTATTAGATAAGTATGCTATAAAGTTTTTCTACTGCAAAATTATGCATGCTTATGATAATTAACAAATTATTAGTTTTTAAAAATTACAAATAACCTTCATTATATTTAGGGAGAGGTAACTACTGTTAACATCTCTATAAACCTCCATTTTTATGTCTATTTTTGTGCACAAGGAATGTGTGTGTGCACCCACATATTCATACAATTTTATATGCTATATATGTTATTCTATAATTGATATTCTTACTTGGAATTTTTTAAAAACCTGTTTCTTTGTCATTGATTAAAAATATACTTTTTCATTTTAATTTCTGAATAGTATTCTATTGGTTAGATATACTATATTTTCTTAATTGATTATTTATGAATGATATTTAGGATGTTTTCAAATTTTTCTGTTATGCCCTAACCGGTTTGGCTCAGTGGATTAAGCGTCGGCCTGCGGACTGAAAGGTCCCAGGTTCGATTCTTGTCAAGGGCATGTACCTTGATTGCAGGCACATACCCAGTAGGGAATGTTCAGGAGGCAGCTGATCAATGTTTCTCTCTCATCAATGTTTCTAACTCTCTATCCCTCTCCCTTCTTCTCTGGAAACAATCAATAAAATATATTAAAAAAATTTTTTGTTGTTGTCACACTTATTTCAGTGAACATTGATACAAACATGCATACATAAATGTGTAAGTATGTATGCATGTTTGTATCAGTGTTCACTGAAACATGCATACAAAATTATATATGTATTTGTCCAATTATAATCACAGGATATATTTTAAGATAATATATTGGTGGTTTTATATATATTTAAACTAAATTTAAGTACCATGAAAATTTAATGAGGAGGGCATTTATTTACATTAAAAGGATATTAAAATGAAAGGCATTTCAAACCTTTTAAGAACTGAATTGTTGGCCCTAGCCAGTTGGTTGAAGCGTCATCACATACACCAAAAGGTGGCAGGTTTGATTCCTGGTCAAGGACACAGAACCAGGTAGCCAATTCAATCCCCAATTGGGACGTGTGCAGAAGGTAACCAATTGATATTTCTCTCTCACTATCTCTTTCCTCCCTCTCTCCATCTCTCCCTCCTTTTCTATCTCTAAAATCAATTAAAATTAAAAAGAGCTAAATTGTTTCCTAATTTTTCTTACTTTTTTTAATTAAGGTTTTTTGTTTTGTTTGTTTTTTTGTTTTGTTTTGTTTTGTTTTGTTTTTTTATGTGGAAAGACAATAAGTAATCTTATTCCCCAAATGGCTTTGATGTGTCGCTACAGTGGAGTAAATTCAATATGATTCAGGCATTTTATTTGTATATTTTCTAGTTTTTGGCACTCTATAGGGATTAACAAACTTTTAAAAATATGTAGTTGACAAGTTTCTTTTCTTAGAAACAGAACTATAATCTAATTTTATGGTAAATATCTGAAGATTAGCCATCTATTCTATATCATTTAGTAACACTCAGAGGAACTCTAATCCACAGATATAATGGAATTGGATTTCTAAGTCAGCAATAGGCAACTTTGAGATACATTTCTTTTCCTAGAGATGAAACATTAAGAAATTCCTGCAATTGTGAAGATGTATACATACTATGGAGGGAAATAAGTGTACATAAAGAGAGTAGACGCATAAGGAGGAAATATCCCAAACTGTCAAAAATGAGTAACAAGAAAGATTAAGAAAAAAAGTCACCTTTCATAGCAATGTACAATGTTTACATAATAAAACAGTAAATTTGCCAAAACCGGTTTGGCTCAGTGGATAGAGCGTCGGCTTGCGGACTGAAGGGTCCCAGGTTCGATTCCGGTCAAGGGCATGTACCTGGGTTGCGGGCACATCCCCAGTGGGAGAAGTGCAGGAGGCAGCAGATCGATGTTTCTCTCTCATCGATGTTTCTAACTCTCTATCTCTCTCCCTTCTTCTCTGTAAAAAATCAATAAAATATATAAAAAAAAAATAAAAAAATAAAACAGTAAGTTTACTTGAAGTTGTAATAAAGAAAGTGAACATATTTTCTTAGACAAAGGTAAAGACTGCATGTTTTTCAAATTTGTGTTCATCATACTCATTCATGACTAACTCCTATTGTTACATTCTCCATTGTTTTTTTCTTTTCTTCCTGTTATGATTTTGTCAAAACAAAATAACATTCTCAAGCCACTGGTTGCTTAAATGAAAATATTTGTTACTTTTAGCTTAAAAAAATCTTTATTTTAACAGGAATACTTTCATTGGCAAAAATGGGTCACATCTTTCAGTCAGTCCCCTCTGTCAGATTGTCAAAGCCCTCCTACTTTCCCTAGGCCAGTGATGGCGAACCTATGACACACGCGAACTCATTTTTTTGGTTGATTTTTCTTTGTTAAATGTCATTTAAATATATAAAATAAATATCAAAAATAGAAGTCTTTGTTTTACTATGGTTGCAAATATCAAAACATTTCTATATGTGACACGGCACCAGAGTTAAGTTAGGGTTTTTCAAAAAGTTGACACGCCGAGCTCAAAAGGTTCGCCATCACTGCCCTAGGCTCTTCTTGTGGGGGCTCTATCTCCTCAGAACTCAGATGTCTTTCTGAATGCTGAAAAGAGGCCTCCAAGACCGGTGCTTGGGTGGAAAGGTAATACTTGCCTCTATAATCACCATTTCGAACAACTTTGTTTATTTGTTTAGATCAGTCTGATCTAAACAAATAAACAAAGTTGTTCGAAATGGTGATGTATCTTTTCTAGAAGGTTGCCATCCCAAATGGCACACTTTTGAAATACTTAAACCCAAACATAGAAAATTGGAAAGTGCTTGGATGAGGAAACAGACAGAAATAGGAAACAAGACAACTGCAGCAAGGACTGTGACTTCTTATCTTTGTTTCTCTGTTATTCTCTTTTTTGGTAATTTAGCTTCTTCTCCTTTTTCTCTTTCTCAGTTCTCCTTCCCCCAACTTTATTTGCGACTCCAGTTTTGACTCTATGTGACCTTCCAGCTCCAGAGCTCATAAGAACAGAGAAAAATACAGTCAGTATTTGTAACTCTACATTCATTTTTCTCAAGAGATGATTCTCATTAGGCTGACTTCCAACGCAGAAACTTCCCTGTCGTTGAAAGAATTCAGGCAGAGACGTGATGGTCATCAGTCAGTGTAGTAGAGAGTTCGAGTTTGAGCATGGAAGATGACCCAGATGACCCCTCATTCCTTCCAGTTCTAGGATTCAAGTAATTTATCTTTGCTTAAAACCCTCTCCCTAGAAAATATCTTCCAAAATAAACATCTACATCATTACTCTTTCTTCAATCTCTGTCAGAAAATTTGCTACTGTCATCACTGAAAAATGATGTAGAACATTCCAGAAATTTCAATTCCTCAAAAATGCCAGATGTTATATTATTAATCATATATACAAATATATGCATAAATATATGTATTTACACATGTGTAGTGTGAGACATGATTACGGTACTACATAAATTCTTTCAAAGAAAGAACTTTTAGTGTGGACATTTCCACTATAAATTAGTAAAATCCTACATGTAGTCTATAAGCAAGAGTTTAGGCAATATAGCACTCAGCCTTTGTGTGGCTGGTATCATAACTTTTAGCTGGATGCTTAGCACATATGGATAGCATTGCTAAGGAAACTGTCCCCTGGTATCCATGTATGTTTGTTTAGCAAGCTTTGTCTTCCTTTTGTGCCTGGCTGAAAGGAACTACGCATTCAAGATAAGGGTTTGTGTTTTTTGTTGTTTCTTTTTACCTATGAAAAAAACCCAAACCCACCCACCTTTAATTTCCATGAACTCCCCTTTAAAATGTAGATCGGTATTAAAGTTTAAGCAAAAATTTTATGAGACTACTTCCCTGTGTCAAGCTCCTTTTCCTTCACCTACAATCAGCACAAATTGATTAGACTTGATTTGTTTTGTCTCAGAGAAAAGCAATTCCATTATTTTTTATTCTACTTTCTGTCTCTAGAGGTAAAAAGATGATGTCAAGCAGCATGCTGTTTTCTCTGGGGAAAACACCAGCACCCTTTTTAGAATTTCCTTTCCTTTCTCATCTAAGACTTTGGAAACTGCCTCTATAAAGCAGTAAAATAGTCTCTTCAATAAGCTGTTGTGCTCCCTCTTTGTATTTTCTTTTTTTTTTTTTCATTGAGAAATTGTTTACAAACAATAAAATATAGAGACCTTACAGGTTCAGGTTGATGCATTTTGACAATTGTAACTGGCACTCAAGCAAGGTACAGAACATTTTCTTCACCCTAGAAAGCCCCCCCATGCCTCTTCTAGACAGTTCATTCCTGTTACTTCTCCAAGGCAATCACATTTTGGCTCATATTACTGTAGATTAGTTTTGCCTGTTTCTGAACTTCTTATAAATTTTAATCATTCAGTATCTGCTCTTCTATGTCGGGTTTCATTCATTCAACATGTTTTTGAGATTCATTCATGTTGTATATATCAATGGTATATTGCTTTATACTATTTAATAATATTCCATATAGCTGAATATTATCCAAATTATTACCCAGATTTTATTTGTTCTCCTCTAGATTGTCAGTTGGGCTTTCTAGCTAATGGACTTTTTGTTTCATTTCATTTGGGCATAAATATAGAAGTAGTATTGCTAGTTTATAGATTAGCTACATACTTATTTTGATAAGGAACAGTTCTTTAAAGTGTTTTTATCATTCTTCACTCCCATCCGCAATGCAGGAGAGTTCCAATTGCTCCACATTCTCACCAACTTTTGGTATTCTCAGCCTTTTTAAAAAAATTTATTTTTATTGATTTCAGAGAGGAAGGGAGAAAGAGAGAGAAGGATAGAGAATCATTGATCGGCTACCTCCTGCACACCCCACACTTGGGATCGAGCCCAACCCTGGCATGTGCAGTTGATCGGAATCGAACCCCAGGACCCTTTAGTCTGCAGGCCAATGCTCTATCCACTGAGCCAAACCAGTTAGGGCATTATTATCAGCCTTTTTGATGTTTGACTTTCTAATGGGAACCCAATGTTTTCTCATTATAATTTTAATTTGTATTTCCCTTATAACAAATAAAGTAGAGCACCATTTTATATGTTTATTGTGAATTCATACATTTCCTTTTATGAATTATCTATGTCTTTAGCTTATTTTTATTGTGTTGCTTCTCTTATTTTTGTTATTGATTTAAAAATTTTTTACATATTTTTATATGAGTTCTTTCTCAGAAAAATGTTGTATGAATTTTTTTCCCTAAGCTGTGGATTGATTATTCATTTTCTTATTGGTGTCTGTAGTGGTAAATTTTATGTATCAACTTGACTAGTCTATATAGTAGCCAGTTAGTTAATCAAACACTAATCTAGGTGTTTGTGTTTGTTAATACAAATACACACCTGTGTATTCCTGTGTGGTATTTTGTAGATGTAATCAGCATCTATAATCAGCTGACTTTAAGTAAAGAATATTACCCTTCTTTCTAAATATTTAAAAATAGCCCTATTTCACATTCATAATTGATGGATTTTTTTTTTCTGGCTCTATAATTTTAGGATGATTTCTTTCTTCCTTCCTTTCTTCCTTTCTTTTTTATTTTTTTTTATTGCTTAAAGTATTCTTTCTTTCTTTTTTTTTGTTTTTCTTTCTTTTACTATGTTGCTCAACTTCCTTCTGGCCTCATTGTTTCTGATGCTAAATCAGCATTCACTCTTCTTTTTGTTTCTCAGTGTGTAATGTGTCTATCTTTCTTTCTTTTTTTTTGCTGGATTTTTTGCTTTCTCCTTCTCTTTGATTTTCAGAATTTTGATGATAAAGTGCCTAAGAGGGGTTTTCATTTAAATTTATCCTGCTTGGTTTTCACTTTGCTTTTTGGATTCTAGGATTGGTGTCTCCAATCAACTTAAACAATGTTTTCATTGATTTGAGAAAGAGAGGCAGTGAAAGGGAGAGAGAGAAAGACAGAAACATCAATATGAGAGAGAAACATCAATGTGAGAGAGAAACATCAATGTGAGAGAGAAACATCAATTGGCTGCCTCCTGCATGCTTCTACTGGAGCATGTGCCCTGACCAGAAATTGAACCGGTGACCTTTTGGTGCATGGGATGGTATTCAACCAACCTAGCCACACAGACCAGGTTTCTAATCAATTTTGGAAAATTCTCAGTTATTTCTTTCTCAGTCAAATATTCTGCTTTATTGTGTTTTTCTTTCCATCTTAGATTCCAATTATTCATATGTCAGATCTTTTAGTATTTTAATATTGTCCCATAGATCTTATAGTTCTGGTTTTCCATTTATATTTTTATTTTGTACTATAGTTTGAATAATTTTTTTCTGACCTGTATTCAAATCATTGATTATTTACACTGCTATTTCCAGTTAAGCCCACTAAACACACTCTTCAATTCTGGTAATATCTTTTATATTTCTATTTCATTTTGTTATTGTTGTTGCTGTTTACTTCTCTCTGCTCAAATTCCCCAACTGCTCATGCATCATTTGTATCTTTCCTCCAAGGTTCCTTGACATATTTAAATATAAGAGCATGGGATTTAAAATTATTATCTCATAATTCTAACATCTGTGCCATTTCTGGGTTCACTTTTATTGTATCTCTAATTGTAAGTGGCATTTTCTTGATTCTTTATGTCTCAAAATTTTGAATGATATGCTTCACATTGTAAATAATATCTACTTACCAAAAAAAGGCATGTTTTCTTCTATCAAGCTGCTGGAGCGTCCAGAGAGGTACTTGAGCTGGGTTTTGGCTTTGTTGCAACTTTAGTTAGTTGCAGATCACTACTGGCTTCAAGTATTTGAGGGACTCCGGAGATTTCTTTATGTTTTAGAGTCTTCCTACTAACCTTCCAAATTGTGGGGTGATTTCTCTCTTCTTTATGTCAAGCTGATGGTTTTGTTAGTCACTGGTGAATTTTCTTTTCACTACAGCTCCACTCTTAGCTTTCGGTACCTCGGGAGTCCCTCTCTGCACACTGCTTGCCTGCACTAACCTTTGGAAGACCTCTGCATTGCACTGAGTCAAAGCTCAGACTGTGTGAGAGGAGTGTTTTCTCATTTCTCCGGCCCATTCTCGGGTCTTTTGGAGCCAGGGGCTTCACTAGATGAAGGGTCTAAGTGTGCTCAGAGAGATTTCCCTCTGCTGTCCTACTCAGCCTTGCCACTGACTTACACCGGCCCTGCAAACTGTGGGGAAGTCTCCCCCAGCCTCTGGCATATTACATCTGTGTGTTTGGTGAAGTGTCATGACAAAACGTTGGCAAGTAGAGTCAGACTCACTGTATGGCTTTTAATGATTCTAATCCATCCCATTAGCCCACAGATGGTCACTATGAGTTTGTGAAAAGTTTGGCTGGTGTGCCCTTCCCAACTCCTCTGCCACTCTAACAACATTAAAAGCAGCTGTGGTTTCTTTTCTAGAAAATTCATCACTCTTTGGTATTTAGTTTATTTTTGTTTCCTCAGCTCTCATATTGGTTTGAAATCTCTGCTTTGGAGTTTTTTACATTTTCAGCATTAAAAGTGTGTTTCTATACGGTAGCCCAAACCAAAAAACTTTCAAAACATAACATATACACCTAATGAGCATGGAGTAATTCCCAAGAAAGCAAAATAAGCTGTAAGCATAGGGTCCTCATCTCCATTGAGCCTTGTACATTGTTAGATGTTGTCACCTATCCTATAATTGACAGCATAAGAAGTAAACTGTTCTTGCTTGAATAATAGCAACCACGTTCCTGAAACAGTTCTAGTAAAATAAAATGTCAAGACAACTTTAAAATGGCCCTCTCAGAGGAACATCTTCTCTTTATGTGAATTAAAAAACAAACAAAAAACAAAAGAATATAGGTTGAAGGTATATGAGTAATAATAACACCTAAAATCTGTGATTTTTTTTAAAAGATAAACTAAAACCACCAATAACCACCAAGCATGAGTAACAGAAAGAAGGGATAAATCACAAACAAGCACTGTGCTGGCACTCAGGAATCAAAAGAAGTGATACTTATTAAACTAACAGGAGATGACAGCTTTGCACACGTAGAAGGGTGTATTGAACATGAGCAATTTCTCATAGGTATCATTTACAGGAGATTGGAGATGATCTACTTTTGAAGAAAAAGGGCTAAAATTTCCCATTTCCCATAACAAATGGCTTAAATCAGTAAGCAAAAGCGGTATATGGAACTGATCATATCAAGAGATGGTTTAAGTTTGAGTGTATGCTTGAATCAAGTAAGATCCTTGCATACCTTTAGCTATAGCAGTGCTAGCAAGGCCTCTATAATATTTAACAAATAAAACAAATTATAACAATATTCTTAAGGTTACCACACAAGTAATAGTGCTGTATAAAAACTCATAAAAAAGAAATGTATGGTTACAATAACTGCATTAAAACAACTACAGTTTTCTTTTAAATAACCATATAACCCAGGCTTAGAGGATATTTTGCTATTTAGTGATTAAGCTCAAGAAGCAATGTCTTCTGGCAATTTGAGACTGAAGAAGGAAACACAAGGCCAATTTCTTCCTTTACCCTGGGTGTGGGGCAATAATAACCTCAACTGGGGTGTGGCAGGAGCCAAGGGGTGCAGGGGCGTGATTGGAAAACAAACTTCTCTTTGATAATTTTTTTCTAAAGATAAGAAAGAGCAATCCCTTTGATGAAAAAATAAACACACACAGTCATACACATACACACACACACACAAATCAAAACTAGTAGAGCCATTTAAATGGCCGAGAAGGAAGTTTTCTATTTTTAAGAAAGTGTGCAGTGAAGGACTGCATAATTATAAAGCATAACAAATTTATATCATTTGCTGAATATTTAATCTCATGTCTTCCTTTTCTGACTTTTTCTGATTTGCTATTGGTGTAGAAAATTTGATCCATAGCATAAGATATTACTGTGTTTCTGGCAGAGAAAGTAAGCAAAAATAAACACACATGATAGTCATTTGCAAGCATAGCTCAAAGGTAATGCATAATAATTGCATTAATTCATGTTTGTAGAGGATGTTGGAGTTTTAAGGGAAACCATTAATAGTGTACCCTTCCCTACCCAAGTTTGGAATCATATGAGAAATAAATACAAAAGTCAGTGATATGGAAAGAAACTTAAGAGTTTTATTATTGATAAAAGCTGAATTGGGGACATGGAATATATGTGTGGCCACAATAGGTTTGCTATTATTCTACCTTCTAACTAGATAAACCTAATTCCCAGTCATGGTGTGGCTGGATGGCTGCAGACGCTGCCCACTGGAGCCTACTCTGCAAGTTTCAGCAGAGCGTAGCTGAAATATATGCATCCCTTACATGGCTACTTTGAAGAGAGAAACAAGATTTGAGCACAACATGGTCATTTCTTTCTCTCAAACGCACCACCAACATAAGTTACTCCCACTTCCCAGGAATAGATGAGAGAGTGGAAGAGAAATCAAGAGTGTTATCTCTACCAAAAGTCCTTTCTCATGTAAGTAAGGAGGCTTTTAAGAACACACATAATTTAACACTCAGACCAACTTTATAAGAAAAAAAAGTCCTCTAAATTATACATGAGGAAACTGAGGCCAAGAGAATAATAATAACAATAATAATAATGATAATAATAAATGGCCAAATCAAAAGATCTGGTAAAATATAGAATTTAGACATGGGCTGAGGTATCTTTCTTTTTTTTTGTCAATCTTAAATTTCTTTATTGATTAAGGTTATTACATATGTGACCTCATTCCTCCCCATAAACCCCCACCTTTCTTCTATACTCTCAAAAGCAGTAGTTTTTTACTTGTCTACAAAGAAACTAGTGTATCCTGATAGCCCTAGCTACAGTTTCCAAAATATTCCTAATTGCATCTTTAAAAGTGACATTTCATTTCTAACTTCAGAATACATCTTTTGTCTTTATGGATGGCATTTAATTTTATAACCTGTCAAATTGAGATAATATGAAAATCACAGACTGTGGGAAATTCACCTTATATTATCTGATGTCAGTGAAGAAATGATCTTTGCCCATTTTGATGACTTCATCTAGTAATACCATGGTGCACCTGAGTAGAAAGCATGACCTCTTTTTAGTTTCTAGGGCTGTTCTTGTGACTCTTAGATCGGCTACACTTTCACAGGCAACTCTGAACACTGCAGGTGTCTCCTTGCAGGGGCCTGGCCCTCTTAAAATTAATGGTCTGGGAGAGCAAAGCAAATGCCATCCTGTGAGCAGTCTCTCAAAAGAGATGAAAGGGGAGGAGTGTAGACTGAGTTAGTCTAGTTTATTCCTTTAGCAACCTCACCATGAAGTAAGTTCCATCTCTTCGTTGGGAAAAATGAGTGAAGAAGCAATGAAGGGCCAGGAAATGTACATTACTTGACTTTCTCAACAAGGAAAGAATCATCAAGTATGTATAACAAAGCTTAGCTCTGATCATTCAACGTTCCTACATAAAATAAAGCTCTATTTTTTTTCAAATTGCTGTTACATTTATCTATTTATTTTTAAATTCTTTATTGTTATATTACATATAGTATTACATAGGTCTCCTTTTTCCCCATTGACCTCTCCCTAGCCACCCCCACCTCCCAGCACATGCCCTCACCCCCCTAATATCTGTGTCCATTGGTTATGCTTATATGCATGCATACAAGTCCTTTCGTTGATCCCTTACCCCGCCCCCCACCTCCACCCTCCCTCTGAAGTTTGATGGTCTATTTGATGATTCTATGTCTCTGGCTCTAATTTTGTTCATCAGTTTATTACTTGTTCATTAAATTCCAAAAATGAATGAGAACATGCGATATTTATCTTTCTCTGATTGGCTTATTTCACTTAGCACAATGCTCTCCAGGTCCATCCATACTGTTGCAAATGGTAAGAGTTCCTTCTTTTTTATAGCAGTGTAGTATTCTATTGTGTAGCTGTACCACCATTTTCTAATCCACTCATCTGCTGATGGGCACCTAGGCTGTTTCCATATCTTAGCTATTATAAATTGTGCTGCTATTAATATAGGGGTGGATATGTCCTTTCTGATTGGTGTTTCTGGTTTCTTGGGATATATTCCTAGAAGTGGGATCACTGGGTCAAATGGGAGTTCGATTTTTAATTTTTTGAGGAAACTCCATACTGTTTCCCATAGTGGCTGCACCAGTCTGCATTCCCACCAGCAGTGCAAGAGGGTTCCTTTTTCTCTGCATCTTCTCCAGCACTTGTCATTTGTTGATGATAGCCATTTTGACATTTGTGAGATGGTACCTCATTGTTGTTTTGATTTTCATCTCTCAGATGATTAGTGACTCTGAGCATATTTTCATATGTCTTGTTGCCTTCTGTATGTCCACTTTTGAAAAATGTCTATTTAAGTCCTTTGCCCATTTTTTTGATTGGATTGTTTATCTTCCTTTTGTTAAGAAATATGAGTTCCCTATAACTCCCAAAATAAAGCTCTATTTATTCACAAGTTACATTTGAATTCCTTGTCTTCTGCAATCCACATTTCTCCTACTCTTAATTTCCAGGTTTATATTATAAGAATACTTGGTTAACTCAAGACCATGGATATCAGTGTTCATTAAACATTCCTTGTGCTTCCCCACGTGTGTGACGGGGCCCTCATTAACAGACATTTACTGAGTACCTAACATGTGCCACATACTATTTTAGGCAGTTGGGATATATCTGTAAACAAAGTGTACAACTTTCTTGCCATTGTGGATTCTATTTTTTAGTGGGAGAGAGATAATAAACAATATATATTGGAAAAAGTAAACGCACAGTATTTTAGAAAGTGATATGTGCTATAAAAATAGAGCAGGATAACAAAACCAGAAGTACCTGGGGCATTGTGTAGATGAGAAGACATTTTTAAAAGGGTGGTCAAGGTAAAGTTTATTGAAAACTTGACATCTATTATTAGTTTCCTAGGGCTTCTATGACAAATGACTACAAACCATGTGACTTACAATAGAAATTTATTCTTTCACAGTTCGGAAAGCTAGAAGTTCAAAATCAAGGTGGTAGCAGAATTTTACTCCTCTGCAGTGTTTGGGAGAAAATCCCAGCTTACCTCTTTAAGCTTCTGTGGCTCCTGGCTGTCTTTGGCTTGTGAGTCCATGACTCCATTCTCTGTCTCCATTTCTATATGACTTTCTCCTCTATGTGTTTTCCTTCTCTCTATATATCTTCCCTTGTATGTATCTTATAAGTACACTTATTTCTAGAACAATCAGATAGTCCAGGTGTTCTTATCTCAAGTTCCCTAACTTAATTACATCTACAAAGATTATTTTTCCAATAAATGTGCATTGATAGGTTCCGGGGGTTAGGATGTGGATATATGTTTTGAGGGCTACAATTCAACCCATTCTAACATCTGAAGAAAGATTTGGAGCAAGTGAAGAGTTAGCCAGATGATATTCTGGATGAAGAATGATCCAGGTAGAGGAACTCCCCAGAGTAAAGTCTTTAAGGTGGGACTGTGCTTTTAAATGTCCAAACAACAGCAAGGGGACCAGTATGGCTGGAGTACAGTAAGAACCAGCCAAATGGCTAAGATGAGGCAACCAGGGAAACAAGAGAAAACCAAGGCTGCAATAAACTTGATCAATTTGATCAACTTGAAGGTCATGAGTGACCTTGATACAATCAGTCTGGTGGAGGGATGAGAAGCCCAATTCAAATCATATCCATTATATGAAGCAGACTCAATGACATATCCAAGAAAGATTCTCTGATCTTACTGTTTACATAGTAGTGAACTTAAATTGTTTAATAGTTATCTTTCACATTTGTATTGGAATTTTTTGTGAGCTTATTTTATTTCCTTTACCGGATTTTAAACATATTGTAAATAGAGCTTATTCATATTTTTATTCACCATAGGGCTTGATATAGTGCCATGTACATATTAAGTGTTTCTTAACAAATATTCACTAAGTAAATGAAAGAACTCTAAATTTGATCATATCCGAATTTCTACCCAAAAAAGAGTTATATCTTCTTTAGGTACAAACAATTGGCAAACTAAAGCAAGCTATTTTTCAATTTCTAATTTTCTCCGTATGGAATTTTGTTGAGAATTTGGCTGCAACATTATATTCAACACAAATCTTTAGGAGGAAAAGATATTTAATCATGTGAGAAAAAGGGAAAAGAGATTCTTCTTTTTCATTCTGTTCTTTGGGTTTTGCCATATTGAAGTCATAGCATCAAATCCATTCTTACCATTTTAGTTCCAGAGAGGAATGATGACACATTTTCTGACACATAAAATTACAATGGTTTTACTCAATTGTACCTATTCATAATAATCATGAACCATTTGCTTTTGTACAATTATTAGTGTTTTTCATTGTTTGAAGATAGACTGTGATGTAAATGAAGTGATTAGAAGAGGGTCCACTTGGAATGGTTCTGAATCTATCACAGTGTAATCACTGTCTGCCAAGCCAGGAAGACGAGTCCCTTACAAGTTCTTGTTTCTCCCACAGTTGTTGTAGCTTCTGGAACTCTGTATGTGAGCTTTGACATCTCCGCCTACTGCAGTGCTTCAGGCAGAAGTCACGAGTGGCCGTTTCTCCACTCCTCCAGGTGCAGCCTTCTAGAACTTCACGTCCCACATCTATGCTATTCCCACTTTGTAAAGTAAGCTCCTTTCTCTCCTTACTACTGCAGTGCTTCTCTGTTTCTCTTACCCTGATGAAAACACACACTGATACACTCATTCCATAAGTATTTTCTTGGCAGTTAAGGTATGCTTTATGCTGGACTAGGCTCTTGAGATTGCAGAGCTAAATATATGGTCCTGCCCTCAAAAAGCTGGAAATCTGATTATAAGAATGAAAAGTGTACACAAGGCACAAATGAGAATACATAGGAAGCTTATCTAATGCAGACTGGAGAGGTCCAGAAGCACCCTTTGAAAGATGGAATATCTAAACTAAAACTGATTAGATCCCTTACTACCCATTAATCCTATAGCAGAAGCATCTAAATTTTCCTTTACATTTTCAGAATCAAAATATTCTGAATAATCTCTCTGAATACAATTTATTTCATTGTAAATGTATTTGTCAACAATAACCAATTATAGCCCTTTATATAAAATCATTCTGACCACATAAATACCTGGACATTTAACTTTTATCTTAGCATGCACAGAGTTTTGGGAAATTTCTACACAAAATGCTGCAGTGTTTCTTTGCTTAGTTGAAAACAATTCAATTTCCTTCTAAGAAATCTCTGAGCATGACCGCTTCCACGTTTACTCAGTGACTGAGCATCCTACCCAGGACTGTGTCATCAGCATAAAGACGCACACTACGCTCAGAACACTGCCGTGTCAGCTCGTTTATAAAGATCATAAATAACAATGGCCCAGGGATTAATCCCTAAGGAACTCCCATAATGACATCCATTTAAATCTGACATGACACTGTTTATTAACACAAGTGTTGTGTGCCCTCTTAAGTAGCTAGCACACCAATTAATTAAGGACGATGCCATACCTAGTTCATTCCATTTATCCAGCACAGAACTATGCGCCACCAATTAGGAAATAAAATAATGTTTGAAGAAACACTGAGTTATTTATCTGAGAGACGATCCCTTGACTTGATATGTAACTGAGATGACTGTGCACCCGCCCTCCCCTTCAGCGAGCTGTGACTACTAGTATGTTGACATCTTCTTTTACTATGAAAAGAGAGGCATGGTTTTAACTTGGAAGTGACCCTTCGACATCGCATCCAGAATCTTCTCAGTGAAGGCATATTAGACATAATTGCAGCAGATGAAGCTTTGAAGTAATAATCTTGCATGCTCACTTAAATAGTTAATAGGACAATCTAGTTCATTGGTACTTCACAGGAAGTCATTTACACATCTTTACACCACTGAGTGAAGTCTAAAATGCTGTCCAATGCCAGCTTTCCTTGCCAATTTATTTTCAGTTGAGGAGCTGCAAATAATTGCTGGTAAAACAAATAATGTGAAGAACTAACAGAAATTACATTGGCAGTATATGGTACTAGGGGGAAAAGAGAAAATAACTTTTTCTTTTGTATTCAGAACCAGGGAGGTTGACATGAGAATAAAGGTCCTCTTATCTTGGAAGCTGTGGGAGTGGAGGGGAGAAACATGCGTTGGCGTCTCCAACAGCCCAAGATAACGATGATGATAATGCCACATGATTGTACTTAATGATGTTGAATCAATTTATGATGATGATGATGAGTTTTAACTTGAATCATGTAATGTCCCTTATTAGGAGGAGCATAGAAGGAAAGCATGAAGAGAAGGAAAAGGACAGTGGAAAAGGAGAGCAAAGAAAGAAGAGGAAGTAAAGAGGAAGAAGAAATAGATGCTGGAGTATTTTCATGATCAATTCTAGTGAATTTAGTATTTTCAGGATCAAATTAAGCATAGGTATCTCTTTCAAACCTATGTGATGCATTTGGTAAAGAAGTTATTTTCTATAAATAATGAGATTTCATTGCAGTTATTAGAAAAAAAATAAGAAAAAATAAGTAATGCCCTTATTTACTTGCTTTTCTATAGCTAAGTGTCCAGAAATAGAGTCAAACTAGACACTATTTTTTAAAAACTGGCAGAATTATAGTTAAAATGTTCTCCTTCTTGCAGAAAAGGCCAGATGAATGGATGACTCTTGGCCTCACAGGTCAATGCAAGCCTGGTCAGAGTAAATCTCTTTTCTAATATCAGAAACTCTCCTACCCTTAGACGCAGCTGCAGCAACCTCTTAGTGCAAGAGGAGGCTCTGTTGAGTACTTGACATTTGGAAACTGCTTATTTCCTCCAAAACTTCAGCCTTTACAAACAGAAAAGCCATAAGTTCTTTATAATTACTATCTGGGACAAGTGTGAATTGGCTATAGATTGCAGAAATGCTTCTGCTGGATTTGGTTGATATTACAGGGGCTTTAAAAATAATAATGAGGACACTTGTGTGAAAGCACTCTCCACATTAGAATTTCAAAAGGTTTTAAAACCTTAATTGCATAATTAGGCGCCTCACCCACCATTAAGAATGCACCTAATTATCAAACTGCTCTAGAAAATTAAGGATAGCTATCTTAATGCCACATAAAGGGAAACTGAGGTGCATAGAGATTGAGAGATTAGTTTTGGATGTCTCAACAAACCACTCTGAAATTAGGGCCTCTGGTGACTGATTGCTTAGGATAAATTTGAATTTACAGGAAACTGAAATGTCCATATGTGGTTGCATATTTTAAGTCTCTGCTACCTGAGGTGTGGTCTGTAGACCAGAAGCATTTCTATTACCTAAAAGGTCGTAGAAATGCAAAATTTTAAGCCCCTTCCCAGACCTACTAAAATCATTTCTTAGGGAATGGAGCCAAGAAATCTGTGTCAACAAGCCCATTCTCCCAGTGACACTCAGACTCACTAAATTTTGAGAGCCTCTGGACCTATTTTAATATATTTTCACTTACTTCCCTCTTTCTTACTACATTTTTCTTTGTGTGGATTGCAAGCTTTAATAACATTCTTTAAATCCATTTAAGATTCCACGAGAGCCTGAATTATTTGTCAGTTTTTGGGAATTTCATGGGAAAATCATCAATATAACTCCTTTTATCAAGGAATTAGTATCTGTTTCTGATATGGTTTTCAGCTATATGTATGTATGTGTGCATTTGCCCTTTCCCACTGACCCCTTCACCTTCATTCATTCATGGCGTATACCCTTGTACGTCTTCAGAGGTAAGTTCAGCCTTGTCTTCCTTTTCTTCTCCTCTATCCCGCCCCCCCCCCCCCCCACTGGAGATTCCTAATGGTAAACCACATATTTAACAAAATCCAGTCTGCCAGTGGCTTCATTATCAAACTGTCAGTCCACTCTTCTTTTATTTAGAAGAATATGATGAACCATTCCCAAAGATAGCTTCACTTCCTTTTCAGTGTGCTCAACTGAAATACTTACATGCAATCTCTAACTTCCATATTGTCTTCTGTCCTCACCAGCAGAAGACAGTAATGTACCATCTTGCTGCTACCACAGCATTAGATATGCCTCTCTTGCAAAACCCCAGTAACATTTTCTTCTTCATTTCTTTATTATTTCTGATTTGCTAGTGTCTTTTTAAAAGATTATTGTTGCCAATAGCATTACTGATCTGATGGCCTCAGTGGTCAACAGAAGAAATGAAAAAAAATCACCAGAAGGCTTTGGTGGTGGGTTACCATCCCGTGGGAGACCTGTGATCTTTCTTTACCATTGTCAGGGTCACTTTGCTGCAGTAAGTCCCTCTTTAGAGATTCTATTTGGTAGGTTTTCAAAGATTCACTCAGGAGACTGAAATTGTCCCTGCTCAATAAAGATTGATTGTGAGCACTGATTCTGAGAAGCTAATACAGTAGAAAAAACCCCTGCTGGGAAAGCGATGCCCCAGTAAAGGAGGCATGTTGGCTGCCATGATATCTGATCGTTCCCTTTCCCTTTTTGAGTTCGCAGTTGTGCAGACTTGTAAGGCTGCTTTTAAATTTCTCTGTCCATGGGACCTTTCTTAGTCATTTCACCTTTGTCAGTTTTACATGCACCAGAGTTAACATTTGTCTCTCCTCTTTTCCATTAGTTTTTCATAGGTTCACTATTCTTTTTCATTTATTCCGTTGATTTATACCCAGGGAAATATCAAATGGCAACTATTTATATTCTCTTTTTCTTGAACTCTTTAAGGAAATAGGATCTACAAGAAGACTTAATGTTTAGCTGAGCAGATAGAGGAGAATTTATATGAAAAAAATAAAAAGAAGGTTGAATTATGGTGTAGACATAAAAAGATATGAAGAGGGGATAGATAAACCTAGAGGTAGTCCAAGGGTACAAGGAAAAGAGTGGGAGTGAAGTGGACCTACATGGGGCAGTGGAAGGAGGGGTGTTAGAGAGGAAGAATGTTGAGAGAAGGGTTTTGGTGAGAGAATGAGACAGGATATTTGCAAATAGCACAGATAAACTTTGAGGAAAATGAGAAATGGTTCAAAGAGATGTTGAGGAAATCTTGTTTTACCTTCCTTCTAGGTTTTCCCAGGATAGTTCTTGTTCCTAAAACATGCATTAGTTTTATATTGAGAATTTTATTATCAAAGGAAAGCCTAATATTATAAGCTACACTAGCCAAATAATAATAGTCTCCATGACTGTTGGGCAATACAACATCCTCGGTGTCTATGTGCATGTTAAGACATTGGAGTTGTGTAACATTTGTTTTCATGGAAGCCAATACGCAAGTGGGCCGCCTATGAATATCTATGAATGTTGATAAGAAATTACAACTTTACAATTCACATGACAATTGCCTGTGGACACAAATGGGGCCATATACTAAAGTTGACAAGCTTCAGGGAAGGCCTACATGGTGTGCCCTACAAACTCAAAGACTGAAAGTAACCACATAGTGCTATTGGAGAAATGGTCTTTCTTCACTGCTAGTGGGGGTGTGCGGGACTAAGCATTTCCAGAGGCCCCCATGGGAGGATGAGATGTGGTAGAAAGCTTTACTTTCATGGGATTACATCCCTCAGTTTGCAAAGTCCCATTTCCCTTCATCCAGTCCTGGAAGAGGTGCAGCTGGGGATTCAGCAGAGCTAGAAGCAAAGCCAGTGTTCACAGTTTCTGTTTCATACTAGAGCATTAGGCTAGTTATAGTCTATCAGTTCATTGTGTGAGGTTCACAAAAGCAGGGGAGTCAAGCGAGTACATCCCCTGAAACAAGAGCCCCAGAAAACCAAGTGAGCAAAGTCCTTTGTTTAGGAGCTTAGGTATCTCAAACCTTCCCACACTTGCAAAGGCCACTCCTACTCTGTTCCCAGGTGTGACTGACAAGCAAATACCTTCCCCATGTCACCTAGACTTTACTGGGCATGTCTATAGTATAATATTTAGCCTTCCCTTTGCTCTTTTCCAGTTATCAATAACTGGGTTTATTAAAATGGTATCAATAGGGTGGTCTGAACATAAAAATTCCTAACTAAAGGCTAGTCATGGTAGGTAGTCACATCCTAGGCCTGTAAGTAACTTCCTTGGCAAAGGTCAATCTTTACCTCTTTACCGTAAGTGAGCCTACCTGCTGTCTTTTTGCATCTAAGATAACAGGCCTTTGAAATGTCAGAGTAATCTCCTTTTTCAGATCCCTTAAGGCAAAACATCCCACCAGAACTCCTCACTTATTTCAATGCCCATATACCTAGGTGCTGTAAATGTTAAATATTCTGTACCCACCATTGTCAAAGAAGTATGTGTCTCTCCATTTTACTTTTTGTCCAATCCCAGAGATTTCCTCTCTCCTTTCTCCCGTCCCCTAATCTACCACCAATGGATTTCATGTAACCATCCTTATGCCGCCTCCTTTGATTTTAATAAATAAAATAAGCAGAAAACTGCCATTCTTCAGAGTATATTATCAATCTATTGAGATTTTTGCTTTCTGGCAATTGTCATCAATTTGGCTCAAATAAACTATGATAAGACTTTTTCTTAAGCTGAATGTTCTCTCATTGACATGCCAAAGTGAAAAAATGCTGCTGAGATCTTTCCAATAGTGCAGGGAACTCACTGAATTTTGGAATGAGCAGGGTGGTTGACAAGAACATGTTACTTCAGGTTTGCTTTTTTATAGATTCATTATTTTGTGTATAGATAGTAAATGTGGGGAAAAAAACCCCTGATTTTGGTAAACTTGTTTATTTTAATATCTGTACTATTGATGTTCAATTTTAAATTTAAATTAATATTTAACCTTCAATTAGTTCCTAACCACTCAATCATTTTGAAATGTGTGGAATCCACCATTCTTTAGCCATTTTGGCAGATATTGAAGCAAATATTTCTAGACTGTGTTTATTATGTTTTTCCATTGCAGACTGACTGTATTACTAACATCACATGATTTAAAAGAAGTCCTGATTTTTTTCTTAAAGTTTTGATATATGCTTTGGTTGACTTTCTAACTCCTGAGAGTTATTTCTCTTATTATAGGGACACTAAATTAATAAATTATTTTCACTTGAACTCAGTATCAAAGTTATTCTCTTTGATACTTATTTTTTTAATCCTATTACACTTTTCCTCCCACCATTTGTAGCCAGTTTAACACTGGTGGCAGCCAACAGCAACACATATTGGCCTATTAGTCACTACTCATCACTAAATAATGATTCAATGGACTAGGTTTAAGGCCCCAAGTCATCTAGATCAAAAGGAAAACAATTACATCATATGAATTGCTTAAATACACTAGAATGATATTTGCTTCACACTGAAGGAAAGAGCATGCTATTTTTCTAGGTCGGAAAGTTGTATCTTGTCTCTGCCTCCCCAGCTCTCTAAATTTCCTCATCAAAGTCATTTAAGCTCTTTGTGTTGTTTTCTCATCTGTAAAATGAGGATAATTATCCTTACCTATCTCATAGGGATGGTGTTTAGATTAACTAATTAATGATTAGAAAGTGCTATAAATAAATGCTTGGTGTTATTAAGGAAAGCCTAGATGTTTTCAGTGCCTTTGGGTAAGAGTGCTCTTTAGCGGAAAGGAGTCCCAACAAGGGTTTGATAGCCTGCTAAGCTGCTAGCTCCTTCCCTGAGGAGAGAACACTGGCTCTGGGACCTTGCCCTTTTGACGGTTTTATTAGATGAAGGACACTAAGGTTGCCTGTGTAACAGACAACACGGACATATTTGAAGAGCTACGAAGTGATGACAAGGCATGCCACTTCAACTTGAAGAAAAACCATCTCTGACTGCCTCTGTGCCTGTTCAGAATGCAAAAATCCCTGTGCAATGTAGTAATAATTGCAGCTTATAATATATCCTTATACAAAATGAAATCTGCTATGGATTTTCCTTACCGGTTAAGAAGTATTTGGCTACATCTTTAGATTCTACCTTTTGCCAGGGACACTCATAGTTTCTGGCAGACTCTTCAAGCAATGGGTATATAGGGTTTCTCTCATTAAACTTCTTACGTAATAAGCGTTTGCAACACAATAGGCCTAATTGCCTCTTTCACATCTCCCTGGATTGCTTGGATTTAAAGAATGAGAAAGATTCTTCAGGGTTTTACCTACTTTAAAAAAAAAAAAATTATTTGGAATATTTTTGAATTCTATGCAGATCTTCATTCCCCTATTTTCATTGCTTTGCTCCAATTTTTCTTTTTCCCCATTGGTTCACTGTGCTGTCACTAACTGCTTTCCCTGCCTCCAGTCCATTTTTTATACCTGCACCCACGCTGTCTCCTTAAAACACAAAGCCTATATTGTTTTACTCTTTTGCTTAAAGAATCAAGTACCTCCTAAGTGGCTTCTCTTATCTTTTGGGACAAAGCCCAATGTCCTTAAGATGAGAGCTGAAGTCTCTCTCATACAGGCTATATAATCTACCTCCCAGCATCATTGCCCATAACTCCAGAATCCCTGATCCTAGAACCTTCCATTTGTGGGAGCAGGTCTACCCAAGGAATGTCTAAAAAAAAAAACCCAAAAACAAAAAACAAAACACACCACTTATTTAGTTATTTATAATCTTCACCTGAGGATAATTTTCCATTGATTTTTTTTAGAGGGAGTGGAAGAGAGAGAAAAAAACAGAGAGAAATATCACATGATTGGTGGCCTCTTGCACAAGCCCCACCTGCAACCGAGTTACAAGGTACATGCTTTTGATGGGACTCAAACCCAGAACCATTGGGTTTACAGTCTGGTGCTCTATCCACTGAGCCAAACTGGTTAGATCTGCCCAAGGAATTTTTTTTTTCTTTTCTTATTTTTTTAAATTGTTCTATTGCTTAAAGTATTACAAAGAGTATTATATATGTGAATGTTTACTTGGTCTGAAATGTTCTTTCCTCCTGAGTTGAATGTTATTGGTCCATGAAGAATTTGCTTTAATGTCAGTTTCTCTATAAAAACTTATCATTTCACTTTAAAAAAATTACTTTTTTTATGTGCAAGATCTATTGTTCTTTTTAAGATGTAGTGTTGAGCACTACTCTTATGTGTCTCCCCTTCCTGTCTGTCTTATTAGTTGATGGTGTCAGAGATAATAACTTACCTACTAAAAAAGCTTGTTATTAGGATTAAATGAAAGAATGCATGTGAAAATGATTTGCAATTTATACTATATATATATATATATATATATATATATATATATATATATATATGCTACAGAGATGTAAGTTATTATAATAGTACTTATCACTTTGTGTAAATGATTGTGTTAATTGTATAAATGTCTGCTTCTCCTGATGGAATATATACAATCACATTGAAAGAGAAAGTTGTTTTATAATTAAGCTTTGTATTTCCAGCATCTATAACCATGCCTAGGATAAAATAGTTGTTTAATAAATATTGGTTAAAAAATGAAAAGAAGCAATCAAAAAAGCAAGATAAAAATGCCATGCTTATTTCTAGTTACATGGGGTTTCTTCCTTTCCCTTTTATTATTATTTTTTTCATTTATCTATTCACCAAATACAGTGTGCAAGGCTATCTGTTAGAAAAGGAACCTTGTGGCATGTCTTTACAAGATGTTCATTTTACCTTGCTACATATCCAGAATAAAGAATAGCTTATTTTTTTTTATTTTTTATTTATTTATTTTTTTACACAGAATCACTCTTGGAATTGTGATGACAACTGCTCTTGTAATTTCTTTATTTTCAGGATATAATTAACTTATAAAAATTACTTGATCAAGAAAAACTTTGCACATTAATGGAGAGAATACTTATTTACTCATCATGAAATATAATAGACTGAACAAGTCTTAGCAATGTAGTGAATAAGACTGTTTAGGTCTTATGAGAATTGTTGGTCTTGTCCCCATTTCTAGTGGTCAGTAAAAATAAAATCTTGGCAATTGTACTTTTCAACTTACCAGAGAGGTTAAGGGAGGAAATGCATCAAAATAGAAACTTTCTTTTTTCACTAGGTCCAATTTACAAGTTTAGCTTTAGTCATAGCATACAGTGTTTTAAAGTTTAGTTATTAGCAAACTGAAACACAGAACATTCCATGTGTGTTACTGATTTCTTTTGTCTGTACTATTTTGGGTTTCTTTACTTGTAGTACTATTTTTTTTTTATTGTCCATAAATGCGATTAATATTGTTAACATCACTTTATACAAAATCTTATTGGCTTTTAGATAATGGTGGTTTATTCCACCATGGAACTGGTATAAAATTTCAGAAAACAGGTTTGGCACAAGGGGAAAAGTTACTTGAAAATATTTCCTAAAAGTTAAAGAATTATATTTTACATAATGCAAAACACTACTGAGTTCACACCATTTGTAGGGCTACTGACAAAGCATTTTTTCAAAGATGGAAGAGCAATTTAAACTTTTCATTAAAAGCCTTTTCAATCTCAACTGAATAAAGCCAGCTGTTCTTTTCACTTCCTCTTCTATAGCAGCACATCATAAACATGTAGACCAGAGCTCAGGATGACACCAAAACTGCTTATCCACAACTGCCTCCTTCCCACGACTGATTGAGGATAGGAGCTGGCAAAAGATAAAGAGAAGATATCTTAATCAGGGCTCTGCCAATTACTTGATCTGGAGGAGTTAACCACCTGCAGATAACAAAGCAGTACTGTTCTAAAAGCAATGTTTACCGGGTGGAGAAATAAACACCGGTCCTGTGTAGAGGTTGCTGTGGGATGCTGCTCTGCTCCCCTAGAGCCCCTGTAAGTACCAAAAACTAAATCTGGAATCCACAATGACAGTTCTGAAGAGGACAGAAAAGTCCACTTGCTATCCTGTCTTATCATTCCTCCTCCTTTGGATGTTCTTCCTTCTTTTCCCTGTTTTTTTCTTCACCCATTAGTCTTTCCAAATGAACATTTCCTTTAAGAATCCGCCCTGTTCTCTTTAGTGAGCTCATCCTTTGCAAACCTTCAACTATGTTTGCAAAGGATGCAACTCCCAAGTTTTGAATTCTCTCAGTCTTGGTTTTTCTTCTGGGCTTAAGCCCTGTGCATGTCACTGTCTCTTGGATCTTTCTTCAGTGTCTCCTCTGGGCTAATCCATCTAACACCCTGCTGTTCGGTGTAATCACCTTGAAAAACATCTCTGATAATGTCACTTCCCTGCTCAAATCTTCAAGGTGTCTATTGCTTAGAGACGAGGATCTAAATGCTTTAAGAGGGGATTCACAATTTATCTTCTGCTTTTTTCCTTCAGTCTTATTTTTGTTTCTTTTATGTATTCTCAAAGGCATTGTTGTCCAGTAGAAATATAATATGAGCCAGATGTATAACTGTGAATTAATTAGTAGCCACATTAAGATACAAGTAAAAGTAAATAATGACATGTTTAGTGATCTGTTAGATTTATATACTTTACATATATTGGCATGTTTATGTAAATTTTTATATTCATATTATCTTGTTATATTTGTTTATGTTTACATTTAAACTATATTTTGTTAAATAAGTCAATGAGACAAATGGTGCACATCATATAATCAATATACAAATTAATGGTTAGACAATTAGGTGATAGCTAGCATGGATAGCTGACAAGATCAAGGCTTCTTGCTTACCCCTATGTGATCCCCTTCCACACTGTGTCAGGGTTAGTTGATATGACCAATAGAATATGGCAGATGTATGTCACTTCTCAGGCTAGTCTATAAAAGGCCTTGTGGCTTCTTTTTGTTCTCACTTGAATCATTCATTCTAAGGGAAGCCAGTTGCCAGGTAGTGAGGGCACACAGGTAGAGGTCTATATAGAAAGGAATTGAGATTTTCTGTCAACAACTAAAGAGGAACTGAGGTATCCTGCCAGAGGCCACAGAAATGATCCATCATGGAGCAGATTGTCCAACCATTGTCAAACTTTCAGATGACAACACCCCCACCTGACATCATTTTTACAAACTCATAAGAGACCCTGAGTCAGAACAACCCAGATAATCTACTTCCATATACCTGGCCCTCAGAAATTGAGTGCGATAACACGTTTATTGTTTTAAGATAAAATTTTTTGAGGTAATTTGTTGTGCAACAACTTTAAACTAATATAGGTTTGGGTACTTGCCAGCGGGGTGCAGTTGTAACAAAACCCAAAAATGTAGGAGTGGCTTTGGAACAAGGCAGTGGGCAGATCTTTAAGGAGAGTGTTACTGAAAAGTAAGAGAACCTTGTAAAACCTGTTTTTAGAAACATGATGGCCTTTGAGGAGCTGTGAATGAAGGCTCAGAGGAAATTGAGGAAAGTCTTCTTATTTAGTGTCCAAAAGTTTAGCAGCATTGTTGCCTATAATAACTTGGAATGTAGAAAATGTGCTCAATGAACTGGATGAGCTAGCTAAGGAGATTTTCAGGCAAAGTGGTGAAGATGCCAACTGGATTCTTCTTGCTTCTTATAGTAAAATGAGAGAGGAGAGAAATAAACAAAAGGAAGTACTGTTAAACAGGGAAGAACAAGAACTTGATGCTTCTGAAAATTTCTAGCCAACTCAGATGGTGAATGATGTTACAATTAAATGTTTTATGAGCAAAGATAAAATCCATGGCACTGTCAAGAAAACATGATTCAAAGATGCCTGGCCAGCATAGCTCAGTGGTTGAGTGTTGATCTTTGAACTAGGAGGTCACTGTTTGATCCTGGACAGGGCACATGCCCCAGTGTGGGCATTCAGGAGGCAGCCAATCAATGGTTCTTTCTCATCATTGATGTTTCTATCTCTCTCTCTCTCTCCTTTCCTCTCTGAAATCAATAAAAATATTTAAAAAACAGACAAAATAAAACATGATTCAAAGATGAAGTTGAAGATGGGACTGTAAAATTTTTTGTTAAGACTTCAGAAACATCATAGGCAATACTTCAGAGTGCAGTAGAGTTCAATCAGGCAAAAGTCATACCTCCTAGAACCTTTCCAACAGTAGGGCTTCTAAATGCTTAAGGGTCTTGTCTCTCAGCCTTCTCAGGAGAAAATCAGGGTAGATTAGGACTCATCTTGAAGGGAATTGTGGGTGTGACTTCTGTCTAATAGAATGAATGCTAATAAGTATCACAGGAGATCCAGAAAGTATTAAGATTATACTCACAGAAACAGTGCCAACTTGAGCAGAAAAGAATAAAAGGATACAAAATGAAAAGAAACCTTTCAATCACCAGAATTCTATAGGCAGGAAGGAGACTGAGAAAACTACAGCTGCAAACTCAGGCTTCTTCCTTAGAAAAGGAAGGATGAGTCAGAGGGTAGAACCAAGAGCCCGGAAAGTGGGGCTGAAAGTCATGGACAATGAGTCCTGAGAAGGAAGGGGACTGACTCAAGAGATACCCAAGTTTGCCTGGTTTAATTTCAGAAATGTCTGGACTAATAAGTTCTTTGTGCTTCTTTTCTTTCCCCCTTGGAAACAGAAATATCTGTAATGGTTAAATTATGCCTGTAGCACCATTGTGTGTTATGGGTGTGTGTAAGGTATACTTTGTGTCTTTTGTTTACAGGTCTTCTGATAAAGAAGAATCGTTATTGGTGAAAGTGGAGTTCTTGGGGTGCTGCGAGGAAAATAATTTCCTGAGGCTCCCATGGATGGATGGGGTTTCATGGAAAGCTTTATTGATAATGTAAAATTAAAGGGGTTCCCCTCCAAGGCCCATCTCTGTCTCACCATGGAAGAAGTCCAATCTTGTCTTCAGCAAGGCCAGAATTAAGGCTACAGCCCAGAATTTCTGTTCCATATTAAAGTCCAGTCCAGTCCAGCATCTGGCCAGCTTAGCTTGTGCTCCAAGCTGTGTGTGAGGTTTGCACAACCAACTGCTTAAGATCCAATGGCTATGGAGAGAGAGCAGGTGAGCACAGTGGTGAGTATAAGTCACTGAGCAAAAGAGACAAGGAGGCTAGAAAACCCTTTGTCTGGGGATTTTAACTTTCCAAGATTTTGTGTACTTGCGGTAGCTTCACCCTCCTAGCCAGGCCACTGTTCCCCAGGCTAGACTGACAGGAAAGCACCTTCCTATGTCATCCCAACTTCACTGCACATGCACCATCTCCTCCTTTGTTCAATCCCTTCCCCCAGTGATCTGCAGAGAATGGATCAGTGGTTTCCTGGGGCGTGTGAAGCTGTAGCTTCCTGGTGAAGCTGCCCCAGATGACCATGCTTATAATGTCTGCCCCGCGCCCTTGCTCTCTTCCTATTATTAATATTGATAACTAGCTAATTACAATGATAACATAACTATACTTGAGAACTGTATATAAGGAACTATACCCACATATACCTATGTTGCTGGTGGAAATTAGGCTATTTCACAGAGTCACAGGAAAAGCATTCCAGAAACCCACAGATGGGAGGTTGTGGTCTAGTTGTAAGATTTATTCGAGTGGAAAAAGAAGCTTGCCCCCAGTCCCCAATATCATCTCCGTCTGTCCCATCATGGGAAAAATCCAATCTTGTCTTCATCAGGCCAAGAAACAGGGCCAGTGTCCAGACTTTTGCGCCATTGGTCAGTCCATGTCTGTCCTCATTCAACTAGCTTAATTTCTGTTTCCGGGTGCGCTCTGGCTAGTACTATGCCCAGGCCCATGCCTGGGGTACAGGCCCACAGGGCTTCTAGACCCACATGACTGGTATGAAGAGAAAGTGTGTGAACAACTGGGGCGAGAGAGAGTAAGGAAGAGAGAACCCTTTGCTAGTTTGGTTTATATTATCTCTGGCTTGGGGAGGACCAGGAACCCTTTCACACTAACCATTTAATTTCCCAATCTTTTGTGGTCTTCTGATGGTTCCTTCTCCTAACCAATCTATTTCCTAGATCATCTGGGGTTTATCCAATCCAATCCTTTCCCCAGGCTAGATAGACAAGCCTTCTTTGTCATCATCTTAATTCCTACTGGGCATGCCTCATGGTAGAAGCAACTCCCCCTGTGCCATCTTGGCTTCTACTGGGCCTGTGCCTAGCAGCAGAATCTCCCGTTTACTGTTTATTCCTTCCCCCCGTTTTTGCCCCCACAGTCTGGGCAAGTAGACCATTGCACCCTGGGGAGTGTGTGAAACTCCAGTAAAGCATAAGTAGGCTTATTATTCAACTCAGCTCCCTGATTTATTAGGCTTCTTAATGTCATTTATTTTGCTCCCTTCCTTTATTAATACCTAGCTACCTACACTAACACCTACACCTGATCTATACGACAGAATTCTGAATTTCAAGCCAATATTGTGATGGGATGAAACTTTGGGGAGGTTTGGGAAAGGGTACAATGGTTTGCATGTGGGAAGAATAGAAATAATTAGTAACCAAAGGGTGGACTATATTTAACATATCTCTTCCCTTCAAGAGGTAGAGCCAAATTCCTCTTTCCTTGAGTGTGAACTAGATTTAATGAATAGTTTCTAATGGATAAAGTAGAGATGATATTGTTTGACTTTGGAGACTAAATCATTAAAAGGCATTACAGCTTCCTCCTTGCTTTCTCCCTCTTCGATCACTCACTCTGTGGGAAACCACCTATCATATCACAAGGACTCTTTATTTATGGTGATGGTTGATGTGGCAAGAAATTAAGGTCTCTGGCCAACAAGAGCCAACAAGGAACTGAGGTCTCCTGCAACAGAAATGTGAGTGATACACTGGCGAGTGAATCCCTCAGCCTCACTCAATCCTTCAAATGTCTGCAGCTCTGACTGACATCTCTACTGTAAACTCAGGGGAGCTCCTGAGCAAGATTTACTCCCCAACTTCTGACCTACCAAAACTTGAGGTAATTATTAGTATTTTAAACTACTGAATTTTTAGGGTAAATTGTTTTGGAGCAATACATTAATAACACATTTTATAGTCCTTTAAATCTAGTGTATATTTTACCCTAAAAAGCACATTTTAATTGTAATCACCTTCAAGTGTTTAACAGCTATGTTACAGTGGCTACCAAAATAGGCAGTGTAGCTCTAGAAGAAAGAAATATTTCTTCATGAATTTAATAGTACCCAAAATTTCACATTTCTCAATGTATTTTTTGGTTGTTGCTTAGAATGTCCTTTTATCTCATTCTTTTATTAACTTTTTCTGTGATTCATTCTACTATCAATCACTCAGAATTATTACCTTTCACTTTTCTCTTAGCACTATTGTTATTATTGGTCACATGTATCTCTTCTTATCTAGACTGTGAGAATCTTGAGGGGAAGATTTATGAATTTGTTTTATATTTTTAATCTTTGCATGTACTTAGCGTACTGCTTACTTTAGTGTTTAGTAAGGTTTTGTTAACATATAAAGGCCAACACTAGACAATTACTTGGCAATGATGTTGTGAAAGAGGTTCTCGTGTTGCATGAAAATTAACTTGCAAGATTTCTAACAATTGTCAGTATCCTATAAAATGCATCATAAAGAGATGTAACTTTTACCTGAGGGCATCTAAAAACATGACATATTTCTGTCTCCCAAATAATTACATGCAGATTTGTTAGCAGAACATAAATAATTGAGTGAAAAGGGTTGTCCATTACTCATTGCATACTGCCTCAGTGAAGAAAGTCCTATTTCATAATTCCTTTCTTCTGTCCCTAGGAAATAGTCCTCGTGCCAGAATAAAAATTGTGCTTCAGGTCTTCCTATGAGCTAAAACCTCTACTAAGCATTTTCAATATTTTATTGTAGATGCCTGAGGCAGAAATATAACAACACAAGTCCTAGATCCATAGAGATTTACTTCTTTTATTTGACTTATGAGAAAAATATCTAATTTTTGTTTTCTATGGGTGGATAGTCTTCAAATGCAGGGATATAACATGATTAAGCAGGATGCAGAAATTATAAGAATGTTACCAGGGAATCTGTAAATAAATACCTTTCCTTTTTTAATTTTTGCAGAGACAGGAAAGCAGATGGAGGCAGAGATATGAGTCTGGGTCCTGGTAGGTTATTGTTCCAAATAGTAGCATGAGAGTTTTATCTCACCACTGGAGCTGTGAGCTTCCTCTCAACATCATGTGATGACCCCGATACTAACTTTCGTGTCTTGCTTCTTACCCCTTCTAGAACAGACAATGTATTGCAATACCAGGATGATCATGCAGCCTTGGGGATGGGGTGGGAAAGGGATTCATAAAATTGATTGATTTTTTTGGCAATATTTACTAATAAAATACAGCTTTCAGATTTTCTTTTTTCCTCCCTCCCCTCAAAGGAAGGATGCCAGAAAGAGCATGTCTTGCTCTTGTCATGTTAGTGAATTGTAGAAACATCAGCATCCTGGATGACAAAGATGACAAAGCTGTGGAAGCCAGAGGTTGAGAGCTTAGTGATCCATTTGATTTACATATAACACCCATAGGCGGAGCTCATTTTTGTGGGTTCTTTTAAAGAAAAAAGGGGGGTGGGGATGGGCAGGAACCTGAGAGAAGCTTGTGAAAAGTGACTTTCTTATGTAGGTCTTCAGAGTGGGGGAGTCTGTTCTTTAAAGGTGATTTCCTTTGTCTACAGTGCCACTAAGGTTGTCACCTATTACTCATGGAGAGATTCTGCACAGACTCACCCCTGCAGGAAGACAAGCTAATAGCTATTTCCATGCCCTCCTTGTATTAATCTGTAAAAGGAAATTACTGTGGACTTTCCATTTGTGGCTTCTCCATTAATTTTAAGCACGGAGAGTGTAGGACAAGAAATTGGCTTTATGAAAACCACCTAAAACTTTTCAAAGTACCCTTGACTTCTAGTGCTTAGAAAATTAAAATGCCCTTCCCCTAAAAGAAAATGTTTTCAAAGTAAGTTTTGGATTCTGTTATTTTCTCACCAAAACTCTAATATCAAGGTAATGATAGACTTGCTGTCTAAGTTAAACTGTGGTATAAGTAATGATAATCTTATAAAGATGATTATAATTTCAACAATGAGACATTTAAGTTTTATATCATTAAGGTATGCATTTATAACTGTACACATAGAATTACTGTTTGAATTTATGTGAGACAGGAAAAATTAAGACATTCTTAGATATTGTATAAAGTAAGAGACAACTGACTAAGAATAGCTAATTTCAATTATTTAGTCATATGAGTATGACTGGTTTATCTAAATCTATTTATAAACCTCACCTATATATTAGAGATACTAATTCTTACTCAGCTTATTTTTGAGGATTCATTTATATCATAATTCTTTACTAAACCTGAAAAGTATAGTAAAAAATTAAGATTATTTATGCTAATTTTTATCCAGATCTTTAAAATTAACACCATTACATAAACTTAAAGGCAGATTCATAGGTACCCTAAAAATTCTCTCTTTACTTCTTTTCACAGTAGCTTTTGCTTTAGAAAGATCTATGCCCTTGTACCCAACAGCAGTTGGTGTTTCCTAATTAGAGGGGGGACTGAAAGGAATTCTAGGGACAAAATAGGCAGGTTTAGGAAATAAAGAGGATCCATGGGGGAGGAATGCTTATGTGAAGGACAGTGGTATCTCTGGCCTGGACAATTAAAGCAATTATAAGGTAGAGCAAAAACAGTGCTAACCTGAACAGGTTGGAGAGCAATAAGGGGTAATAAAACATCTCTGGCCAGGACAACTGAAAGCCATAAAGGAGATCAAAAGAAACTCCAACTTGAACAGATAAGATGGATATATGAAGGATAGAGAAATGACACAGGATAAGGGGAGAGGAAGGCATACATTCCCAGAAGATAAAGAAAAGTCACAGAGTACTGGGAAGAAAGAAACATCCTTTCACAGAGGATAGAGAAATGTCTGACAGATGCTGGAAAGAGGGAAACATATTGTCAGAGGAGATAGAGGAATGTTGCAAGATAATGGGAGAGGAAAAGGAGGGCACCATTTGGGTTTTGGACTTTGAAACTGATATTCAGTGAAAGAGTGGGCAATTGGAAAAGCACAGGGTCATAAAATGGGGAAGGGCTCCAATTAGAAGGGAGCATGAAGAGACAAAGAACTATAGCATATATAAACTGGAGACAAAAGGACACAAGACAAATTACAGAGTTACAGATTTTTAGATTTTAGGTTTTTTGGGATTTAGACTTTTTTTTCCCCATTAGAGAGAGAGAGAGTGAGAGAGCAGGTTTTTCCCATTTGGGGGACACCACCCCCCTTGCTCAGATGGAGTTTGTATATGCTTCCAAAAAACTTCCACATTTTTTTCCACATTTTTTTATTAAAGAAGCCTTTTTGTCCACTAGTTTATGCTTAAAACTTTGTGGGATAAGGAACCATGAGAAGTCTGTCCCCGAAACCCACGTTTCATTTTCATATATGATACTAGAGGCCCGGTGCATGAAATTTGTGCACTTGGGTGGGGGGAGGTCCCTCAGCCTGGCCTGGGTCCTCTTGCAGTCTGAGAGCCCTGGGGAGATATCTGGCTGATGGCTTAGGCCCGCTTCCTACAAACACAGACAATAAGCCTATGGGGAGCGGGCCTAAGCTATCGGTCGGACAACCTTAGCACTGCCATGGAGGTGGGAGAGGCTCCTGCCATCACCACTGCGCTCACCAGCTGTGAGCCCAGTTTCTGGCTGAGCAGAGCTCCCCCTGTGGGAGTGAACTGACCAACAGGGGGCAGCCCATGCATTGAGCATCTTCCCCCTGGTGGTCAATGCACATCATAACCACCAGTCATTCTGCCGTTCAGTTAATTTGCATATTAGCCTTTTATTATATAGGACTAGAGGCCCGGTGCACAAATTTTTGTGCACCGGGGGGAAGGGGGGTTCCCTCAGCCCGGCCTGAGCCCTCTCGCAGTCTGGGACCCATAGGGAGATAACGACCTGCTGGCTTAGGCCTGCTCCCGGGTGGCAGAGGGCAGGCCCAATCCCTAGTTGTAGCCCCTGGTCGGGCTCAGAGCAGGACCGATTGGGGAGTTGGGGTGCCGCCCCCTGTCATGAAAAGAGCAGGGCGGATCGGGAGGTTGCGATGCCACCCTCAGTCACGCTCTGGGTAGGGCCAATTGGGGGGTTGGGGCACTGCCCCCGTCACACTCAAGGCAGGGTTGATGGGGAGGTTGCGGCGCCACCCCCTGTCACGCACAGAGCAGAGCCAATCAGGGGGTAGGGACGCTGCCCCCTGTCATGCACAGAGTAGGGCCCATCAGGGGATTTGGGGCTCCGTACCGTGTCACGCACAGAGCAGGGTGGATCAGGGGGTTGGGGAACTCCCCCCTATCAGGCACAAAGCAGGGTTGATCAGGGGGTTGGGGCACCTTCCCCTGTCACGAACAGAGCAGGGCTGAGAGGGAAGTTGTGGCCCCGCCCCCTGTCACACACAGAGCCGCAGGGCGATCAGGGGGTTTGGGCTCTGCCCCCTGTCAAGCTGATCCCAGTGCCGGGAGGCCTCGCGGCTCCGCTGATCCTGGTGCTGGGAGGCATATTACCCTATTCCTATATAGGATAGAGGCGTGGTGCATGGGTGGGGGCCGCCTGGTTTGCCCTGAAGGGTGTCCTGGATCAGGGTGGGGGTCCCCACTGGGGTGCCTGGCCAGCCTGGATGAGGGGATGATGGCTGTTTGCAGCTGGTCACACACCCTTCAGGGTGGGGGTCCCCACTGGGGTGCCTGGCCATTCTGGGTGAGGGGCTGAATGCTGTTTTCAGGCTGGCGGGTGACTGAAGCTCCCAACTGCTCCTTTTTTTCTTTTTTTTTTATTCTGGGCCAGCTTTAGCTCTGACTCCAGCTCTGAGGCCTCTGCTGCTGAAAGCAGGTATCTGGTTTGTTTGTGTTCTATAATCGAAACACTGTATCAACTCCAGCTCTGAGATTCCCGGCTCGCTGAAAGCAGGTTTCTGGGGCTTTGTTTAGCTTCTATATTTGTAACTATGTTTCAAACTGCAAGCTCAGAGGCCAGCAAGGCAGGCGGGGAATGATGGTTTCCTCCGTCACTGAAGCAAGCAATCCTCATGTTAGTTTTAAGCTGCCTGGCTGCCGGCTGCCATCTTGGCAGGTAGTTAATTTGCATATCGCCCTGATTAGCCAATAGGAAGGGTAGCGGACGTACGCTAATTACCATGTTTCTCTTTTATTAGATAGGACTAGAGGCCCGGTGCACAAAAATTTGTGCACTCGGGGGGAAGGGGGGGTCCCTCAGCCCGGCCTGTGCCCTCTCGCAGTCTGGGACCCCTCGGGAGATAACGACCTGCTGGCTTAGGCCTGCTCCCGGATGGCAGAGGGCAGGCCCAATCCCTAGGTGCAGCCCCTGATCGGGCTCAGAGCAGGGCTGATTGGGGAGTTGGGGCACTGCCCCTGTCACACACAGAGCAGGGCCGATCAGGGGGTTGGGGCGCCACACCCTGTCACACACAGAGCCGCAGGGCGATCAGGGGGTTGGGGAGCTCCCTCCTATTAGGCACAGTGCAAGGCTGATCAGGGGGTTGGGGCGCCTTCCCCTGTCACAAACAGAGCAGGGCGGATAGGGAGGTTGTGGCCCCGCCCCCTGTCACACACAGAGGCACAGGGCGATCAGGGGTTTTGGTCGATGCCCCCTGTCACATTGATCTCCGGTGCCGGGAGGCCTCGCAGCTCCGCTGATCCTGGTGCTGGGAGGTATATTACCCTTTCACTATATAGGATAGAGGCCTGGTGCATGGGTGGGGCTGGCTGGTTTGCCCTGAAGGGTGTCCTGGATCAGGGTGGGGGTCCCCACTGGGGTGCCTGGCCAGCCTGGATGAGGGGATGATGGCTGTTTGCAGCTGGTCACACACCCTTCAGGGTGGGGGTCCCCACTGGGGTGCCTGGCCATTCTGGGTGAGGGGCTGAGGGCTGTTTTCAGGCTGGCGGGTGACTGAAGCTCCCAACTGCTCCTTTTTTTCTTTTTTATTCTGGGCCAGCTTTAGCTCTGAGGCTCCAGCTCTCAGGCCTCCGCTGCTGAACACAGGTTTCTGGCCTTTGTTTACCTTCTGTATTTGAAACAGTGTTGCGATCCTGCTGGCTGAAGCCCGGGGACTAAAGCAGGTTTCTGGGGTTTTGTTTAGCTTCTATATTTGTAACATAGTTGCTTAGAGTTGCAGCTCAGAGGTTGGCAGCGGCAGGCAGGGAACGTTGGAGTCCTCCGTCACTGAAGCAAGCAAGTGTCATGTTCGCTTCCAGTTGCCTGGCTGCCGGCCGCCATCTTGGCTGGCAGTTAATTTGTATATCGCCCTGATTAGCCAATGGGAAGGGTAGAAGGGTAGTGGTCGTACGCTAATTATCATGTTTCTCTTTTATTAGATAGGATAACAGATCCTCTTGCTAAGAACCTATGAAGACACTGCTGTTTTTGTGAGTCTGGTAGAGGAAACTGCATATTGCTACTTTGATATGTTTTCTTATTTGACTTTTTATTAAGAGACTTGAGGCCCAGTGCATGAGAATTCATACACTGGAGGGGGTATACCTCAGCCCAGCCTGCCCCCTCTCACAGTCTTGGAGCCCTCAGGGGCAGAAGGCAACCTAGCGATCAGTGGAAGGCAATGCCCCATCACACCTCTGCTGCTGCCATTGCTGCCAGGTGGCCCTGGTTACCTGAGCCTCGGGCAGCCCTGGGCAGCTGGGGGGCTGAGGGGACTGGGGAACTCTGGAGGCAGGTGTGTGGAGCGACCAGGCCTGCCTGGGAGCAGCCCTGGCCTTGCTGAACACCTGCAGCCCCAGTGGGGCTGAGGGGACTGGGAGCTCCCATCTTGTATCTTGTAGCTATGGGCACTGCCATCTTTGAGACCGGGACAGTCAATTAACATATTGCCTCCTTACTGGTTGTGGGCACCATCATCCTTTGCGATGGGATGAAGGTCAATTAGCATAGTCCCTCTTTATTAGATAGTACTGTTTAACTAGAGTGGAAAGTGGTTTTGGAGGAGAAAAAAATGAAACCATTGGAAGATAACCAATTAATACATTAAGGAATAATTACCATGTATTTGCCAGGTAGTGGTCTCTTGAGATTAGGGAGGCTCTTTGCTAATATGGATCTAAAATGATTAAATCAAACTAGAAAGTTCATCAGGTTTCTGCAGGTTCTCTGGTAGATTTCTTTTAGGGTAATTTTAAGCTACCAGATGGCTGTGGCCTTACATGTCTCCTAGCACCTGATAGGTACTTAGTTGTTAATGACTGTGATCATGGGGTTAATGAGAATGATAGGAACTGAATATGCCTAAGAGGAGGCCAAGTTTAATACACCATAGATCTGTATTAATACACAATAGATCTGGTCTTAGAGATCTTAAAGCAGTTACTGTAAGGACCTGAAGAAACTAGGGATATCATATAGAGGTCCAGAACTAATGGCACAAAATACTGGCTAGTTCTTTTATCTTCAGAAAGAATGATTGGACATAGCAATATTCTTTTTGAAAGTACATGAAATCATAATTATACATACATGCAAGCTAGATGCATGTCAATGAGAACTAGAGGAAAAGTGCACTGTCATGATTATAAAATTAAATCTGAGTCCTGGAAATTATGTTTTAATATGTATTGAGTCTTAAAAAAAATTTTATTTGTCTTAAAAAAAATTATCATTGTGCCTTGATTTCTATCCTAAAATTAGGAATAGCCTGATTTCTTTTTTAGAAGCAAAATTATTTTATGCCCTTTTCTCTTTTCAATATCTTGATCCCTCAATATAGCATAAATATGAATTCCTCCCATCCCCCTCTCCATAAACTAATGGTGCCATCACATTCTCCCTAACCTTCCCACACATACCTAAAAAGTAGAGAAAAGTCACATTTGAACCAGTTGACTGGGAGCTAATTCTAGGCTCTGTAGCGGACTTTGCCTAGTAGTGTGGAGAAAGATGCTGAAACCACTACAAAGGGGTTGAAACTATGAGTGGGCAGTAGCTCTGCTCAACTCTGGTAATTTCATCAACTGGCTTATCTCTGGGCACTGAAAACCAAGGATTGACAGCTTATATTTGAAAGGATTTAAAAATCTGTGTAAAGTATACAAATAATCACTTTAAAATGCAACAGAGAGCTAAGTTTTCTGCAAAGTTTACAAAAAAGAAATCTAGCATGAAAATATATATATATATTTAACAAATTCAATTTTATATGCTTTTAAGAGGTTGAGGAAACCTTCTCCTCCCTGTTGGTCTCTTCTTTCTGACTATCCTGTTTTCCAAATTGCTTCCTGCAGCATTTACTGCATATATCTGAACTGTGATTTGGGCTCTTACCAATGAGGTTAGCTTCTGCGTTTTATAAATGTCTCTCCATCATTTTCTCCTTGTATCTTTACAACCATTTTAAAGCTCTTGTTGGTGGGTAAGTAATGATGAAAGGTAGCAGGCAAGTGACCTCTTGTATATTTCTGGAGAAGTAATTAGTGAGTTAAATCCCCCAGAGACATGGGTGATATATTACAGCATGTAGGTGGTTTGGCACTGCCAATATTACTCCACCCACACAACTCTAATCAACTTATCTATTTTAAAGCAGAGGTAAGACAACAACATTCGATGAGAGAAAATGTGTTTATGAACAATGTATGTGTACTTTCAAGGTTGACACAGAATCTAGAGACATTCATTACATACTTTATGTCACACTGGCAACTGATGGTTGAAGTAGTTTTCAGTAAACTCTTTAATGTCTATTTCAACAAACACTGAAAAGAAGCTCTGAGTTTGGGTTTCACAATAAGAAAAAATAAATAATGCAAACTAGGTATACTCACTCATCACCTTCCTCTGAGGGTAGCCAGGCTTGACATTATCTCCAGAGACGTTTACTGTGGCATAAGTGTGACCAGAAAATTGAACTGCAGAGTAGTGTATTACTTAGAATAGTCAAGGTAGTGGTGCTTATTTCCATGCAAATATTCCATTTCCTGTTGACAATGTCAAAGTAAATATTTAATTGATCTCATTAAACATGTTTGGGTATTTTTACATCAGAGATTGTGAATTTAAAATGAGACTATATTGATTAAAATAAGACAGTGGAATGAAAATTCTTCTAGCACTCTCATGAGCTCTCATAAATATCTTGGCTGAAACCACTTAGCATTTCTATATCTACAGTTCTCAGGCCAATTTGCTAATTGTTAATCAGGAATGATGAACAGCATGTCTGACCTGGGTAGGGAAGATATATTGAGTTCCTATTCCAAAGGAATGTCTTTTTTAATCCTTTAATGGGAACGAATGGAATGCTAATCCACTCCCCACCCCATCTTCCTATCCACTTTCTGGTCTCTGAAGAGTGAATGCAAATGCTTAGTTTGCATTCCACCAGTAGCCATTCAGAGCCTGACTGACATCACTAATTGATCATAGCATTCTTGGCTGTGGATCAGATGTGGTGTCAGAATCCTTGCAGCATAGATCTCTTAAGAAGCAATGTTTAATAGTTCAGAATCAGGCCCTGAGATTAACCTTATGTCAATATTGCCATTGCAACTCTAAACAGACATACTGGCTTCTTAGCTTCATATAGACTGATTTTTAAATTCATATGGACCCTTCCAGATGATAGGAAGCAAATTCTTGTCTTTTTCTCTAGTAGAGGGATAGGTATATGTAGCATATGCAAAATAGAAAAGCAGAGAAAAGTTAGTGTTAAAGGCCAAAACAGATTCTTTGATTTAATCTATTTGCCCTGATACCTATAGTTACTACAAATGCCTATAGATCTCACTTTAGCAAAAGGTTTCCACTGTGCAACATATGCTCATTTCTCCAATGTTCTGCTTTCATTTCTCTTCTCTTGAAAACAAATATCAAATAAGCAAGAATCACCCATGTTTTGTAAGACTGGGAAAGTGGGGATGGGTAATGCATGGATGAGAAATAGTGATGGCTTCAGCTTAGTTTATATTCATTCATCCATTATTTTATTCAGTAGCTACTTAACATCTGTGATATGCCAGCTGTAGTGAGCATTACAGGAATGCAGCAGTGAGCCAAATAGACTTAAAGAGCTTATGGTTTGAAATTAAAGGGAAAAAATAATCAATTGATGTGCAAATATGTAAATACAAATTGTGATAAGCCCTATTAAAAAAAACAGAGGGACTCAAAAAAACAGAGCCAGAGAACTGGGATGTAAGGTTTAGATTAAACTCTGAAGACTGAGTCGGATTTAGTCAGGTGGAGAGTAGATGTGAGAAAAGTAAGAAGAACCTCCCAGGCAGAGGGAATAATGTGCCAAGTCCTTCAGGCAAGAGGTATATTATATCTAGGAAGATTTGAGTGCAAGTAGAGAGCAAAGTGAGGGTGAGATGCCTGTAAGTAGTGGAAGATGATGATAGAGGGGATAACTGGAGAGGTAGGGGTTAATGATGATTTTAAAATATTAGTTTTCACCCTTTGAATGAGTATCTTGCTGTTCACTGAGACTGCACAGACTGGGAAAAGACTAGCTATTGAGGCTCTAAGGCGTGAATTTTGTGTAATTCCTACACCAGTGAGTTTTCCATATAGAGTAGAGTTGGCAAATACACAGTCGGGTATACTTATCTGGATCTCTAAGGAGTAGAAATGTAAATATGAGGGTCATTAACATATATCCACTCCTTCTGATTACGTTCCTAAAGATTCATTCAACTCAATTGAGACTTTCCTGTCTACCTTCTCATACATAGGGCCAGTATCTTATTACAGACAGCTTTTATATTTTGTAAATATAAAAAGTTGGTTTCTAAATTATAAGACAAGTATGGAGGTGGTGAGAGTGGTTGGAGTTTACTAACATGAATGGAGCAAATCTTATGTGCCAAGTATGAGACTATTACTTTATACACACTATTTCATCTAATGAATCCCATGCCCTGGGAAATATGCATCATTACACGGGGTGGGGGGTGGGGGGGAGGGATGGAGGCTCAGAAATATAGAAGAACCTAATCAAGATCCTTCAGCAATTAGTGATTCTGAAGACTAGCTTTTTTCACTGTGATAAGTTCTTCTCAAAGCTTTCAAAATAGTAATGATTGTATGAAGTATATAAGATATCCAAATGTGATATTTCAGATGTTATCTTTTTTCTTCCACTTAGAATACCAATTAATTTAATTTTAAAAAGAATATGATTTATGGTTAAATTAAATCATATTTTAAATAATTATGTTACTGGATAATAATGCATTTAGAAATTTTTAATCACCAAACTTCTACTGAACATTGATTATATGCTAAGGAACTATATAAAGAATGCTGTGAAAATACAAATACAAACAACTGATATTCCATACCCTCAATGTACTCCTCCTCTAGTAGGAAGGACAGAGAAATATTGTGTGATATTTATCAGTGGATATGTATGTTCAAGCATTGTGCTACAATTTATAGACTTTGCATCATGTTCTATTTTAATTATATAGATTTGAGAACTAGTCCATATTTATTTGCCCTTGAAGTTAGATATTGTCAAAACACATATAAAATTTTTAAATGATTTACCTTTTACTTGGGGGGGATAAATTTCAAACAAAAGATATTTCAATTTAAATAAGTTTTATTATAGAATTTAACTATCACTTTCTTTGAGCTATACTTAAAAACAAAACAAAACAAAACAGGAAAACCTCTCTTCAGATGTAGGTTGATCACCATCTAAGTTGAATTTCTATTTTTTAAATAGAAAGGAAAATGTTAGTAAAAGAGGCCAAGGTTCTTATAATATCTTACAGATCTTTGTTTCATATTTTGAAAGTTCAACATTAGTTGAAAGGAGGTTAGTCTTCATGAAATCAAGAGTGTTTATACTATTTAATCAAAGCTGAGGTTAAAGGGAGGTTCTGGTTGTCCTTGACTGTCTTTAGAACCCAAACAATGTATATTTGAAAATAAAACTTTTCACAGATAAAACTTTCTAATATTTTTGAATCACATGGATACATGTATGTCACATTATTAAAACAAAAACAAAAACATGATTTAATAATACACAGAGAGCCCTAACTGGATTGGCTCAGTGGGTAGAGTGTCGGCCTGTGGACTCAAGGGTCCCAGGTTTGATTCCGGTCAAGGGCATGTACCTTGGTTGGGAGCACATCCCCAGTAGGGGGCGTGCAAAAGGCAGCTGAATCGATGTTTCTCATTGATGTTTCTAACTCTGTATCCCTCTCCCTCTCCCTTCCTCTCTGTAAAAAATCAATAAAACAAAAAAAATAATATACAGAGAAATTTTGTACATTTGTACATTGTAAATTTGTGCATTGGTACTCCACTATGTACCAGACACCATACTTAGACACTGTCTGCACAAAGATGGTGTATTTCAACCTGTTTTTAAGAAACTCACATCTATTGAGGGAGGGAGGCAGATAAAACAAATATTCTAATGCTGAAAGCTGAACAAGTGATCAGACAGAATGACCTAGATCTGTGTGATATAAGGAAGAGAAAATAGAGACTTAAGAATAAAGGGAAAGAGAGTGGAAGAGAGGAAAAGGAGAGAAAGAAGGGAGTGAGAAAAGAAGAGGGAAAGAAAGAGGAAAGAAGAATGTAGAAAGGAAGATTAGAAGGAAAAAGAGATCTACAGAAAAACAAAGTATTGCACCTAACTCTCTTTTTAAAAAAATACTTATTAAGCTCAATCATACTCATGCCTGTTTGTGTACCTATGTATGAGTGTCTTTTGGGTACAGACACAGATGTTAGATTAATGGGTTTTAATATATATGCATTCTTAATTTAACTACCACCAGGTTGTTTTACAAAATGGCTGTATCAGTTTACAACCCAAACAGTAGCAAACAGTAGCAAAAAGTTTATATTTCCCCATTCTCACCAGTGCTTGCTATTTTTATTATTTTAATTTTATTTATCTTATTTTTTTGTGCAGAGAGTAGCTTTCAAATACATATTAATCTTTTTAATTTTCTTATAGTTAAGTGCTTATTCACATCTTTTGCTCAGTTATCTATTTTATAGAGTGCAGTATATGAATTCTTGGTCATGTATTTTTTTTTAATACGATTTTTTAAAATAATTTTTTTTCTTTCTTTTCTTTATTGAATTTTTAGAGAATGGAAATGAGAGAGAGAGAGAGAGACAGAGAGAGAGAGAGAGAGAGAGAGAGAGATCAATGTGACATCCATCAGTTGCCTCCTGCATACACCTTGAATCAGGCTCAAAACTATAACCTGGATATGTGCTCTGACTGGGACTCAAAACCCCCAAATTTTGGTGTATAGGACGACACTTCAACCAACTGAGCCACACCAGCCAGAGCCAGTTATGTGTTTTTTAATTTTCTTTCTTATGTATCCCAGTCTTTTTAAAACTATATCTGGGGTATATTTCACTTTATAATTTTGATTACATGTTTCATTCCTAAAATTGTAATTATTTTTACAGCTTCTACTTCCTTGTTCTTAAGAATTACATCTCATGTTTCCTTATCTGTATCTAACAATTGTAATATCTGACATGCTTGGTGGAATCTAAAGCCATTGTTGTTTTATATTCTGGGTGTCTTGTTGCCTCATATTCTTGGTAGTCTTTGGGGCTGAGTTCATTATGACATCTTAATCTGTAGGTATCCTGCAGACCTAAGAAGACACTTTGCTCCAGTGAGGATTTCTCTTTTTCATGATGATCATGCTGTTAACACAGAATGCAAAAAATGTGAGAGTGTACATGCTTATTAATTTACATTTTTGATGTGTTCACAAAAGCTGATTTACTCTGATCACTTTTAGTGGAAATAAAATTTCTGGAGGCTGTCCAAAACTTTATGGGAAATACATTAAGGGGTATTACTGGGAGTTACCTGAAAGAGATGAATATAGAACATCAACTAAAATATGCTATAATCTAGGGTTTTAGTGTCTTTTAAGAATTGGTTCTGGAGTGGGAGAGTGTGAGTGAGTGAGGGGGTGAACGGGGAGTGTGTGGATGTGTGTGTGTGTGTGTCTGAGTGAGGGACAGCTAGAACTTGCAGGACCTTCGGGGGCTGGAGGGCTGGGCTCGCCTAGCTGGGCAGCCTCTGCTACAACAGTAATCTCTCCCAGAGTGCTGGCTCTGCTTCAGAGGCCATGCCATCTTGAAGGGGAGAGCAGCAGTGACTGGGAGCCCAACCTCACCTTCACCCAGGGTGCCCTCAGACACTACCTGTGTCTACAGCTACACAAGTCAGGGAATGGATGCCTCAGCTGTTAACCCACAGACACCCAGACTCTAGCCTCCCTGGCTGAGGGCTGCTGTGAGTTCTGGAAAGCTCTCTCCTCCTGCCAGCCAGATGCTTTAGCCCCAGGCACCACAACTGCATGAACAGCCACAACCCAGGAATGCGCAGAAAGCAAGCAGCCTCCTCCCGCCACCATGCAGGGAGCAAGCAGCTGCCGCCAGGAACAGCATGAGGAGTGAGCAGCCGCCACCCAGCAACCTTGTGGGGATCAGCCTCCACGACCACCTGGGGAGCAGCTGCTGCCCCGTGACCAAGTGGGCTGCAGCCTCCACCCAGTGACTGCATGGGGAGAAGCTGTCATGCAACTGCCCAAAGGGCAGCTGCCCCACGACCTCCCTGGGAGCAGCCACCACCCCACAGCTATCCAAGGAGCAGCCGCTGCCCCATGACCACAAGTAGAGCAGCTTCCACCTACGACCAAGCAACCTGCTACAAAGCTCTCAGCTGCAACCACATGCCCTGTGTAATTTAACACCTAGATCCTTCAGTGAGAACAAAAATGGGGAGACAGAAGATCAACCCCCAAAGGAAAGAAAAGAAGGAATAACCAGGAACGGAACTAAATGAAATGGAGGCATACAATATATCAGAAAAAATTTAAGAATAAGGGTCATACAGTTAATAAACCAGATGAATGAGAAAATCAACAACCTATACAACAATGGTTCTCAACCTGTGGGTCGCGACCTTTTTGGGGTTCGAATGACCCTTTCACAGGGGTTGCCTAAGACCATCGGAAAACACATATATAATTACAGATTGTTTTTGTGATTAATCACTATGCTTTAATTATGTCAATTTGTAACAATGAAAATACATCCTGCATATCAGATATTTACGATTCATAACAGTAGCAAAATTACAGTTATGAATTAGCAACGAAAATAATTTTATGGAGGGTTGGAGGGAGACCGCGTGGTAGAGAGCTGCGTCCCTTGGGGCAGGCACAGCCCCTGACTGGGGAAAGGAGATCGCGGGGTTCCTGGCGCCGGGGGATTTGAGATCTGGGTTCTGTGATCACGGAGGACTGAGCCTAAAGGGGGCAGCCTGAAGAGCTGACCAGAGCATGCAGTGCTGGTAAGAGAAGAGCTTACAGAGACTCAGCCTTCCCCGTTTCCGTGGCCGGCATTTGTTTGTTTTCACTGAATCCTGTTCATAACACATTTCGGATGCAGATACTCACCTGTGCTGAAGAGAGGGAAAATGTGCGGACGAGTGGAATCTGGGGAGAGGCTGAGGAGAGGGGGGTGGCTGGGAGAGGTGGCAGTGAATTGAGTGCTGAGACACCCCTGGGCCCAGGGGCGGGGCAGCCATTCTCTCCGGAGGGTGGGATTCCTCTACCTAGCCCCCAGGCAAGGAGCACAGCCACACCCAGATTCCACCCTGAACGAGATCAAGGATTAAAATACTCTGATCAGTTCCTGGGAGTTAACAGGGTCTGGCCTATAGAGGGATTTTCAATCCCAGCAACAACACAGAGCAGGTAATGATTAAGGAACCAGCTCTGGGCAGTGGACCTCCCCAAACCAGTTTTAAGTGCAATAGAGATGATAAACCCAAGCTACTGGACAGAGAGGCCCTATAGCCTCAGAGGCCAACCCAAAAACACTGCCACCCAGAGGCTGAGCCACAAACTGACTCTTAGCTAAATACAAATTAAGGCAGTCTGGGACACAAATACGGCCTGCTTTAAAATCAGGACTGTGGTTTACAACACGGAAGAACAGTGTATCGCAGGGAAATTCAACACTCTCCTGAATACCTGGCAGGACTAAGTTCCTAGTACGTGGTGCCTTGTTGTGTTGTATATTGTGCCTTTAAATCAACGCAGCAGATCCAAGCAACAGCAGCCTCCTGAGCACCACACCCTCTGTCTGAGGAACAGCACCTGTACGTGAAGCCTCCCCCCACCAGCCAGAAGAGCCACCACAGCTGTGAACAGCACCCACCAGAGGAGCTGTTGCCAACTGAGGAACAGCTGCTACCCCAAATGCCCGAGGAACAACCACAGCCCAAGGAGCCACTGCCACCCAGGGAGCAACCACTGAACGACTCAACATCTAGATATGTCAGTGAGATCAAACATGGGTAGACAGAGAAACCCCCAAAGGAAAGAAAAGGAGGACTCGCCAGAAAAGCTGCTAAGTGATACAGAGGCATGCAACATGACAGAAAAAGAATTCAGAATAAGGGTTCTAGAGTGCATAAACCGGATGGAGGAAAAAATCGACAACATATACAAGAAGCAAGAAGAAACAGATGAAAAAATCAGCTACTTATGCAAGAAGCAAGTAGAAATAGATGAAAAAATCAACAACTTAAGGAAGACCCAAGAAGAAATGAAGAGCGATATAGCTGCAATAAAAAACACCATTGAAAGTATCAACAGTAGACTAGGAGAAGCAGAGGACTGAATTAGTGAATTAGAGGACAAGGAAGCCAAATACACCCAAACTGTACTGCAATGGGAGAAAAAAATTAAAAGACAGGAGGAGAGCCTAAGGGAGCTTTGGGACAACATGAAACGAAACAACATATGAATAATAGGGGTGCCAGAACAACAGAAAGAGGAACAAGGATTAGAAAACCTAATCAAAGAAATAATATCAGAAAACATCCCTGAGGTGGGGAAGAAAAAAGTCACACAAGCCCAGAGAGTCCCAAACAAGGTGAAGCCGAAAAGACCCACACCAAGACACATCATAATTACCATGGCAAATGTTCAAAACAAAGAGAGAATCTTATAGGCTGCAAGAGAGAGACGGAAAGTTACATACAAGGGATCTCCCATTAGATTATCAAATGATTTCTCAACAGAAAAACATCAGGACAGAAAAGAATGGACGGAAATTTACAAAGTGATGCAAAGCAAAGGACTGAATCCAAGAATACTCTATCCAGCCAGGCTATCATTCAAAATTGAAGGGGAAATAAGAAGCTTCACAGACAAAAAAAGGCTAAGGGAGTTTATCACCACCAAGCCAGCAATGCAAGAAATGCTAAAGAGACTGGTGTAAAAAGAAGAAATAAAAAGCTCAGAAAGAAAACAGCCACACACACACACACACAAAAAGAAATGGCTACAAACAAATACCTTTCAATAATAACTTTACATGTAAACGGACTAAATGCTCCAACCATAAGATATTGAGTAGCTGAATGGATAAAAAAACATGGCCCATACATTTGCTGTCTACAAGAGACCCACCTCATTAGAAGGGACTCACACAGACTGCAAGTGAAGGGATGGAAAAATATCTTTCAGGCAAATGGAAAGGAAAAGAAAACTGGGGTAGCAATACTTATATCGGACAAAATAGACCTCAAAACGAAGGCCATAACAAGAGATAAGGAAGGCCACATCATAATAATAAAGGGATCAATACAACAAGAAGATATAACCCTGGTAAACATATATGCACCCAATGCAGGAGTACCCAAATACATAAAAAAACTCCTGGAAGATATCAAAGGAGAGATCGACAACAATACAATCATAGTAGGGGACTTTAATACACCACTGACATCACTGGATAAATCCTCTAGACAAACACCCAGCAAAGAAACAGCAATTCTAAATGACTCACTAGATCAGATGGACTTAATTGACATCTTCAGAACGCTTCACTGCAAAGCCACGGAATATACATTCTACTCAACTGCTCATAAGACACATTCAAAAATAGACCACATATTGGGTCACAAACAAAGTCTCCCAAAATTCAAGAAGATTGAAATCATACCAAGCATCATCTCAGACCACGATAGCATAATATTAGAAATAAACTACAATAAACACAATCAAAAAAATTCAAATACTGGGAGACTGAATACCATGCTATTAAGCAATGATTGGGTTTCCAAAGAGATCAAAGAAGAAATTAAAAGCAGCCTGGAAACAAATGAAAATGAAAACACAACAATCCAAAACCTATGGGACACAGTGAAAGCAGTCCTGAGAGGGAAATTCATAGCATTACAGGCCTACCTCAAAAAAAAAACAAACAAAAAAAAACCTGGTAATAAATTACGTTACTCTACAATTTAAAGAATTGGAAAGAGAGTAAGAAGAACAACAGCCCAGAGTGAGCAGAAGGAAGGAGATAATAAAGATCAGAGCAGAAATAAATGACATAGTGATAAAAAACAAAAATAATACAAAAGATCAATGAAACCAAGAGCTGGTTCTTTGAAAGGATAAACAAGATTGATGAACTTCTAGCCAGGCTCACCAAGAAGCAAAGAGAGAGGACCCAAATAAACAAAATCAGAAATGAAAGAGGCAAAATAACAACAGATCCTATAGAAATACAAAGGATTGTAAAAAAAAAACCAAAAACATACTACAAACAACTCCATTCCAATAAACTAATCAACCTAGAGGAACTAGACATATGCCGAGAAAAATATGACCTTACAAAACTCAATCAAGAAGAATCAGAAAATCTCAACAGGCCGATAACTAAGGAGGAAATTGAAGCAGTCATCAAAAAACTTCCAGCAAACAAAAGCCTGGAGCCAGATGGCTTCACAGGGGAATTTTACCAAACATTCAAAGAAGAACAAAAACCTATTCCAAAGAACTCAGACTATTCCAAAAAATTCAAAAGGAAGGCACACTTCCTAGCTCTTCCTATGAAACCAGCATTACTCTAATCCCAACACCAGATAGAGACACTACAAAGAAAGGGAATTACAGGCCAATATCCCTGAGGAACATAAAATCCTCAACAAAATTCTAGCAAATCAGATCCAGCATTCCATTAGAAAGATTATACACCTTGACCAAGAGGGATATATTCCAGGGATGAAAGGATGGTAAAATATTCACAAATCAATACACGTGATACATCACATAAACAAATTCAGAGACAACAATTACATAATCATATCAATTGATGCAGAAAAGGCATTTGACAAAATCCAACACCCTTTCCTGATAAAAACTCTTAGCAATGTGAGAATAGAGGGATAATATCTTAACATAATAAAAGCCTTATATGACAAACCTACAGCCAACATCATATTCAATGAGCAAAAACTAAACTCATTTCCCCTAAGAACAGGAACAAGAGAGGGATGCCCACTTTCACCACTCTTGTTTGACATAGTACTGGAAGTGCTAACCATAGCGATCAGACAAGAAGAAAAAATAAAAGGCATCTAAATTAGAGAAGAAGAAGTAAAACTGTCATTATTCACAGATGAAATGATATTATACATAGGAAACCCTAAAGACTCCATCAAAAAACTACTAGACTTAATAAATGAATTTGCTTATATAGCAGGATACAAAATTAACACCCAGAAATTTATTCATTTTTACAAACAAATAATAAACACACGGAAAGAGAAGCTAAAAAGCAATACTATTTACTATTGCAACACAAAAATTAAGGTACTTAGGAATAAATTTAACCAAGGAGGTAAAGGACCTGTATTCAGAAAATTACAGGATGCTGAAAAAAGAGATAGAGGAAGACATAAACAAATGGAAGAATATACCGTGTTCATGGATTGGTAGAATCAACATCATTAAAAAGTTCATACTGCCCAAAGCAATCTATAGATTCAATGCAATCCCCATTAAAATACCAACAGCATACTTCAAAGACCTAGAAAAAACTCTCCAAAAATTCATCTGGAATAAAAAAAGACCCTGAATACCTGCAGCAATCTTGAGAAAGAAGAACAAAGTTGGAGGGATCATAATACCAGATATCAGGCTATACTACAAAGCCACTGTTCTCAAAACTGCCTAGTACTGGCACTGGAACAGACATATAGACCAATGGAACAGAACAGAGAACCCAGAGATCAACTTAAGCCATTATCAACTTCAGCCAATTAATATTTGACAAAGGAGACAAGAGCATACAATGGAGTCAAGACAGTCTCTTCAATAAATGGTGTTGGGAAAATTGGACAGATACTTTCAAAAACATGAAACTAGATCAGCAACTTATACCATACACAAAAATAAACTCAAAATGGAAAAAGGACTTAAATGTAAGACAGGAAACCATAAACAATCTTAGAAGAAGCCATAGGCAGCAAAATAGCAGACATTTGTCCATAGCAATATCTTTACCAACACAACTTCTAGGGAAATGGAAACTAAGGAGAAAAAAAAAAATTGGACTATATCAAAATAAAGCACTTGGCACAGAAAAAGAAACCATCAACAAAACAACAAGAAAGCCCACTGCATGGGAGAACATATTTGCCAATGTTATCTCTGATAAGGGCTTAATCTCCAAAATTTATAGGGAACTCATACAACTTAACAAAAAGAAGACAAACAACCCAATCAAAAAATGGGCAAAAGACATAAATAGTCACTTTTCAAAAGAAGCCAGAAGGGCAAGAAACATAAGAAAACATGCTCAAAGTCACTAATCATATGAGAGATGCAAATCAAGACAACAGTGAGGTACCATCTCACTCCTGTCAGAATGGCTATCATCAAAAAATCAACAAACAACAAGCGCTGGGAGGATGCGGAAAATAAAGGAACCCTCTTGCACAGCTGGTCAGAATGCAGACTGGTGTAGCCACTGTGGAAAACAGTATGGCATTTCCTCAAAAAATTGATAATGGAACTTCCATTTGGCGCAGTAATCCTAGTTCCAGGAATATAGCTCAAGAAAACGGAACCACCAATGAGAAAGGATATATGCACCCCTATGTTCATAGCAGCGCAATTTATAATAGATAAGATTTGGAAACAGCCTAAGTGCCCATCAGCAGATGAGTGGATTAGAAAACTGCTACAACTATGTAATGGAATACTACACTGCTGTAAAAAAAAGAATTCTTACTATTTGCAACAGCATGGATGAAACTGGAGAACATTATGCTAAGTGAAATAAGCCAGTCAGAGAAAGATAAATATCACATGATCTCACTCATTTGTGGAATATAATGAACAACATAAACTGATAAATAAAAACAGAATCAGAGTCATAGAAGCATCAAACAGACTGTCCATCCTATGAGGTGAGAGGTTAAGAGAGCAACCAAAGGACTTGTATGCATGCATATGAGTATAACCAATAACACAGATGGGTGGGGAGGGGCGGGGGACATGTGCTGGAGTTTGGGGGTGGCGGGGAGAGGTCAATGGGTGGTTATGTAATATATTAAACAGAAAAGAATTTAAATTAAAAAAAAAATAAAGTAAATTGGTTCTGATCTGGCAAGTGTGGCTCAATTAGTTGCCCCATACACCAAAAGGTCACGGGTTTGATCACTATTTGGGGCACTTGCTGGGGGCAACTGATAAATACTTCTCTCTCACATCAATGCATCAATGTTTCTCTCCCTCTCATCCTTCACTCTTGTAATAATAATAATAATAATGATAATAATAATAATAGGTTCTTGTGGAAACCAGGCAGTATTGTGAAAAAATGCTATGTATCAAAATGCTTTTCTTGATATTTGAGATAAGTTTTTCTAAATTCTATGCTAATTTTTTATGTTAATTTTGTGGTATTTTCTGCCATTTGAAGGTTTTTTTTTTTCCTGAAAAAGAGAGACTTATTCCCATAAGAAATATCCAAACCTGTAGAGAATTTTTATGAGTTTATTTGAGCCAAACTGATGACAATTTTATGGAATGGATTGAGAAAATGTCTGGCAAATGGCAGTTTTACCACTGATTTTATACATCAAAATCAAAGGAGATGACATGAAATACATTGGTGATAGATAGGGGGGTGTAATCTCTGGGACTGATAAAAAGCAAAATGGAGAGACAAACCCTTCTTTTGCACAGGATAGTTAACAGTTAACAATTAACAGATAACAATAACAATGAGGGGTTTCCTGGCCTGCGCTCTGGTGCACTGATTGTGCCCTGAGGGGTCTGGAAAAGAAAATTGCCCTAACATTCCAAAGGTTTGTTATTATAGATGCAAAAACACAACAGATAGGCTCAGTTAAGGTAAAGATTGACCTTTGTCAGGGAAAATAATAGCCTCTAGGACATAACTAACCACCATGACTTGTTTTTTGTTTGTTTTGTTTTGTTTTGTTTTGTTTTTAGGAAGTTTTCATTTCAGACCAGTCTATGTCGTTACTTTTGGTCTCTGAGTTAGAAGACCCACCATGCAGGCCTCCCCTGAACTTGACAAGTTTAGTATGTGGCCCATTTTTTGCCCACAGAGTGTTACAATACAAATATATTGAACTCCTACATTTATTTTACATTATTTCAGAAATTAAAACAGAATTAAAGGTGCCTATAATGAGAGACTAATAATTATACAAGGGTATAGAAATCTAAAGCCAAAGGAGGATTTTTCTCTATTGTGTCATTTGTGACTGTTGGGAAGTTAAGTGTCATGTGTACATGTTGAGAGGTTTGCTTGGATTAAGTTGGAATATCTTCTCCTTTTCAGATTATTGATGTCCAGGTGACACTAAAAGGAAAATCACAAGAAAGTTTGCTGCCAATTCGTAAGTGCTTGAGCATAAAGTCAAAAATAAGAAACTACAATAACATTGTTAAGTGTGACAATAATGCTTGCTGATTAGTAGAAAGAAGGAAAAAGTGAATTAAAAATCTCCCATTGTAGCCTGGCCGGCATGGCCCAATGCTTGAGTTTCTACCTATGAACCAGGAGGTCAGGGCTGGATTCCTAGTCAGGGCACATGCCTGGGTTGTAGGCTCCATCCCCAGTGTGTGGTGTACAGGAGGCAGCTGATTAATGATTCTCTCTCATCATTAATGTTTCTATCTCTCTCCTCCTCCCTTCCTCTCTGAAATCAATAAAAATATATATATTTAAAAACAAATCTCCCATTGTAGATCAAGGTAGAAGAAACATGTTAAATTGAAAATAATAGTCAGAATTCATGACTATTGAGGAGAAAGTGAAGTTTTTGCTCAATTGCTACAATGATTTAAATATCATCTTCTCTTTGTATCATTCTATTTATATCTAATAGATTGTTGCATGAATTATTACATACCCAAACCTCTAGTTTGGGTTCTCTAATATACTAATATCCTTCACTGAAAGGAATCAGGGCTCCTTGTAGAAGAGATCATTCCATGATTGGGGCAAGAGTTTTCAAGATGAATATTTAAGTGTGATAGATAAAAGTCTTGTCTATCAATACAATCATTCCTTTGGTACTCGGGAATGCACACACACACACAGAGACACATATGGACTCAGATCAGGGGTGGGTGGTCAAATCATTCAATAAGTAAAAGGAAGTGAAGAATTTTATTTGTTTCAGTGGTAAAATACCTTCCCAATTGGTTGGTTTGAATTGATGTTGAGATCCACCTAAGATGTAAACGATATTTCACTTGCTGAATTGATACTTTAAAAACATAACATTGAGGAGAGGATTTTAAATTTGTCTGAAGTTTGGGCCTAGGTGTGATTCCGCCAGCTACTGACCTTTTCTTCACCCAGTTGAGCAGTAAACGTTCAGGAATGTTTTGGACTTGTTTCAGACTAGTGATTGTGCTTGGTGATTGGTTGGTCTGTTAGAGTGCACTATATTCCTGTGGAGAACTTGGGATTACCTGGGAAGCTTTACCCCCTATCTAGACACACTCTTTGTTATTTCTAGGTTTATAGATTTGTCTCTGTAATTTTTTGCATCCTTTATTAAAAGAGACACTCTGTATCTGTTATTGGGAGGGAGCGCTCTTTATCTCCACCTTTTGTTGGAGGATGTGGGTTTCTTGCAATATCCTGAGAAAAAGAATTTTCAGAGACTCATATGGGGGGAATGAGATATTGTAGAGCAGTGATGGCGAATCTATGACACGCGTGTCAGAGGTGACAAGCGCACTCATTATTTTGGTTGATTTTTCTTTGTTAAATGGCATTTAAATGTATAAAATAAATATCAAAAATATAAGTCTGTGTTTTACTATGGTTTCAAATATCAAAACATTTCTATATGTGACACGGCACCAGAGTTAAGTTAGCTTTTTTCAAAATGCTGACACACTGAGCTCAAAAGGTTCGCCATCACTGTTGTAGAGAGCCTTATTTCAGTGGAATTAAAACCCAGAATTTCCAATGGCCCATTTCCCTATCCAGCCAAAGAAGAAGTCCAGCTGTGCCTTTAATAGTTAAAGCGGTTGCCCAGAGTTTCCATCCATGTTGGAGCATATGTCCAGTTCAGCACATGGCTATGGAGGACACTTGCGAACAAGAGAGCCACAGGAGCCAAGAGTCAAGAGCAAAGATAGCGAACCCCTTTGTTTGTGGGATTATGTGTCCCCAAATTTTCACAGGCTTGTAGTGACTCTGCCCCCTCTAGCCCATGATCTCTGTCCTCAAGTTTTCTGACATCATCCCGACTTTACTTCACCAGGATCCATCATCCCCTTTGTCCTGTCCCTTCTGCCAGTGATCTGTAGAAAATGGACTGGTGGTTCCCTGGGGAGTGTGAAATTGCAGCTTCCTGGTGAAACTGTCCAAATAAACATTAACCATCCTAATAAGGTCTGGTCTCCCCTTTGTTTCTTTCCTATTATTAATGACTAGAGGCTCAGTGCACGAATTTCGGGGGGGAGGGATAGGGTGTCCCTCAGCCCAGCCTGCACCCTCTCCAATCTGGGACCCCTTTAGGGATGTCCAACCCCTGTGGGATTGGGCCTAAACCAGTAGACTTCCCTTTCACAATCCAGGACTGCTGGCTCCCAACCGCTTGCCTGCCTGCCTGCCTGATTGCCCCTAATCGCTTTTGCCTGCCAGCCTGATCGGCACCTAACTGCTCCCCTGCCAGCCCAATCATCCCCAACTGCACATCCCTGCCAGGCCAATTGCCCCGAACTGCCCTCCCCTGCTGGCCTGGTTGCCCCTAACTGCCCTCACCTGCATGCCTGGTCACCTCCAACTGCCCTCCCCTGATGGCCTCACCTCGCCTGCCCCCCCAACTTCCCTCCCCTGATGGCCCAGTCACCCCTAACTGCCCTTACTTGCAGGCCTGCTAGCCCCTAACTGCCCACCCCTGCATTCCTGGTCACCCCCAACTGCCCTCCCCTTCCAGCCATCTTTTGGTGACCATCTTGTGACCACATGGGGGCAGCCATCTTGTGTGAGGGCTTGATGGTAAATTTGCATATTACCTCTTTATTATATAGGGCTAGCTAATTACAATGGTATGGCATCCAACACACTGGATACCCAAATTAACTAGATATTAGAAGTCAAGTTCGGGGGTGTAGTTTTAAGGTCAGATGTGAGAAATAAAATCCTGATAATGTACTTTGCATGTTACAGTTATGTACTGAGCTAACATTTTATAAAAATCAAAACAAGCAAATAAAAATGAACTCAAACAAAATGAATTCATTTTAGCGCACAAGTCATCTGGTTATGAATGCTAATTAATTGTATTGTGTGAAGTGATTTAATCCTTAGAAGTTGCACAAGGAGAATGTTAATTATTATAAAAATGAAATACATATTTCTAAACATATAATATGCAAGAAGGTAAAAATAAAAAAAGGCCCCTTGGAAAGGAATGCCATAAAATTAATTGACCAGGCCAAAAAACAAAGGAACAACAATATTTTATGAATATAAATGCTAATCCATTTAAAAACATTTTGTATAACTGAGACCCAAGAAGATAGTCAAACACACACAAACACACATAGACACACACACACACACACACACACACACACAGAAAGACAACAACAACAAAAATAGCTATTGAGGATGGGGAAAAGGTTAATTTAGCTGAGAGCAAAATGAATTATTTGCTTGAGTATTCCCCAAAGAAGAGGAAGGTAGCATTCAAGAAACTTGCAACACATTCTCCTTGGAGGGAAGTGAGATGTTAAAAGGCTTTATCATCAGAGTAGAGCAGATAATTAGGCAATTACAACTATTAAATTTGACAGAGCATTAGTTTAAATGCATTACTCACCAGAATTCTGAAGAAAGTGACAAATAGTACAATTTTTATTGAATTCTTTTGATAACTCATTGAGGATCACATCCCATCAGATGGCTGAAAGGTTCTAATGTATTCTTGTTTGAGAAAAGCATGTACACACACACACACACACACACACACACACACACAGAGTCCTGGAAAAAACTCCCCAGGAAAGACTAAATCTTCTGAAGTCCCTTTTCTCTTTTATATGCAACAATTATAGTACGCTTATAGATATTAACCTAACAATTATCAAAAGACCTTTCGAAAGTAGGCAGCAAGTATCATTTCAGAATCTCTTACCTTGATTTATAGGTGTTAAAGCAGAAACAAAAAAAAAGTCACCTTGAAAGCTGGTGGAAAGACCCAGTCTAGGATTTAAGTAATTGACAATTACCAAACATTTGGTAATGCATAATTTAGAAACACCAGTCTCAACTTCGAACACTGTCCTTATCACCTTGCTATAAAATCTTTAAATGGATTACTGCTGTATTTTTAAAATACATGAAATAGTGCTACACTGAATAATAATTTAATATAATAATCACATTGCTTTCTGTGAGTATCCCTGTGATTTCTGATACCAGCTTATTACTTACTTTCCAAATTCCACATGTTTTACAGGTCTCACTAAGTCCTGCTAGTATCCATATGAATTTTTGCTGCTTGGAATAAAGAACTTTAAAAACAATAGTCCTGTTCATTGCACCAGGATCCCAAACTTTATTTCTAAAGATTCGCAGTTACTGACAACAATAGCACACCTTTTTTATGTTTGTTTGTTTGTTTGTTTGTTTTTGTTAATCCTCACTGAGGATATTTTTTCCACTGATTTTTAGAGAGAGTAGATGGGAGGGAGGGAGGGAGAGAGAGAAACATTGATATGAGAGAGACATTGATTGGTTGCCTCCTGCACACATCCCAACTTACGCTGGGTATCGAACCTGCAACCCAGGTACATGCTCTTGACCGAGAATTGAACCTGAGACCCTTCCGTGCTGGCCGATACTCTAACCACTTAGTAACACTAGCTAGGACAATAACACAGCTGTTTTAATCAACTGCTCTTGTTGCATGGTCATGTGACAGACAAATGATGGCCACAGTGCATCTTATTATAAGATCTTAGTAGGTCTTAGATATCTTAAGATCCTTTACTCTTTTTGACACTGTATTGTAAAGAGTGGGCTGGTAGCTTGATTGAGGATTCAGTTGGACAGAGTCCTGGCTTGTTTATATCTGTGTTCTCACACAGTATTAGTGCACTCACTCTTCATTAATTCATTATTGTTTGAAGGAATGGATGCACACAGAATCATTTCAATAAGCTTTTTTATGACATTCTCCACGAAGGAGTCTTTGGTCCCTGTTTTCATAATTCCACACTGGCCCCCACTGCAGTATTTACAACTCTCTTTGCTATCTGCTACTTATAAGTCTGCTGTTCCCACAGTATGGTACTGCTAGCTCTGGCCTGGCCACATGCTTTGTTAATTATTATATACTAGAGGCCCAGGGCACAAAAATTTGTGCACTCGGGGGTGGTCCCCTCAGCCCGGCCTGTGCCCTCTCGCAGTCTGGGACCCCTCGGGGGATGACCACTTGCTGGCTTAGGCCCGCTCCCTGGGGGATTGGGCCTAAACTAGCAGTCAGACATCCCTCTGGCAGCCTGGTAGCCCTCAGGGGATGTCCATGTGCCAGCAGGGAGCAGACCTAAGCTGCAGTCAGACATCCTTAGCGCTGTTGAGGAGGCAGGAGAGGCTCCCACCACCACTACTGTACTGGCAGCCATCAGCCTGGCTTGTGGCTGATCAGAGCTCCCCCATGTGAGAGCGCACTGACCATCAGAGGGCAACTCCTGCATTGGGCGTCTGCCCCCTGGTGGTCAGTGTGTATCATAGTGACCAGTCATTCCCAGTCTTTCTGCTGTTAGGGTCAGTTTTCATATTACTCTTTTATTATATAGGATAGAGGCCTGGTGCACGGGTGGGGGCCGGCTGGTTTGCCCTGAAGGGTGTCCCGGATCAGAGTGAGGGTCCTGCTTGGGTGCCTGCCCAGCCTGGATGAGGGGCTGATGGCTGTTTGCAGCTGGTCACACCCCCTTCAGGGTGGGGGTCCCCGCTGGGGTGCCTGGCCAGTCTGGGTGAGGGGCTGAGGGCTGTTTTCAGGCTGGCGGGTGACTGAAGCTCCCAGCCTCTCCTTTTTTTCTTTTTTTTAATTCTGGGATTTATTTACCTTCTATAATTGAAACATTGTTGCCATCACTGGCACTCCCAGCTCTGAGGCCGCATCTGGCTGAAAGCAGGTATCTGGGGTTTGTTTAGCTTCTATAATTGAAACATTGTTGCTTCCAGAGCTCAGAGCTGGGCCGCGGCAGGTGGGGAACTTTGCCTTCCTCCATCACTGGAGCAAGCAAGCCTCCTGCTCGCTTCAGCTGCGTGGCTGCCAGCCGCCATCTTTGTTGGCAGTTAATTTGCATATCTCCCTGATTAGCCAATGGGAAACGTAGCGGAAGTACGGTTAATTACCTTTTTTGTCTTTTATTAGATAGGATTCAGTGACAAATACATAGTAGATACTTAGTAAATGTTTGCTGAATGAATAAACGCATATGTTCCCCTCTTATCTCTGTCTGCTAATATATACCTCTTACTAAACAACAACAATAATGCACATGTTCACACACATTACAATTTTAATACCATTTTAGATATGCAGCCATTATAAGTGATTGATGGTTGTATTATGGTGATGTTTGTGATTTTATTTTAATTTTATTTCTCAAATATGCTACCACAGTTTTTTCTCTGAGTATCCTTGTAATTTCTGATATCAGCATGAGTTTACAGATAGTTCATGAGTTCATAAGGAATTCAGTGTAAATTAGTAAAAAAAAAAGCACTGTTGTTTGGTCTTTTGAAGACCAATGTTGTCTTGGGTTTACTTTGAAGAAATAAATTCATCTCTCTGAGCTGAACATCATTATCTATAAAGTGATGGTATTAAAGTGGGAAATATCTAAAATCCAACCCTACTAACTCTAACTATCAATTATGCTAGAACAAAGAAATTGAATAAATATTTATTGATTGCTGTATAATAGCAGTGTACTGAGAGAGGCATAACATTCAGAAGGAGACAGTCCCTGCCGGGGTCTCTGTACTCTTTGGAAATTTCTGTGATGATGAAAATGCTCTATAATCTGCACTGTCTGGTAAAACAGACAGTGAGCACATGCAACCATGGAGCACTTGAAAGGTGGATAGTACAATAAAAGAATTGAATTTTAATCCATTTGAATTTAATAGCCACATGTGGCTGGCAGATACTGTACTGTACAGTGCAGGTTTAGAGAGACTGATACATGAATAAGTAGCTGAGACTATAGTAAGTTAGAAAACAAGTACACTAAGGGAAAAAATAATTAAATTTAAAGAAATATCTCTATATTTAAAAATGTATGTAAAATTTTAAAAAATGGATTTAAAAGAGTAAATACTAAACATTGAAATTAGGTGAGTACTCAAGTGTTTATGTAAGAATCTCTTAGGAGTATAGAAATGACCTTAGGTAAGGCATTCTTTCATAACATCTAAATCTGCTTAGAACACAGATTTTTTAGCTAAGAATTAGAATATACTGAGGAACAGAGCAAACATAATCATGTTTTGTATAATCGGTTTATAGGATTCCAAATGGCTGTTATGATTCCATATAACTGCAATAAGTACAGGGATAGAAAATCATAAAGGTCAGAATCAAATCAGAGTACAATATGGACTCTGGCTTGAGCAAATGACAAAAGGAAATGGTTGTAGAGGTGCATTAATATATTAAAATTCTCACTATGAAATACTTTAGCAAAAATAGAGTGACAAAGTCCATGTTCAGAAACATTTTTGAAAGAAAGGGGAGATGGCTAGTCAGAGCATGGATTCTCAATCCAAGTTATTTTGGCAGACCATATGAAAGCAAAGCCGTGTTTGGAATAGCATGCTATGTACACTAAAGATCACCATATTATTCTGTTGAAAGGACATCACTAAAATTAAAGAGGTAGGATGGAGGGCAACCAAGCAAACTTAATATTTAAGAAGATAGAGTATCCTGTAAAAAGAATGTTATCTGGCTTTAGCAAATATGATCTTAAGAAAGATGACCAAAAAGAGAGCTGTGCAAGGATTTTTAGGGACTGAGTGGAAAGGCTGTATTGATGATAACTTCAAATTGAAAAGGGGAAAATGTAAATTAGGCAACACTTCCTCGTAGTGAGAGTCTATCAGACAAATGGAAGGAAGGTTGCTAAGGAAGGTTGTTGAAGTACCATTACTAAAGATATTAAAAATGGATTCAATTATAAATTTAACCCTTCTGTTGGTAAAACTTTACAAAAGATTCTAGCACCATAATATTGGTAACTGCGAACTGAGTAGCCAGGATATAGGCTAAAGATTTGCAATGACTGAAGTTTTAGTTTCATTTTGTCCTAAACATTTGAAGGGCAAATACAGAGGAAAAAAATATAGTAGGTGGTGCATTGACATTGGAGTTGGAAAGACTTATATTTCAATTCTCATTCTGCCTCTACTAACACTCACAACTGGAGTCAAAGTGCTTTACCTCTCTGAATTTGAGCCTCCAAAGCTGAAATGAATCGAATGAAACTTACTTAAAGGAATTATGTTTAATGAAATTATTTGTGGAAAATGCCTAGCACTATGTCTGGACATTCTTTTGTTCCTTCTAAGCATGGGTCTCAATCCAGTCAACTGTAATGTACATGTACACACCGATAAAAACAATTCCTTCTAATATTTTTTGAGCATTACCCCGTGAGAGGCATTCTCTTAGGTACCAGTGGTATAAATAGAGGAAGGATGCCGCATTCTTTGCCCTCAAGGAATCACTGCTTAATCAGGGGAATAGATTCATAAATAATAACTATGTAAGTCAAACCATGAGAATGGTTCTAAATAGTCATGAACAAGTGCTTTTGAAAAAGAGAAAGGTAAGATTGGAAGAAGCAGGATAGAAGTCTGTGTGAAATAGGATAAAGTCTTTATTATATATTACAGGCCCAGTGCGCGAAATTCATGCACTGGTGGTGGCGGGGAGTGGGGAGGGTCCCTCAGCCTGGCCTGTACCCTCTCACGGTCTGAGACCCTCTCAGGGGATGTCCACCTGCCGGCTTAGGCCCGCTTCTGGGGATCAGGCCTAAGTCGGCAGTTGGACATCGCTCTTGCAGTACGGGACCCCTTGTTCCTTACCGCCTGCCTGCTCGCTGCTTCTTACTGCTCTATCACTGTTCCTTAGGGCTGCCGCAAAGGAGGGAGAGGCTCCTACCGCTGCCGCTGCCGCTGTGCTCGCCAGCCATGCGTCTGGCTTCTAGCTGAGCGGTGTTCCCTATGTGGGAGTGCACTGACCACCAGGGGGCAGATCCTGCATTGAGCATCTGCCCCCTGGTGGTCAGTGCGCATCATAACGACCACTCGTTCTGGTCATTCTGCCATAACGGTCACTGAGGCTTTTATTATATAGATTGGTGTTAGAGTGTACCTTTCACCTTTTTAGTTTTAAGTGTGTATTCATTATGTCTTTAACATATATTTATTTAGCACTTACTATAGTCCAAGCTCTGGAACACAATGATGAAGGAGGTACAGTGGTGTCTGTCTTCACTGAGTTTATAATTTGGTTTAAATTGAACCATAGAGCTGTGCCACCCTTTTTTATAAGGTTGTCCATATGGGGTGCATGGAATCATAAATTTCATGGCACAGACCCCATATCTCACAATTTTTATATTCAAGGAAGCATTAAGAGCAAATCATAAGAGAGAAAACTTTCATCAAAAGGCAATATACAGACTGAAAGGTACTGTATATGTGGAGTTTCCCCAGTCTTTTCTGTTTGGACTTACTGACAGAATAGAAGAAATTCTGAGCATAAGGGAATGTATTAGGCTTTCGAATAAAGATGTATCAGGTTTCTTTTAATACAGAGTCTTTTAATACACAGTCGGCTTTTTCTCTCTTCTGTTGCCCTCCTTGTTCAGGACTAATCTTTTAAAACTTCAGTGCCGCCCTGACCAGTTTGGCTCAGTAGATAGAGTGTCAGCCTGCGGACTAAAGGGTCCCAGGTTCGATTCCGGTCAAGGGCATGTACCTTGGTTGCAGGCACATCCCCAGTAGGAGGTGTGCAGGAGGCAGCTAATCAATGTTTCTCTCCCATCCATGTTTCTAACTCTCTATCTCTCTCCCTTCCTCTCTGTAAAAAATCAATAAAATATATTTAAAAAACAAAAACAAACAAAAAAAGTCAGTGCCATTTGTTAAATAAATTAATAAATACACACATACCTTTCAATTAAAAGGCTCATCTTTATATTTTGAAGTGTATATTTCTAGTCATTGATGTTTTTATAATTGTTCTTTTGGTTGAGGTTGACATTTTAGTTGCCCTCTTCGAAGAAATGGTATTTATGAGGAAATTCAGTCATATTGTTGCAAAAAGTAACTAAACATTGAGCTTACTTTATATTTCTTCTTCCTTCAGACATCTTCTTCTTAACCTCTTCCATAGCCAGACTGAAACACTTATGTTGAAAGATGGTATTTCATGGATATGAGGAAACACTTTCTTTAAAAAATAAAATGCTTTGCCATTTGAAAATGGGACACCCTCCTTTGTCTTTTTTGTCCAGAAATCCATAAAAAGAAGATAGTGCTAACAGCCATTAGAATTACCTACTGCAGTTAAGGCCATATACACACTTAGCCAGATGTATTTGAAGATAGCTGTATTTAACAAACCACCCAAAGTTTTGTTAAATGATCTATGGACTAAAATTGTAAATAGCCTAATAAATTGCTGATGCTTAAAAATATATTGGTGATGGATAAGAAGAATCCTGTCACACTCAACAAAATGATCAAAGCAATTGGCATTATATTTGAAAAAAAACAGAAATCAGATACAGAAATACTAATGTTCAGGTACACTTCTGATCCTGGGTGTGTTCATTTAAAATAATCTGATTTTTAAATTGCTAATTGATTTACTGGGTACCGGGGAACCTCCATAATCTAGATAAACTTTTCTCCTTGTTTTTAGGAAAGTCAACACATGTTCCTAGAATTTTCCCCAGCACAGATCTTATAGCCCTTTTTCTCCTTTCTTTTCCTCCTCCTCCTCCTCCTCCTCCTCCTCCTCCTTCTTCTTCTTCTTCTTCTTCTTCTCTCTCTCTCTCTCTCTCTCTCTCTCTCTCTCTCTCTCTCTCTCTCTCTCTCTCTCTCTCTCTCTCTCTCTCTCTCTCTCTCTCTCTCTCCACATCTCTCTTTTTCTGGCACTTTTTAATTAACTTCTGAATAAAATTAAGAGTTTTGCCTGTCTTTTAGTCTCCTTAGAGAAAGAAAATAATATTTGAAGTCAAGTTTGGTTTACTTAGCCTCAGATTGGTAAGAAAGAAATGCAAAATTTTAAACACTGTGATTTGTTAGGTCTCATCGGTTCAATATTTTTGAACAGATAATGCTGTGGGAGACAATGAAGGACCAGAGGTATTGGAAATAATTTCTAAATTTTAAATAATGTTTTTCTCATTAACTATGTTAGTTGTTAGGTCTTCAAAAACTCTTTTAAACAATAACACTTTAGGGATAATTCAATAGCCCGAATTCAAAATGTGCTTTTTAAATAATGGCTGGTTTACGATGGGTTTGAGGCACAACAGAAATTTTGTGTTTTAAGACCCAGGTCTGAGCCCATGCTTTTGCTAATAGACTATCTCGTTGGAAGAGTCACTAAACTCTGATTCTTTTGTCACCCATCTGTCAAGGGTGAATGACCTTCCTTATTCCTTGGCAAAAGGAATAAATAAACATTTCCTAGGTTTTTCAAGTGTCAATTTGATCCAAACACTGAATGCAACTGAAAACAGATGCAAAAGTCAAAGAGGAAGGCTTTGTCTTGGTGACGGCTGGAAAATACAAAACATTGAAATACTGTTTGTTCTACACAGAGTGTTACATATTGTAGTTGATATGCATTCATTGAAAAGATGCTTTTGCTGGCATTGTATAGACAAAAACAATTTTTAATTTTTAAAAAATAAGAGTGTTTTTTGTGTGCATTAAAATTGCTAACAGATAATTAGTGGAGGGTTGACTTTAAATCTCTCTTACCTGTAGTGGTGATATATTTATACTGAACCAATGAACTATCTCCACAGTCTCAACTGATTCCTATTGTGATTGAAATGTTTGAGACAGCTGCCCAGGATTATTGGAGAAACAATATGTGACTGAAGAACAGATGTCTTCTTCGTTTGAAGTTTACTCGTCTGTTAAGGACTCAGCCTTTGACCTCATCCTTATGAGTACTCAGAGCTAGTCAAATTAACTGGCCACATTTTCCTGCTCTCATAGTCACCAGAGAATATTCTTAGAGAAAGAATAGGATGTAACAGGTGTTATGATCTCTACTTAGGGATCTTTGATTGCCTCAAGTTCACTTTCCCTAACATAAAATCTAGCAAATATTTAGTACTTGGATATTAGGTATCTTGTTTTATGGTTTGGTTAAATAGGATTATTGTCTTTCAAATTTGTTATGTAACTGGGTGATAAATTACCAAAATTTGATTTGTCTTCTATAATTTTAGATATCATTTTTGTGAGACAGATACAATGAAAATGGCAAATGCCCTTAATATACCTATGGGATAATAAGATGCTTTAGCTTTAGGAAAATAAAGTCCCCCCTACCCTTCCACCTATCGAAATGCAGGAGGAAACAAGTGCCTTTGTCCCAATTCTGCATTGGAGTAATGAGTGATTAGGAAAGTTACTTGAGAAAGCTCAATTACACACATATTATTTTCTGATTTTATATTTCTTATTAGAATGTTCTCTCTTAAGTGTGATGTTATGAAAGAAGAAATTAAGTACCATACTCTATGCTGTAAACTGAATATTTGTGTCCTCCTTAAATTAAAATATTTGTGTCCTCCTTAAATCCCCAAAATGACTAGATTTGAAGGTAAGACATTTGGGAGAGTGGAGCCCCCATTAATGAGATTGATACCTTTCTAAAAGAGACTCCAGAGAGTTCCTTCACCTTCTGCTCTGCAATGACACAGCACATAGATCACTACCTATGAACCGGAAGAGAACACTCACCAGACACTGCATCTGCTAGTGTCTTGATCTTGGACTTCCCAGCCTCCAGAGCTGTGAGAAACAAATGTTTGCTCCTTAAGCCACCCAGCCTAAGGTATTTTTGGTATAGCAGCCCAAACAGACTCAGAATATATATATACTGAGTGGCCAGATTATTATGCCTGGCCAGATTATTATGACCACCCCATTAGTACAATGAAGTGAATTGCTTATGCAAATAATAATAATAATAATAAAACCTTGAGAGTATTTGCTTAGGAAGTTTTCAATAGTCAATATTTTTGGAAGTGTCAATGAAGTGCTGATGGGGTGGTCATAATAATCTGGCCACTCAGTGTATATATGCCAGTCAACATAGAGTTATCTTTGCCTCTATGCCTAGGGCAACCATCCAGGTATCATAGTATTTCTGCCTTTATATTATTTGGTTTATAAAGATAAGGCTGACAAAGAGATGTTAGGACAGAGAGTACTTTGAAAAATAAATGTCTTCACCTTCTCAAGTACAATTAAGGTCAGATGAGGATGAAAGACTAAGACTTTTTAACAGTGCTGTTTTCTTTCACCTGAGGGTCTCTTGCTTTCATCTGCAACAAACGGAAAATGTAGTACATCTACTGTGTGATGCACTTAGTAAATAAATACTCCTAAATGTATTCCAAGATGGATTCGTTCACCTGCTCTACTTTTTAGTATTCTCAGATAAAGAGTATGCAACTTTATTAGTTATAGCATGATATTTAACCTTAATAGGAAAAAAAAACAACAACCTGTAACCAATATTAGATATTGCTTCTGGGTGGCACTTATACAAACTGTATACTTCATTTTGCTTAAAAGTTAACAGTTTATAGAAGTCATTATATGCTTTTCTAATTACATGTAAACAGAAATAAGTATTTCTTTTTGTAACTGTGTACTATTAAGGCTTTCGGTGCCTTCAAGTTTCTTAGGATCCTATGGTCTATTTCAAGGTAATATTACTGACTTGAAATAACCATCAATAACCTTGATGTCTTTATTTCACTTCTTAGTAAGGCCTACTTAAATTATCTCAGATTTCAAAGTTTGAGAGAATAATTTATCAAATTTATAATTGGTTATTGTGAAATACTAAAGTTTCCTTTATCACATATATGTTTATCAATGACTAAACTTATAAATATAATAATAACATCCAGTAAAAAGGTAAAAAAAAGAATTTAATACTTAACTTCTGCTCAAACCATCCTTCTTCATTTAACCGTGTTATATGAGTCTGTACAACTTTGCACATATCCATTCATTTGAATAAAGATACTGTAAAACATTTTTTTTAATATATTTGATTGATTGTTTTTACAGAGAGGAAGGGAGAGAGATAGAGAGCTAGAAACATCGACGAGAGAGAAACATCGATCAGCTGCCTCCTGCACATCTCCCACTGGGGATATGCTCGCAACCCAGGCACACACCCCTGACTGGAATCGAACCCGGGACCCTTCAGTCCGCAGGCCGACGCTCTATCCACTGAGCCAAACCAGTTTCGGCATGTAAAACATTTAAAAAAATAAAAATAAAGAAGGAAAAGTGATTGAACTATTGAACTAATCATTTCTATGAGTGGCACTGAAGGGAATCAAAAACCAAAACTTAGGCAAAAAAGAATTTGAGCTCTGGCGCTTCTATCTCCTAAAGATGTAACATTGAACAAGTCACTTAACTTCTGTACATGTGGATAAATAACATCATCTCACCAGTAGGGTTGTTGTAGGAGTAAATAAAATCACAGTGTCAAGTTCTTTTCTTTTTTTTTTCTTCTTTTTTTTAAATTAAATCTTTATTGTTCAGATTATTACATTTGTTCCTCTTTTTTCCCCCCCATAACTCCCCTCCTCCCAGTTCCCGCCCCACCCTCCGCCCTCACGCCCCACCCACTGTCCTCATCCATAGGTGCACGATTTTTGTCCAGTCTCTTCCCGCATCTCCCAGTCCCCTTTCCCCCCAAGAATAGTCAGTCCATTCCCTTTCTATGTCCCTGATTCTATTATAATCACCAGTTCATTCTGTTCATCAGATTATTTATTCACTTGATTTTTAGATTCACTTGTTGATAGATGCATATTTGTTGTTCATAATTTGTATCTTTACCTTTTTCTTCCTCTTCCTCTTAAAGGATACCTTTCAGCATTTCATATAATCCTGGTTTGGTGGTGATGAACTCCTTTAGCTTTTCCTTATCTGTGAAGCTCTTTATCTGACCTTCAATTCTGAATGATAGCTTTGCTGGATAAAGTAATCTTGGTTGTAGGTTCTTGCTATTCATCACTTTGAATATTTCTTGCCACTCCCTTCTGGCCTGCAAAGTTCCTGTTGAGAAATCAGCTGACAGTCGTATGGGTATTCCCTTGTAGGTAACTGAGTTTCTTTCTCTTGCTGTTTTTAAGATTCTCTCTTTATCTTTTGCTCTTGGCATTTTAATTATGATGTGTCTTGGTGTGGTCCTCTTTGGATTCCTTTTGTTTGGGGTTCTCCGCGCTTCTTGGACCTGTAAGTCCATTTCTTTCACCAGGTGGGGGAAGTTTTCTGTCATTATTTCTTCAAATAGGTTTTCAATATCTTGCTCTCTCTCATCTTCTGGCACCCCTATAATTCTGATGTTGGTACGCTTGAAGCTGTCCCAGAGGCTCCTTACACTATCCTTGCATTTTTGGATTCTTTTTTCATTTTGCTTTCCCGGTTGGGTGTTTTTTGCTTCCTCGCATTTCAAATCATTGACTTGATTCTTGTGGTCCTCTGGTCTGCTGTCGGGAGTCTGTATAATATTCGTTATTTCAGTCCGTGTATGCTTAATTTCTAGTTGGTTCCCCAATATAACATCGAGGGTCTCATTAGTTTTCTTGTAGGTCTCATTAAGTTTATAGGCGGCTTCTAAACAGTTCTTGAGAGACCTTAAAAGTGTGGTTCTGAACTCTATATCTTCCATTGACAATTTTGTCCTGTTTCTTTGTCTCCGCATTTTGTTATGCTTCCTTGGTGCACCCCCTAGTGGTCTTTGTGTGCAGTCTTATAGTTAAACCTTGATTGTTGTAGCTAATACCAGGGAGGGTTTGACCTCCAGGCCAAGTGGCTATCTCTTTTCTTTTTTAAAAATATATTTTATTGATTTCTTATAGAGAGGAAGGGAGAGGGATAGAGAGTTAGAAACATCGATCAGCTGCTTCCTGCAAACTCCCTACTGGGGATGTGCCCGCAACCAAGGTACATGCCCTTGACCAGAATAAAACCTGGGACCCTTGAGTTCGCAGGCTGACGCTCTATCCACTGAGCCAAACTGGTTAGGGCCAATGTCAAGTTCTTAACGAAACCTCTATCACATCATCACCCTGCCAACTTTATGTAGGTGATCCTTCCATTTAAGTGTGCTCTAAATAGATATAAACTATCTCTTTACATGTGGCTTATTATGTTTGAAACTGATTAGATTACTGAAAGGACACAATTAGAAATGTAGATATATTGAATGAATGTAGAAAGATCTCACAGTTATGGAAAATACCAGAAAAATTGGCAACCCTCTCAGAAAATGTGGTGCCATTCAAAGATTTTCAGTCATGGGGAGATTGGGAAGCACTGTAATCCATACAGAGCTACAAATCCGTGTGTGTGTGTGTGTGTGTGTGTGTGTGTGTGTGTGGGCGCGCGCGTGCACGTGCGCACGCGCAAGTAGGAGAAGGAAGAAAAGGAGGTGATTAGAGAATAGGGAGTAATCTCTCTAACTCTGTCTTTCTCACCTTTTTTTCTCCCATGGGGAAATTAGGCAAAATAGAGATAAACAAGCTTAGATAAAAGCCAAAAGGCTGGTGTATTAATAATTAGATAAATAAACAGTATGTTGTGAAACCTTTTTTATTTGTTATCAGGATCATTCCGTATAGCATGAAATTTGAAATAACTGCGATTCCCCAGCCTATTAGATAAGATTTCCCCATTAAAATTAGTCATTTAATCCAAAGTACAAAAATATATATAATTTGAGATGGAAATTGAGTCCCAAGGGTATCGTGGGTTGCTAAATTGGCTAGATAACTTGCAGTGAATGCCGCTAAATAGCCATGAGTTAGCCATGAGTGAAAGGATGATCTGTGAACCACTCTGATTACTTGTCAACAGCAGAAGGGGGGGCGGGGGCAGCTTAGGCTATAAAGGAAGTAACCTTTGCAGATGACTTCCTCATATTGACAAGTAATCTGGACAATTTACAGCTTTTCTTTGAAGGTTCATACATGCTTGGCTCTACTGTGGATTTAATGAGATACAGACATCTAATCTCAAACCTCTTTGCCTCAGAATTGCTCTTCTATTCAAATTAACTAAGTTTTATGGTATTTTTAAAATTTGTTTTCTAGTCTCCTTTTTGGTCTTAATTAGAAGAGACAGTATGATAAAAAATGGCCATTTCCTTTACGTACATGCACTCCCTGGTGTTTGCAAGTTTCACGCGAGCTTCTGGAGAAGGGGAGCATGGCACATGGGTTGGAACAGGCTTTAGGTTCCAGATATCAAAGTTAGCTGTAGTTTGACTTTGTCAGATTCTAAAAAGCAGCTGTGCTTTGTTGCACTTGCTTAGATCCCAGCAGTGATTTAGTTCTGAGGATTATATATTTGTCTCTTATGTGTCAAAAGTCCTATCCCTTGTGACTTTACAACTCTGTTTTTGTATTTAATGTAAAAGCCTGATAGCTTCACATTGATGATTGTCAGCAGTTGCTATTTATCATCTGTCAAAGTTTTTCTCATGGGAAGGCAGAAAATCAAATGGATTATGGCTGTTTTTTTAGTTGCTTCAAGGAATCTTACATGACACAAGGAAAAAAATATATTAAAAAAAAGAATGGTAAAATGACTCCTTGACAAGTAACTTAGCATTCAGATAAATCTGTGATTTTATGCACATAACAGAACTGTCATTCACCCTGACAAAATAGCATATTTTAAAGTGTGATGTCAATTTGCTTGTTTGACCTCTAGGTTGTTTTACCACCTGGCCTAGTGGTTACATAGTTTTGCAGTTACTTACTTGTTTCTGGTGAAACAATGAACTGAGCTGGTTTGATGGCACCTCTGAGGAGTGTGAAAAGGATATAGTTTATTGGCGTATTCTCCTTTCAGATTTTCCATCTGATTGTTGAAATTTTCATCAAATTTTGGTGACTTGTCAAAATTGCAGAAGCCAATCTCATTGAAAAGAGATCAGTGAATTTTAGTAATTAATTTTTATTGACCTAAAACAGTTATACATACTAGGTAGGTTACATTTGGAGATATGAATGATAATGTTGGAAGTGTAATTAACCACATAGAAATTTTGGAATGAGAAACATGCAACACTTTCAAAACCATATAAAAGTGCTAATTGTGTTTAGGAATAATCATTTTCAACAAAAGATGTGGAATTTATAGGACTACTAGGTTCCCATTAAATATCTGTTGTTAACTTCAGATTTTACTTTAGACATGAATGGAGAGAATGCTTTAGGCCAGAATTTCTCAACCTCCGCAATATTGACCCTGGAGCTAAATAAGTTCTTATGGAGGCTCTCTTGTGCATTCTAGGATGTTTAGCAATAGCATTGGCCTTTCCTCACTAGATGCCAATGGTACTACTTGAGTATTTTCAGTGATACTCAAATGTCCACTGAAGGCAAATTTGCTCTGGGTTGAGAACTACTGTTAGGAGAAATTTATTCATTTCTACCAGTTTTTTTTTAAATCTTTATTGTTGAAGGTATTACATATATCCATTTTTCCCCCTCTCATTGCCCTATCCCCCAATCCCCCCCTCCTTCACCACCCTATTGTCTGTGTCTATAGATTATGCATATGCATTTATCTAACAGGTTTTTTTTTAATTTATTGCTTAAAGTATTACAAAGGGTATTACATATGTGTCCATTTTATCCCCCCGCCCTAGACAGTCCCCTAGCCTCCCCTATCCCCAAGTGTCTTATGTCCATTGGTTATGCTTATATGCATGCATACAAGTCCTTTAGTTGATCTCTTACCCCCCTACCTCCTGCCCCCAACCCTCCCCGGCCTTCCCGCTGCAGTTTGACAATCTGTTTGAGGCAGCTCTGCCTCTATATCTATTATTGTTCAAAAGTTTATAATGGTCTCTATTATCCATGAATGAGTGAGATCATGTGGTATTTTTCCTTCATTGACTGGCTTATTTCACTTAGCATAATGCTCTCCAGTTCCATCCATGACGTTGCAAATGGTAAGAGTTCCTTCCTTTTTAGAGCAGCATAGTATTCCATTGTGTAGATATACCACAGTTTTCTAATCCATTCATCTACTGATGGGCACTTAGGCTGTTTCCAGATCTTAGCTATGGTGAATTGTGCTGCTATGAACATAGGGGTGCATATATCCTTTCTGATTGGTGTTTCTAGTTTCTTGGGATATATTCCTAGAAGTGGGATCACAGGGTCAAATGGGAGTTCCATTTTCAGTTTTTTAAGGAAACTCCATACTGTCTTCCATAGTGGCTGCACCAGTCTGCATTCCCACCAGCAGTGCACAAGTGTTCCTTTTTCTCCACATCCTCTCCAGCACTTGTCATTTGTTGATTTGTTGATGATAGCCAGTCTGACAGGTGTGAGATGGTACCTCATTGTTGTTTTGATTTGCCTCTCTCGGATGATTAGTGACTTTGAGCATGTTTTCATATGTCTCTTGGCTTTCTGAATGTCCTCTTTTGAAAGGTGTCTATTTAGGTCCTTTGCCCATTTTTTGATTGGATTGTTTATCTTCCTTTTGTTAAGTTGTATGAGTTCCCTATAAATTTTGGAGATTAGGCCCTTATCAGATATGACATTGGCAAATATGTTTTCCCACACAGTGGGTTTTCTCGTTGTTTTGTTGATGGTTTCTTTTGCTGTGCAGAAGCTTTTTATTTTGATGTAGTCCCATTTGTTCATTTTCTCTTTAGTTTCAAGTGCCCTAGGAGCTGTATCAGTGAAGAAATTGCTTTGGCATATGTCTGAGATTTTGTTGCCTTTGGATTCCTCTAGAATTTTTATGGTGTCCTGTTGTACATTTAAGTCCTTTATCCATTTTGAGTTTATTTTTGTGTATGGTGTAAGTTGGTGGTCTAGTTTCATTTTCTTGCATATATCTGTCCAATTTTCCCAACACCATTTATTGAAGAGACTATCTTGGCTCCATTGTATGTTCTTGCCTCCTTTGTCAAATATTAATTGAGCATATTGGTTCGGGCCGATTTCTGGGCTCTCTATTCTATTCCATTGATCTATATGCCTATTCTTGTGCCAGTACCAGGCAGTTTTGAGAACAGTGGCTTTGTAATACAACTTGATATCTGGTATTGAGATCCCACCTACTTTGTTCTTTTTCAGGATTGCTGCAGCTATTCGGGGTCTTTTTTTATTCCAGATGAATGTTTGGAGAGTTCGTTCTAGATCTCTGAAGTATGCCATTGGTATTTTAATGGGAAGTGCGTTGAATTTATAGATTGCTTTGGGTAGTATGGACATTTTAATGATGTTGATTCTACCAATCCATGAACACGGTATGTTCTTCCATCTGTTTATGTCTTCCTCTATCTCTTTTTTCAACGTCCTGTAGTTTTCTGAGTAGAGGTCTTTTACCTCTTTTGTTAAGTTTATTCCTAGGTAGCTTAATTTTTTTGGTGCGATGGTAAACAGGGTTGTTTTTATAATCTCTCTTTCTGAAAGTTCACTATTGGTTTATAGAAATGCCTCAGATTTCTTGGGGTTAATTTTGTATCCTGCTACATTACCAAATTCATGTATTAAGTCTAGTAGCTTTTTGATGGAGTCTCTAGGGTTTTGTATGTATAATATCATGTCGTCTGCAAATAAGGACAGTTTTACTTCCTCTTTTCCAATTTGGATGCCTTTTATTTCTTCTTCTTGCCGAATTGCAATGGCTAACACTTCCAGTACTATGTTGAAGAGGAGTGGTGAGAGGGGGCATCCCTGTCTTGTTCCTGTTCTTAGGGGGAATGGTGTTAGTTTTTGTCCATTGAGTATGATGTTGGCTGTGGGCCTGTCATATATGGCTTTTATTATGTTGAGGTATGATCCTTCTACTCCCACCTTGCTGAGAGCTTTTATCAAAAATGGGTGTTGAATTTTGTCAAATGCTTTTTCTGCATCAATTGATATGACCATGTGGTTTTTTTCTTTCAATTTGTTTATGTGATGTATCACGTTTATTGATTTGCGGATATTGTACCATCCTTGCATCCCTGGGATAAATCCTACTTGGTCATGGTGTATGATCTTTCTGATGTACTGCTGGATCCGATTTGCTAAGATTTTGTTGAGTATTTTGGCATCTATGTTCATGAGGGATATTGGCCTGTAATTCTCTTTCATTGTGTTGTCTTTACCTGGTTTTGGTATTAGGGTGATGCTGGCTTCATAGAATGAGCTTGGAAGTGTTCCTTCCTCTTGAATTTTTTGTAGTAGTCTGAGGAGGATAGGTTTTAGTTCTTCCTTGAATGTTTGGTAAAACTCCCGTGTGAAGCCGTCTGGTCCTGGGCTTTTGTTTGCTGGAAGCTTTTTGATGACTGCTTCAATTTCTTCCATAGTTATTGGCCTGTTGAGATTTTTAGATTCTTCCTGATTGAGTTTTGGAATGTTGTATTTTTCTAGGAATTTGTCCATTTCCTCCATGTTGTCTAGTTTGTTGGAGTACAGCTGTCCATAGTATTTTTTAACAAACATTTGTATTTCTGTGGGGTCTGTTGTTATTTCGCCTCTATTGTTTCTGATTTTGTTTATTTGGGTCCTCTCTCTTTGCTTCTTGGTGAGTCTGGCTAGAGGTTTGTCAATCTTGTTTATCCTTTCAAAGAACCAGCTCTTGGTTTCATTGATTTTCTGTATTGTTTTTTTGGTCTCTATGTCATTTATTTCTGCTCTAATCTTTATTATCTCCTTCCTTCTGCTCACTCTGGGGTTTTCTTGTTGCTCTCTTTCTAATTCTTTGAGTTGTAGAGTTAGATGATTTACTACCATTTTTTCTTGTTTTTTGAGATAGGCCTGTAGAGCTATAAACTTCCCTCTCAGGACTGCTTTCATTGTGTCCCATAGGTTTTGGATTGTTGTGTTTTCATTGTCATTAGTTTCCAGGATGTTTTGAATTTCTTCTTTGATTTCATTGGTAACCCAATCAATATTTAATAGCATGCTATTCAGCTTCCAGGTGTTTGAGTATTTTGGGTTGTTTTTATTGTAGTTTATTTCTAATATTATACCATCGTGGTCCTCGAAGACTCTTTTTATGATTTCAATCTTCCTGAATTTGAGAATACTTTGCTTGTGACCCAATATATGGTCTATTTTTGAATATGTCTTATGAGCATTTGAGTAGAATGTATATTCCGTGGCATTGGGGTGAAGTGTTCTGAAGATGTCTATTAAGTCCATCTGATCTAGTGAGTCATTTAGGATTGCTGTATCTTTGCTGATTGTTTGACTAGAGGACTTATCCAGTGCTGTCAGTGGTTTATTAAAGTCCCCTACTATGATTGTATTGTTGTTGATCTCTCCTTTGATATCTTACAGGAGTTTTTTTATGAATTTGGGTGCTCCTGCATTGGGTGCATATATGTTTACCAGGGTTATATCTTCTTGTTGTATTGATCCCTTTAGTATTATGAAGTGGCCTTCCTTATCGCTTGTTATGGCCTTCACTTTGAGGTCTATTTTGTTCGATATAAGTATTGCTACCCCAGCTTTCTTTTCCTTTCCATTTGCCTGAAAGATATTTTTCCATTCTTTCACTTTCAGTCTGTGTGAGTCGCTTCTAATGAGGTGGGTTTCTTGTAGACAGCAGATGTATGGGTCATGTTTTTTTATCCATTCAGCCACACGATGTCTTTTGGTTGGAGCATTTAGTCCGTTTACGTTTAAAGTTATTATTGAAAAGTACTTGTTTGTAGCCATTTCTTTTTGTGTGTGGCTGTTTTCTTTCTGAGCTTTTTATTTCTTATTTTTATACCAGTCCCTTTAGCATTCCTTGCATTGCTGGCTTGGTGGTGATAAACTCCCTTAGCCTTTTTTTGTCTGTGAAGCTTCTTATTTCCCCTTCAAGTTTGAATGATAGCCTTGCTGGATAGAGTATTCTTGGATTCAGTCCTTTGCTTTGCATCACTTTGTAAATTTCCGTCCATTCTTTTCTGGCCTGATGTGTTTGTGTTGAGAAATCATTTGACAATCTAATGGGAGATCCCTTGTATGTAACTTTCCATCTCTCTCTTGCAGCCTGTAAGATTCTCTCTTTGTCCTGAACATTTGCCATGGTAATTATGATGTGTCTTGATGTGGGTCTTTTCAGGTTCACCTTGTTTGGGACTCTCTGGGCTTGTGTGACTTTTTTCTTCCCCACCTCAGGGAAGTTTTCTGGTATTATTTCTTCTAATAGGTTTTCTAATCCTTGTTCATCCTTCTGTTGTTCTGGTACCCCTATTATTCGTATGTTGTTTTGTTTCATGTTGTCCCAAAGCTCCCTTAGGCTCTCCTCCTGTCTTTTAATTTTTTTCTCCAATTGCAGTACATTTTGGGTGTGTTTTGCTTCCTTGTCTTCTAATTCACTAATTCGGTCCTCCGCTTCTCCTAGTCTACTGTTGATACTTTCAATGGAGTTTTTCATTGCAGCTATATCGCTCTTCATTTCTTCTTGGGTCTTACTTAAGTTGTTGATTTTTTCATCTGTTTCTTCTTGCTTCTTGCAGAGGTTGTCGATTTTTTCCTCCATCCGGTTTATGCACTCTAGGACCCTTATTCTGAATTTTTTTTCTGTCATGTTGCATGCCTCTGTATTACTTAGCTGCTTTTCTGGAGAGTCCTCCTTCTCTTTCCTTTGGGGGTTTCTTTGTCTACCCATGTTTGATCTCACTGACATATCTAGACGTTGAGTCGTTCAGTGGCTGCTCCCTTGGTGGCAGTGACACCTTGGTCTGTGGTTGCTCTTCGGGCGGTTGCGGTAGCAGCTGCTCTTCAGTTGGCAGCAGCTCCTCTGGTGGGTGCTGTTCACAGCTGTGGTGGCTCTTCTGACTGGTGGGGCGAGGTTTCACGTACAGGTGCTGTTCCTCAGACAGAGGGTGTGGTGCTCAGGAGGTTGCTGTTGCTTGGATCTGCTGCATTGATTTAAAGGCACAAAATACAACACAACAAGGCACCACGTACCAGGCACTATACACAAATATATTCACGATATTAATAACCCCAAATAAAGGTGACCTCCCGAATTAAGAGAATTAGGGGATAAGGAAGAAGGAATAGAAAAAGATAAAAGAGAAAAAAGAAAAGAAAAGTAGGGACCAAAAAAGGAGTGCAAAAATGAAATTGGGAAAAAGGAGGGGGGAAAATAAAAGCGAGAAAGGAAAAGAAAAGAGAAAAAAAAAAGAGCGAAAAGAGAGAATGAAGTGGAAGAGGGGAAGAGACTTTTTATATGAGGAGAATACTCCTATAGAACAGCCACTAATCCCAACAAATTCCAGCAACAGCTCCCTGGAGATGAATGCAAACTAGAAACAACCAATAGTATAATGATGAAAATAGAATGGAGAACACTAATCCCAAAATAAAATAAAGAGAAAATAAAATGGCACTTTAAAAAATGGTAAAATGGTAGCAGTAATAATATTGGTTAAAAATAAGAAGGTAGTAATTAAAAGGGTAAAATCAGGTGATGGAAAAAGAAGAAAAAAAAAGAAAGAAAAAAGAAGAAGAAAAAAAAGAAAAAAAAATGGTTTCTTAGTTAAAAGGTGAAAAAAGAAAAAAACAATTGCAGTAGTGAAGGTCCTTCGGTTCTTCTATTCTTCAGTGTGGCTCGCCTTAGACCTGCCAGGTATTCAGGAGAGTATTGAGTTTCCCTGCGATACACTGTTCCTCTGTGTTGTAAACCACAGTCCTTATTTTAAAGCAGGCCGCATTTGTTTCCCAGACTGCCTTATTTTGTGTTTAGCAAAGAGTCAGTTTGTGGGTCAGCCTCTGGGTGGCAGTGTTCTGGGGTTGGCCTCTGAGGCTATAGGGCCTCTCTGTCCAGTGGAAGTTCACTGCCCAGAGCTGGCTGCGTAATAGTTAGTTACTGGCGCTGTGTTGTTGCTGGGATTGAAAATCCCTCTATAGGCCAGACCCTGTTAACTCCCAGGGACTGATCAGGTTATTTTAATCCTTGATCTCGTACAGGGTGGAATCTGGGTGTGGCTGTGCTCCTTGCCTGGGGGCTGGGGGGAGGAGTCTCACTCTCCAGAGAGAATGGCTGCCCCAGTCCTGGGCTCAGGGGTGTCCCAGCACTCAATTTGCTGCCAACTCTCCTGGCCCCCCCTCTCTCCTCAGTCTCTCCCCAGATTCCACTCCTCCGCACACTCTCCCTCTCTTCAGCGCAGGTGAGTGTCTGTATCCGAAATGTCCCATGAACAGGATTCAATGAAAACAAACAAACAAACGCCGGCCGCGGAAACGGGGAAGGCTTGGTTTCTGTAAGCTTCTTCTCTTACCGGGACTGCATGGTCTGGTCAGCTCTTCAGGCTGCCCCCTTTAGGCTCAGTCCTCTGTGATCACAGAACCCAGCTCTCAAGTCCCCCGGTGGCGCCAGGAATCCCGCAGTTCTCCTTTCCCCCGTCAGGGGCTGTGCCTGTCCCAAGGGACGCGGCTGTCTGCCACGCGGTCTCCCTCCGACTCTCTGGGCTCAGAGGTCTGGCAAACTTTCCTGCCCAAATCCCTGGTTTTTTTACCTTTACAGGGGAGTTCTGCTCTTCCCGGCTGCAAACCGTCTCACCAGCTGAGCAATTTCGCCAATTCGGTGTGGGTGCTATTAGTTTCAGCTGCTCACTCCATTTGCTCCGGGACACAACCTGGGATGCGTCTGCCTATATCGCCGCCATCTTCCGTCTCTAACAGGTTTTTGAATGAAACATTTCTTATCCTAGAATTGCAGCCAGCACTCTACATAAAATAAATGACTAAAAAAAAAAAATACTCTAAATTCTAAGTTCAAGGAGTTACCATGAGTTGGGGAAAACCCCTGTCCTACTGAAACTGATCCTACAATAAATCCATTCCCAATCTATCCCTCTACTTTCAAAAGCCAATACTCAATAAATCAATATAAACAGAGAACTGATAGAGAAGTTATTTTTTAGGAGTTTAGTAGCTATGGCAAAATGCTAGAAACTTTGCCTCTTCTTGGTAAGCAAAGATTGTTTATTCTCCCTCAAGGTAAAGGGAAGTTTTCCAAGAGAATAATTCCTACATGTTGAGGGTGGCTGCAAATACTGGAGACTAATATAATTTACTCCTCAATTCTATGTTTGTTTAGCCGCAAACCCTTAACCCCACCCCAGCGGAGTGGAATATGTTGCCATGTTCTGGATGTGCATTCTGGAAACTCAGACACGTCATTTTGCATATATGCATAAGAGCATGATGACTGGCAAGTCCAAAATCTGTAAAGTAGGCCAGTAGGCTGCAAACTAGGGAAGAGCCAATGTTTCAATTCAAGCCCAAAGGCTATGTACTGACAGAATTCCTTCTTGCTCAGGGGAGGTCAGTCTTTGTTCTACGAAGGCCTTCAGCTTATTGTAAGAGGACCACCTGCATTATGGAGAACAATCTGCTTTACTCCAAATTCACTGATTTAAATGGTAATCTCATCCAAAAAACAGCTTCACAGAAACATCCAGAATTCTGTTTGACCAGATATGTAGGCACTATGGCCCAACCAAGTTGATATATAATATAAAACAGCAGAGAGGGTAAACATAAATCATATCTTAAGACATTCACAAGTGTAATAAGAAGTAAAAACACCTGCAGTTTCATTGTTAATAATACCCCAGATAATACTAATACCCTAGAGGCCCGGTGCATGAAATTCGTGCATGGGGGAGGGAGGTCCCTCAGCCTGGCCTGCACCCTCTCCAATCTGAGATCACTCTTGCAATCCAGAACCACTGGCTCCTAAGCTCTCAATTGACTGCCTGCCTGATGCCCCTAATTGCTCTTCTGCCTGCCTGATGCCCCTAACTGCTCCCCTGCCATCCTGATGGCCCTAACAGCTCTCCCCTCCTTGTCTGATCCCCCTAACTGCCCATCTGCTCTCCCTTCCTCTCCATGCCTTCAGACCCTGGAGCAAGAGTGCTGAGAGTTCTCTGCTGAGGCCCTGCCCTCATCCTGACAAGCCCCCTCTGGGCCAGGCAGTGCTGTGGTACTGCATGTGCCTTCGCTGGGGGTGGGGGGGTGGCCCTCCATCCTGATGCCCCCCTCTGGGCTAGGTGGGGCAGCGGGCCTGTGGGCATCTCTGCTGGGGGGGCTGCCCCCGGAGGTAGCCTCAAGTCCCAGTGGCGCAAGTCCCCACCCCTGTCCCTGCCCACCAGCTCCTGTGCGCATGCAGCCTGTTGAACTGTCATGATTGGGACACCATTAGGACCAATTAGCATATTAGCTCTTTATCTATATAGAGTGTGTAAAATGTTAAATTTTAGTTTGAGGTGAGTGAAAAACAACAGCATAATCATTTTTCCCATTCATGTTCATAAACTATAAATTCTCTCCATGGATCCCACATTAAAAAACATTGTAATGTTTAAAAAATTCTTCATGTTTGGTTTAGTTTTTTTCTGTTAAAATCATTGTCATATAGACAACATTTCTATATAAATGAACTAATTTAATATTTACAATGAAATCCATAGGTAAATTCTGTCATTATTCCTACTTTACATGTTAGGAAACTTGAGGTATAGGGAGAATAACTGGTAAGACACACAGCCAAAAATGAGTAGAGAAGGATTCTAATTGGGATTGTCCCTAAAGCTTGTCCTCTTTCTATAGATAAATCTTATAGCATTCACATATCTATAGGGTATTGGGCAAAGATTTTGAAGTAATGTGAACTGTATTTGCATTATCTACTATTATTCCTCTCAAAAGAAACATAATTAAGAATAACTAAATAAAATAAAACAAAATAATCATAAGCTGTGTGCCTGTTGATCGAAAAAAAATAATTTTCTGCTTCCTAAAAATGGGTAATTTCATATTTTCTTTATTGATTAAATAGTACTAGCATTTCATGGATTGTTTGCATTGCTGTTAGTTGCAAATCTATATAAGGCATTCTCCCATAATTTTTAACTCTGGCTTCACTATTTGTCCCTATGGTATTTCTGACTTTATGATATTAGTTCAAGATCTACCAACATCTGGATTAACTCTTCAGTTTTGTTATCAAAGTCTTGTACTTATAGTAAACTTGTGTTTGACTTCAGATTACATATTAATTTGAATTAAACATCTAGCATAGCACTGTATCTGAAGTCCAGGGGAAAAACCTCACTGTCGGTGTAACCCTATTAAAGACTAGATCCATTAGGTCCAGTATTGGAGTGATTTGCTTTACAAAACATGTATAATGCTAAAATAGCTACAGTTTCTCTCGGATTTCTTAAATAACTTGATAATCACATGTAGTACGCAGCAATCATGTATTATTCTCCTTTATACTTTCCAGCTTCTGCAACAGATATCTTCTTGATATATTCTCTCCCTTCCTAATCTCCTTCCCTGCATTTCTTTATGTTATATGAAAGTAGAAGAAGGTGAAAAGAAGACTGAACAAGCAAAACAGCTTTCTCTGTAAGAACAGGGGCTGTGGAAGGGCTGAGTATTCTCAATTGTTAATTATTTTTATCCACTGACATTTACTATTTCTTGATTTATAACAAACATAGAAGTTAGAATGAAGCTCCTAATAAGTATTTTTTCCTAAGGCATGCTGGTATCCATTAAAAAGTTTTTCTAAAATTTTATTTCTGAAAATATTTTCATAAAGCATTGCCTAGGTAAAAAATAATACATATAATAGAATATAATACAAACTTATTTATTACTATAGTATGCAAAATAGCATATTATTAGAAATGAATTAATGACCAGCAGTGAGTGGATGTTGGACATTTGTGTTTAAAACATGGGGGACTGTATGTGTGTGTACATATGTATATATATATATTTTTCTGCACTGAGAGTATTTGGAAGTTTGCAAGAAACTGATGATACTGATTGCTTCAGACGAGTGAGTGCATAGGGGACAGAATGAGAGAAAACTTATTTTTGAATATCCTTCTTTTTTAAAGATTCGAATCTTGAAAATGTATTGTCAATTAAAAATTAAAATTATTTTAAAATCTTGCTTGGTTTACAGTCCTTGTGCAGTCTTGATTATCTTCCAGGGCTATGATGCATGCTTCTCCTGTGATTTGTGCTTAGGAGTCATTTCTCTCCTTATGATCCTTTTTGTTAACCAACAAGAGCACTGAGCCAATTATTCGAAAACCAACATGCTACTGGATATCTTAACCTGTCACTTCCAAAACAAGCCAATCTGCCTTTTGCAGTCAAACTGTGATTTGGGGACTTCATCCTACAAATTGGGGTGGTCCATAACTCTGCCAAGACCCTCTCCTTGGGTCTCTTAGAAATGTTTACATGTTCTTCATATCAGTCTTATGGTTCACTTGCCATCTCCACCAGCCATTTTTGTTCTGAAGTTTGATCAGAGAATTTTAGATTATCATCATTTAATTATTGTCTTTTCCCAGTTCTTTTTCAATCTCTATAAAAATTTGCTGTAAGTGTGAATTTAGGCCCCATTTTTAGTTTCTAAAATCTGAAGTATAGTTCAAGTTCGTAGGTTGTGTTTAACAAATATGGGCTGGATGCTTAAACAGAAGTACAAGCAGAGTGGAATTAAACTAATACTGGAAGCAGTTTTTCTTAGGCCTCAAACAAATCTCTATATTAGGGCCTAATTTTTGGCAGATTTTCACAGCTGCAGCCAAACCTAACTCGCATTATGAGGATGTCCAAGTGTCTGCATATTTCCGAGTCCATATTTCCAACCATGTAGCCCCAAATGAAGTCTCCTTTTCCCCCTTTAATATCCAGTTATCTAAGACCCAGCACAGTGCCTTTGCAGGATTGAAGCATAGTTTCAGATTAGACAGAGATGTGTGTCTTTCCTCCAAGTGTTTCTTCATATGGAATTGCAGAATGGAAACAATGCCAAGAGTAATCATGGAGCAGTTCTTCCTTAAGGAGAGAGCTTGGAAATGCTTAGATGTGCCACATCATGAATTTAAGTAGATGTTTGGCTGTATCTTATGAATGGAATGAAAGGATATTATTATCCTTATTAATAATGGTGCAGATATGTCCAAGAACTTACTAATCATATCACTTAACACTTAAATCTATAATATCTGTGTTTTGATTTTAGTGCTATCACAGTTTTTTCCAAGAACCATGGGTGGATGTTTGCCCTTCATGTGTGAGACTTAAAGGTTCACTTACTGATTTCTCCAAAGCAAAAAAAAAAAAAAAAAAAGATGGAAAAAAAATACTGTAAAGGTCAATCGATGCCTTCATCATTAGAAACCAAATACTGCTAGCAAATTTTAAATAGCCAGTCTCCCACAAAAGCAAAACCAAACCAAACAAACAAACACAGGTTCAAAATCAATCAATCTATCAATGGAATTCTTCTGTTTTACCTGTTGCACTTGTTAAGCTTTGGATGACACAGCTCTCCTGCTCTGCAATCTGAAGTGCAGGGGCTGCCTTTCCGCTGCAGCGGTCTTCTCTCACAGGTCACGCTCTTTCCCTCCGTTAAGGTCAGAGTCATGTGCTCCTGGAGATGGAACAGTAGAGGAAGCAGATGTTCCAAAACCATTTCACAAGAAGCCCCCTCTAGGATGAGGTTCACATTTTTTAAAAATATAGAGAACATGGACTACTTGACACTTGCTGTGCAGGACCGTTATGAGCCCCCTTCTCTCCAATGTGGCCAGCCAGGGGACAAAGTCCAGTGATCTCTCTATAAAGATGTATGATTCCCCCATAATAGCACTCATATGCTGACTTGTGTTTGTTCATTATTTGTAGTGACTCTGGACTATGCCTAGTATAGTCTCTACTCCATTGTTGGCACATGCTAAATATTTTGTGAAAAAAATGAATGTTCATGGTACATAAAATACCATGAGGGTTATATAGCACTAACTTTTGGAAATTCTTATCCCATTACCTGGGCTAAAATCAAATATCTAGATATGTTTGTCTAGAGAAAAAGAAAGCAATATAGAGCAAAATGTCAAAGTTCATGGCATAGGTGAAAATTACTAGTTGGAGAGTTGTGAAACATTATATATATATATATATATATCTACACTAATAAAAGAGAAAAATGGTAATTGGCGTACGATGCTACCCTTTTCATTGGCTAATCAGGGCTATATGCAAATTAACTGCCAACTAAGATTGGCAGTTAACTGCCAACAAGATGGCGGTTAATTTGCATAAGTAGACACAATGCAGGGAGGCGAAAGGGAAAGCAGGAAGAAGCCCCCTGCCACTGACAGTGATCGGAAACCCAGGGGGGAGCTAAGAGCTGGGGGGCAGGGCAAAGGTGGCCCTGGGGCCGCCTTTGCCCTGCCCCCCACCCATGATCAGAGAATAAGTGCCTTTTCCGCCCTGGCCAGTGATAGCAGGAAGTAGGGGTGGAGCCAGCGATGGGAGCTGGGCATGGTCGAAGCTGGCAGTCCCAGGAGCTAGGGGTCCCTTGCCTGGGCCTAGAGTGGAGCCCGCGATCATGGGGCCCCTGCAGCTGCAAGTCCCCGCTGCCCGGGCCGGACGCCTAGGCCAGAGGCGTTAGGCCTGGGCAGGGGCGGAGCCTGCAACCGCGGGGAGCTGGGGGTCCCCTGCCCAGGCCTGACACCTCTGCCGGAGGCCTCAGGCCTGGTCAAGGGGCCAATCCGGTGATTGGTGATCGGAGGGTGCTGAGGCATCAGGCCTGGGTTGGGGGCGGAGCCGGGGATTGGGGGGATATGATGGTCCCCTTGCCCAGGCCTGAAGCCTGGGTCAGAGGCGTCAGGCTTGGGCGGGGGGTGGAGCAAGCGATCAGAGGGAGATGGGGGTCCCCTGCCCAGGCATGATTCCTGGGCCAGAGGCCTCAGGCCTGGGCGGGGTTCAGAGCCAGTGATCGGGGGGAGATGGGGGTCCCCTGTCCAAGCCTGAAACCTCTGGCGGAGGCGTCAGGCCTGGGCAAGGGGCCGATCCTGCGATTGGAGGGTGATGGGGGTCAACGCCTGAGGGCTCCCAGTACCAGTATGTGAGAGGGGGCAGGCTGGGCTGAGGGACACTCCCCCCCCCACACACACCCAGTGCACGAATTTCGTGCACCGGGCCCCTAATATATATATATATATATTTCCTCCCCCATGTTCCAAATGTATTTTAGATGGCTTACAGGGCACATAAAATAGAGGATGATAACACATTATTCTAAAATATAAAAAAGGAGAAATAAAATAATAGTGTCAGAATGTTTTAGTAACTTTGAGATATTCCTGAGATGAAACAGGAGTTGATTTGAGCCGTTAAGAAGAGACGTAGGGGATTTGAAGATGGCGGCCAGGAGGACGGCGGTGAGGAGGAGAGTGAGTGAGGGAGGGAGTGAAAGGGCAGTGTGTGGACGTGTGGTGTGCATGTGTTTGAGTGAGGGACAACTAGATCTCACAGGACCTTCAGGGACTGGTGGACCAGGATCGCCTGGCCGGGCACCCTCTACTACTGCTGTAATCTCTCCTGGAGTGTTGGCTCTGCTGCAGAGGCCGCACCATCTTGAAGGGAAGAGCAGCAGTGATTGGGAGCCCAGCCACATCTTCACCCAGGGTGCTCTCAGACACCACCCGGCTTCCTACAGCCACTCTGGCCAGGGACCTGTTGCCTCGACTGCTGACCTACAGACACTGAGACTCCAGTCTCCCCAGTTGAGGGCTCCTGTGAGTTCCAGAGGATGCTCCCCTCCCACGAGGTAGACAAATTAGTTCCCATTATCACGCAGGTGTGCACTGATAGCCCAGCTTTACACAACAGCCCCAGGCTCGGTGACCACTCCAGCAGCCATGAGAGCAGCAACCACCCATGACCACCAGAGGAGCAGCTACCACCCACAACCACATGAGGAACAGCCACCATGGAACCACCTCCTGAGGAGCTGCCAACCCGTGACCATGTGAGGAGCAGCACGAGGCGTAGATACCTCTCGCGACCACACAACCCACCACCAAGCCCACCACTGTAGCCACAGGCCCTGCACTACTCGACACCTAGATCCTTTGGTGAGAGCAAAGATGGGGAAAGAGAATATCAACCCCAAAAGGAAAGAAAAGGAGAAATCACTAGAAAAGGAAATACATGAAAGAGGCATGTAATATGTCAGAAAAATAATTCGGACTAAGGGTCATGCAGTTCATAAACTGGATGGATGAGAAAATCAATAACCTATGTAAAAATCAGGAGGAAATAAAGAGCGATATAGCTATAATAAAAAACAATATGGAAACTTTCACAGTAGACTAGGAGGGCCAGAGGACCAAATTAGCAAATTAGAAGACAGGGAAGCAAAACACACCCTATCTGAACTGCAATTGGAGAAAAAAAATATCAAAAGACAGGAGAGTTTGAGGGAGCTTTGGGACAACATTAAACAAAGCAACATACATATATTAGGGGTTCCAGAAGGACAAGAAGAGGAGCAAGGGTTAGAAAACCTATTTGAAGAAATAATGTCAGAAAACTTCCCCGATTTGGGGAAGAAAAAAGTCACACAAACACTGAGAATCCCAAACAAGATGAACCCAAAAAGACCCACACCAAGACACATCATAATTATAATGGCAAACATTAATGACAAAGAGAAAATCTTAAAAGCTGCAAGAGAGTGACAGAAAGTTACCTACAAGGGATCTCCCATTAGATTATCAAATGATCTCTCAACAGAAACACATCAGGCCAGAAAGGAATGGAAGAAAGTATACAAAGTGATGCAGAGCAAGGGATTGAATCCAAGAATATTCTATCCAGCAAGGTTATCATTCAAAATTAAAGGGGAAATCAGGAGCTTCACAGAAAAAAAAAGGTTAAAGGTTAAGAGAGTTTATCACTACCCAGCCAGCAATGCAAGAAATGCTAAAGGGACTGTTGTAAAAAAAAAGAAGGAAAAAAAAAGGAAAGAAGGAACATAGGCACAAAAAATAAAAATGGATATAAACAAGTACATGTCAATAATGATTTTAAACATAAATGGACTAAATGCTCCAATCAAAAGACATTGAGCGACTGAATGGATAAAAAGCATGGCCCATATGTATGCTATCTACAAGGACCCAACTCAGAACAAGAGACTCACACAGACTGAAAGTGAAGATATAGAAAAATATATTTCAGGCAAATGGAAATGAAAGGATCCTGGGTACCAATAGTTAAAACTGACAAAATAAACCTCAAAGTGAAGGCCATAACAAGAGATAAAGAAGGCCACTTCATAATACTAAAGGGATTGATACAACAAGAGGATATAACTCTGGTAAACATATATGTACCTAATGCGGGAGCACCCAAATACATAAGAAACTTCTGGAAGATATCAAAGGAGAGATCACCAGCAATATGATCATAATAGGGGACTTTAATACCCCACTGACATCACTGGATAAATTCTCTAGACAAAAAATCAGCAAAGAAATAGCTATCCTAAATGACACACTAGATCAGAAGGACTTATTTGAAATCTTCAGAACATTGCATCCCAAAGCCATGGAATATACATTCTTCTCAAGTGCACATGGGACATTTTTAAAGATAGACCACATATTGGGTCACAGACAAAGTCTCTTCAAATTCAAGAAGATTGAAATCATATCAAGCATCTCAGACCACAATGACATAATATTAGAAATCAACTAGAGTAAAAGCAATCAAACACTGGGAGGCTAAATAGCATGCTATTAAACAATGATTGGGTTACCAAAGAGATCAAAGAAAAAATTAAAAACAACCTGAAAATGAATGACAATGAAAACACAACAATCCAAAACCTACTGGGACACAGTGAAAGCAGTCCTGGGAGAGAATTTTATAGCATTACAGGTCTAACTTAAAAAAAGAAAAACTTGTAATAAATTATCTAACTCTACAACTTAAAGAATTGAAAAGAGAGCAAGAATAACAGCCCAGAGTGAGCAGAAGAAAGGAGATAATAAAGATCAGAGCAAAAATAAGTGACATAGAGACCAAAAAAAAAATACAAAAGATCAATGAAACCAAGAGCTGGTTCTTTGAAAGGATAAACAAGACTGATGAACCTCTAGCCAGGCTCACTAAGAAGCAAAGAGAGAGGACCTAAATAAACAAAATTCAGAAATGAAAGAGGCAAAATAACAGTAAACCCCACAGAAATACAAAAGATTGTAAAAAAAATACTATGAACAAGTCTATTCCAACAAACTAAACAACCTAGAGGAAATTGACATATTCCTACAAAAATACAATCTTACAAAACTCAATCAAGAAGAATAAAAACTAGAAACACCAATCAGAAAGGATATATGCACCCCTATGTTCATAGCAGCACAATTCACCATAGCTAAGATTTGGAAACAGCCTAAGTGCCCATCAGCAGATGAGTGGATTAGAAAACTGTGGTGCATATACACAATGGAATACTATGCTGCGGTAAAAAAAAAAGGAACTCTTGCCTTTTGCAACAGCATGGATGGAACTGGAGAGCATTATGCTAAGTGAAATAAGCCAGTCAGAGAAAGATAAATACCACATGATCTCACTCATTTGTGGATTATAGAGAACAACATAGACTGATGAAAAGGGACAGACTCAAAGACTGAGAAACAGCAATCAGGCTATCAATCCCCAGAAGGAAAGTAGGGGAGGGCAGGGGTAAGGGGAAGAGATCAACCGAAGGACTTGTATACATGTATATAAGCCATACCAATGGACATGGACAACAGGGGGGATGGGAGCATGAGTGTGTGTGGGGGGGAGGTTGGGGGTTAATGGGGGGGGATGAGGACACATTTGTAATACCTTAACTAATAATAAAAAAAAAAAATCTCAATTGGCAGATAGCTAAAGAGGAAATTGAAGCAGTCATCAAAAAGCTTTCAGCAAACAAAAACCCGAGGCCAGACATCTTCACAGGAGAATTTTACCAAACATTCAAAGAAGAACAAAAACTTATTCCAAAGAACTCAGACTATTCCAAAAAATTCAAGAGGAAGGCACACTTCCTAGCTCTTTCTATGAATCCAGCATTACCCTAATCACAAAACCAGATAATGACACCACAAAGAAAGAAAATTACAGGCAATATCCCTGATGAAATAGATGCTAAAATCTTCAACAAAATCCTAGCAAATCAGATTCAGCAGTACATTAGAAAGATCACACACCATGACCAAGTGGGATTTATTCCAGGGATGCAAGGATGATAAAATATCCACAAATAAATAAACATGTACAAATTGAGAAACAACAATCACATAATCATATCAATTGATGCAGAAAAAGCATTTGACAAAATCTAACACCCTTTCCTGATAAAAAACCCTCAGCAAATTGGGAATAGAGGGATCATACTTCAACATAATAAAAGCCTTATATTACAAACCTATAGCTAACATCATCCTCAATGGGCAAATACTAAAACCATTTCCTCTAAGGACAGGAACAAGACAGGGATGCCCATTTTCACTAGTCCTGTTTGATATGATATTGTGTTAGTCATAGCGATCAGACAAGAAGAAAAAATAAAAGGCATCCAAATTGGAAAAGAAGAAGTAAAATTGTCATTATTCACAGATGACATTATATTATACATAGAAAAACCTAAAGGCTCCATCAAAATACTACTACACTTAATAAATGAATTTGGCAATGTAGCAGGATACAAAATTAACACCCAGAAATCTATATTTTTTTTATACACGAATAACTAACTAACAGAAAAAGAAACTAAAAAACAATCCCATTTATAATTGCAACACAAAAATTAAGGTACCTAGGAATAAATTTAACCGAGGAGGTAAAGGACCTGTACTCAGGAACTTACAGGATGCTGAAAAAAGAGATAGAGGAAGACATACACAAATGGAAGAATATACCGTGTTCATGGATTGGTAGAATCAACATCATTAAAATGTTCATACTGCCCAAAGCAATCTATAGATTCAATGCAATCTCCATTAAAATACCAACAGTATACTTCAAAGACGTAGAACAAACTCTCCAAAAATTCATCTAGAATAAAAAAAGAGCCCAAATAGCCGCAGCAATCTTGAGAAAGAAGAACAAAGTTGGAGGGATCACAATGCCAAATAACAAGCTATACTACAAAGCCACTGTTCTCAACACTGCCACGTGCTGGCACAAGAATAGACAAATAGACCAATGGAATAGAACTGAGAACCCAGAGATCAAATTAAGCCATTATGCTCAATTAATATTTGAGAAAGGAGGCAAGAGCATAAAATGGAGTCAAGACAGTCTCTTCAATAAATGGTGTTGGGAAATTTGGTCAGACACATGCAAAAAATGAAACTAGACCACCAACTTACACCATATACAAAAATAAACTCAAAATGGATAAAGGACTTAAATGTAAGATGGGAAACCATAAAAATATTAAAGGAATTCAAAGGCAGCAAAATCTCAGACATATGCCAAAGCAATTTCTTCACCGATACCACTCCTAGGGCAATGGAAACTAAAGGGAAAATAAACAAATGGGGCTACATCAAAATAAAGAGCTGCTGCAAAGCAAAAGGAACCATCAAGAAAACCCACTGTGTGGGAGAACATATTTGCCAATGTTATCTGATAAGGGCTTAATCTCCAAAATGTATAGGGAACTCATACAACTTAGCAAAAAGAAGATAAATAACCCAATCAAAAAATGGGCAAAGGGAGGGAGAACCAAGATGGCGGCATAGGTTAACGCCGGAGTTTGCTGCCTTGAACAACTACTTCAAAAGTGAAACTAAAAACCCGAAAGGACATCACCCAGAACCACAGGAACGCTGGCTGAATGGAAGTCCTACAACTAGGAGGAAAGAGAAACGCATACGGACACTCAGAGGAGGCGCAGTGCTGAAGTCAAATTCAGAGGTGCGGAGTGCACAGAGCAGGCTGGCGGTGGAGAGCACGGTTGGCGTTTTCAATCGGGAGGGAGTTGCAGACTCTGAGCTCCAGATACAGGCGAGTCTTTAGGGACCCAGACTCAAACGGGAGAAGCGGGACTGTCTGGCTTCGGTCAGAGCGAGTGCAGCTTTCTCTCCGAGGTTTGCAGCGGGTGCTGGGACTCAGAGAGGCAGAGCCCCTGGGGACAGGACTGAGAGCCGCCATAACTGCTCTCTCCGGCCCACCCTGTTGATCCTGTGCGACCCGCCCCGCCCAAGCCCTGCACAGAGGCATTTGCCAGGTAGCCTCAGGCAAACGCCAGATTAGCACCTCCCTAGAGGACAGAAGTTCTCTCACTGCAGACACAGCTGATTCTCATAGCCACTTGGCCTGGAGGTCAAACCCTCCCTGGTATTAGCTACAACAATCAAGGTTTAACTATAAGACTGCACACAAAGACCACTGGGGGGTGCACCAAGGAACCATAACAAAATGCGGAGACAAAGAAACAGGACAAAATTGTCAAAGGAAGATATAGAGTTCAGAACCACACTTTTAAGGTCTCTCAAGAACTGTTTAGAAGCCGCCTATAAACTTAATGAGATCTACAAGAAAACTAATGAGACCCTCGATGTTATATTGGGGAACCAACTAGAAATTAAGCATACACGGACTGAAATAACGAATATTATACAGACTCCCGACAGCAGACCAGAGGAGCGCAAGAATCAAGTCAATGATTTGAAATGCAAGGAAGCAAAAAACACCCAAACAGAAAAGCAAACTGAAAAAAGAATCCAAAAATGCGAGGATAGTGTAAGGAGCCTCTGGGACAGCTTCAAGCATACCAACATCAGAATTATAGGGGTGCCAGAAGATGAGAGAGAGCAAGATATTGAAAACCTATTTGAAGAAATAATGACAGAAAACTTCCCCCACCTGGTGAAAGAAATGGACTTACAGGTCCAAGAAGCGCGGAGAACCCCAAACAAAAGGAATCCAAAGAGGACCACACCAAGACACATCATAATTAAAATGCCAAGAGCAAAAGATAAAGAGAGAATCTTAATAACAGCAAGAGAAAGAAACTCAGTTACCTACAAGGGAATACCCATACGACTGTCAGCTGATTTCTCAACAGAAACTTTGCAGGCCAGATGGGAGTGGCAAGAAATATTCAAAGTGATGAATACCAAGAACCTACAACCAAGATTACTTTATCCAGCAAAGCTATCATTCAGAATTGAAGGTCAGATAAAGAGCTTCACAGATAAGGAAAAGCTAAAGGAGTTCATCACCACCAAACCAGGATTATATGAAATGCTGAAAGGTATCCTTTAAGAAGAGGAAGAGGAAGAAAAAGGTAAAGATACAAATTATGAACAACAAATATGCATCTATCAACAAGTGAATCTAAGAATCAAGTGAATAAATAATCTGATGAACAGAATGAACTGGTGATTATAATAAAATCAGGGACATAGAAAGGGAATGGACTGACTATTCTTGGGGGGGAAAAGGGTGTGGGAGATGCGGGAAGAGACTGGACAAAAATCGTGCACCTATGGATGAGGACAGTGGGTGGGGAGTGAGGGCGGAGGGTGGGGCGGGAACTGGGAGGAGGGGAGTTATGGGGGGGAAAAAAGAGGAACAAATGTAATAATCTGAACAATAAAGATTTAATTAAAAAAAAAATGGGCAAAGGACCTCAATAGTCACTTTTTGAAAGAAGACATACAGAAGACCAAGAGACATATGAAAACATGCTCAAAGTCACTAATCATCCGAGAGATGCAAATCAAAACAACTATGAGGTATCATCTCACACCTGTCAGAATGGCTATCATCAACAAATCAACGAAGGACAAGTGCTGGTGAGGATGCGGAGAAAAAGGAACCCTCATGCACTGCTGGTGGGAATGCAGACTGGTGCAGCCACTATGGAAGACAGTATGGAGTTTCCTTAAAAAATTGAAAATGGAACTTCCATTTGACTCAGTAATTCCACTTCTAGGAATATATCCCAAGAAACTAGAAACACCAATCAGAAAGGATATATGCACCCCTATGTTCATAGCAGCACAATTTACAATAGGTAAGATTTGGAAACAGCCTAAGTGCCCATCAGTAGATGAGTGGATTAAAACACTGTGGTACATCTACACAATGGAATATTATGCTGCTGTAAAAAAGAAGGAATTCTTACTCATGGATGGGACTAGAGAGCATTATGCTAAGTTAAATAAGCCAGTCAGAGAAAGATAAATATCACATCATCTCACTCATTTGTGGAATATAATGAACAACATAATCTGATGAATAAAAATAGAACCCGAGTCATAGAAGCCTCAAGCAGACTGTCCATCCTATGAAGGAAAGTGTGGGGTGAGGGGGTAAGAGATCAACCAAAGGACTTGTATGCATGCATATGAGCATAACCAATGGACACAGACTAGTGGGGGGTGAGGGCATGTACTGGGGGTGGGGGAAGCCGGGGCATGATCAATGGGGGAAAAAGGAGACTTATGTACTACTTTAAACAATAAAGAATGTAAATTTGTTTTTTAAAAAAGAAGAGACTTAAATATTCAGAGAAAAGTCACAAGAAAGAAGGGAACACAAAAACTGGGGTACTATGTTAAAATAAAAGACTGGAATTAATGTATTTAACATATGCTGGGAGGGTCCTTTATTTTGTTCACTTTAGGGAAAATACAATAAAGTTGTTATGAAAACAAAGTTAGAACAGGCTCTTTCATGGCTCGTGCAAGTGAGAATTCCTGATGTTTCAACTTCACTAGTTTCTGGAACCCTCTTGCATTGCCTCTGTGACCGCCTGTTGATGTGGTAAAGTGGACTGTCTGAATAAGAATCAACACATTTTTGGGGAATAAGAAAAAGCGAGACTGGAGAAAACAAATGAGATGCAAAACACTAGGATTCCAGAATGCTAAATTTAAGCTTGATTCTATATTGGATTTTTCCCCACAATATCATGCAATGTGAATATTAGTATCTTTAAAAGATGCATTGAGGAGAGAGTAGTTTTGTTAAAGAATGGGGGCAAAGTGAACCATTGCACAGATATATGTGTAAGTCATGAGGTGATAAAAATTTTAACAGACTTCTTGCATTATGCCATAGTAGGAATTATGTTTTTTATGAAAATTACACATTTTTGCCCTGGCTGGTGTGGTTCCATTGGCTGAGGTTGTGCCATGCACCTAGAGGTGGCCAGTTTGATTCCCTGTCAGGGCACATGCCATGCCGATGCCCGGGTTGTGGACTTGATCCCCAGAAGGGGGTGTCTAGGAGGCAGCCTATCAATGTTTCTCCCTCTCTCCCTCTCCATTTCTTTCTCTCTGAAATCAATAAAACACATTTTAAAAATTTAAAAAAAGAAAATTACACCTTTAAAACTGGTGTTAAAAGTGACAAAATAAGAATATTGTGCCTGAAGAAAAAATTACATGTAGGAGGAATATTATTTCTATTCAAATCATTTTATGTAGAGTCTGTGAGAACAATAATTAATAAAGCTTTTACAGTTCACAGTCTAATAATTACTGGATAAGTTCGACATAACATTCTTCGTCTGAGATTTTTTTAAACCAAATGTTGAAATTATTAAGAATTTTTCTTTTGTTTTGATGTTGATTGACATGTGCTGAAAGACATAGGACCCAAGTCATCACATTCCCCTGTGTGCTCAGAACGACCTCAGGTTTCACTGGGAACTGGGAACTCATGCAGAGATAGAGTCAGGGAGTCTTGGAGACCTACACAAGGAAATGAAGGCAGGCTACCCTAGTTCTTCAACTGGCAAATCAGCTGAAATTCAATTCTTTGGTATCCCAGGAAAACAGTTATGTTTTCTAACAGAACGTCCAGATATTTCCTTGAATTAGATTAACTCAACATTTAAAAATACTGATCTGGGAGAAGGAGCTTTCTCACAACTCTTAAAAAGCTTTATAGAGCTGTTTTTCTAAAGAAAAATCAGCATACTCTATTAGATATCCTCTATTATGTTTAGGCTTTTGGACAGAATTTGGAAAAAGAAAAATGTTAAATTAAAAGCAAAAACTGAAGAGATATCTTTTAAAAAGCACATACAAAGGACCATCAATGGGTGCTAAAACTATTGGAGAAAAATGTTGAGGAGAATACATTTTTACTGATGAAAAGATATAACTCTTCAGATTACTTACTAGCTGTGGTGGGATAATAAGTTATGTGCAACCTAGATTAGAAGCTTCTTTAAATAACCATGCAGTCATAAAAAGAAATAAAGGGTAAAGGAGTGGTGTCTGGGGGAATTTGAATATAAAATAGTGTACCAGGAATTAAGTGTATTGATCTCAATATATCAAATTACAGTTTGGGCCAATTGCTAGTCACTATGGTTTATGTTAATTTGGCCTGTGACGTGTGTGTGTGTGTGTGTGTGTGTGTGTGTGTGTGTGTGTGTGTGTAATAGTAGCAGCAAGAAGTGGAGAGGACGAGAGAATTGTTCTAAAAGACTCCACTAGGATCATGTCCTGTGTAGGAGAGATTAAGAAACAAAAGAGAGATGGGACATTGAGCCTGCAAAACAAGCAGATATTTACTACACCATGCCCCCCTTTTATAGCCTCTGTTTTCTGCTGTTTGTTCTTCTCCCTTTTAAGATGCCATTTCTCCTACCACTCTGTTTCTCTGGGGTCCCTTTCCGGAAGCCATCAGAAGAAAACTCAGAAACATCTGTTATACAAAAAAATGCTAAGTTTTCCATCCAGGCCAATTTTCTCTTTCACAACCAAAAAGGACTGTCCAGGTATTTCATTAAAAAATAAGAAATTAAAAGTAAAAGAAAAGAAAATAAAAAGCTTCTGTCTTCACCTTTAGCAGCGTAAAAAGCAAGCCGAGAGCTTTGAAACGGGAACCTTTTTAAATACGACTTCCTCTACCACATTCTATCTGGGAGTTGGGCAGGAATTTATTTTCTCTAATAAAAATCCTGGCTGTTGAGGCTTCTTCCCCTGCCGCTGTCCCCATAATCTTGGTATCTGTAGGCTGCTTACGGCTTGTGACTAGTAAATACTACATGCATTTCCAGTTTCCAGACTCTATCGCATGCTGCTCTATTTGGTGAATAGATGTGTGTTTTCATTGGTCTCTAGTCTTAACCCCTCTATTTTTCCGTGTATTGGTATTTCTCTTGTCAAGCCCCACAAGTTGTTTTTCAATATGTAATAAGATCTTAGAGGCCCTAAACATGGCAAAGCCACAGCATTGTTGCTGGGTGACAAAGATAAAAGCAATAAAGCTCTAGGGCTGGGTCATGGGACTGTGGCTCTACTCTACACGCCTCTGCTGTGCTGAAAGTTCTGGACTGCCACGTGACTACCTGGCTACAGCATTTCGGGAACATTCTCCTTTCCACATTTTGGGACATGTATGTCTTTAAGTGTTTTTCTTGCAGGCTCTTTTGCCATACATGAGAAAATAATCAGACTGTTTATCAATCTGTTGATAAAGAGTTTATTATCCCATGAAAATCTGCCTTTCATTTTCCCTCACAACATTCTTCTCAGGTAAATGTCATTACCTTTATCCATTGCAAGGGCAAGGACACGAAAAATCAGACAACTCTTACCATTTGTCACACTGCTGTTAGAAAGAAGACTGATGGACATAATTATTCCTATTCCTCTCAGGAAAAAGGGGGTAAAAGCTACATTTAAAGTGTCTCTAGAGAATCTAAACATATAATTTTAGAAACTGGCATTTGAGCATTGAAAAGACAGAGCATAGTTCTATAGATGTCCTTCAAAATTTTTATAAGTCCTCAGAAATATGTTGGTGGAATACATCAAAAATTTTGTACCATTCTAGTCAATGGGCTAAACTTCTACTGATGAACTGAAGAGAAGGTTTTATGGTTGCAGTAATAATACAACACTTTGTACTTCTGATAACCCTTTTATCTGAAGAACCGAAGGCACATTAAAGGAAAGATAAAGATAAGGGGGAATGGGAGTAATAATAGCACAGTTAAAGCAAGTGTAGAAATATTCTGTATAGATCAAGGTCAAGAATTTCCAAAGTGGTTACAATAATGTAACTGCATAGTTCCTGATCTCATGCACAAATGTAACAGCCCCTGCAGATTGCAACAGAAAACTCAGTTAGAAATGGAAACTATAAAAACATTCCCCAAAGGAACTGTCTTGCTACAGCTCTTTAGGGCAGACTGTTCTAATATCTTCTGAACTCTGGTACATAGCTTCTGTATTCTCCAGTGAAGTTGGATAATAGTGTCCAAACAGTAAGAAAAAAAATGTCTGCTTCAGGTTAACATGATTTAGCACCATAGTCTCTATGAGGGCAATTACATAGAATGCTGACAAAGTTCAGCCACAAAGGATTAAGGTGGTTTTCCAAAGTGTTTCCTGTGAAATTGTAATAGGCATTATGGTTAGAATTGTGCCTGGTCAAATATTTAGGAAAGACTGTTCACAGTTACTCTTGTCTAAATTCAAAATATATTTACTCAAAATTGTATATCTGCCCCCTGCCCCCCCCAAAAAAACCCCACTTAGTAACATTTTGGGGGATGCTCATGTTTTTTAAAAACACAATTTAGGAAGAGTGGTGTGGTGAAAATAAAATTCCTCCAGACATAAGATCTACTTGTGATGTCAACAACTAGATGTATGACTATAGATAAAACATTTAGGTTTTCTAAGCCTCAGTTTATTTGCCAATAAAGTGAGGATTTTGTAGTAGATAGCATAATCTTTAGTTCTTTTTGGCAATAAAATTCTGTGATTCTATTTGAAGCACTCATTTAGAGCTTAACATCTGTAAATACACCATATGGATCTTATGCTAAATTCACAAAAATTTATAAGAGAGTTGAATTCATAAGAAAAATACCCATGAGTATAATGATATAGACCTGTCTACTCTCTCCAGTTCAGGTAAAATTCCTTATTTTTGCAAATGAAGAGTTCATCAATTTCTTTGTTTCCTCATGAACACCTCACTAAGTATAATTTCTACAGCTCTAAAATTATGTAAAAGTTTGGTTACATGCAATGTCTCTAGATGATAGTACTTACCCTGGAAGACCAACATATTTTATCCAAGGAGTATCTCCAGCAGTTAACATTCTCTGTTTAATTTTTAGGTGTCAGAGTAAAGTTGTTAACTAATTTATCAGTGGACTGAGAGCACGCAGTATTTGTGTTAGCCTGAAAAGCTGCTATAGAATATGGTAGATCTGAAAAACCTTGAGTGCCTTTTTTGCCACTTCAATCCAGTCTTTGTCTAATCATCCAGGGCTAGGGAATGTGCTCTGTGTATTATCAAGAAGAAAATTGACTCAAATGATTTTTTGGAGCCACCCAAATAGAAAGCTATAATAGAAACTTCCAAAAACATTTCTTGAGACTGTTCACACATCCATTAAGAGCATAATCCAATGTTTCTGCTCTATAGATAACATGTGCTCTGCTACAGTGATTTCTAAACTTGAATGCACCTCAGATCACCTGAGAACATTAATCTAGGTTCCAGCAGGACCTATTGTATCCTGAAGTCTTCTGGAATCTTATTTTGTGAAGTGCCTCAGCTAGACTCACCCAATCTGTTCAACTCCAAAATGTAGACTGGTGATAGGTAACCCAGAATGGAGCACCTTGTCTTAGAAGTTATCATCTTCTTAAAAATTATTATATTCCTACTTGGCTTATGGAGAAGTGTGCAAATTCTGAGAGTTGTTTAGGGTAACTACTGCCGATCTATGGCTAGCTGTGGACATTGTTACTAAGCTATTTGTTGTCATGCTTAATCAATTATAGTTCTTTTAAAATGAAGCAATTTTGGCTATTTGCATAATCTTGTTTCATGGCTATAGTTTATTCACCTGTTAGAGAAAATGACATGCCAAATTTTTCAAAAAAGAATATTAATATCTTTACATATGAGGGTTCAGACCAAAAGAGAGTGATATATATATGTATACAGAAAGAGACACATTTAAGTCTCTCTGACATTATTGGTTTGAGTATGCCCTTGATAATTCATTATGAATCCCTCTGAATCTCAGTATTTTTATCAATAGAGTGAGAATAAATGGGACAGCCAGGAGGAGAATAGGACAGGGGAGATGACTGTCAATGTTTCAAAATGAAGGGACAATAAATATTGATTGAATGCCTATTATATAATGCCAGGCCCATTGATTGGCATTTGTAAAGTACTATCTTATATAATAAAAGGCTAATATGCAAATTGTCCCCATGGGCAGGAGCTCGACCGGGTAGGATTTTGATGTACACTGACCACCAGGGGGCAGTGCAGAACATGGTGAACCTCAGTGATGCGGCACTGGCAACAGGCAGCAGTGGAGGTGCTGCTGGCCCTGATGGGCCCCAATGAGAGTGGGAACATGGTGGGATGGTGGAGCAGGTGAGTGGGCAGTGCCAGGCCAAGGCGGGTGTGAAGGGAGGCCACATTTGGCAGCCACTAGGGACCCTACCCATGCACAGATTTCATGCACTGGGCCTCTAGTTTCATATGATCCTCACAAGAGCCTTGAAAAATGTTTATTAATACAGAAGAGTAGAGAGTTAATCAAGAGTAAATAGAGATGGTAGATTGGGCACATATATTTGCACCCACTATCCTGACACCCTGCTATTATAATATTAAATGGAATTTTATAAAAAAGACATATATCCACAAAAGCAATGAGAGGGAAACATAGACAATATCTAAGTTTAGAAGCTAGAAAGCAAATGGGTGAATGGTAACTGTCTTAGCAAATTCTGGAAAGCTGCATCATAAATCAGCAGTGACAAATTCTAACAAACAAAACTAATTATACCACAGAACCTCCAAAAGCCATAAAAATTGGCTACTACAGTTACTTTTGGAAAAGCGTATGAGGCTGGTGCTAAAAAGGGAAGATTGGTTGAAAACTCATAAAAAGGAAGCATTTTGTCACCTTTATCCCTTCTACCATTATGTGTAGCTAGGCAATTTTTCCTCCTCACCTTGACCAAAGACAGGAAATGTCTTTTCTGATAAAGATTGAATGGAGAGATTGTGGCAAAGATGTGTAGTGGAGGGTAAGGATATTGTATTGAACACTGTAGGTATTAAATGGAAGATTACATATGAAAAGTTGAGATCCTCTAGATTTTTACACTGCTTGTCCCTCAGAATACTGGCAGTCAGACTCCCACCCCCCCCGATGGAAGATTGGAAAGATCTTCTTCATGGAATTTAACTAGATTAAGAGAGAAAGAAACCAAAGATTATAGCACTTGGATTTTTTATCCAACTTCCCCAGCCAGACTACCTTATGCACCCAACAATAAAAAATCCCTTATCATGGGCACTGAGTTTCCAATCAGCTGGCAAGCGCCCACTTTTCATCATGAGCAGACAATCAGAATCACCAGGCAATGAAGAAAATTATCTTCTGTTAGAGCCCAAGACAGAATTATACCAAAAAAAAAAAAAAAATGTTTGGAGGAAATTGAGACCCTGGATGAAAAGAAAGATTAAAAAAAATAAATAGATAAGATAGATAAGAGAAGATATCGCTTTTATGATGCAAGGACACAGTGCTGTTATAGTTTTATATTTGAAAAGAAAGTGCTTTTGGAAATAAAAAAATATGATCATGGAAGTAAAAAAAATGCTTTATAAGATAAACCTGAGGAAATCTTTCCTCCAAAAATAAGAAAATTAAAGGACCATTTCAGATAAATAAAATTAAAGAAAAAATAGAGGAGAAAATAAACAAAGCAATAACTAAAGAATATTTGTCAGAACTGAAGGACAGGTGTTCAGATTGAGACATTCTACTGAGTAGCAAGAATGATGAGTAAAATGAGATCTGCACTGGGACAATTGTCAGGAAACTTTAGAACATTGGGGGGAAATATGCAACAATTTTCAAGAAACAAGATTTTATAATAATGACCAGCTAATAAAAATAGAATTGGAATTTTAAACAACATTAATGGAATCTTAAAGATAATGGGTAACTGATTTCCAAATTTTGAGGGAAAATTAGTACAGATGGAGGACTTTATACCAAATATACATAGAAAGGATAAACTATGTTAAAATATGAAATGACTAAAAATACCATGGTATTTACCTCTCAGCATACTTCCTTAGAAAGTCATTGAAGTATATATTCCAGGAAAATGTGTGAATAAAGAAGAAAGAGGAAGACAAAAGATCCAGTGAACATTGGGTTTAATTGAAGAAATAAGTAAAGAGACTTCCCCAAGAAGAGAGATTCCACCTTAGCTGTTCTCTTTATTTAGACTGGAGTGAACAGAAGGGTACGTAAATGATTACTCCATAAAGATGAAGTAGATGAAATACTAAATGTGTTTCAATTCTTTAAGAGGGATCAAATGATTGGCAGAGAGCTTGGATTTCAACTAGTGATAGAAACAAAAGTAAGCAAGCTATAAAAACATTATTAACTGCAGGAAAAACAGATTGTGCTGGAAAGAGAATGACACCATGTATCATATGACTCAGGATTGAACTGGTGTGCATGTAAAAAACGCACTGAATATGTGTCTACACAAAATTTTGATATGCCTACATTAGGAGGATGCTAACATGGTTGGACCCAGGTGGAGGAAGGAGATTGAACAAAAATGTAATTCTCATCTTCCATAACTGGAAGTCAATCACTAAAACCTAAATCTGAAATGAAGCAATTAAGTGGATGTCTCTGGGAACAGGAAGCAGGGAGGGTGGTAGGGGAGGAGAGATAACTGATCTTTTTCAAAACAAGTCTTGTGGAAACATTTGACTCTTAAAACTATCTGGTATGTTAATTTGATAAGAAATCATCATATTAAATAAAAATCTGTTTTTGAACATTGAATCTTTTCCAGCCTAGATGCCATTGTGATTTGGAGATCTCATGATATTTGTTAGTGATGCACAGCCACGAAATTGCCATCAATAACCGTAGCATTGATATTTACGTTAGCACATCCATGTAGGAAATTCTATGAAAGAAGCTGTGAATTTCTTAAATATTCTATTGCAAAATGATGATTTCACAGATAAAGTAATATGTTTGTGTTTGGTATTGCCAAATATGCTACTTCGTTCTTTTAGAGGCGGCATTTCAAGAAAAACAATTTTCAAAATGAGGGATCAATTTCCAAGGATTGTTGGCAAACCATCTTTGGGTCAGTTTTCTTTAGAAGAAGATTCTGTGGGTGAATCTAAGCATGAAATGTGGGATCTTGAAAATACGAAATAGTTCTTAATTGTAAATAAGAAGAAGACATCCTGTTTTATGTGCTTATAATTCTAAATACCTCATTGAGATTTGGGAAACTGTCCAATAAGACTACAATGTTGCAAGCTGCTTTAAAATTAAAAAAACAAAAACAAAACCCAACCCATTGAATTTTTATACATTTCCCTTGACATTTCAGCTACACAGCAATGATACTTCTAGTACCTTGTAGATATATAATACCAAATCTTTGTTTTAGAATTTCCAGTCATTAAAATTTTTGTCATACCACGGTCTGGCTTTTATCACATTCTAGGACTAAAGTCTGTTTTCATTTCCACAAAACGGTGGAGCCCTATAAGGGCTACTGGGAGGGCATCACCATTGATTTTGATCCGAGTCTAGCCTGCCTTTAGAGGTTCATTCTAATCTTCCCCCAGAAACGTCAAATCCTTCCTATCTTATAGGGTCAAGATCATGACTCTTTTCATCCATGCAGCATCATTAGACCATTCTAACTGTAAGCATCTTACTTCTTGTATTGCTTTCTACATAATATTTAAGTTATGTTGTGATTTCTCATGCCATAGAATTAGATGTTAATTGCTTAGTGTATTATTTGGTGTTTTCTTCTATTTATGTTTATCTCCTAAACCCACTAAGCTCTTTTAGGATTAGGGGCCGTCTCCAACACATTTTTATATAACTTCTGTGGTGCCTGCATACAATCAGCACTCAATAATTTTTTGTTCACTTAGCTCCATCATTTATTAATTAATGATGGTGCCATGGTGGATCTGTAGACACAGCTGTGAATAGGAGAGATATTATAGTTTCTCCAGTGGACATTGCAATCTACTTGGAAAAAGAGACATGGATAAAATGATGAAACACGTACAATTACATGTAACCTAAATGAGAGGTACACAATGCTTTAAGAGCATCTAGTGTCAGGGAGTCAGGGAAAGTCTTCCTGAGACTTTTGGCAATCTGTTAATTGGGGTAACCTACATCAGAGGGCTTTGGGGTGGAGATTTTTCAAAAGTCTGTGTCATTTTAAAAACATGAAACATTCAAGAAAATGAGACAAGGTCAGTGTGTCTAGAGAGCTATGGGGAAGAAGGTGATAGAAAAAGAGTGGGAGAAGTTAAAGATGTATCTGGAAAGGTAGAGGAAGGTATGACTATGCAGTGACTCATATGTTTGTTAAGACTTTTATTTTTCAAGCTAAATACAAGGAAAACTCATTGAAATGTTTTACGCATTGGGAATACTATATGATTAGTCTTCCATTTTGAAAAGGTCACTCTAGTTGCAGCATGGATAATAGATTGGAGTGTCTAGAAATGAACTCAGGGGGAAAGAAAAGTTAATAGATTACTGCAGTCATGCAGGCCAGAGGTAATGTTATCCTAGAATTGGGGAGAGGGAGTTAAAGAGGAAGAAGTGGAGGAAATTAAGAAATATATACAAGTGAAAATAAACAGGATTATCCTAGATGTAAAAATATGATGGGGTGGGAAGTGTCAGCAAATGTTCTTAGAATTCACATTTACACAACTGAAAATACACGCTTAACATTCATTAAGATTGGGAACACTGAATAAAAATCAGGCTTTAGAGGAGACAGAGGATGAGGTGGGCTTTGAAACACACAACGGAAATGCCATTGTCAGGTAGATGGTGTGAAATACAGGAGAAAAACATGGGTGGAAATAGAAGTCTGCTAGCCATCTTCATATTGGTGGTGGTTAAAGCTAGCAAAGGATATGCAGTTTAGAAGAGGACCTATCACAAAGCTGGGAGAATCTCTAACAGTTGGGAGCCAGGAGAAGAAGTCACAGGGAGCACAGGGAGGATTATCCCATAGGAGACTCAGAAAGGAGAGACTAGAGGGATTAGAAGACAATATGGTGTCAAAAAGCTGGGGGAGAAGAGTATTTCCAAAAGAATTGAAGGCTCAATAGTACCAGTATCAATGCCATGGAGACATCAAGTTTGATAAAGATTTTAAATTGATCATTACATTTAGTGGCATAGGGGTGCCATTGGCAACTTAGCATAAGCTAAGATGAGGTCAGACTGAAATGTGGTTGAGGTAGATGATGAAATGAAGGTAGCACACATCGGGGACTTTTGGAGAAATTTGCCTGTGAAGTGCAGAAGAGCTCATAAGAAAGTATCTGGAGGGGAATGTGGAATCAATTTAAGGAATCCTATCTAATAAAAGAGAAACATGGTAATTAGCTGTACATCCGCTACCCTTCCCATTGGCTAATCAGGGTGATATGCAAATTAACTGCCAGCCAAGATGGCGGCCAGCTGCCAGGCAGCTTGAAGTGAACATGAGGCTTGCTTGCTTCAGTGACGGAGGACTCCAACATTCCCCGCCTGCCGCTGCCGGCCTCTGAGCTTGCAGTTTGAAACATTGTTACAAATATAGAAGCTAAACAAAACCCCAGAAACCTGCTTTCAGCCAGCCAGGTTTGAATGAAACAGTGTTTCGATTATAGAACCCAAACAAACCAGATACCTGCTTTCAGCAGTGGAGGCCTAAGAGCTGGAGCCAAGGCTCAGAGCTAAAGCTGACCCAGAATAAAAAAAAAAACAAAGAAAAGAAGGAGCGGTTGGGAGCTTCAGTCACCCGCCAGCCTGAAAACAGCCCTCAGCCCCTCACCCAGACTGGCCAGGCACCCCAGTGGGGACCCCCACCCTGAAGGGTGTGTGACCAGCTGCAAACAGCCATCATCCCCTCATCCAGGCTGGCCAGGCACCCCAGTGGCTACACCCACCCTGATCCAGGACACCCTTCAGGGCAAACCAGTCAGCCACCACACGTGCACCAGGCCTCTATCCTATATAGTAAAAGGGTAATATGCCTCCCAGCACCAGGATCAGCGGAGCTGCAAGGCCTCCCAGCACCGGGATCTGCCGGGAGCCGGTCCATGCTTGCTGTTTCAAGGGACCTGGCATATATGGCATACTGTTCTTAATATGTTTGCTCACCTTCTTGGCACTATGTGTTTTAGCCAAGGTCACCTCTCTGAGAAAGGTTGTTTCCCCAGGTAGGGATTTTCCCCTGAAGTTAGGGAGGGAATAAAACCTCTTAACTAAGTGCCAGGTGGGTAATTAATCACTTCAACTACGAACAATCGTGCTTAAGCTACATAATCTTTACTCCCTGGAATGAAGATAAGAAACGCCCTAACTTTGTAATAGAGATTGATAGGATTGAATCAACTGGTATAAATACAGATGCAACAAGACAGCAAGACGGAGAACTTAGAAGACAGAAGAGAGAAGACAGAACCTACACACAGAACTTAGAACACAGAACTTAGAATACAGAACCAAGAGAGACAGAACCTAGGCACAGAACCTACACAGAATGTTCTCTAGAGACAGAAGAACTTCGCTGGAGAGAACATGGCAAAAGATCCTGGACAGAAACTGGCCTCAGAACCTAGAGACAGAACCTAGCGAGAGAACATGGCAAAAGATCCTGGACTGAACCTGACTACAGAAATTGGCAAGAGAACCTGACTAGAACCTGGTAACTGAACCTGGCTGGAGAACCTGGACAGAACCTGGCTGGAGAACCTAGCGAGGGAACTTGGCTACAGAACCTGGCTGGAGAACCTGGAGAACCTGGCTGGAGAACCTAGCAAGACAACATGGACACAGAACCTGGCTGGAGATCCTATGCAGAACCTCTCTGGAGATCCAGACCAGAACTTGGCTGGAGATCCTGGCTGGAGATCCTGGCTAGGCTGCTGATCAACTGAACGCTGTCTCCGTGTCCTTCCTTCTTCACCGACTCCGTCCACACCTTTGGGGACCCCTGGACCTGCTGGGGTTGGACCCCGGCAGGGATCAGCATGACAGGGGGCAGCGCCCAAACCCCCTGATCGCCGTGCAGCTCTGTGTGTGACAGGGGGCTGGACCACAACCTCCCTATCCGCCCTGCTCTGTTCATGACAGAGGAAGGTGCCTCAACCCCCTGATCAGCCCTGCTCTGTGACTGAAAGGGGGGAGCTCCCCAAACCCCTGATCACCCTGCGGCTCTGTGTGTGACAGGCGGAGGTGTCCCAACCCCCTGATCAGCCCTGCTCTGTGTGTGCCAGGGTGTGGCGCTGCCCCCCCCCCCCCGCCCCCACGGGCCCTGCTCTGTGTGTGACGGGGTAGAGCCATAACCTCCCCATCGGCCCTGCCTTGAGTGTGACAGGGTGTGGCGCCCCAACCCCCTGATCCGCCCTGCTCTGTGTGTGACAGCGGGCGGTGCCCCAACTCCCCTATCGGCCCTACTCTGTGAATGACAGGGGGGAGCTTCTCAACGCCCTGATGGGCCCTGCTCTGTGCGTGACAGGGGTTGGCGCCACAATCTCCCCATCGACCCTGCCTTGAGTGTGACAGGGGGCGGTGCCCCAACCCCCCAATCGGCCCTACCCTGAGCGTGACTGAGGGTGGCATCACAACCTCCCTATCTACCCTGCTCTGTGCATGACAGGGGGTGGCGCCCCAACTCCCCAATCAGCCCTGCTCTGAGCCTGACCAGGTGCTGCACCTAGGGATTGGGCCTGACCTCTGCCACCCAGGAGCAGGCCTAAGCCAGCAGGTCATTATCTCCCGAGGTGTCCCAGACTGTGAGAGGGCACAGGCCGGGCTGAGGGACCCCCGCCCCCTCGAGTGCACAAATTTTTGTGCACCAGGCCTCTAGTTTTATATATAATAAAAAATTTAAATATTAATATGTGAATTATATCATAAAACTAATAACATTTCATCTCAGTTGAATTTATAATAAAAATTACGAAAGCATTGTTTGACAATTACAAACAATGAGTCCAGAAATTCTGTGCTTTGCTAAATGGACAAGGTTTTCAAAGGAGGATGTCTTGGTACATTGTGAATGGAGATTCAGGCAAAAGATACGCTCTTATGAGTTAGTGTTCTTGAATTGGTGTTTAGTCAGTTATTCTACAAAATATATATTTTTTTACCAAGTAACAATTATTTTGGGATGCTAGTGGTATTAGATAAGCAAGCCAGAAATAGTTCTTGTTATTATTATTAAAAATGGTAATTGGGGTGATGCTTAATTTTTATATGTCAACTTGACTGGGCCATGCAATGTTTATGTATTTTGTTAAACATTATTCTAAGAGTGTCTGTGCTGGTGTTTTCGATGGCATTATCATTTATATTGGTAGAATGAGTAAATCATATTGCTCTTCCTAATGTGGGTGAGCCTTATCCAATTAATTGAAGGCCTGAATCTGAACAAAAGGCTGATCTGTACATGAGTAAGAGCAAAGTTCTCTTGCCTGACTGCTTTGAACTGGGACATATCCCCCTCCCACCTCACCCCTACCCTCCGCCCACCCTTTACCCTGCATTTGGACTTGAACTGGGTCTCAAGTTTGCCAGCTTTCAGATGAAAATTTATACCATCAGCTCTCTTATTCTCAGGTCTTTGGCCTTAGAATAAAACTACACCATTGCCTCTGGGTGTCAACATGCCTACTACAGTTCTTGGATTTCATAGCCTCCATGATTGTGTGAGCCAGTGCCTTATAATAAATTTCTTTTTCTCTCTACAGACATCCTATTAACTCTTTTTCTCTGGTGAACCAGACTAATACAATGATTTTACAATTATTTCAAACGAGAAGTTAAGGATGTCTCAAAAACATATAACACATAACAGAAAACCTAACTCTGCTTTAGGGTTAAGAATGGTTTTCTGATGGAGTGATATTTAAGATGAATGGTGTGTTGGAGTAGAGGCAAATATGAAATGGAAGAGAATATCTGGCAAGATCCTAGAAGATGGGGGTAAGGAGAGGCTCAAACAGTATACTCTAATAAAAGTTATTTCTGAAGCTGTGTAACCATCTCTTACCTGCAGTAAAAAGCTTGGTGTCATTCATTTCAGGAGATCCCTTCCTGAAGTCTTCCTATAGGCTCAGTGCTTTCTGGTGCAACATGTTGCTGTCAATGGAACACTTTTTCTGTTCATGTCTTCCGCACCCAAATTTAATGCCTTTACCTTCTTAACTAAGTGATTACACGCTCTGTAGCTGTAATTATGAAGTTTGAGGTGTGTCAACAAAACTAGCATAGATTTATTTTTCCTTCTACACAATTTCACAGATTTATTCTTGCTATAGATATGAGCAACTTCAGCATACCTTTTTTTTTTTCCTTATTAAATCAAGAACTTACCCTTTTCACTTAAAGGTAGCACTTTAAGGCTACTTTTGTCATATCTGAATTGCCATCATCACTGCCCTTGTGCTTTGGGATCGTTATTAAGTAAAATAAGAGTTACTTGAACACAAATACTGCAATAATGTGGTAGTCCCATTTGATAACCAAGATGGCTGCTAAGTGACTAACAGACAGGTAGCATCTACAGTATGGATATGTTCAACTAAAGGATGATTCACATCCCATGTGGGCAGAGCAGCCAGATTTTATCACATTACTTGGAACTACATGATTTTAAAATTCATGAATTATTTATTTCTGGAATTTTCCATTTCATGTTTTCAGGCCACATTTGACCTTGAGTAACTGAAATCAGGAAATCATGGAAAGTGAAACTGCAGAGAAGGGGACTACTGTACTTTTAAGGATTGTCCAAAACTTTAAATAATTTTATTGCTATAAAATACTTTTAGTAAGTAAACAGTGGCATTTCAACATTGTCACCTATCAAATCATGTACTTTGATGCTGGTTCCTTTATTTAGTCTTCAATAAATTTTCCAATGTCAAAGAAATTCAAGATTTTGTAAGTAGTTTGGTGATGGAGATGAATAAAAGTTGTATACTTTGCACTTAAGTGAAGGAGTTATCAAATAAAATCTTCATATAAACTAATTTTCTGGGGGAGCATTTTTTCAGCCTTTGTTTACTTAATCTGCCTTACTTAATCTGTGCCTATGTTCTAGATACAAGTCAACAGGGCCTTAATTCAGGTCCAACTTTGCATGCATGTGTTGGCCTTTTATACCACAAGTGCCTTTGTGATACCCAATGTGTAATCACTTTCTGTGAAGATACATTTTTTGTTGGTGCTGGGAATTATAAAATGCTAGAAGCAGCCATCTTTGACATGTGCTACAAATGTTGGAAACTAAAAATGATCCATAGAACATTGCAGTTCAGTTTGCTGAACTTTTAGCCTTTCATTTCATTTGTTTCTTTAGATCTAGTACAAAGGAAAAAGTAAATGCTCAATAAATGTTTTTATATTCTGTCCTAAATTTGCATTAGGGTTTTAGTAAATAGTTGTAGAACATATAGCACAAAGATTGGAGACTACATATCAAAGGGGAATAAATTCATATGTAAAATTTTAGAGTGTATTCAGAAACTTGTGAAGTAAACCTTACCAGAGAAATTTCTTGGTGTGAGGGATAATTAAAACAAATGTGGACTTCCTAGATAAATAAAGTAATTAAAGGAATATTTATGATTTTGTTTCATCACATTTTTACAACCAGTTTTATAATTTTTTATTTACTATTAATTCCCAGTACAATATTATTTTACCCTTGGTTTCAGCATCCATTACATTGCACTAAGGTTATTTATGGGATTGGTGATACAGTCATTGTACATTTATGGGACATGAAGTCATTCATAGGTATATAGGTAATCTTGATTAAGTGGTATACACAATACCCATCTCTCTCTCTCTCTCTCTCTCTCTCTCTCTCTTTTCCTTTTAATTTAGATGTTGGAAAGCATGAATTATTAATGATCTGATTTTGAGATAATTTCATATGATGGGTTTTATAATTCAGTGCTAATAATAAATTTAAGGTTTGGCCTATTTATGTTTTTGTTCTGCTAGTTGGAGACAAAAAATTAATAGAAATGTCAATAATGTACAAATAAAGAAATAAGCTTGATTTAAGCATTATAGTCAATGAACTCCTGAAGATACATGAAAGAATTGGCTTTTATATACCTAGATGAGAAAAAGTTGAGTAATATTATAATTTATTTAAAGCCCAGAAAATATCATACAAAAATTAGTGATGAGCTTGTGGCTACCTCAAAATAACAGGAAAGTGGTTTAAATAAATAGCAAAATAGACTTTGTATTCACTATATATAAAAAAAATCCCTCCACAATGACCAGTGAGTTAGTTCATTACCCATACATAGGGTGTCCCCCCCCCCCAAATGTATACATACTTGGAATGATTATAAAGTCAGTTCATTTTTAAAATTTAAAGGAATATACAGAATTGAATAATTTTTTTGTCAATGCCTATTTTCAAACTGATGACTATCTTGGTCAAGGCATTGTGGGTAACATGAAGTATTGGAATTGTAAACATCCAGAACCATTTTGTTTGGTATTTATGAGCTCTCAATCTGTCGCCTGTTGCTGGTTTTATACTGTAAACTTTATCTTTTATGTATCCCCATAAAATGTCTAGTGGCACTTTAGGATAAATTTTCTTTGTTCAAAGCTTAGTCTGTCTTCACCAATTATTTCAAATCAGTTAAACCTGAAAAGGAGTGAAAATTAAGTGTGTTATCAACTGTATATACATTTTTGGGGACACCCTATATTTAAACCAAACATCAAATAATCTGTTTGACTAAACTAAAATACTTATTTAAAATTTTATTTTACTGTGAATTATTTGGCTAAAATAAACAAATAAAACTATTATCTTTTGAATTTTTAAATCAATACAATAATTACTAAATATTCAATTAAATTTCCCAGAGACACAATTTTAATTATTGGTATAATATCTGAGAAAAATAATAAAGAGAATCAACTGAAAATACCTTATTTTAAAAGAATGAATTGATAATTGTGTATTTTAAATGATGTAAAATTTATTCCAGTAAGTAGAGAATAAAATGTATGGAGTTTTCTGCCCAGCACATAATTTATACAATATGAATGTTGTAGAACTTTGCAGTCTTTCTAAAGAACTCAAAATAAACCTCTACCCCTCAAACATCTGTTTCCCCTCTGTCAATTATCTTCTTAGGATGTTGGCCACATACATTTTCTATGGAGCTTTGACAATTTAAATATAAAAGCTCATATTGTTAGGTTCTTAGAAATAAAAATTAGTAATTCACTAATGTGCCTAGAATTAAAGCTAGAACCCAGACACCAGCATGGGTTAAACCAGAATGCTTCCCATTTGATTGAATGATTTACTAGCTACAATTGATGATGGAAACAATTTGCCTTGGTTAAAGTTGGGCATTGAATTTCATTTTACTACTAGAGGCCCAGTGCACGGGGGTGGGGGGGGGGGTTTGAGGAGGTCCCTGAGCCTGGCCTACACCCGCTCCAATCTGGGACCCCTCAGGGGATATCTGACTGCCTCTCGCAATCCGGGACCACTGACTGCTAACCACTTGCCTGCCTGCCTGCCTGCCTGATTGCCCCTAATCGCCTCTGCCTTGCCCCACACCCGGGACCCATGATTCCCTCCTCTGGCTGGTCACAGGCACCCAGGACCCAGGTTTCCCTCTCTCTGGCTGGCCGCAGGCACCCAATACCTGGGCCGGCTTTGCCAGGGCCAGCCGCAGCCACAGGGGACTGTGGGCAGGTGGCTTTGCCCGGGCTTCAGCCACATGTGCCTGAGACTGCAGGGCGGGCAGCTTGTCCCTTTCCTGGGCTTGCTGTAGGCGCAGCCCAGGGACTGTGGGGCGGGAGGCTTGTCCCTCTCTCAGGCCGCAGCTGGGCTGGTCCCCATTCCTCTCTCGCAAGCTCATTTGTGCCTCACTGGTCCCCATTCCTCTCTCCCCAGTGTTGATTATCTGAGCTGTTATGGCATGACAGTGTGACGGCATGACAACCATTTGCATATTCGCTCTTTATTATATAGGATACTAACAAAAGATGTCATCAATAAATATTTGTAAAATAAAACACTTAAGTCTCTCAATGGGAATTAAAGGCAATAATATTAAGGAATTGCCACTTGTTAAATGGCTACAATGTGTCCAAATATTACATTTTATTGCTCTAAGTAATGGTCATCAACCTATGGCCTGCAGGCCAATTCTAGGCTACAGCCTGTTTTTAAAATGGCCTGTGAGCTAAGAATGGTTTCTAAATTTTTAATGAGTTGTAAACACACATGCAAATACACACACCATAAGATTATGTCAAGACAAAGTGTGGCATGCAAAGCCTGAAATATTTGCTATTTAGTCCTTTAGAGAAAAAGTTTACTGGCCCCTACATTTCATCACACATTGTTTCAGCATTTCTGATTGTTGATGAACATCTATGTGACTGTGTACCTGTGTTGTCTTCAAATTATAACAACTTATTGATTCCCTCATTAGTTAATATGAAAGAATGTTGACATCATTCATTTTATATTTTATATTAGTTAATATAAAACAATTTTTGACATGCATTCATTTTATATTTTATGTTTTCCTGTTTTAAAATTTAAATTTAGCAGCTTGATGTACATTTATAAATTTTATAATTTATTCAAATAAGAAAAAATTGTTAGACATTCTCACTCAAATTATAAGAGACCCTTAATTTAATTAATATAGTACAGAAAATCTAAGAAAAGTGATTTAATTTACTTCTCAGCATTATCATGATATGATTTCTTTTAATGAAAAATAATATAGAGCAATTCACATGTTAATAGACTTCCACTGATGAAAAAGAAAATGTAATTTTAAAATCAGTAATCACGACTTCTGGCAATTTAGTGTTCATTAATTCAAAACAAAATGTGTATTAATTTAATTTATAAATTGGGAATAACAGTAAACATAGAAAATTATTACTCTTATTTTTAAGTGTTTCCCTATGTATGTGTTTAAATTTATCAGAAAATACTCTATGAGTAGCTAATACATGCGCACTTTAAAGTTAGTCTGTTTACTGTAAACTTTAATTAGATTGAAACAGAGTGACTGCTGGATTTGTGTTTACTATTACTCTTCAGTGGTTATGTTTTTGCAGAAAAGTGAGAGAAAGAAAAGTAACCACACCTTAAGTTCAGTTAACTACATGTGAAGGTCATTATTTACTGCTCATCCAAAGACCATTATTGCCTAAATAATGCTGATGATTTATGTAATGGTGAAATCTCAATGATCATTTTGTCAGGATTCTGAGAATTTTGCATTATATTACCCTGATTATCTTTGAGAATCAAAAAATAAATGAAATAGTAGTAGTGCTAGATTTTTTCAATTGCCTTTCATAATGTTATGAAATTCACAAAAATGACAAATTACTATTAAAATAATTTGTAATTACTATTTACTAATAATTGCTAATAATTTTTAATGTTTAAATTACTATTTGAATTTTCAAGTCTTTGTTAAATTCTACTGAATATATTGGTAAAGTATAAAATATATAACATATATTATATATTTATATAATGAACCAGGAGAGCACCAGTTCAGATGCTGGTCAGGGCACATGCTTGGGTTGCAGGCTCCATCCCCAGTAGGGAGCATGCAGGAGGCAGCCAATTGAAGATTCTCTCTCATCATTGATATTTCTATCTCTATCACTCTTCCTTCCTCTCTCTGAAATCAATAAAAAAATTTAAATATATATATAACATATCATCTCCAAAACTTAATATCATCTTCTAGTATCTGCCCTATAAATTGTCATTTTTTATGTAACATATTTGTATTATAACTCAAGGTTTACACAAGCAGGAATTTCTTTTTAGCTCAGATTATGTTTGCCACATATTTTTAATATTGTTTGCATTATGTTGAAGTCAAAGGTGTAATGAAAGAGCTTTCCTGCAAACTAAGGTTTGGAGATCACAGAAGACAAGAAATTAAATTATAAGGACTTGTTCAGATTCTCATTAATGCATCCATAATGGGCTAATTGAGTTAACATTGATGTAGGGAAAAAAAATAAACACAAACTGTTAACATCAAAACACCTTTCGATAGAGAAACCAGCAAAATACCAAATGCTATTTTGCCCAATGTTGGAGTATATGTTCTTGGAAAACAAAATACTACTGTAAGGCACTTATTCATTTATAATTTGGGCCATGAGTACTGACATACGGTATTCAGAAGTTTCCTAATTTACATAGAGAAAAATGTTTCTTATCCATGGGGCAAAATTGAGAAAATTTTGCATGAGAGATAAGGGGAGAGTATTAGTGAGGGAGATTGAATAATTGAGGGAGACATACATTTCTAAATATTCTGTAAATTGTTGATCTCAAATTAACACTTAGGCTGTCTTTTTAACATAATGTGTTGAGATTGAGACTAAAGAATTAAAATCAAAGAGTAAAGCCCAGAAATCCCACTGATGGCACTGCTTTGTCTCTGATTATAAAATTAATAAGTTGTATGAAAATTCTTTCCTAAAACTAATTTAAATGTAGCATTTAATTATGAAATGTCCTTTATTCCAGATGAATGTCTAAAAGTAAAATAGTGTAAGATACAGTAACAAAACAGTCAAGGAAAAGAGAGGATTATTATGGTACCCTAAATTAAAAATATATAGCATATTAATTGAAATTACATTATATCCCTACTTTCTGTTTTAAAGTAGTTCATCTCTTCACTAAATTGCTATTGCATAATGTATAATGAGAGAAAATATAATACATTTTTTTTTATTATAAAAAAGAGTTTAACTTTTGGTTCTAAGGCTGCAGATAGCATTCATTTGGAATATTTAGAATGATTTACAACAGCTTAATTATTATGCTAATATCCTGTGGAGTACTGGCATTGTATATTGAAACTGAGAAAGGAAAATTTAAGGCACTTCCTGACATAGGAAAATATTGGATTACAAGAATAGTCTTGCAGGAAAAGTGAGTGATAGAAGCTTAATCACCAGGGACATACAAAAGTCAACAGTACTAAAATATTAGAAGTTTTATTTTAGGAAGCAGTTTTCTCCTGCTGGGGTGTGCATGTGGACTGAATTGCTTACTTGATCTTTCTTAATCTCCATTGGCCATTTTCATGCCTCAATTTGACTATCCAGAACAGCATTCTTAACATTTGCGATGATACTATTGATCTGATGCTGCCCAACTCTCTGACATTTGCCTACACGAGAAAAAATATGAAAACAATTTTAATGCTGCTCTCTTGATAGCTGCCAGTTAAAATGCATCATTTATCTGATGCTCACCACCCCTTAAAATTACAAAATAATTCATAATAATCTGTGACTAAACATAGAAAACCAGTATATGGAACACAATTTACTTTAGTGAGTGGCTTTACATTGCAACTTTCAGATACCGTGTGAGTTCATTAAAGCAATTATGCCTTAAATTCTAGAAAGACACGACTGGTTTGGTCATGGTTAGTGTTAGTGATTTCCTGTGGTGAGGTGTTTATGATAGTAGCATAAACCCAGCATGAAGTTACATTTGCCTGGGGGCTGTTTGTAACTTAAGTGCTTGCTTTTTTCTTTTCTTTTTTTTTGACATTTGTTCATATTCTTCAGGAAGAAAGTGTATTTTTGTTGTTTTCTTTGACCAATCTTTACATAAAAACGAAGGAGTAGAACCTAGGAAGGAGGCTTAGAAATGAACGTTACAAATATGCCTGCCAGAAGACATAGAATCTTGCTGTCTTTGGCCAAACAGCCTATTATTTTGTACTACATGCTCCTAATGCTGAGATGATTTAGATTTTCCTTTTCCTTAGGAGTGGTATTCTCTAAATTAATATTTCTCTGCTATAGGCCAAGAAGTCATGAAAAAAACTACTGCTTTGAGAATCAAGAAATATTTGTTTGTCAAACTTCACCTCAAGATATTTTTCCATTGATTTTTAAAGAGAATGGAAGGAAGGGGGAGACAGAGAGAGAAACTTCAAAGTAAGAGAGACACATCTATTGGTTAGGGCCAGGAATCGAGCCTGCAATCAAGCTATGTGCCCTTGACTGGACTCGAACCTGGAACCTTTTGATCCGCAGGCCAACGCTCTATCCACTGAGCCAAACCGGCTAGGGTAGAATAAGGAACCTTTCAATGTTCATCTCATTGAGAACCATTTAAGCAGATAAGGTACTTCCTTGCATGTTAATGGTATCTATTTGAGTTAAAAAAGGTATGTGTATATATTGGATTTTATTCAGCAAGAAGAAGTCATAGCTCTTGCTCTCTCTTCTTTGTATAAAATTTTGGATTCTGTAATGAAACTTCTAATGGCTCCACTTACATCTCTGTCAAGGATATTGCTTGTACACTACTAGCAGTGCACACAGGTTGGAGAAGTTTCCTCAATACGACAGAACAAGAACTCAGCTGTTGGATCTGCCTTTGAGGATCCGTACATGTGGAACACATGGGGGCTTGAGGAACTGCTCATTCTACTTTGCTCAGTTACAGTTGGTTTGAGGGTTGTCTAATCCTGACGGGTCTGCTTTTCTCATATAGCACACAAATACTGTCGATGCATATAATTATGCATCTTTTTAAGACAGTAATATGGTTACAATGATGTCTAGAATAAATACTCGCCTAACTCAAAGTTCAGTTTTCAAGAGTCTAAGCTGGAAAACAAGGCTGGTTTTCTGCTTTACATTTTTCCTCTTTTTTTTTTCTCCTTCTGAAAGTGATTTCACTTCATTCATTTGGACATGTTTTGAGTTCCAAATACCAAGTATAGTAAGGGAGACATTTGGTGATATCAGATGTCATGCTTTATTTACATGTATTGTCTAATCTTAAGTTAGATAAGAATACATCAATTTTGGTAGATCTTTTCACTGGCAAAGTTAAATGTACTCAACAGAACAGTGAAGCTTTAAATAAGCCCTGTGACATACTTACAATCTCTGTGCTTAAAAGATTATGCATTGTAAATCTTTTGATAGAGGCCAAAATTAAATAACCATGAATTATTCAGTGACAAGCTGAAGGATTCAAGTGTAGATTGGTTCAGGGTACTATTTGTTAAAGCTAAGCAAATAAGGAGGGCTTGGCACTGTGCCCCCCTCTGTTTGTGGATTGTGACTTTTCAAGCATTCTGAACCATGCCCTTTCCCTCAGCGGCCACTAGTGCTGAGTAGTCCAGTAACTCAGTTAAGAAAGGCAGCATAGTCTTGGAAACTTGGGGTTTTTGGACTGGACCCAGGGAAATCCCTGGGAAATAAGAAAACAGCATTGTTTACATATGAGAAAGAAGCTTATTTATAACACATTAAAGCATTTAATCCATTTTGCAAAGCATAATTAAGTAAAGTAAACACCAAATTGGAAAACAGAATAGCAAATAAATAAAAAACAGATTCAGTTCTAGCAGGGTAGTGTGCCTGTAACCTACCTTGGGGTAAACTTGCTATTATCAGATATTTGTCAAACAAGGCACAGTCGGTGGAGTCAGACAGACTTGGGTAGAATCCTACTTGGCAGCTTGCTAGTTGTGTGGGCCTGGGAAATTTGCTTAACTGTTCTGAATCTCAGCGTGCTCAGGCGCTATACTGTTTAATGACAAAATGATATTCCTAAAAGTTATCCAAATTGATACCGCCTTTCCTCACAGACATCTGATTGGAGCAATTTGCTGTAATTATTTTTTTCATTGATTCTGAATGTCATTGCCCTCCTTTCAGAAGAACTTAAAGCAGTGTGCCTGCCCCTCCCTCTGCCCCACAATCGCACTTCATTGATTTTTTTCTTTTTTTCTTTTTTGATTTTCACTGATGAGTCTACTACCAATAGTACTTCCTGGAGCAGATTTCTGAAATAAGCATCTATATTTAAATTCTTTCTGTAGTACACTGAGTGTGAGGTTTTTCTATCCTTTCAATGCATTTAATATTTTATTGAAGGCTTCCTCTGTGCAAAATTTTGTGCTAAATTCCATAAAAGCAGTAAATCAGCATTGGCCATGTTTCTATTTCAAAGAATGTGTAATAAGTAATATAGTAGGGGAGTATATAAGTAAGTATGGTAAGAAAAAAAAGTATGCCAAAAAATAATCCCAAAGTATGATTTGATGAAATTTAGATAAGTATTTAGTATAATAATAATAATAATAATAGTAATAGTTGATGTCTAGTGCTGGTTCACTATCTGCCTATACTTTTCTAAATATTTTGCATGTCTTAACTTATTTGATTCACCTGTAAGTTGGTGAAGGAGCTACTATTATAATCTTCATTTTACAGATGAAGAAAATGAGACACAAAGAGGTTAAATGATTTTTTCAGGGTAGAGTAACGTCACAGTCATGGAGCAGTCCCTTAGGAAAGAGTGCTTGATGCCATGGTTCTAGTCAGGCTCCTGTGCCTTCTGTCATCCACACACAGGAACCCTGTCCAGTGTGGCCACCCAAGGAGCACCATCCCAAAGTGGAACCAACTCCCTACAGGTAGGTGGAGGTTTTTATTTAGTTACTAGAGGCCCGGTGCATGGGATTCATGCACTGGTGGGGGTGTGGCCTGTGGGGATCTGACCACTGCTGGAGTGTAGCTCATCCCAGTCTGCCAAGCAGCTGTGGACCCGCAATCTGAGCACCTGCTCCCTGGTCTGGCATCTTCCGTGGAGCCTGAGCACTCCCCTCTCCAGAGGACCTGGTCGGGGCCGGGCCCAGGGAAAATAGCACTGAGAGGCGCAGAGTAGGACTCAGTCCTGTAGTGGCCTTGAACCCACCTCCCAGCCTCCGGGGTCAGCTCTGTGAGCCTGGCAGTGGTGCTGCATGGCCTAGAGGCATCAGGAGGAGGCGACAAGGAGTGAGGAGGAGGAGCTTGTGACAGGGAGGCGGCAATCTCAGCCTGAGTTCCTGCCCATTGGCCTGGGGGTTGCAGCAGGAGCAGCCGCTCATTCTGGTCAACTGAGTGGCACTTCCACTGTGGTAGCACACTGACCACCAGGGGGAAGCTCGTGCATTGAGCATCTGCCCCCTGGTGGTCAGTGTGCATCATAGTGACTGGTCGACCGGTTGTTCTGGTCATTCTGCCATTCAGTCACTGGCTTTTATTATATAGGATAATAACAGAAAAGGACTCTTAAGTACAAGTGAATTGTTCAGGCAGCAATTCCTAGAGAAGGTAACTTCTGAAAAATTACTGAAAGAGCAGATGAAATATTTTTTCTGTAGTATTCAATTTTCTTGATAATACATGTAATATAATTTACAATTTGATAACTCTTTTATACAGTAAAATTTTTTCAGCCATTTAATATGTTTCCCTGTATTAAGACCATAAGAACTTCATATTTTCAAAGATCATCTTAACAGGTAATAATCATTGCTGAATATAATTGATAGTAGCACTTATTAAGTGTGACCAAGCATTTAATAGTTTTTTTTCTTTATCTCCTAGAACTGAAGGAAAACATGTAAATGCCTCGCCTGCTTTGGTCAAGTTTTAGAATTAATTTATTATGGAAAATTGATTGAGACAATGGAGTTGTCATATGTTACCATGTTGGTCTCAAAGGTCCAGTTAATGTTTAATAATGTTTATATACCTGACATGAAAAGCCCTGGATTGACTTGATAATGTCTAACAGCTGCTAAGATCTGGTACTTTTGTAATGGCTTCAAAGGGAGTGGATCAAAAAGGAATTCTTTAATAGAGTACTTCACACATTAATGTCCTTTGGAAGAACCAGTTCAATTGACTACATTTTGTAGATAAATCCTCAAGTTCATCTAAGAAACTGATGTAACCCTTACTGTTGTTCAAATGTAACAAGGATGTAAATGAGATCAAGAATGTGTGTACTTTGCCAATTGTACATGTGAATGTATTAATATTCTCAATTCTTGTGGCTTCTAAGAATTGTTTCTGGAAAATGGTGTTAGATTAAAAAAAAGTTTAAATGTTACACTTGTGGAGACTTTTACACCTGAAAGCTTTTTTGTATATATTATCTCATGCAATCTTCACAGTAGCCTTGTATTACTAGAATAATAAGTACCATTATTTTTATGATAATAATAGTTATTTGTAATTCAGAAAAATAAGTAATTTAACTCAAATCCAACATCTAATAAACACAAGGCCAGGAGTAGAACCTAAGTCTTCTAATTTTCACACCAATATATTCACCACTTTGATTTTATTAGAATTCAAAACAAATAACAGCATATTATACTTAATAACCTTGAACTTCAATGTTTTCAGCTATAAAATGAAGATAATATTAACTCTCCTACTAATTTCACAAATTACTCTTAAATATGAATTAAACCTCAAACTACTAATATGAATTAATATTTCACAAAACAGTTTATAGGTCATTTAAATTTTGAGGGCTTCTTCTTTCTCTACATATATCCATTTACTTCCAAATGGATTGCATACACTTTTTAAATTTGACAAAGGTGCAGCGGTTTCTATACTCATGTTCTACATGCAATAAAGCTCCTCCAATTTAGATTTTTACTTCTCATGGTGAGGACTCAAAGGAAGTGAGAGTTAGGAGCCATTAGCCTGGTCCAAGGATAAGAGTGATGGGTTAGGGAGGTGCGATTCCCATGTTGCAGAAAGCCTTCTCTGAATTTCATTTCAGGCTACTTTGCCAATTTTGGAGAGAGAAAGAAGTAACAAAACATCCTTTAATTCTTATGATGTATGATAACTCTTTTTCCCTGGAGATCAGGATAGTTTCACTTTAAAAATCCAAATTCCATCATTTGAATAAATCTTAGAAAGTTTTAGGTTAACACCTAAAATTCATACCCTGGCCAATGTAGTTGGAACGTCATTCTTTACACCAAAGGATTCAATTCCTTGTCAGTCACCTACCCAGGTTACAGATTTTGACCTGGTCAGGGCACATGGGAGAGGCAGTCTATCAATGTTTCTCTGTCACATTGATGGATGTTCTCTCTCTCTCTCTCTCTCTCTCTCTCTCCCCCTCTCTCTCTTTTTCTCTCTCTATTTCTTTCTCTCCCTCCCTCTCTCAAAAATTAAAAAAAAAGTAAAAAAAAAATTCTGCAAATTCTTGATCAATCATTGCTCTGGCTTCTGGGTCTATACCAATTTTCATCCTGTGTCAACCTTAATACAGAACTTTATCCCTTTCTCAAAAAAACCAAATTAGTCAAGGCTTTTAGGAAATTTTTACTAGAATTAGCACATTAACTTGAAGACTTGTGTGTTACTGAAAGAGGTCAGATAATACTACTTAGTCTTTTCTCAATCTCTTATTTTTTTCTTTTCTTCCTTTCACGCTCCAGTTTTTTTGGTTTTCTGTTGTTTGTTTCTCTTTCTCACCCACTTCTGGTCTTAAGCATCTTCCCTTGTTTGAATATCTCCTTGAGATCTCAGTCTCCACCCTGATGGCTCAATAGAAACGTTTCAAAATATTTCTTTCAAACCACTGCAGGGTTCTCATTGAGAAATTCAGATGGAATTTTTTTCTCAAGATTATTACTTAGTCATATCACTAAAATCTCATTTAAGACATTGTGAGCATAAAGGAGCGCAATGATTTGTACCACATGAAAGAGAAAAATTGAACGCAAACTTGGATGTAGGACATTTCCCCTCCTCCAAAGAGGTACTATTAGTTGCACAGAATTGAACAATTACCAGCAACAGCAGCAGCAGCGATAAGAAACAGCCACAGTGTGGTCTAGTCCAGACCAGTTTATCATGATGCGTGACAACCAGAAAACCAGGGATTATGCAACCGGCATGAAGGAAGAGGCCAACAACTTTCTCTTCTAGGTGTTGGGCTCAATGCTGATATCAAGAACAGGAGACTCATTGTATCTGCCTTAGCACAGGGCCGGCGCTATCCTGTGATCTGGTGATTCAGAGTCACAGTGCCAGGAATGGGAAAGAAGGATGCTGCTACGGGTTAGATAGGAAGATTACATCCAGTAGCAAACATGAGACATTCCCTAGGGACTTCCTGAGTGAGTCAGAAGGTGTTTTGAGTGTGCGCTGGGGTTTCCACCCATGCAGTGGATAAGCCCTAAGCCTGAAAACTGTCATCCTACCTCTGCTTTTGTGACATTATTAGACTCCTAAACAAACATGGGTGGTACTTGCATTGCGCCTAGCTAACAGTTAGCCAAGGACCTCCTGCTCATTTCAATAAAATCTGTGCTTTCTTTCAGGAGTCACAAGTGGATTGGAACATCAATGCCACCTTTTCCCTAACGGAGTTCAAACTCTACTTGACAGTGATTTTCTTGCAGTCTCAGAGCCCTGGTACTTTCATTGAATGGTTACAACTAAAAGAATATTCAAAGTAAAGGGAAAAGCCAAAGGCATGTAAAACATTTGGGAAAGTTCAGTTGTATTTTAGTACCTTGTGTGCCATTTCCTCTATCTCCTTTGTTACTACCTTGGTACTTCCTGAGGATTAACGTTTTAAAATTGTCACCAGGAACTTTGTAATTATAGTGAAACTAGTAGCTGGGGACTAATTATTCAGTTTATGAATTACCTGCCCAGCCCTTTTTCCTCCTCAATAATTCCCTTTCCAATTTTTGGCATTCATTATTTTATGTATGACACTCACTAAATATAACAATAGGAAATGTAATAGGTAACATTTTTAGATACTTATCAGGGTCTAGGTGATTTACATAACCTATATATTTTAATCCTTAGGGCAATCCTTGAGATTATTACTTATTAGTACCCTACTTTGTGTTTAGACCTAAGGAAGATTAAATTCTCTAATCTCCCTTAGGTAGCAAACACCAGTGCTAGGATTTTTCTGGAACCAAGAGACTTTACTATTAATTACTATGCTATATTGCTTCCACAATTCCAGTAATAGGAAATAGGAATGTGATTGTGGAGAAATAGACAAAAATTGTTTTGCATATTAAAACCTCTGGTGGTTTTGTAATTTTGCCTTTAGGTAAATTGGAATTACATGTCCCAGAATTTCTTCCCTATAGGGTTGGTAAAAAAAGACATTAAAGAGATTTGGAAGGCAGAAGCAAAAGGTTAGCTATGATTCCCTGAAGGCTGGTGTGGATAGATTCAGTGAGACAGATAAAGAGGTGCTGGCTGATCTAGCTTGCCCCCATTTTCTCCAGTCTCTGTCTCTCGTTCTTTCTGACTGTTCGGCATTTTTAAGAGCAACATGGACTAGAGTGGAAAGAGTGGCTGCGGTAGTGGTAGTGTGAGCAAGGGACAGGACAGGGAATAGAGATTAGGCCAGGGACATTTTTTTGTGTGTGTAAAAAGACCGTTTTATAGGACCTTGTAAGAATTTGGCTTTTATTGAAAATAAAATGAGAAGCCATGGGTGCTGATGGGCCTTGCTGGAGCTTTGTGAGGACCTTCATGTGATCCTTCTCAGTTTTTTAAAGGCTCACTCTGGCTCTTAAGGTGAATAAAGCTGGGACACAGGCAAAGCTGGAGGTACCACTTCATATGGGGAATGCTCAGCATGCAGATGGCATTTAAAGTCAAGGGACAGAATGTGATCACTTGGGGAATGATTATGGGCAGAGTCAAGAGGTGGGAAGGCGGCCCTGGGGCACTCCTCTTGTTATGAGGTAAAGAGAAATCAGCAAAGGAGACCTCAGGAACATGCTGTGAAGCAAGAGAACCAAGATAATACGATGTTTTGAATGACAAATTTCCATGAAGGAGAGAATGATCAGCTTGTTAAGTGGTGCCAATAAATTGAGTAAGATGAGTAGCAAGAATTGCCTGCAAATTAATCAGTTGCTTACTATTAAAAATGAGCCAACATTACCAAAAAATACAAGAATGAGACAAAATGTAACAAACAGTATTATTATTTCTTCCTATAAAGCCCCAACACCTCCCTCTGATCAACCTCTATTTATCTGGAGATGTCAATTCAGAGAGGATATATCTACAAAGCCTTTCCAATTCTTGTTGGTAGAATAGTTCCACCACCCTGTGTTCTCCAAGCATTTTCTTCAGAGATCCGTTGTGACATTTACCACAATGAATTACAGTGACTATTTAAAATATGTCTTTCTCTTATTGCAGAATGTAATCTTTTAAGAAGCATCATCTCTGTATTATCTTGTATTCTCAGAGTTTGGCACATAAAGGGTTACCAGATGAATGAATGTGCTCATATATGATGGAAAAGGTTAAATGGAGATAACATTTATGGTGTACCTAATATATGTTAGTCGTCTGGCATGAAAGCTGATATTTTGACAGTAAGTCCTTCCATTATTCATCTAATCACCCAATTTCAGCCACCTTTTATATATTAGAACACTCTTGTTCATAGCATTAAGCATGCTCACGCATGCGCAAGCGCACACATACACACACACAGTAACATATACATAGGGAGAACTGGAATTTGAATCATATCTGACCTCAAGAGGAATGAATATACAGTACTTTCCATTCTTGATGTCACTATTAGTATGGCTATTTATCCGAAGGATGCATACATACCAGCTCAGCCCCTTAGTAGACACGGAGACATCACCTTGGTCATTATCATCATTTGCAGAAGCAGCAACATTAACCTTATCTTCTTTAAAATCCTAACCTTTATATATGTTTATGCTAAATGCTTTTTAATGAATATTTTTTAAAAAGTTAAAGGTATCAAGCCTCAACTTTCTTTCCCTTGTCAGCCAGCCTGCAACTTAAGTATCTTTGACTATTCTGCCTTGCTTCCCAATTCTGTTTTATTTTCACATAGAAATAGCCCAGATTTCTTATATTTGTACTAGAGGCCCGATGGCACAAAATCTGTGCAAGAGTAGGCCTTCCTTCTCCTGGCTGCTGACACTGGCTTCCCTTTAGCACTAAGGCCCCGGCTTCCTTCCAGCCGGCTTCCCTCCACCCGGGATATGGGCTTCCCTTGCAGACCGGGCTTTGTACGGGTATGGAAGGGCATCTGGAAGGACATCTGGTCTAATTAGCATATTACACATTTATTATTATACATTGCCCTCCATATTGGATGCTGTAATGAGCCTCTAGGCCATCTTCGAGACTTCCCTCAGCTGCCAGATCGAAGCCTTCAGGTGGCAGCCTTTTACAGGTTTGGCTAGATATGCAATTGAGAGAGATGCCTTGTCCAAGGTCACACCCCCTTCCCGGAGTTTTTTGTTTGTAGTGATTGACTGAAGACAGGGAGATGTAAAGGTCCTACCCTCGCATTTGAACTTGGACAACTCTGCATGGTCATCACATCACATCTTCAGAAATTCCAGGACTGAAAACTGTGTTGAGACTGCATTTGTTCCTCATTTTCTCCCTCTGCCCAATAATGTTTCGTAACTCCCTTCTCCTACCTACATTCCCCTTTCACCCACTCCCCTCCCTTCCTCTCCCCTTCCCTTCCTTTCTAAAAGGCAGCTCCTAATAAGCTTCCTCCTGCTTGTTCATCTCTATCTAAGAGCCCAAATCCCAGGGAACTCAACCTGTGACAACCCCCCTGAGTTTAAATGCTTTTATTCCATTATAGTGTCTATAATCTCAACAGTTGTGGTGGAATAGTGGAGTCAGAGCACACAGGCTAAAATTCCATGTCTACCATTTACTAGCTATGAGACATTAGCAAGTCACCTAACGTCTCTAAGCCTCAAATTCACACAGAAAATGTCATTAGAATTCATAGATTAAACAAGAAAATGCAGGTAAAACTCTTAGTTTTAGCTTAGTGACTAGCACATAGAAAGCTGTTAATATATGGAAAATATTTGATTATTATTAAAGGAGACATCACACCAACTCTGAAATCTTGACCAAAGTCAATTGAGGTGACCATATCTGACTTAATTTTACAAAGAAGAATTAAATAATTTGTTTAAGATGTATAATTAGCTAGGGCTAAGTTGAAACTAAATGCAGGTCTCAATTCTGTTGTACCATGCTGACTTTATCTTTTTTTTTTTTTTTTTGGAGGATACAGAATTCCTTTTATTTATTTTTTTATTGATTAAGGGATTACATATGTGTCCTTGTCCTCCCATTGCCCCTCCCCACCTCCCCACTCATGTCCTCACCACCCTGGTGTCTGTGTCCATTGGTTAGGCTTATATCTTTTAAACAAACATCTTGGGACTGTAAAAACAGTCCTATATCACACCAGGTGTATTTCACGCATGTATACTTATGAACCTTCAGATTTCAGAAGTGACTTTAGTCATCCTTAGATTATAAATATAAGAGACTAGAATCAATCAAGATTCATAATTCAAAGGCAGTTTTGAAAAATACACATTTTCAATGATCTCTGATTCTGATTCAAATAACACAGAAAGGCCTGGGACCCTTTGGCTAAAATTTATTCTATATATCTGAAATATCTTCAGGACATTATTTAGATTTACTAAGAACCTTTGGCTGACCCTGGCCAGTGTGGCTCAGTTGGCTGTGCTGTACACTGAGGTCACTGGTTCAATTCCTAGTCAGGGCACATGCTGGGGTTGCTGGCTTGATCCTTGGTAGGGGGAATGCAGGAGGCAACCAACTGATCGATGTTTCTTTTTTAAATTTCTTTATTGATTAAGGTATTATATACGTGTCCTTATCCCCCCATTTTCCCCCCCACCCCCCGTCACTCATGCCCTCACCCCCCTGCTGTCTGTGTCCATTTGTTAGGCGGAATTCTTACCATTTGCAACAGCGTGGATGGATGGATGTTTCTTTATCATTGATGTTTTTATCTTTCTCTCCCTCTTCCTTCTGCTCTCTCTAAAATTAAATATATATATATGTGTGTATATATATATATATATATATATATATATACACACACACATATATATATATTTTTTTAAAAGAACTTATGGCCATATACACCATCTTGTGGTCATAAGATAATGGAAGTCTTTCTGCTCCTCAGAGGTAAATTATGTTTTATTTTTTTCCCAAAAAATTAAGGCTAAGAAAAATCAGTTTTAAGGTGAATATTACCAAAGACAGATAAAAATTACCTTACATTGTGTGGATTCTAAGGATTTGAGTCATTATTATGACATAATAAAGTTTACATTTTTTACCTTGTTTTTTTTAGTCAATATTTAACCAATTGACAGATATTTATTGAGCACCTACTATACACTCAGCAATATATATATTCTTCTTTATTTTCTGGAGGAGTAAAATAAACCCACTGCATTAAAATTTGAACTCTCACTGTATATGTTACTAAAAGCTGATAGCTCAATTGATGTTTCTTTCTTTTCAGGTTTAACCCATTGGAATTAATAATTATTCAAAATGTGTATATATATATATATATATATTGGGACACCCTATAGTTAGATAAGTATAAGTTCAAGAAGTAGTCATCACAACATTTGCTATGTATTAACTTAAATAACCTACATTTTATCAAAACCCACTTCCCTTTATTAATACTCATTCACACAGCTTATCTAGATATTAACAGTATTAAACATATAATTGATATGACATTTACTGAAAGTGGCCAAGCATTTAGTCAACTCCCTAATACTTAAGACTCATGTTAAATATTGTAGAACATATATTTTCCAAATATGTTTAAGCTTTATAATTCAATTAACGGTAAATATGATTCACATCAACGTGTTGTCACAGGTGACTGGCATTTTGATGCTCTCGTTTCTGAATACAGAGCAAGATATACTGACCCTATTACAGAGAATAAATATCAATAAAACAGCAGGTCTCTGATAAACAGATATAATTACCAGAAGGATCTGCCTATTTACACATCAGGCTTGCTGTCTTCATATATCTTATCTTGCTACATAATTATCAAATAAAGCAGTAATTCCAGAATAAGTAATAGCAATCACACAGAGTACTGCATGGTTAAATATTTTCATCTTGGTTGGAAGGCATTTAGTATGTATTATCTAACAAAGAATTACTCTGCATCTCTAAACAGTGAACTGGTAACAAACCGATGTCTGAGAAACCAAATCAGCAGCCAGTGAGAGGACATCTCTCGTGATTCTTAGAGATGTTTTCTAATTTGGTGAGTGAAAAAAAACAAAACAAAATAACAACAACAACAAACAGAGCTGTCAGAGCTGCCAGTTTTTTAAAAATATATTTTTATTGATTTCAGAGAGGAAGGGAGAGGGAAAGAGAGATGGAAACATCAGTGATGAGAGAGTATCATTGATTGGCTGCCTCCTGCACGCCTCACGCTGGGGATCGAGCCCACAACCCAGGCATGTGCCCTTGACTGGAATCGAACCTGGGACCCTTCAGTCCCCAGACTGACACTCTATCCAGTGAGCCAAACCAGCCAGGGCACAGCTGTCAATTTTAAGACATGGTGGTTTTCATCTTCTCTTTTAGTTTGGGGAGGTTTCCTTTTGTAAAATTCAGAAGTGTTTAAAAGAGTGAATTCGACCCTGCAACAGGCCTTCTTTTGCTTTTCGGGCAAGTATCTCCGTATTCTTTTTCTTCCAGGGATGTGATGGGCACACCAAGAGCAGTTTCTTGCTGAGCTGTGCAGCTCCTACAGATGAGGACAGCAGGAGAGCAGGCAGAGAGCCAAGGCAGGGAGCGAGGGGGGCTGAGATCACAGCCAAGGCTGCAGAAGGCGATCTGCTACATAACAGCAGAAAAAGGCGGACGCCTGCTCTGAGCCCTAAGAAGCTCTGTAAGCCTGCTGGGTTGGGCGCTGGCCCTCAATTGACCTGGGCTTTTATAGACCAGGAAAGACTTTTTTGAGATGCCTGGTTTTGAGTCACAACTTTGCATCCTAATAGACTTGGTAAAGCCACCCTGATAGAAATAGCTTGCAGGTGTATGGGGACCTTTGGATTGATTGATAGGTTCTTCCTTGCTGCCATTCAAAAGATGCTTTCTCATTGGATGAGATTTTGGCCTGTTTCTCTCAAAGCCTTTTTTTTTTTTTTTTTTTTTAAATCTGTTTTGTCCTTTAGGATTAGAGCTACTGTCCTTCAGGCTGAGCAAGATGGAACATTTCAGTGTCACTCACCAGTCAGTCAAATTGTGACAAAGGGCAGTCCCTTCCTGTCAGGATCTTGAGGAGGAAAGGAGGGGGGAATCTCAGCAGGGGCGCTTTTTGCAGCACTTAACGAATTGGGTCCTGAAAGGAAAGAATGGGAAGGAGCAGGAAATTGGACTTAAGTCACCTCTAAATCAGTACAGAGTTCAGTCCTCGTTGGTGTTTGTTTATAAAACAGCTCTCTAAGTAATTCACACTCTGTTTCCCATTTAAACTCCCGGACACATGGCGTTCAGCCCTCGGAGATTCTCTGCAGTCGTTCACGAAAGTGCTGAGTTTGACACCGACAGAAAGGAATTTGGGGTCAGAATTAGTGTTTTAAACTGAGGCCTTTGGGATTTATAAAAGATGTTTCCGATATGCTAAAACAGCTGGAGGAGCCTCAGAGATCGGTAGTGTAAGCGAGGGTTTCCCTAATTTGTATTACAGGTGAGGAAAAGCAGGCCTGGGAAGGTTGGCTGACTTTCCCCTGCACCTTGAGAACTTGTGATAACATTTTGCAGTCCCTGCGGCAGGAAACTACTGAAGGAGAGAGTAAACCCTCCAAGCTCCCAGACCACTCCCAAGTTGGAGTTGCACTTGGTGGGAAGATCCCTGGTCTCTCCCCATCCCAGCTGAGGGTATTTCAGTGTTCACCAGATAAAAAGAGACATGGAGGTCATTAGCCCAATTTTTCTCTGCGAGGGTGGAGCTGGGATTGGCTGCTGAGCTATTCTGATGACCCAGAAATTACATGTATTCATTTCTTTTCTTTTAGATGAAAGCATTTCTATTCTAGTTTTCCTATGGCTCTTTTTCAAGAGATGAGAAGGGGGGAAAAAGTCCCACATTTTTCCTAGCAGACTCTCCTTTTCTATTCTCAGTCTTTTATAATCTGTCTTGATTCTCAGCCAGTACCTTACTTAGTATTTTTTTTTTTTGACTTTGTGCCTTTTAATCACCTAAGGAATTTGACTCAGTGTCTTTCTGTATGAATCACAGGCTACTCCTCCCTCATCTATGTCTCCAAGGAGAGGGAGGGGCTAGGAACCTTTTTCCGTGTTGGCTCTGCCCTGACAATATAACTTCCTTCTCTCCCAGACTTCTATTGGGCTGTTATGCATTCCTGAGGGTTTTTTTTTTTTTTTAAATTCACAACAGAAAACTATTTTAAGAAATTATCTTATTGTTAAAAGAGTTAAGTTGTACACAGATGCACACAAATGTGTGTATAAATGTACATACCTAAATAAATATATATCATATAAGATTATGAGAACTTTTTTTGGGGTATTTTAAAAGTGCAATGAATACAATAGTAAAAAAGTAAGACCATTCAATTTATCTTTTTAAAACATTTTTCTTTATGAATTGGCAGGCAATTATATGATTAAATATATTCTACTTGGGCCATGTCATACTCAAAGTTCTCTTTGTAACTACACTTTGGTATAATAGAAGTAAAAATATATACAGAAAAATAAAGAACAATCTACTAATGCCTGATGAAAATAATTCAAATATAAAAAATGTAGGTGGGAGGACTAGGACCAAACTTGGTCCCATTGTAGTTCTTAATTATGATTTTGACTATGGGCCCCTGAATCATGGGCAGATTTCTTTGGGACAGGAACATTTCCCGATCAAATTTCCTTTTTTTTCTTTAAAATCAATTTTTCTGTTTTTCATCTCATACTCAAATATGTTCGGTTTTGCCAAATGTCTGAGGTTTTATATAAAACAACGGATTTGACAACCCATAGTCTTTTGTAAGTTGGCATTTGTAGCATCTCTGACAGTGCCAGGTACTGGGTTGTTTGGAAGGTTATGCTGTTTTTTCATTTTTCACAAAAATACATAAGTGATAAGAAATGTGTAGTTAGAAACAGCCGTGACAATAAAAATATCACTTTCTTCTGACATTGCCTGCTTACTCCTTTGATTTGTACATTTACCCATGAATCTCAGTATATGAAATTTCCAACATAGAAACTAAAATCACAACTCTAACTTCTACTTGCTTCAAAGATTCAGCAAGTATCCTAATTCTGAAAGTCTTTGTGTTATTAGTTTCTTACTCCTCTCTCAATGCATATTAAGCAAACACGGCACCAATAGTGAGAAAAGAAAGGCAGATATATTCTGAAAAAGACCAAAGGGACTAAGAGTGAAGGAAAAGAAGCAGTACTCTCACATTGCATTATGCAAGAGAATAAGACCTAAAACCTACTGTATCTCTCTCTCTCTCTCTCTCTCTCTCTCTCTCTCTCTCTCTCTCTCTCTTTCTCTCTCTCTCTCTCTTTTTCTCTCTCTCTCACACACACACACATTTGTATTAGAATCACAGACTTATTATTTATGAAGACATATAAATTCCCAGATCCTTTTTATGTATCATATGGGATGATCCTCAAAACAATCACAAGAATACAGGGAACTGGAGAGCATTTCATGTTTTCACATTTCATCCTTCAAATTCATCAGATTCTTGGGCAACAGTTCTGTCTTCAGAAGCTTTTAAGTGGTTCATTCACTTATGTCAGAATGAATTCTTGATTGCAGATTATGTATTAGGACTATGCTATAGTAGGGATTTAATGCAGAGCTTCTGCCCTTAAGGAGTTTACAGAGTGACAGAGGAGATATGCATTCATCAAATAGCCATATGTTAAATTACAACCTGACAAAATGCTCTGGTGGAAAGAAACATTG